>NW_027325364.1:27651621-28251621 GCF_036924035.1 Leuresthes tenuis
GTGAGAATTTCCTACCATACAAGTATGGTGGAGAGGAAGCTGTGATTGGCCGACAATAGTAAAAAGCAGGTGAGAAAAGGTGCGAATGTCAAAACATACATGATCAAAACAGGGAGCGGAGGTGTTTGGCTGCGACAAGGTGTGAATGTCCACCCATAATTAATGAAAAACGGGCAACAAGTAGGTTCGAATGCCCAACCATACATCATCAAAAGCAGGAGTGGATGTGTTCGGCTTCAAGAAGGTATGAATGTCCATCAATAATTGCTATAAAACATGAAAGAAAATTTTCGAATATCAAACCGCACATAATCATAAGCGGGAGAGGAGGTGTTCCGCTGCAAGAAGGTGTGAATATCCACCCATAATTACTGAAAAATGGGTAAGAAAAGGTGCGAATGCCCAACCATACATCATCAAAAGCAGGAGTGGATGTGTTCGGCTACAAGAAGGTTTGAATGTCCGACCGTAGTTTGTAAAAAGCGGGTAAGAACAGGTTTGTATGCCCGACTGTACACAATCAAAAGAGGGAGCGGAGTTGTTCAGCTACAAGAAGGTGTGAAAGTCCGACCATGGTTTGTAAAAAGCGGGTAAGAACAGGTTCGTATGCCCGAATATACACCATCAAATGCTGGAGCGGAGGTGTTCGGCTGTGAGTAGGTGTGAATCTCCAACCATAATTGCTGAAAAATGTGTTAGAAAAGGTAAGAATGCCGGTCCATACATCATCAAAAGCGGGAGAGGTGGTGTTCGGCTGCAAGTAGGTGTGAATGTCCAGCCATAATTACTCACAAATGGGTAAGAAAAGGTAGTATTGCCAGACCATACATGATCAAAACAGGGAGCGGAGGTGGTTAAGCTGCAAAAAGGTGTTAATGTCCGACTAAAGTTTGTAAAAAGCGGGTAAGAAAAGGTGCGAATGCCCGACAATGTATGATCAAAAGAGGGAGCGGAGGTTTTCGGCTGAAAGAAGGTCTGAATGTCCAACCATAATCTGTATAAACCGGGGAAGAAAAGGCTCAAAAGCCCGACTATACACCATCAAAAGCTGGAGCGGAGGTGTTCAGCTGCAAGAAGGTCTGAATGTCCATCAATAATTGCTAGAAAACATGAAAGAGAATTTTCGAATATCAAACCGCACATGATAATAAGCGGGAGAGGAGGTGTTCAGCTGCAAGAAGGTGTGAATGTCCACCCATAATTACTGAAAAATGGGTAAGAAAAGGTGCGAATTCCCAACCATACATCATCAAATGCACGAGTGGATGTGTTCGGCTACAAGAAGGTTTGAATGTCCGACCATAGTTTGTAAAAAGCGGGTAAGAAAAGGTTCGAATGCCCAAACATACACCATCAAAAGAGGGAGCGGAGGTCTTCCGCTGTAAGAAGGTATGAATGTCCGACCATAGTTGGTAAAAATCGGGTAAGAAAAGGTTAAAATACCCGACTGTACACAATCAATAGCGGGAGCGGAGTTGTTCGGCTACTAAAAGGTGTGAAAGTCCGACCCTGGTTTTAAAAAGCGGGTAAGAAAAGGTTCGTATGCCCGAATATACACTACCAAAACCGGAAGCGTAGGTGTTCGGCTGCAAGAAGGTGTGAACGTCCGACCAAAGTTTGTGAAAAAGCAGTTAAGAAAAGGTTCGAATATCCAACCACACATAATCAAAAGCGGGAGCAGAGCTGTTCGACTGCAAGTAGGTGTGAATGTCAGAGAATAATTTGCAAAAAGCTGATGAGAAAGGGTGAGAAATCCCGACTATACACCATCAAATGCGGTAGCGGAGTTGTTCGGCTGTGAGTAGGTGTGATTCTCCAAACATAATTGCTGAAAAATTTATTAGAAAAGGTAAGAATGCCATACATCATCAAAAGCGGGAGAGGTGGTGTTCGGCTGCAAGTAGGTGTGAATGTCCATTAATAATTGCTTTAAAACATGAAAGAAAATTTTCGAATATCAAACCTTACATGATCATTAGCGGGAGAGGAGGTGTTCAGCTGCAAGAAGGTGTGAATATCCACCCATAATTACTGAAAAATGGGTAGGAAAAGATGCGAATGTCCAACCATAAATCATCAAAAGCAGGAGTGGAGTTGTTCAGCTACAAGAAGGTATGAAAGTCCAACCATGGTTTGTAAAAAGCGGGTAAGAGAAGGTTCGAATACCCGAATATATACCATCAAAAGCTGAAGCGGAGGTGTTCGGCTGCAAGAAGGTGTGAACGTCCGACCAAAGTTTGTAAAAAGCAATTAAGAAAAGGTTTGAATATCCAACCGAACATAATCAAAAGCGGGAGCAGAGCTGTTCGACTGCAAGTAGGTGCGAATGTCAGATCATAATTGCTGAAAAATGTGATAGAAAAGACTAGAATGCCGGACAATACATCATCAAAAGCGGGAGAGGTGGTTTTTCGGCTGCAAGTAGGTGTGAATGTCCAGCCATAATTACTCACAAACGGGGGAAGAAAAGGTAGTATTTCCAGACCACACATGATCAAAACAGGGAATGGAGGTGGTTCAGCTGCAAGGTGTGAATGTCTGACTAAAGTTTGTAAAAACCGTGTAAGACAAGGGGCGAATGCCCGACAATGTATGATCAAAAGAGGGAGCGGAGGTTTTCGGCTGCAAGGTCTGAATGTCCAACCACAATTTGTAAAAATCGGGGAAGAAAAGGCTCGAAAGCCCGACTATACACCATCAAAAGCGGGAGCAGAGGTGTTCAGGTGCAAGAAGGTCTGAATGTCCGACCAAAATTTACTGAAAAATGGGTAAGAAAAGGTGCGAATGCCAAATCATACATCATCAAAAGCAGGAGTGGATGTGTTCGGCTACAAGAAGGTTTGAATGTCCAACCATAGTAAGTAATAGGCGGGTAAGAAAAGGCTCGAATGCCCGACTATATACCATCAAAAGCGGAAGCGGAGGTGTTCGGCTGCAAGACGGTGTGAACGTCCGACCAAAGTTTGTAAAAAGCAGTTAAGAAAATGTTCGAATATCCAACCAAACATAATCAAAAGCGGGAGCAGAGCTGTTCGACTGCAAGTAGGTGTGAATGTCAGATCATAATTTGCAAAAAGCTGATGAGAAAGGGTGAGAATGCCCGACTATACATCATCAAATGCGGTAGCGGAGTTGTTCGTCTGTGAGTAGGTGTGAATCTCCAACCATAATTGCTGAAAAATGTGTTAGAAAAGGTAAAAATGCCGGTCCATACATCATCAAAAGCGAGAGAGGTTGTGTTCGACTGCAAGTAGGTGTGAATGTCCAGCCATAATTACTCACAAACGGGTAAGAAAAGGTAGTATTGCCAGACCATATATGATCAAAACAGGGAGCGGAGGTGATTCAGCTGCAAGAAGGTTTGAATGTCAAACTAAAGTTCAAATATATTAACAAAAGCGGGAGGAGAGGTCTTCGGATGAGAGTGGTTGAAAATTTCCAACCATAATGTATAAAATGCGGTGAAAAAAAAGGTGTGATAGAACACTAAAAGGTGGAGCGGAAGTGTTCGGCTGCAAGAAGGTGTGAATGTTCGACTAAAGTTTGTAAAAAGCTGGTAAGACAAGGAGCGATGTCCCGACATTGTATGATCAAAAGCGGGAGCGGAGGTGTCCAGCTGTGAGTAGGTGTGAATTTCCGACAATGGTTTGTAAAAAACGGGTAATAAAAGGTTCGAATGCCCGAATATACATCATCAAAAGCGGAAGCGGAGGTGTTCGGATGCAAGAAGGTGTGAACGTCCGACCAAAGTTTGTAAAAAGCAGTGAAAAGCGAGAAAAAGCTTTTCGTGAGTTCTGCATGATTTGGGATTTTGCTTATAAAATGCATTACTTCACTCAAACTATGTTAAAACTGATTTGTCCTTCATATTTACCATGTCTAGAAAGATTTAAACAAAAAAACAACGTTGTACTTTGCAGTAAAAGAAAGAGCAAATCTAAAGTTTCAGGAATCCGAGTATAAGCCTGCTTTCATGAGTTCTGCACGATTTCGGATTTTGCTATAAAATGAATTGCTTTGCTCAAACCAAGTTAAAACTGCTTTGTCCTTCCATATTCATCAATGTCTAGATCGACTTCAACAAAGAAAAACATTGGACTTTGCAGTAGAAGAAGTTGAAATCCATCTACACATTGATAAATATGAAGGACAAAGCAGTTCCCACTTGCCCATAAGAAAATAAGCTTATTCTCGGATTCCTGATCCTTCAGTTTTGCTCTTTCTTCTACTGCAAAATACAATGTTGGTCTTTGTTGAAGTCGATCTAGACATTGATAAATATGAATGAAAAAGCAGTTTTAACTTGGTTTGAGTGAATTAATTAATTTTATACATAAAATCCGAAATCGTGCAGAACTCCTCAAAAGGGGCGTATGGCTTAATCACAAGTGTGGCTCTTTCTCATTCAGGGTAGTATGAGGAAGTTTATGCTTGAAATATATGTAGAAATGGGTACATATGAAGGACAAAGCAGTGTTAACTTAGTTTGCGTGAAGGAATTCATTTTATACATAAAATCCGAAATCGTGCAGAACTCATGAAAATAAGCTTATTCTCGGATTCCTAAAACTTTTGATTTGCACTTTCTTTTACTGCAAAGTATAACGTTGTTTTTTGTTGAAATCTATCTAGACATTGATAAATACCAGCCAAAACTCTGCTGCCGCTTTTGATAATTTATGGTTGGGCATTCTTACCTTTTCTTACCCGCTTTTTACAAATTATGATCTTACATTCACACCTACTTGCAGTCGAACAGCTCTGCTCCCGCTTTTGATTATGTTTGGTTGGATATTCGAACATTTTCTTAACTGCTTTTTACAAACTTTGGTCGGACGTTCACACCGTCTTGCAGCCGAACACCTCCGCTTCCGCTTTTGATGGTATATAGTCGGGCATTCGAGCCTTTTCTTACCCGCCTATTACTTACTATGGTTGGACATTCAAACTTTCTTGTAGCCGAACAAATCCGCTCCTGCTTTTGATGATGTATGATTTGGCATTCGCACCTTTTCTTACCCATTTTTCAGTAATTTTTGGTCGGACATTCAGACCTTCTTGCACCTGAACACCTCTGCTCCCGCTTTTGATGGTGTATAGTCGGGCTTTCGAGCCTTTTCTTCCCCGATTTTTACAAATTGTGGTTGGACATTCAGACCTTGCAGCCGAAAACCTCCGCTCCCTCTTTTGATCATACATTGTCGGGCATTCGCCCCTTGTCTTACACGGTTTTTACAAACTTTAGTCAGACATTCACACCTTGCAGCTGAACCACCTCCATTCCCTGTTTTGATCATGTGTGGTCTGGAAATACTACCTTTTCTTCCCCCGTTTGTGAGTAATTATGGCTGGACATTCACACCTACTTGCAGCCGAAAAACCACCTCTCCCGCTTTTGATGATGTATTGTCCGGCATTCTAGTCTTTTCTATCACATTTTTCAGCAATTATGATCTGACATTCACACCTACTTGCAGTCGAACAGCTCTGCTCCCGCTTTTGATTATGTTCGGTTGGATATTCAAACCTTTTCTTAACTGCTTTTTACAAACTTTGGTCGGACGTTCACACCTTCTTGCAGCCGAACACCTCCGCTTCCGCTTTTGATGGTATATATTCGGGTATTCGAACCTTCTCTTACCCGCTTTTTACAAACCATGGTTGGACTTTCATACCTTCTTGTAGCTGAACAACTCCACTCCTGCTTTTGATGATTTATGGTTGGACATTCGCATCTTTTCCTACCCATTTTTCAGTAATTATGGGTGGATATTCACACCTTCTTGCAGCTGAACACCTCCTCTCCCGCTAATGATCATGTAAGGTTTGATATTCGAAAATTTTCTTTCATGTTTTAAAGCAATTATTAATGGACATTCACATCTACTTGCAGCCGAACACCACCTCTCCCGCTTTTGATGATGTATGGCATTCTTACCTTTTCTAACAAATTTTTCAGCAATTATGGTTGGAGAATCACACCTACTCACAGCCGAACAACTCCGCTACCGCATTTGATGGTGTATAGTCGGGATTTCTCACCCTTTCTCATCAGCTTTTTGCAAATTATTCTCTGACATTCACACCTACTTGCAGTCGAACAGCTCTGCTCCCGCTTTTGATTATGTGTGGTTAGATATTCGAACCTTTTCTTAACTGCTTTTTCACAAACTTTGGTCGGACGTTCACACCTTCTTGCAGCCGAACACCTACGCTTCCGGTTTTGGTAGTGTATATTCGGGCATACGAACCTTTTCTTACCCGCTTTTTACAAACCATGGTCGGACTTTCACACCTTCTCTTAGCTGAACAACTCCGCTCCCTCTTTTGATTGTGTACAGTCGGGTATTTTAACCTTTTCTTACCCGCTTTTTACCAACTATGATCGGACATTCACACCGTCTTACAGCGGAACACCTCCGCTACCTCTTTTGATGGTGTATGTTCGGGCATTCGAACCTTTTCTTACCCGCTTTTTAAAACCAGGGTCGGACTTTCACACCTTTTAGTAGCCGAACAACTCCGCTCCCGCTATTGATTGTGTACAGTCGGGTATTTTAACCTTTTCTTACCCGCTTTTTACCAACTATGGTCGGACATTCACACCTTCTTACAGCGGAGGACCTCCGCTCCCTCTTTTGATGGTGTATGTTTGGGCATTCGAACCTTTTCTTACCCGCTTTTTACAAACTATGGTCGGACATTCAAACCTTCTTGTAGCCGAACACATCCACTCGTGCATTTGATGATGTATGGTTGGGAATTCGCACCTTTTCTTACCCATTTTTCAGTAATTATGGGTGGACATTCACACCTTCTTGCAGCTGAACACCTCCTCTCCCGCTTATTATCATGTGCGGTTTGATATTCGAAAATTCTCTTTCATGTTTTCTAGCAATTATTGATGGACATTCAGACCTTCTTGCAGCTGAACACCTCCGCTCCAGCTTTTGATGGTGTATAGTCGGGCTTTCGAGCCTTTTCTTCCCCGGTTTTTACAAATTATGGTTGGACATTCAGACCTTCTTTCAGCCGAAAACCTCCGCTCCCTCTTTTGATCATACATTGTCGGGCATTCGCACCTTTTCTTACCCGCTTTTTACAAACTTTAGTCGGACATTAACACCTTCTTGCAGCTTAACCACCTCCGCTCCCTGTTTTGATCATGTATGGTCTGGCAATACTACCTTTTCTTACCCATTTGTGAGTAATTATGGCTGGACATTCACACCTACTTGCAGCCGAACACCACCTCTCCCGCTTTTGATGATGTATGGACCGGCATTCTTACCTTTTCTAACACATTTTTCAGCAATTATGGTTGTAGATTCACACCTACTCACAGCCGAACACCTCCGCTCCAGCATTTGATGGTGTATATTCGGGCATACGAACCTGTTCTTACCCGCTTTTTACAAACCATGGTCGGACTTTCACACCTTCTTGTAGCTGAACAACTCCGCTCCCTCTTTTGATTGTGTACAGTCGGGCATACAAACCTGTTCTTACCCGCTTTTTACAAACTACGGTCGGACATTCAAACCTTCTTGTAGCCGAACACATCCACTCCTGCTTTTGATGATGTATGGTTGGGCATTCGCACCTTTTCTTACCCATTTTTCAGTAATTATGGGTGGATATTCACACCTTCTTTCAGCGGAACACCTCCTCTCCCGCTTATGATTATGTGCGGTTTGATATTCGAAAATTTTCTTTCATGTTTTATAGCAATTATTGATGGACATTCATACCTTTTTGAAGCCGAACACATCCACTCCTGCTTTTGATGATGTATGGTTGGGCATTCGAACCTACTTGTTGCCCGTTTTTCATTAATTATGGGTGGACATTCACACCTTGTCGCAGCCAAACACCTCCGCTCCCTGTTTTGATCATGTATGTTTTGACATTCGCACCTTTTCTCACCTGCTTTTTACTATTGTCGGCCAATCACAGCTTCCTCTCCACCATACTTGTATGGTAGGAAATTCTCACCCACTCTCATCCGAAGACCTCTCCTCCCGCTTTTGTTAATATTTAGTCGGGCATTCGAACCTTTTCTTACCCACTTTTTACAAATTATGGTCGAACATTCACACCTACTTGCAGCTGAATACTTCCGCTCCACCTTTTAGCGATGTATGGTTGGCATTTGCACCTTTTGTTACCCTCTTTTTATACTGATTGCTGAAGATTAAGTTGTTCTTTCTCAAACTACAATTTTTTTTTAATTGTTGAAACTTGATTTGAAGTGGATAAATAAGGAGGACAAACAGTTTTAAGTCACGCTGATAGAAGAAATTAATTTTATAGCAAAATCTGTATTTCGTCATATGTCGAGAGATGCTTATTGCTGAAGAAGTTCTTTCTCATTCTACAAAGTACAACGTTGTTTATCGTTGAAACTTGATTAGACATGAATAAATATGAAGGACAAAGCAGTCTTAACTTGGTTTGAGTTAATTAATTCGTTTTATAGGAGAATCCGAATTCGTGCTTATTTTCGGATTCCTGAAGAATGTGCAAAAGACAAGGCAGCAACAAAAACACCACGAGAATCCCGTATTGAGGCTTTGTTCTGATCACTCATTCGGTGTCGCGTTTCTTTCAAGCAATTCTCCCGGTTAGCCCACACTCGGCTCGCTCCCATAGCCGTGTTAAAGTCTACTTCGCATTCACTCTCTTTTCTCAGCAGACTCTTGGGATTTTATCTATAAAATGAATTCCTTCACTCAAACTATGTGAAAACTGCTTTGTCCTTAATATTTACCATGTCTAGAAAGATTTAAACAAAAAAAACAACGTTGTACTTTGCAGTAAAAGAAAGAGCAAATCTAAAGTTTCAGGAATCCGAGAATAAGCTTACTTTCATGAGTTCTTCACGATTTCGGATTTTGCTATAAAATGAATTCCTTCACTCAAACTAAATTAAAACTGCTAAACCGCTAATCTGTTATATGTAAGGCAGATGTCAAATTCACCGAAATAGGATCAAAGGGTATTCGGCCAATCGAGCTGTAGCAGCTTCGGTAAAAGAGTATAAGTTGAAGAGTTTGTGAATAAAGGTGTGCGCACACATAGTGTGCTGTACGAAAATAGGCAGGGAGCAATGCCGGCTGGGGTATATGTTCTTGTATGTTGTCTGACTGTTTTATTTGAATGTGTTGTGTAAGTGTCCTGTTGAATGTTACATGTTTGGGCTTTGACACACTTCACTGTGGTTGTTAACTGTGTGGTGTGTCCTGAAATGTTATATGTTTGGTCTGTGTGACATGCTTAATGCTTGTCAGTAGCTACCCACTTATTCATATATAGCAACTGACAACATAAGAAGTCCGGACATACTTTGATAGTAGTTGTAGAAGTATCCTTATTGATAATAGATCACTAATTCATAGTGATAGAACAGTAGATGAACAGGTGCTTGCACATGTCTCACGAAAATAAAATGGGTGTATGATTGCTGACGGCAGAGCAATACTGCCAAACTTATGAGTTCTTGTGGCAAACTTGATTCAGTGTCTTGACGTGTATACGCTGTTTCGCTGACTTGATTGTCACAAGAAACAACGTGTGCTTGATAAGATCCGACCATTTTATTACGGGAGGATCAGTATGTATGGATTCTGATGTGACTGATAAACCCATTCGTATCTTAAGCATAATCTAATACGTGAGACAACGCCCTGGCACACGATAAAAAAAAAAAAAGAGAGAGAGCGGTTTTGTGTCCCCACAGTCCATAATGTAGAAAAGAGAGAAAAAAGCCTTTCTGATTTGGTGTGTGTGCTCATAGTGCAGAGTGTAGAGAAAAGAGAGAAAAGAAAGCCATTTTGGTGTCACGGGTGTTGTGACTTACACACACACATTTCTGAATTGAGAAAGGAAATTATTTTAGAGGAAGCACTAGAGTTTAGATCCCACATTTGTTGATAGGCATTCATTTATTTCTTCACTTCTGATGAAGTTTCAACAATAAACAACAAACTTTGTATTATGAGAAAGAACCAGACTCATTCTTCAGGAATCCGAAAATAAGCTCTATTTTATGAGTTATGCACGAATTCGGATTCTCCTATAAAACGAAATTATTAACTCAAACCAAGTTAAGACTGCTTTGTCCTTCATATTTATTCATGTCTAATCAAGTTTCAACGATAAACAACGTTGTACTTTGTAGAATGAGAAAGAACTTCTTCAGCAATAAGCATCTCTCGACATATGACGAAATACAGATTTTGCTATAAAATTAATTCCTTCTATCAGCCTGACTTAAAACTGTTTGTCCTCCTTATTTATCCACTTCAAATCAAGTTTCAACAATTAAAAAAAAATTGTAGTTTGAGAAAGAACAACTTAATCTTCAGCAATCAGTATAAAAAGAGGTGCAAATGCCAACCATACATACCTAAAAGGTGGAGCGGAAGTATTCAGCTGCAAGTAGGTGTGAATGTTCGACCATAATTTGTAAAAAGTGGGTAAGAAAAGGTTCTAATGCCCGACTAAATATTAACAAAAGCGGGAGGAGAGGTCTTCGGATGAGAGTGGGTGAGAATTTCCAACCATAATCTATAAAATACGGTGAAAAAAAATATGTGAATGCCTCAGAGAACACTAAAAGCGGAAGTGTTCGGCTGCAAGACGGTGTGAATGTCCGACTATATTTGGTGAAAAGCAGGTGAAGCAAGGTCTGAATGCCCAACCTTACATCATCAAAAGCGAGATCAGAGGTGTTTGGCTGCAAGAAGGCCATAGTTTGCCAAAAGCGGGTAAGGTGCGAATGACCGACTAAATATCAACAAAAGTGGGGGCGGAGGTCTTCGGATGCAAGTGGGTGTGAATATCCCACCATACAAGTATGGTGGAGAGGAAGCTGTGAATGGCCGACCATAGTAAAAGGCGGGTGAGAGAAGGTGCGAATGTCAAACCATACATAATCAAAACAGGGAGCGGAGGTGTTCTGCTGTAAGAAGGTGTGAACGTCCGATCAAAGTTTGTAAAAAGCAGTTAAGAAAAGGTTCGAATATCTAACCAAACATAATCAAAAGCGGGAGCAGAGCTGTTCGACTGCAAGTAGGTGTGAATGTCAGATCATAATTTGCAAAAAGCTGATGAGAAAGGGTGAGAATGCCCGACTATACACCATCAAATGCGGTAGCGGAGTTGTTCGGCTGTGAGTAGGTGTGAATCTCCAACCATAATTGCTGAAAAATGTGTTAGAAAAGGTAAAAATGCCGGTCCATACATAATCAAAATCGGGAGAGGTGGTGTTCAGCTGCAAGAAGCTCTAAATGTCCATCAATAATTGCTAGAAAACATGAAAGAAAATTTTCGAAAATCAAACCACACATGATCATAAGTGGGAGAGGAGGTGTTCAGCTGCAAGAAGGTGTGAATGTCCACCCATAATACCTGAAAAATGGGTAAAAAAAAAGGTGCGAATGCCCAACCATACATCATCAAAAGCAGGAGTGCATGTGTTCGGCTACAAGAAGGTGTGAACGTCCAACCAAAGTTTGTAAAAAGCAGTTAAGAAAAGGTTCGAATATCCAACCATACATAATCAAAAGCGGGAGCAGAGCTGTTCGACTGCAAGTAGGTGTGAATGTCAGATCATAATTTGCAAAAAGCTGATGAGAAAGGGTGAGAATGCCCGACTATACACCATCAAATGCGGTAGCGGAGTTGTTCGGCTGTGAGTAGGTGTGAATCTCCAACCATAATTGCTGAAAAATGTGTTAGAAAAGGTAAAAATGCCGGTCCATACATAATCAAAATCGGGAGAGGTGGTGTTCAGCTGCAAGAAGCTCTAAATGTCCATCAATAATTGCTAGAAAACATGAAAGAAAATTTTCGAAAATCAAACCACACATGATCATAAGTGGGAGAGGAGGTGTTCAGCTGCAAGAAGGTGTGAATGTCCACCCATAATACCTGAAAAATGGGTAAAAAAAAGGTGCGAATGCCCAACCATACATCATCAAAAGCAGGAGTGCATGTGTTCGGCTACAAGAAGGTGTGAACGTCCAACCAAAGTTTGTAAAAAGCAGTTAAGAAAAGGTTCGAATATCCAACCATACATAATCAAAAGCGGGAGCAGAGCTGTTCGACTGCAAGTAGCTGTGAATGTCAGATCATAATTTACAAAAAGCTGATGAGAAAGGGTGAGAATGCCCGACTATACACCATCAAATGCGGGAGCGGAGTTGTTCGGCTGTGAGTAGGTGTGAATCTCCGACCATAATTGCTGAAAAATGTGTTAGAAAAGGTAAGAATGCCGGTCCATACATCATCAAAAGCGAGAGAGGTTGTGTTCGGCTGCAAGTAGGTGTGAATGTCCAGCCATAATTACTCACAAACGGGTAAGAAAAGGTAGTATTGCCAGACCATATATGATCAAAACAGGGAGCGGAGGTGGTTCAGCTGCAAGAAGGTTTGAATGTCCGACTAAAGTTCAAATATATTAACAAAAGCGGGAGGAGAGGTCTTCGGATGAGAGTGGTTGAAAATTTCCAACCATAATGTATAAAATGCGGTGAAAAAAAGGTGTGATAGAACACTAAAAGGTGGAGCGGAAGTGTTCGGCTGCAAGAAGGTGTGAATGTCCGACTATATTTGGTGAAAAGCAGGTAAAGCAAGGTCTGAATGCCCAACCTTACATCATCAAAAGCGAGATCAGAGGTGTTTGGCTGCAAGAAGGCCATAGTTTGCCAAAAGCGGGTAAGGTGCGAATGTCCGACTAAATATCAACAAAATTTGGGGCGGAGGTCTTCGGATGCAAGTGGGTGTGAATGTCCGACTATATTTGGTGAAAAGCAGGTGAAGCAAGGTCTGAATGCCCAACCTTACATCATCAAAAGCGAGATCAGAGGTGTTTGGCTGCAAGATGGCCATAGTTTGCCAAAAGCGGGTAAGGTGCGAATGACCGACTAAATATCAACAAAAGTGGGGGCGAAGGTCTTCGGATGCAAGTGGGTGTGAATATCCCACCATACAAGTATGGTGGAGAGGAAGCTGTGAATGGCCGACCATAGTAAAAGGCGGGTGAGAGAAGGTGCGAATGTCAAACCATACATAATCAAAACAGGGAGCGGAGGTGTTCTGCTGTAAGAAGGTGTGAATGTCCAACCATAGTTGGTAAAAAGCGGGTAAGAAAAGGTTAAAATACCCGACTGTACACAATCAATAGCGGGAGCGGAGTTGTTCGGCTACTAAAAGGTGTGAAAGTCCGACTATATTTGGTGAAAAGCAGGTGAAGCAAGGTCTGAATGCCCAACCTTACATCATCAAAAGCGAGATCAGAGGTGTTTGGCTGCAAGAAGGCCATAGTTTGCCAAAAGCGGGTAAGGTGCGAATGACCGACTAAATATCAACAAAAGTGGGGGCGGAGGTCTTCGGATGCAGGTGGGTGTGAATATCCCACCATACAAGTATGGTGGAGAGGAAGCTGTGAATGGCCGACCATAGTAAAAGGCGGGTGAGAGAAGGTGCGAATGTCAAACCATACATAATCAAAACAGGGAGCGGAGGTGTTCTGCTGTAAGAAGGTGTGAATGTCCAACCATAGTTGGTAAAAAGCGGGTAAGAAAAGGTTAAAATACCCGACTGTACACAATCAATAGCGGGAGCGGAGTTGTTCGGCTACTAAAAGGTGTGAAAGTCCGACCATGGTTTGTAAAAAGCGGGTAAGAAAAGGTGCGAATGCCCGACAATGTATGATCAAAAGAGGGAGTGGAGGTTTTCGGCTGCAAGAAGGTCTGAATGTCCAACCATAATTTGTAAAAACCGGGGAAGAAAAGGCTCGAAAGCCCGACTATACACCATCAAAAGTGGGAGCGGAGGTGTTCAGCTGCAAGACGGTCTGAATGTCCATCAATAATTGCTAGAAAACATGAAAGAAAATTTTCGAATATCAAACTGCACATGATCATAAGCGGGAGAGGAGGTGTTCAGCTGCAAGAAGGTGTGAATGTCTACCCATAATTACTGAAAAATGGGTAAGAAAAGGTGCGAATGCCTAACCATACATCATCAAAAGAGGGAGCAGAGGTGTTCCGCTGTAAGACGGTGTGAATGTCCGACCATAGATGGTAAAAAGCGGGTGGTCTTCGGATGAGAGTGGTTGAAAATTTCCAACCATAATGTATAAAATGCGGTGAAAAAAAGGTGTGATAGAACACTAAAAGGTGGAGCGGAAGTGTTCGGCTGCAAGAAGGTGTAAATGTCCGACTATATTTGGTGAAAAGCAGGTGAAGCAAGGTCTGAATGCCCAACCTTACATCATCAAAAGCGAGATCAGAGGTGTTTGGCTGCAAGAAGGCCATAGTTTGCCAAAAGCGGGTAAGGTGCGAATGTCCGACTAAATATCAACAAAATTTGGGGCGGAGGTCTTCGGATGCAAGTGGGTGTGAATGTCCGACTATATTTGGTGAAAAGCAGGTGAAGCAAGGTCTGAATGCCCAACCTTACATCATCAAAAGCGAGATCAGAGGTGTTTGGCTGCAAGAAGGCCATAGTTTGCCAAAAGCGGGTAAGGTGCGAATGACCGACTAAATATCAACAAAAGTGGGGGCGGAGGTCTTCGGATGCAGGTGGGTGTGAATATCCCACCATACAAGTATGGTGGAGAGGAAGCTGTGAATGGCCGACCATAGTAAAAGGCGGGTGAGAGAAGGTGCGAATGTCAAACCATACATAATCAAAACAGGGAGCGGAGGTGTTCTGCTGTAAGAAGGTGTGAATGTCCAACCATAGTTGGTAAAAAGCGGGTAAGAAAAGGTTAAAATACCCGACTGTACACAATCAATAGCGGGAGCGGAGTTGTTCGGCTACTAAAAGGTGTGAAAGTCCAACCATGGTTTGTAAAAAGCGGGTAAGAAAAGGTGCGAATGCCCGACAATGTATGATCAAAAGAGGGAGTGGAGGTTTTCTGCTGCAAGAAGGTCTGAATGTCCAACCATAATTTGTAAAAACCGGGGAAGAAAAGGCTCGAAAGCCCGACTATACACCATCAAAAGTGGGAGCGGAGGTGTTCAGCTGCAAGACGGTCTGAATGTCCATCAATAATTGCTAGAAAACATGAAAGAAAATTTTTGAATATCAAACTGCACATGATCATAAGCGGGAGAGGAGGTGTTCAGCTGCAAGAAGGTGTGAATGTGTACCCATAATTACTGAAAAATGGGTAAGAAAAGGTGCGAATGCCTAACCATACATCATCAAAAGAGGGAGCGGAGGTGTTCCGCTGTAAGACGGTGTGAATGTGCGACCATAGATGGTAAAAAGCGGGTAAGAAAAGGTTAAATTACCCGACTGTACACAATCAAAAGAGGGAGCGGAGTTGTTCAGCTAAGAGAAGGTGTGAAAGTCCGACCTTGGTTTGTAAAAAGCGGGTAAGAAAAGGTTCGTATGCCCGAATATACACCATCAAAAGCGGAAGCGGAGGTGTTCGGCTGCAAGATATTGTGAACGTCCGACCAAAGTTTGTAAAAAGCAGTTAAGAAAAGGTTCGAATATCTAACCAAACATAATCAAAAGCGGGAGCAGAGCTGTTCGACTGGAAGTAGGTGTGAATGTCAGATCATAATTTGCAAAAAGCTGATGAGAAAGGGTGAGAATGCCCGACTATACACCATCAAATGCGGTAGCGGAGTTATTCGGCTGTGAGTAGGTGTGAATCTCCAACCATAATTGCTGAAAAATGTGTTAGAAAAGGTAAAAATGCCGGTCCATACATCATCAAAATTGGGAGAGGTGGTGTTCAGCTGCAAGAAGGTCTAAATGTCCATCAATAATTGCTAGAAAACATGAAAGAAAATTTTCGAAAATCAAACCACACATGATCATAAGTGGGAGAGGAGGTGTTCAGCTGCAAGAAGGTGTGAATGTCCACCCATAATTCCTGAAAAATGGGTAAAAAAAAAGGTGCGAATGCCCAACCATACATCATCAAAAGCAGGAGTGCATGTGTTCGGCTACAAGAAGGTGTGAACGTCCAACCAAAGTTTGTAAAAAGCAGTTAAGAAAAGGTTCGAATATCTAACCAAACATAATCAAAAGCGGGAGCAGAGCTGTTCGACTGCAAGTAGGTGTGAATGTCAGAGAATAATTTGCAAAAAGCTGATGAGAAAGGGTTAGAAATCCCGACTATACACCATCAAATGCGGTAGCGGAGTTGTTCGGCTGTGAGTAGGTGTGATTTTCCAACCATAATTGCTGAAAAATGTGTTAGAAAAGGTAAGATACCGGTCCATACATCATCAAAAGCGGGAGAGGTGGTGTTCGGCTGCAAGTAGGTGTGAATGTCCATTAATAATTGCTTTAAAACATGAAAGAAAATTTTCGAATATCAAACCTTACATGATCATTAGCGGGAGAGGAGGTGTTCAGCTGCAAGAAGATGTGAATATCCACCCATAATTACTGAAAAATGGGTAGGAAAAGATGCGAATGTCCAACCATAAATCATCAAAAGCAGGAGTGGAGTTGTTCAGCTACAAGAAGGTATGAAAGTCCAACCATGGTTTGTAAAAAGCGGGTAAGAGAAGGTTCGAATACCCGAATATATACCATCAAAAGCGGAAGCGGGGGTGTTCGGCTGCAAGAAGGTATGAACGTCCGACCATAGTTTGTAAAAAGCAGTTAAGAAAAGGTTTGAATATCCAACCGAACATAATCAAAAGCGGGAGCAGAGCTGTTCGACTGCAAGTAGGTGTGAATGTCAGATCATAAATGCTGAAAAATGTGATAGAAAAGACTAGAATGCCGGACAATACATCATCAAAAGCGGGAGAGGTGGTTTTTCGGCTGCAAGTAGGTGTGAATGTCCAGCCATAATTACTCACAAACGGGGGAAGAAAAGGTAGTATTTCCAGACCACATATGATCAAAACAGGGAATGGAGGTGGTTCAGCTGCAAGGTGTGAATGTCTGACTAAAGTTTGTAAAAACCGTGTAAGACAAGGGGCGAATGCCCGACAATGTATGATCAAAAGAGGGAGCGGAGGTTTTCGGCTGCAAGGTCTGAATGTCCAACCATAATTTGTAAAAATCGGGGAAGAAAAGGCTCGAAAGCCCGACTATACACCATCAAAAGCGGGAGCAGAGGTGTTCAGGTGCAAGAAGGTCTGAATGTCCAACCAATAAATACTGAAAAATGGGTAAGAAAAGGTGCGAATTCCAAATCATACATCATCAAAAGCAGGAGCGGATGTGTTCGGCTACAAGAAGGTGTGAATGTCCAACCATAGTAAGTAATAGGTGGGTAAGAAAAGGCTCGAATGCCCGACTATACACCATCAAAAGCGGAAGCGGAGGTGTTCGGCTGCAAGACGGTGTCAACGTCCGACCAAAGTTTGTAAAAAGCATTAAGAAAATGTTCGAATATCCAACCAAACATAATCAAAAGCGGGAGCAGAGCTGTTCGACTGCAAGTAGGTGTGAATGTCAGATCATAATTTGCAAAAAGCTGATGAGAAAGGGTGAGAATGCCCGACTATACACTATCAAATGTGGGAGCGGAGGTGTTCGTCTGTGAGTAGGTGTGAATGTCCGACCATAATTGCTGAAAAATGTGTTAGAAAAGGTAAGAATGCCGGACCATATATCATCAAAAGCGAGAGAGGTTGTGTTCGGATGCAAGTAGGTGTGAATGTCCAGCCATAATTACTCACAAACGGGTAAGAAAAGGTACTATTGCCAGACCATATATGATCAAAACGGAGGTGGTTCAGCTGCAAGAAGGTTTGAATGTCCGACTAAAGTTTGTAAAAAGCGGGTAAGACAAGGTGTGAATGCCTGACAATGTATGATCAAAAGAGGAGCGGAGGTTTTCGGCTGCAAGAAGGTCTGAATGTCCACCCATAATTACTGAAAAATGGGTAAGAAAAGGTGCGAAAGCCCAACCGCACATGATCATAAGTGGATGAGAAGGTGTTCGACTGCAAGTAGGTGTGAATGTAAGATCATAATTTGTAAAAAGCGGGTAAGAAAAGGTAAGAATGCCCAACCATAAATTATCAAAAGCGGCAGCAGAGTTTCGGCTGGTATTTATCAATGTCTAGATAGATTTCAACAAAAAACAACGTTGTACTTTGCAGTAAAAGAAAGTGCAAATCAAAAGTTTTAGGAATCCGAGAATAAGCTTATTTTCATGAGTTCTGCACGATTTCGGATTTTATGTATAAAATGAATTTCTTCACGCAAACTAAGTTAACACTGCTTTGTCCTTCATATGTACCCATTTCTACATATATTTCAAGCATAAACTTCCTCATATTACCCTGAATGAGAAAGAGCCACACTTGTGATTAAGCCATACCTCCCTTTTGAGGAGTTCTGCATGATTTCGGATTTTATCTATAAAATTAATTCCTTCACTCAAACTATGTTAAAACGGCTTTTACCTTCATATTTATCAATGTCTCGATAGATTTAAACAAAAAAACAACGTTGTACTTTGCAATAAAAGAAAGAGCAAATCAAAAGTTTTAGGAATCCGAGAATAAGCTTATTTTCATGAGTTCTGCACGATTTCGGATTTTATGTATAAAATGAATTCATTCACTCAAACCAAGTTAAAACTGCTTTTTCCTTCATATTTATCAATGTCTAGATCGACTTCAACAAAGAACAACATTGTATTTTGCAGTAGAAGAAAGAGCAAAACTGAAGGATCAGGAATCCGAGAATAAGCTTCTTTTCATACGTTCTGCATGATTTGGGATTTTATGTATAAAATGAATTCCTTCACTCAAACTAAGTTAACACTGCTTTGTCCTTCATATGTACCCATTTCTACATATATTTCAAGCATAAACTTCCTCATACTACCCTGAATGAGAAAGAACCACACTTGTGATTAAGCCATACGCCCCTTTTGAGGAGTTCTGCATGATTTGGGATTTTATCTATAAAATCAATTCCTTCACTCAAACTATGTTAAAACGGCTTTTACCATCATATTTATCAATGTCTCGATAGATTTAAACAAAAAAACAACGTTGTACTTTGCAGTAAAAGAAAGAGCCAATCAAAAGTTTTAGGAATCCGAGAATAAGCTTATTTTCATGAGTTCTGCACGATTTCGGATTTTATGTATAAAATGAATTCATTCACTCAAACCAAGTTAAAACTGCCTTTTCCTTCATATTTATCAATGTCTAGATCGACTTAAACAAAGAACAACATTGTATTTTGCAGTAGAAGAAAGAGCAACACTGAAGGATCAGGAATCCGAGAATAAGCTTCTTTTCTTATGGGCAAGTGGGAACTGCTTTGTCCTTCATATTTATCAATGTGTAGATGGATTTCAACTTCTTCTACTGCAAAGTCCAATGTTTTTCTTTGTTGAAGTCGATCTAGACATTGATGAATATGGAAGGACAAAGCAGTTTTAACTTGGTTTGAGCAAAGCAATTCATTTTATAGCAAAATCCGAAATCATGCAGAACTCACGAAATGCTTTTTCTCGCTTTTCACTGCTTTTTACAAACTTTGGTCGGACGTCCACACCTTCTTGCATCCGAACACCTCCGCTTCCGCTTTTGATGATGTATATTCGGGCATTCGAACCTTTTTTTACCCACTTTTTACAAACCATTGTCGGACTTTCACACCTTCTTGCAGCCGAACACAACCTCCCCCACTTTTGATGATGTATGGTCCAGTATTCTTACCTTTTCTAACACATTTTTCAGCAATTATGGTCGGACATTCACACCTACTCACAGCTGGACACCTCCGCTCCCGCTTTTGATCATACAATGTCGGGACATCGCTCGTTGTCTTACCAGCTTTTTACAAACTTTAGTCGAACATTCACACCTTCTTGCAGCTGAACACCTCCGCTCCCGCTTTTGATGATGTATAGTCGGGCTTTCGAGCCTTTTCTTACCCGGTTTTTACAAATTATGGTTGGACATTCAGACCTTGCAGCCGAACACCTCCGCTCTCTCTTTTGATCATACATTGTTGGGCATTCGCACCTTGTCTTACCCGCTTTTTACAAACTATAGTCAGACATTCACACCTTGCAGCTGAACCTCCGCTCCCTGTTTTGATCATGTATGGTCTGGCAATACTACCTTTTCTTCCCCCGTTTGTGAGTAATTATGGCTGGACATTCAGACCTACTTGCAGTCGAACAGCTCTGCTCCCGCTTTTGATTATGTTTGGTTGGATATTCGAACTTTTTCTTACCCGCTTTTTACAAACCATGGTCGAACTTTCACACCTTCTTGTAGCCGAACAACTCCGCTCCCGCTATTGATTGTGTACAGTCGAGTATTTTAACCTTTTCTTACCCACTTTTTACCAACTATGGTCGGACATTCACACCGTCTTACAGCGGAACACCTCCGCTCCCGCTTTTGATGGTGTATAGTCGGGCATTCGAACCTTTTCTTACCCGTTATTTACAAACTATGGTAGGACATTCAAACTTTCGTGTATCCGAAAACCTCCGCTCTCTCTTTTGATCATACATTGTCGGACATTCGCACCTTTTCTTACCCGCTTTTTACAAACCATGGTCGAACTGTCACACCTTCTTGTAGCCGAACACATCCGCTCCCGCTATTGATTGTGTACAGTCGGGTATATTAACCTTTTCTTACCCGCTTTTTACCAAGTATGGTTGGACATTCACACCTTCGTACAGCGGAACACCTCCGCTCCCTCTTTTGATGGTGTATGTTCGGGCATTCAAACCTTTTCTTACCCGCTTTTTCCAAACTATGGTCGGGTATTCACAGCTTCCTCTCCACCATACTTGTATGGTGGGATATTCACACCCACTTGCATCCGAAGACCTCCGTCCCAAATTTTGTTGATATTTAGTCGGACATTCGCACCTTACCCGCTTTTGGCAAACTATGGCCTTCTTGCAGCCAAACACCTCTGATCTCGCTTTTGATGATGTAAGGTTGGGCATTCAGACCTTGCTTCACCTGCTTTTCACCAAATATAGTCGGACATTCACACCTTTTTGCAGCCGAACACTTCCGCTCCACCTTTTAGTGTTCTATCACACCTTTTTTTCACCGTATTTTATACATTATGGTTGGAAATTTTCAACCACTCTCATCCGAAGACCTCTCCTCCCGCTTTTGTTAATATATTTGAACTTTAGTCGGACATTCAAACCTTCTTGCAGCTGAACCACCTCCGCTCCCTGTTTTGATCATATATGGTCTGGCAATACTACCTTTTCTTACCCGTTTGTGAGTAATTATGGCTGGACATTCACACCTACTTGCAGCCGAACACAACCTCTCTCGCTTTTGATGATGTATGGACCGGCATTCTTACCTTTTCTAACACATTTTTCAGCAATTATGTTCGGAGATTCACACCTACTCACAGCCGAACAACTCCGCTCCCGCATTTGATGGTGTATAGTCGGGCATTCTCACCCTTTCTCATCAGCTTTTTGCAAATTATGATCTGACATTCACACCTACTTGCAGTCGAACAGCTCTGCTCCCGCTTTTGATTATGTTTGGTTGGATATTCGAACCTTTTCTTAACTTCTTTTTACATATTTTGGTTGGACGTTCACACCTTCTTGTAGCCGAACACTTCCACTCCTGCTTTTGATGATGTATGGTTGGGCATTCACACCTTTTTTTTGCCCATTTTTCAGGAATTATGGGTGGACATTCACACCTTGCAGCTGAACACCTCCTATCCCACTTATGATCATGTGCGGTTTGATTTTCGAAAAGTTTCTTTCATGTTTTCTAGCAATTATTGATGGACATGTAGACCTTCTTGCAGCTGAACACCTCCGCTCCCGCTTTTGATCATACATTGTCAGGCATTCGCACCTTTTCTTACCCACTTTTTACAAACTTTAGTCGAACAGTCACACCTTTTTGCAGCCGAACACCACCTCTCCCGCTTTTGATGATGTATGGTCCAGCATTCTTACCTTTTCTAACACATTCTTCAGCAATTATGGTCGGACATTCACACCTACTCAGAGCCGAACACCTCCGCTCCCGCATTTGATGGTGTATAGTCGGGCATTCTCACCCTTTCTCATCAGCTTTTTACAAATTATGATCTGACATTCACACCTGCTTTTGATAATGTATTGTTAGGCATTCGCACCTTTTTTTTACCCATTTTTCATGAATTATGGGTGGACATTCACACCTTCTTGCAGCCGAACACCTCCTCTCCCGCTTATGATCATGTGCGGTTTGATATTTGAAAATTTACTTTCTTGTTTTAAAGCAATTATTGATGGACATTCAAACCTTCTTTTTGATGGTGTATAGTCGGGCTTTCGAGCCTTTTCTTCCCGGTTTTTACAAACCATGGTCGGACTTTCACACCTTCTTGTAGCCGAACAACTCCGCTCCCGCTATTGATTGTGTACAGTCGGGTATTTTAACCTTTTCTTACCCGCTTTTTACCAACTATGGTCGGACATTCACACCGTCTTACAGCGGAACACCTCTGCTCCCGCTTTTGATGGTGTATAGTCGGGCATTCGAACCTTTTCTTACCCGCTTTTTACAAACTATGGTGGGACATTCAAACCTTCTTGTATCCGAAAACCTCCGCTCTCTCTTTTGATCATACATTGTCGGACATTCGCACCTTTTCTTACCCGCTTTTTACAAACCATGGTCGGACTTTCACATCTTCTTGTAGCCGAACACATCCGCTCCCGCTATTGATTGTGTACAGTCGGGTATTTTAACCTTTTCTTACCCGCTTTTTACCAACTATGGTCGGACATTCACACCTTCGTACAGCGGAACACCTCCGCTCCCTCTTTTGATGGTGTATGTTCGGGCATTCAAACCTTTTCTTACCCGCTTTTTCCAAACTATGGTCGGCTATTCACAGCTTCCTCTCCACCATACTTGTATGGTGGGATATTCACACCCACTTGCATCCGAAGACCTCCGCCCCAAATTTTGTTGATATTTAGTCGGACATTCGCACCTTACCCGCTTTTGGCAAACTATGGCCTTCTTGCAGCCAAACACCTCTGATCTCGCTTTTGATGATGTAAGGTTGGGCATTCAGACCTTGCTTCACCTGCTTTTCACCAAATATAGTCGGACATTCACACCTTTTTGCAGCCGAACACTTCCGCTCCACCTTTTAGTGTTCTATCACACCTTTTTTTCACCGTATTTTATACATTATGGTTGGAAATTTTCAACCACTCTCATCCGAAGACCTCTCCTCCCGCTTTTGTTAATATATTTGAACTTTAGTCGGACATTCAAACCTTCTTGCAGCTGAACCACCTCCGCTCCCTGTTTTGATCATATATGGTCTGGCAATACTACCTTTTCTTACCCGTTTGTGAGTAATTATGGCTGGACATTCACACCTACTTGCAGCCGAACACAACCTCTCTCGCTTTTGATGATGTATGGACCGGCATTCTTACCTTTTCTAACACATTTTTCAGCAATTATGTTCGGAGATTCACACCTACTCACAGCCGAACAACTCCGCTCCCGCATTTGATGGTGTATAGTCGGGCATTCTCACCCTTTCTCATCAGCTTTTTGCAAATTATGATCTGACATTCACACCTACTTGCAGTCGAACAGCTCTGCTCCCGCTTTTGATTATGTTTGGTTGGATATTCGAACCTTTTCTTAACTTCTTTTTACATATTTTGGTTGGACGTTCACACCTTCTTGTAGCCGAACACTTCCACTCCTGCTTTTGATGATGTATGGTTGGGCATTCACACCTTTTTTTTGCCCATTTTTCAGGAATTATGGGTGGACATTCACACCTTGCAGCTGAACACCTCCTATCCCACTTATGATCATGTGCGGTTTGATTTTCGAAAAGTTTCTTTCATGTTTTCTAGCAATTATTGATGGACATGTAGACCTTCTTGCAGCTGAACACCTCCGCTCCCGCTTTTGATCATACATTGTCAGGCATTCGCACCTTTTCTTACCCACTTTTTACAAACTTTAGTCGAACAGTCACACCTTTTTGCAGCCGAACACCACCTCTCCCGCTTTTGATGATGTATGGTCCAGCATTCTTACCTTTTCTAACACATTCTTCAGCAATTATGGTCGGACATTCACACCTACTCAGAGCCGAACACCTCCGCTCCCGCATTTGATGGTGTATAGTCGGGCATTCTCACCCTTTCTCATCAGCTTTTTACAAATTATGATCTGACATTCACACCTGCTTTTGATATGTATTGTTAGGCATTCGCACCTTTTTTTTACCCATTTTTCATGAATTATGGGTGGACATTCACACCTTCTTGCAGCCGAACACCTCCTCTCCCGCTTATGATCATGTGCGGTTTGATATTTGAAAATTTACTTTCTTGTTTTAAAGCAATTATTGATGGACATTCAAACCTTCTTTTTGATGGTGTATAGTCGGGCTTTCGAGCCTTTTCTTCCCGGTTTTTACAAACCATGGTCGGACTTTCACACCTTCTTGTAGCCGAACAACTCCGCTCCCGCTATTGATTGTGTACAGTCGGGTATTTTAACCTTTTCTTACCCGCTTTTTACCAACTATGGTCGGACATTCACACCGTCTTACAGCGGAACACCTCTGCTCCCGCTTTTGATGGTGTATAGTCGGGCATTCGAACCTTTTCTTACCCGCTTTTTACAAACTATGGTGGGACATTCAAACCTTCTTGTATCCGAAAACCTCCGCTCTCTCTTTTGATCATACATTGTCGGACATTCGCACCTTTTCTTACCCGCTTTTTACAAACCATGGTCGGACTTTCACATCTTCTTGTAGCCGAACACATCCGCTCCCGCTATTGATTGTGTACAGTCGGGTATTTTAACCTTTTCTTACCCGCTTTTTACCAACTATGGTCGGACATTCACACCTTCGTACAGCGGAACACCTCCGCTCCCTCTTTTGATGGTGTATGTTCGGGCATTCAAACCTTTTCTTACCCGCTTTTTCCAAACTATGGTCGGCTATTCACAGCTTCCTCTCCACCATACTTGTATGGTGGGATATTCACACCCACTTGCATCCGAAGACCTCCGCCCCAAATTTTGTTGATATTTAGTCGGACATTCGCACCTTACCCGCTTTTGGCAAACTATGGCCTTCTTGCAGCCAAACACCTCTGATCTCGCTTTTGATGATGTAAGGTTGGGCATTCAGACCTTGCTTCACCTGCTTTTCACCAAATATAGTCGGACATTCACACCTTCTTGCAGCCGAACACTTCCGCTCCACCTTTTAGTGTTCTATCACACCTTTTTTTCACCGCATTTTATACATTATGGTCGGAAATTTTCAACCACTCTCATCCGAAGACCTCTCCTCCCGCTTTTGTTAATATATTTGAACTTTAGTCGGACATTCAAACCTTCTTGCAGCTGAACCACCTCCGCTCCCTGTTTTGATCATATATGGTCTGGCAATACTACCTTTTCTTACCCGTTTGTGAGTAATTATGGCTGGACATTCACACCTACTTGCAGCCGAACACAACCTCTCTCGATTTTGATGATGTATGGACCGGCATTCTTACCTTTTCTAAAACATTTTTCAGCAATTATGGTCGGAGATTCACACCTACTCACAGCCGAACAACTCCGCTCCCGCATTTGATGGTGTATAGTCGGGCATTCTCACCCTTTCTCATCAGCTTTTTGCAAATTATGATCTGACATTCACACCTACTTGCAGTCGAACAGCTCTGCTCCCGCTTTTGATTATGTTTGGTTGGATATTCGAACCTTTTCTTAACTTCTTTTTACATATTTTGGTTGGACGTTCACACCTTCTTGTAGCCGAACACTTCCACTCCTGCTTTTGATGATGTATGGTTGGGCATTCACACCTTTTTTTTGCCCATTTTTCAGGAATTATGGGTGGACATTCACACCTTGCAGCTGAACACCTCCTATCCCACTTATGATCATGTGCGGTTTGATTTTCGAAAAGTTTCTTTCATGTTTTCTAGCAATTATTGATGGACATGTAGACCTTCTTGCAGCTGATCACCTCCGCTCCCGCTTTTGATCATACATTGTCAGGCATTCGCACCTTGTCTTACCCACTTTTTACAAACTTTAGTCGAACAGTCACACCTTTTTGCAGCCGAACACCACCTCTCCCGCTTTTGATGATGTATGGTCCAGCATTCTTACCTTTTCTAACACATTCTTCAGCAATTATGGTCGGAGATTCACACCTACTCACAGCCGAACAACTCCGCTCCCGCATTTGATGGTGTATAGTCGGGCATTCTCACCCTTTCTCATCAGCTTTTTACAAATTATGATCTGACATTCACACCTGCATTTGATAATGTATTGTTAGGCATTCGCACCTTTTTTTTTTACCCATTTTTCATGAATTATGGGTGGACATTCACACCTTCTTGCAGCCGAACACCTCCTCTCCCGCTTATGATCATGTGCGGTTTGATATTCGAAAATTTACTTTCTTGTTTTAAAGCAATTATTGATGGACATTCAAACCATCTTTTTGATGGTGTATAGTCGGGCTTTCGAGCCTTTTCTTCCCGGTTTTTACAAACCATGGTCGGACTTTCACACCTTCTTGTAGCCGAACAACTCCGCTCCCGCTATTGATTGTGTACAGTCGGGTATTTTAACCTTTTCTTACCCGCTTTTTACCAACTATGGTCGGACATTCACACCGTCTTACAGCCGAACACATCCGCTCCCGCTATTGATTGTGTACAGTCGGGTATTTTAACCTTTTCTTACCCGCTTTTTACCAAGTATGGTCGGACATTCACACCTTCGTACAGCGGAACACCTCCGCTCCCTCTTTTGATGGTGTATGTTCGGGCATTCAAACCTTTTCTTACCCGCTTTTTCCAAACTATGGTCGGCTATTCACAGCTTCCTCTCCACCATACTTGTATGGTGGGATATTCACACCCACTTGCATCCGAAGACCTCCGCCCCAAATTTTGTTGATATTTAGTCGGACATTCGCACCTTACCCGCTTTTGGCAAACTATGGCCTTCTTGCAGCCAAACACCTCTGATCTCGCTTTTGATGATGTAAGGTTGGGCATTCAGACCTTGCTTCACCTGCTTTTCAGCCAAATATAGTCGGACATTCACACCTTCTTGCAGCCGAACACTTCCGCTCCACCTTTTAGTGTTCTATCACACCTTTTTTTCACCGCATTTTATAAATTATGGTCGGAAATTTTCAACCACTCTCATCCGAAGACCTCTCCTCCCGCTTTTGTTAATATATTTGAACTTTAGTCGGACATTCAAACCTTCTTGCAGCTGAACCACCTCCGCTCCCTGTTTTGATCATATATGGTCTGGCAATACTACCTTTTCTTACCCGTTTGTGAGTAATTATGGCTGGACATTCACACCTACTTGCAGCCGAACACAACCTCTCTCGCTTTTGATGATGTATGGACCGGCATTGTTACCTTTTCTAACACATTTTTCAGCAATTATGGTCGGAGATTCACACCTACTCACAGCCGAACAACTCCGCTCCCGCATTTGATGGTGTATAGTCGGGCATTCTCACCCTTTCTCATCAGCTTTTTGCAAATTATGATCTGACATTCACACCTACTTGCAGTCGAACAGCTCTGCTCCCGCTTTTGATTATGTTTGGTTGGATATTCGAACCTTTTCTTAACTTCTTTTTACATATTTTGGTTGGACGTTCACACCTTCTTGTAGCCGAACACTTCCACTCCTGCTTTTGATGATGTATCGTTGGGCATTGTGTAACACACCTTTTTTTTGCCCATTTTTCAGGAATTATGGGTGGACATTCACACCTTGCAGCTGAACACCTCCTATCCCACTTATGATCATGTGCGGTTTGATATTCGAAAATTTACTTTCTTGTTTTAAAGCAATTATTGATGGACATTCAAACCTTCTTTTTGATGGTGTATAGTCGGGCTTTCGAGCCTTTTCTTCCCGGTTTTTACAAACCATGGTCGGACTTTCACACCTTCTTGTAGCCGAACAACTCCGCTCCCACTATTGATTGTGTACAGTCGGGTATTTTAACCTTTTCTTACCCGCTTTTTACCAACTATGGTCGGACATTCACACCGTCTTACAGCGGAACACCTCTGCTCCCGCTTTTGATGGTGTATAGTCGGGCATTCGAACCTTTTCTTACCCGCTTTTTACAAACTATGGTGGGACATTCAAACCGTCTTGTATCCGAAAACCTCCGCTCTCTCTTTTGATCATACATTGTCGGACATTCGCACCTTTTCTTACCCGCTTTTTACAAACCATGGTCGGACTTTCACATCTTCTTGTAGCCGAACACATCCGCTCCCGCTATTGATTGTGTACAGTCGGGTATTTTAACCTTTTCTTACCCGCTTTTTACCAAGTATGGTCGGACATTCACACCTTCGTACAGCGGAACACCTCCGCTCCCTCTTTTGATGGTGTATGTTCGGGCATTCAAACCTTTTCTTACCCGCTTTTTCCAAACTATGGTCGGCTATTCACAGCTTCCTCTCCACCATACTTGTATGGTGGGATATTCACACCCACTTGCATCCGAAGACCTCCGCCCCAAATTTTGTTGATATTTAGTCGGACATTCGCACCTTACCTGCTTTTGTCAAACTATGGCCTTCTTGCAGCCAAACACCTCTGATCTCGCTTTTGATGATGCAAGGTTGGGCATTCAGACCTTGCTTCACCTGCTTTTCACCAAATATAGTCGGACATTCACACCTTCTTGCAGCCGAACACTTCCGCTCCACCTTTTAGTGTTCTATCACACCTTTTTTTCACCGCATTTTATACATTATGGTCGGAAATTTTCAACCACTCTCATCCGAAGACCTCTCCTCCCGCTTTTGTTAATATATTTGAACTTTAGTCGGACATTCAAACCTTCTTGCAGCTGAACCACCTCCGCTCCCTGTTTTGATCATATATGGTCTGGCAATACTACCTTTTCTTACCCGTTTGTGAGTAATTATGGCTGGACATTCACACCTACTTGCAGCCGAACACAGCCTCTCTCGCTTTTGATGATGTATGGACCGGCATTGTTACCTTTTCTAACACATTTTTCAGCAATTATGGTCGGAGATTCACACCTACTCACAGCCGAACAACTCCGCTCCCGCATTTGATGGTGTATAGTCGGGCATTCTCACCCTTTCTCATCAGCTTTTTGCAAATTATGATCTGACATTCACACCTACTTGCAGTCGAACAGCTCTGCTCCCGCTTTTGATTATGTTTGGTTGGATATTCGAACCTTTTCTTAACTTCTTTTTACATATTTTGGTTGGACGTTCACACCTTCTTGTAGCCGAACACTTCCACTCCTGCTTTTGATGATGTATCGTTGGGCATTGTGTAACACACCTTTTTTTTGCCCATTTCTCAGGAATTATGGGTGGACATTCACACCTTGCAGCTGAACACCTCCTATCCCACTTATGATCATGTGCGGTTTGATTTTCGAAAAGTTTCTTTCATGTTTTCTAGCAATTATTGATGGACATGTAGACCTTCTTGCAGCTGAACACCTCCGCTCCCGCTTTTGATCATACATTGTCAGGCATTCGCACCTTGTCTTACCCACTTTTTACAAACTTTAGTCGAACAGTCACACCTTTTTGCAGCCGAACACCACCTCTCCCGCTTTTGATGATGTATGGTCCGGCATTCTTACCTTTTCTAACACATTCTTCAGCAATTATGGTCGGACATTCACACCTACTCAGAGCCGAACACCTCCGCTCCCGCATTTGATGGTGTATAGTCGGGCATTCTCACCCTTTCTCATCAGCTTTTTACAAATTATGATCTGACATTCACACCTGCTTTTGATAATGTATTGTTAGGTATTCGCACCTTTTTTTTACCCATTTTTCATGAATTATGGGTGGACATTCACACCTTCTTGCAGCCGAACACCTCCTCTCCCGCTTATGATCATGTGCGGTTTGATATTCGAAAATTTACTTTCTTGTTTTAAAGCAATTATTGATGGACATTCAAACCTTCTTTTTGATGGTGTATAGTCGGGCTTTCGAGCCTTTTCTTCCCGGTTTTTACAAACCATGGTCGGACTTTCACACCTTCTTGTAGCCGAACAACTCCGCTCCCGCTATTGATTGTGTACAGTCGGGTATTTTAACCTTTTCTTACCCGCTTTTTACCAACTATGGTCGGACATTCACACCGTCTTACAGCGGAACACCTCTGCTCCCGCTTTTGATGGTGTATAGTCGGGCATTCGAACCTTTTCTTACCCGCTTTTTACAAACTATGGTGGGACATTCAAACCTTCTTGTATCCGAAAACCTCCGCTCTCTCTTTTGATCATACATTGTCGGACATTCGCACCTTTTCTTACCCGCTTTTTACAAACCATGGTCGGACTTTCACATCTTCTTGTAGCCGAACACATCCGCTCCCGCTATTGATTGTGTACAGTCGGGTATTTTAACCTTTTCTTACCCGCTTTTTACCAACTATTGTCGGACATTCACACCTTCGTACAGCGGAACACCTCCGCTCCCTCTTTTGATGGTGTATGTTCGGGCATTCAAACCTTTTCTTACCCGCTTTTTCCAAACTATGGTCGGCTATTCACAGCTTCCTCTCCACCATACTTGTATGGTGGAATATTCACACCCACTTGCATCCGAAGACCTCCGCCCCAAATTTTGTTGATATTTAGTCGGACATTCGCACCTTACCCGCTTTTGGAAAACTATGGCCTTCTTGCAGCCAAACACCTCTGATCTCGCTTTTGATGATGTAAGGTTGGGCATTCAGACCTTGCTTCACCTGCTTTTCACCAAATATAGTGGGACATTCACACCTTCTTGCAGCCGAACACTTCCGCTTTTAGTGTTCTATGAGGCATTCACATATTTTTTTTCACCGTATTTTATAGATTATGGTTGGAAATTCTCACCCACTCTCATCCGAAGACCTCTCCTCCCGCTTTTGTTAATATATAGTCGGGCATTCGAACCTTTTCTTACCCGCTTTTTACAAATTATAGTCGAACATTCACACCTACTTGCAGCTGAATACTTCCGCTCCACCTTTTAGGTATGTATGGTTGGCATTTGCGCCTCTTTTTATACTGATTGCTGAAGATTACGTTGTACTTTCTCAAACTACAACATTTTTTTATTTGTTGAAACTTGATTTGAAGTGGATAAATAAGGAGGACAAACAGTTTTAAGTCAGGCTGATAGAAGGAATTAATTTTATAGCAAAATCTGTACTTCGTCATATGTCGAGAGATGCTTATTGCTGAAGAAGTTCTTTCTCATTCTACAAAGTACAACGTTGTTTATCGTTGAAACTTGATTAGACATGAATAAATATGAAGGACAAAGCAGTCTTAACTTGGTTTGAGTTAAGGAATTCGTTTTATAGGAGAATCCGAATTCGTGCATAACTCATAAAATAGAGCTTATTTTCGGATTCCTGAAGAATGATTCTGGTTCTTTCTCATAATACAAAGTTTGTTGTTTATTGTTGAAACTTCATCAGAAGTGAAGAAATAAATGAATGCCTATCAACAAATTGACCTTCTGTTGACCTTCGGGGAGGTGAGTATCTTCACTAGACTCACCTGTCTGCTCTTCCTCCTCATTTAGCGTAGCTCCACCCTCTGCCTGTGAATTCTCACAGACTTCAACACTGAGTGGTGAGGCCTCTACAGGCCCCTCCCCTTTTTGCTCCTCACTTCCAATCCAAGCTTTTGGCGGGAAGTTTGAATTTATTGGGTCAACCTCTTCACTTTGTTCACCAACTGCCACCTTTGGTCCTTCTCTTTGTTGGCTTGACTGTGGCTTTACCGTCTTTAATTTGTTGGCAAAAGATTTAGGGCAATCTCTGAAGAGGTGACTTAATTCTCCACAGAGATTACATTTCCTGCCATTTGGACACTCTCCAAAAGTTTGCCCAATTTCTCTGCTCTTCCCACATAACACCTTGGTACAAGCCTCAACCAGGTGCCCATGCTCACCACACTTGCGGCAGAACTTGGGCTGCCCCTGGTAGTGGATGTAACCTCGGTTTTCATGGTGGCCAGAGTGTCGCCCACCCGCTGCACTGAGCACTCTTCAGCCCTTTTAAATGGTATAACTTTGCACTCCCGCACGCTCCGGCAAGCACCATTCAAGCAACAACTTTGCACTCCAGCTTCGAACATCGGCACAGTCGCAACAAGTAAGGCGACTCTACTCAGAGAAGTCACTCTGCACAGTAACAAGATTTCTTTTGCACAGACAGAAAGGGCTTCACCCGCAAAGGTAAAGTCTGCCAAAAATAGAAACAACTCATTAGTGCTGCTCTCCACAGAAATCTTTAGTAAAAGGCGAAAGACTTGTACGTTATGAAGAGAAACCAGAGTACGATTATCCGTCACTGCGGGAGCAGGGCATCAGGCTTGTTGGCATAGCCACCTTCCCCATGGTGAGCTTTGCTTGGTTGAGACGCTTGCTCCCCCCCCCTTGCTCCTCGGCTGACCAAGTAGGAACAATCGGGCCCTATTCGATGGCTGCCTTGTCTTTTACTCTGTGCAAAAGACAAGGCAGCAACAAAAACACCACGAGAATCCCGTATTGAGGCTTTGTTCTGATCGCTCATTCGGTGTCGCGTTTCTTTCAAGCAATTCTCCCGGTTAGCCCACACTCGGCTCGCTCCCATAGCCGTGTTAAAGTCTACTTCGCATTCACTCTCTTTTCTCAGCAGACTCTTGGGATTTTATCTATAAAATGAATTCCTTCACTCAAACTATGTGAAAACTGCTTTGTCCTTAATATTTACCATGTCTAGAAAGATTTAAACAAAAAAAACAACGTTGTACTTTGCAGTAAAAGAAAGAGCAAATCTAAAGTTTCAGGAATCCGAGAATAAGCTTACTTTCATGAGTTCTTCACGATTTGCTATAAAATGAATTCCTTCACTCAAACTAAATTAAAACTGCTAAACCGCTAATCTGTTATATGTAAGGCAGATGTCAAATTCACCGAAATAGGATCAAAGGGTATTCGGCCAATCGAGCTGTAGCAGCTTCGGTAAAAGAGTATAAGTTGAAGAGTTTGTGAATAAAGGTGTGCGCACACATAGTGAGCTGTACGAAAATAGGCAGGGAGCAATGCCGGCTGGGGTATATGTTCTTGTATGTTGTATGACTGTTTGATTTGAATGTGTTGTGTAAGTGTCCTGTTGAATGTTACATGTTTGGGCTTTGACACGCTTCACTGTGGTTGTTAACTGTGTGGTGTGTCCTGAAATGTTATATGTTTGGGCTGTGAGACATGCTTAATGCTTGTCAGTAGCTACCCACTTATTCATATATAGCAACTGACAACATAAGAAGTCCGGACATACTTTGATAGTAGTTGTAGAAGTATCCTTATTGATAATAGATCACTAATTCATAGTGATAGAACAGTAGATGAACAGGTGCTTGCACATGTCTCACGAAAATAAAATGGGTGTATCATTGCTGATGGCAGAGCAATACTGCCAAACTTATGAGTTCTTGTGGCAAACTTGATTCAGTGTCTTGACGTGTATACGCTGTTTCGCTGACTTGATTGTCACAAGAAACAAAGTGTGTTTGATAAGATCCGACCATTTTATCACGGGAGGATCAGTATGTATGGATTCTGATGTGACTGATAAACCCATTCGTATCTTAAGCATAATCTAATACATGAGACAACGCCCCGGCACACGATAAAAAAAAAAAAAAGAGAGAGAGCGGTTTTGTGTCCCCACAGTCCATAATGTAGAAAAGAGAGAAAAAAGCCTTTCTGATTTGGTGTGTGTGCTCATAGTGCAGAGTGTAGAGAAAAGAAAGCCGTTTTGGTGTCACGGGTGTTGTGACTTACATACACACATTTCTAAATTGAGAAAGGAAATTATTTTAGAGGAAGCACTAGAGTTTAGATCCCACTTTTGTTGATAGGCATTCATTTATTTCTTCACTTCTGATGAAGTTTCAACAATAAACAACAAACTTTGTATTATGAGAAAGAACCAGAATCATTCTTCAGGAATCCGAAAATAAGCTCTATTTTATGAGTTATGCACGAATTCGGATTCTCCTATAAAACGAATTCCTTAACTCAAACCAAGTTAAGACTGCTTTGTCCTTCATATTTATTCATGTCTAATCAAGTTTCAACGATAAACAACGTTGTACTTTGTAGAATGAGAAAGAACTTCTTCAGCAATAAGCATCTCTCGACATATGACGAAGTACAGATTTTGCTATAAAATTAATTCCTTCTATCAGCCTGACTTAAAACTGTTTGTCCTCCTTATTTATCCACTTCAAATCAAGTTTCAACAAATAAAAAAATGTTGTAGTTTGAGAAAGTACAACTTAATCTTCAGCAATCAGTATAAAAAGAGGTGCAAATGCCAACCATACATACCTAAAAGGTGGAGCGGAAGTATTCAGCTGCAAGTAGGTGTGAATGTTCGACCATAATTTGTAAAAAGTGGGTAAGAAAAGGTTCGAATGCCCGACTAAATATTAACAAAAGCGGGAGGAGAGGTCTTCGGATGAGAGTGGGTGAGAATTTCCAACCATAATCTATAAAATACGGTGAAAAAAAATATGTGAATGCCTCATAGAACACTAAAAGCGGAAGTGTTCGGCTGCAAGAAGGTGTGAATGTCCGACTATATTTGGTGAAAAGCAGGTGAAGCAAGGTCTGAATGCCCAACCTTACATCATCAAAAGCGAGATCAGAGGTGTTTGGCTGCAAGAAGGCCATAGTTTGCCAAAAGCGGGTAAGGTCCGAATGTCCGACTAAATATCAACAAAATTTGGGGCGGAGGTCTTCGGATGCAAGTGGGTGTGAATATCCCACCATACAAGTATGGTGGAGAGGAAGCTGTGAATAGTCGACCATAGTTTGGAAAAAGCGGGTAAGAAAAGGTTTGAATACCCGAACATACACCATCAAAAGAGGGAGCGGAGGTGTTCCGCTGTACGAAGGTGTGAATGTCCGACCATAGTTGGTAAAAAGCGGGTAAGAAAAGGTTAAAATACCCGACTGTACACAATCAATAGCGGGAGCGGATGTGTTCGGCTACAAGAAGATGTGAAAGTCCGACCATGGTTTGTAAAAAGCGGGTAAGAAAAGGTGCGAATGTCCGACAATGTATGATCAAAAGAGAGAGCGGAGGTTTTCGGATACAAGAAGGTTTGAATGTCCCACCATAGTTTGTAAAAAGCGGGTAAGAAAAGGTGAGAATGCCCGACTATACACCATCAAAAGCGGGAGAGGAAGTGTTCCGCTGTAAGACGGTGTGAATGTCCGACCATAGTTGGTAAAAAGCGGGTAAGAAAAGGTTAAAATACCCGACTGTACACAATCAATAGCGGGAGCGGAGTTGTTCGGCTACTAAAAGGTGTGAAATTCCGACCCTGGTTTTTAAAAAGCGGGTAAGAAAAGGTTCGAATGCCCGAACATACACCATCAAAAGAGGGAGCGGAGCTGTTCCGCTGTAAGACGGTGTGAATGTCCGATCATAGTTGGTAAAAAGCGGGTAAGAAAAGGTTAAAATACCCGACTGTACACAATCAAAAGAGGGAGCGGAGTTGTTCAGCTAAGAGAAGGTGTGAAAGTCCGACCATGGTTTGTAAAAAGCGGGTAAGAAAAGGTTCGTATGCCCGAATATACACTATCAAAACCGGAAGCGTAGGTGTTCGGCTGCAAGAAGATGTGAACTTCCGACCAAAGTTTGTAAAAAAGCAGTTAAGAAAAGTTTCGAATATCTAACCAAACATAATCAAAAGCGGGAGCAGAGCTGTTCAACTGCAAGTAGGTGTGAATGTCAGAGAATAATTTGCAAAAAGCTGATGAGAAAGGGTGAGAAATCCCGACTATACACCATCAAATGCGGTAGCGGAGTTGTTCGGCTGTGAGTAGGTGTGATTCTCCAACCATAATTGCTGAAAAATGTGTTAGAAAAGGTAAGAATGCCGGTCCATACATCATCAAAAGCGGGAGAGGTGGTGTTCGGCTGCAAGTAGGTGTGAATGTCCATTAATAATTGCTTTAAAACATGAAAGAAAATTTTCGAATATCAAACCTTACATGATCATTAGCGGGAGAGGAGGTGTTCAGCTGCAAGAAGATGTGAATATCCACCCATAATTACTGAAAAATGGGTAGGAAAAGATGCGAATGTCCAACCATAAATCATCAAAAGCAGGAGTGGAGTTGTTCAGCTACAAGAAGGTATGAAAGTCCAACCATGGTTTGTAAAAAGCGGGTAAGAGAAGGTTCGAATACCCGAATATATACCATCAAAAGCGGAAGCGGGGGTGTTCGGCTGCAAGAAGGTGTGAACGTCCGACCAAAGTTTGTAAAAAGCAGTTAAGAAAAGGTTTGAATATCCAACCGAACATAATCAAAAGCGGGAGCAGAGCTGTTCGACTGCAAGTAGGTGTGAATGTCAGATCATAATTGCTGAAAAATGTGATAGAAAAGACTAGAATGCCGGACAATACATCATCAAAAGCGGGAGAGGTGGTTTTTCGGCTGCAAGTAGGTGTGAATGTCCAGCCATAATTACTCACAAACGGGGGAAGAAAAGGTAGTATTTCCAGACCACACATGATCAAAACAGGGAATGGAGGTGGTTCAGCTGCAAGGTGTGAATGTCTGACTAAAGTTTGTAAAAACCGTGTAAGACAAGGGGCGAATGCCCGACAATGTATGATCAAAAGAGGGAGCGGAGGTTTTCGGCTGCAAGGTGTGAATGTCCAACCATAATTTGTAAAAATCGGGGAAGAAAAGGCTCGAAAGCCCGACTATACACCATCAAAAGCGGGAGCAGAGGTGTTCAGGTGCAAGAAGGTCTGAACGTCCGACCAATAATTACTGAAAAATGGGTAAGAAAAGGTGCGAATGCCAAATCATACATCATCAAAAGCAGGAAAGGATGTGTTCGGCTACAAGAAGGTTTGAATGTCCAACCATAGTAAGTAATAGGTGGGTAAGAAAAGGCTCGAATGCCCGACTATACACCATCAAAAGCGGAAGCGGAGGTGTTCGGCTGCAAGACGGTGTGAACGTCCGACCAAAGTTTGTAAAAAGCATTAAGAAAATGTTCGAATATCCAACCAAACATAATCAAAAGCGGGAGCAGAGCTGTTCGACTGCAAGTAGGTGTGAATATCAGATCATAATTTGCAAAAAGCTGATGAGAAAGGGTGAGAAATCCCGACTATACACTATCAAATGTGGGAGCGGAGGTGTTCGTCTGTGAGTAGGTGTGAATGTCCGACCATAATTGCTGAAAAATGTGTTAGAAAAGGTAAGAATGCCGGACCATATATCATCAAAAGCGGGAGAGGTTGTGTTCGGCTGCAAGAAGGTGTGAATGTCCAGCCATAATTACTCACAAACGGGTAAGAAAAGGTACTATTGCCAGACCATATATGATCAAAACAGGGAGCGGAGGTGGTTCAGCTGCAAGAAGGTTTGAATGTCCGACTAAAGTTTGTAAAAAGCGGGTAAGACAAGGTGTGAATGCCCGACAATGTATGATCAAAAGAGGAGCGGAGGTTTTCGGCTGCAAGGTCTGAATGTCCACCCATAATTACTGAAAAATGGGTAAGAAAAGGTGCGAAAGCCCAACCGCACATGATCATAAGTGGATGAGAAGGTGTTCGACTGCAAGTAGGTGTGAATGTAAGATCATAATTTTTAAAAAGCGGGTAAGAAAAGGTAAGAATGCCCAACCATAAATTATCAAAAGCGGCAGCAGAGTTTCGGCTGGTATTTATCAATGTCTAGATAGATTTCAACAAAAAACAACGTTGTACTTTGCAGTAAAAGAAAGTGCAAATCAAAAGTTTTAGGAATCCGAGAATAAGCTTATTTTCATGAGTTCTGCACGATTTCGGATTTTATGTATAAAATGAATTTCTTCACGCAAACTAAGTTAACACTGCTTTGTCCTTCATATGTACCCATTTCTACATATATTTCAAGCATAAACTTCCTCATATTACCCTGAATAATACCCATGAATATGGAAGGACAAAGCAGTTTTAACTTGGTTTGAGCAAAGCAATTCATTTTATAGCAAAATCCGAAATCGTGCAGAACTCATGAAAGCAGGCTTATACTCGGATTCCTGAAACTTTAGATTTGCTCTTTCTTTTACTGCAAAGTACAACGTTGTTTTTTTGTTTAAATCTTTCTAGACATGGTAAATATGAAGGACAAATCAGTTTTAACATAGTTTGAGTGAAGTAATGCATTTTATAAGCAAAATCCCAAATCATGCAGAACTCACGAAAAGCTTTTTCTCGCTTTTCACTGCTTTTTACAAACTTTGGTCGGACGTTCACACCTTCTTGCATCCGAACACCTCCGCTTCCGCTTTTGATGATGTATATTCGGGCATTCGAACCTTTTATTACCCGCTTTTTACAAACCATTGTCGGACTTTCACACCTTCTTGCAGCCGAACACCACCTCTACCGCTTTTGATGATGTATGGTCCAGTATTCTTACCTTTTCTAACACATTTTTCAGCAATTATGGTCGGACATTCACACCTACTCAAAGCTGGACACCTCCGCTCCCGCTTTTGATCATACAATGTCGGGACATCGCTCCTTGTCTTACTAGCTTTTTACAAACTTTAGTCGAACATTCACACCTTCTTGCAGCTGAACACCTCCGCTCCCGCTTTTGATGATGTATAGTCGGGCTTTCAAGCCTTTTCTTAACCGGTTTTTACAAATTATGGTTGGACATTCAGACCTTGCAGCCGAACACCTCCGCATTCTCTTTTGATCATACATTGTCGGGCATTCGCACCTTGTCTTTCCCGCTTTTTACAAACTATAGTCAGACATTCACACCTTGCAGCTGAACCTCCGCTCCCTGTTTTGATCATGTATGGTCTGGCAATACTACCTTTTCTTCCCCCGTTTGTGAGTAATTATGGCTGGACATTCACACCTACTTGCAGTCGAACAGCTCTGCTCCCGCTTTTGATTATGTTTGGTTGGATTTTCGAACCTTTTCTTAACTGCTTTTTACAAACCATGGTCGGACTTTCACACCTTCTTGTAGCCGAACAACTCCGCTCCCGCTATTGATTTTGTACAGTCGGGTATTTTAACCTTTTCTTACCCGCTTTTTACCAACTATGGTCGGACATTCACACCATCTTACAGCGGAACACCTCTGCTCCCGCTTTTGATGGTGTATAGTCGGGCATTCGAAGCTTTTCTTACCCGCTTTTTACAAACTATGGTGGGACATTCAAACCTTCTTGTATCCGAAAACCTCCGCTCTCTCTTTTGATCATACATTGTTGGACATTCGCACCTTTTCTTACCCGCTTTTTACAAACCATGGTCGGACTTTCACATCTTCTTGTAGCCGAACACATCCGCTCCCGCTATTAATTGTGTACAGTCGGGTATTTTAACCTTTTCTTACCCGCTTTTTACCAAGTATGGTCGGACATTCACACCTTCGTACAGCGGAACACCTCCGCTCCCTCTTTTGATGGTGTATGTTCGGGCATTCAAACCTTTTCTTACCCGCTTTTTCCAAACTATGGTCGGCTATTCACAGCTTCCTCTCCACCATACTTGTATGGTGGGATATGCACACCCACTTGCATCCGAAGACCTCCGCCCCAAATTTTGTTGATATTTAGTCGGACATTCGCACCTTACCCGCTTTTGGCAAACTATGGCCTTCTTGCAGCCAAACACCTCTGATCTCCGTTTTGATGATGTAAGGTTGGGCATTCAGACCTTGCTTCACCTGCTTTTCACCAAATATAGTCGGACATTCACACCTTCTTGCAGCCGAACACTTCCGCTCCACCTTTTAGTGTTCTATCACACCTTTTTTTCACCGCATTTTATACATTATGGTCGGAAATTTTCAACCACTCTCATCCGAAGACCTGTCCTCCCGCTTTTGTTAATATATTTGAACTTTAGTCGGACATTCAAACCTTCTTGCAGCTGAACCACCTCCACTCCCTGTTTTGATCATATATGGTCTGGCAATACTACCTTTTCTTACCCGTTTGTGAGTAATTATGGCTGGACATTCACACCTACTTGCAGCCGAACACAACCTCTCTCGCTTTTCATGATGTATGGACCGGCATTCTTACCTTTTCTAACACATTTTTCAGCAATTATGGTCGGAGATTCACACCTACTCACAGACGAACAACTCCGCTCCCGCATTTGATGGTGTATAGTCGGGCATTCTCACCCTTTCTCATCAGCTTTTTGCAAATTATGATCTGACATTCACACCTACTTGCAGTCGAACAGCTCTGCTCCCGCTTTTGATTATGTTTGGTTGGATATTCGAACCTTTTCTTAACTTCTTTTTACATATTTTGGTTGGACGTTCACACCTTCTTGTAGCCGAACACTTCCACTCCTGCTTTTGATGATGTATGGTTGGGCATTCACACCTTTTTTTTGCCCATTTTTCAGGAATTATGGGTGGACATTCACACCTTGCAGCTGAACACCTCCTATCCCACTTATGATCATGTGCGGTTTGATTTTCGAAAAGTTTCTTTCATGTTTTCTAGCAATTATTGATGGACATGTAGACCTTCTTGCAGCTGAACACCTCCGCTCCCGCTTTTGATCATACATTGTCAGGCATTCGCACCTTGTCTTACCCTCTTTTTACAAACTTTAGTCGAACAGTCAAACCTTTTTGCAGCCGAACACCACCTCTCCCGCTTTTGATGATGTATGGTCCAGCATTCTTACCTTTTCTAACACATTCTTCAGCAATTATGGTCGGACATTCACACCTACTCAGAGCCGAACACCTCCGCTCCCGCATTTGATGGTGTATAGTCGGGCATTCTCACCCTTTCTCATCAGCTTTTTACAAATTATGATCTGACATTCACACCTGCTTTTGATAATGTATTGTTAGGCATTCGCACCTTTTTTTTTACCCATTTTTCATGAATTATGGGTGGACATTCACACCTTCTTGCAGCCGAACACCTCCTCTCCCGCTTATGATCATGTGCGGTTTGATATTCGAAAATTTACTTTCTTGTTTTAAAGCAATTATTGATGGACATTCAAACCTTCTTATTGATGGTGTATAGTCGGGCTTTCGAGCCTTTTCTTCCCGGTTTTTACAAACCATGGTCGGACTTTCACACCTTCTTGTAGCCGAACAACTCCGCTTCCGCTATTGATTGTGTACAGTCGGGTATTTTAACCTTTTCTTACCCGCTTTTTACCAACTATGGTCGAAAATTCACACCGTCTTACAGCGGAACACCTCTGCTCCCGCTTTTGATGGTGTATAGTCGGGCATTCGAAGCTTTTCTTACCCGTTATTTACAAACTATGGTGGGACATTCAAACCTTCTTGTATCCGAAAACCTCCGCTCTCTCTTTTGATCATACATTGTCGGACATTCGCACCTTTTCTTACCCGCTTTTTACAAACCATGGTCGGACTTTCACATCTTCTTGTAGCCGAACACATCCGCTCCCGCTATTGATTGTGTACAGTCGGGTATTTTAACCTTTTCTTACCCGCTTTTTACCAACTATGGTCGGACATTCACACCTTCGTACAGCGGAACACCTCCGCTCCCTCTTTTGATGGTGTATGTTCGGGCATTCAAACCTTTTCTTACCCGCTTTTTCCAAACTATGGTCGGCTATTCACAGCTTCCTCTCCACCATACTTGTATGGTGGGATATGCACACCCACTTGCATCCGAAGACCTCCGCCCCAAATTTTGTTGATATTTAGTCGGACATTCGCACCTTACCCGCTTTTGGAAAACTATGGCCTTCTTGCAGCCAAACACCTCTGATCTCGCTTTTGATGATGTAAGGTTGGGCATTCAGACCTTGCTTCACCTGCTTTTCACCAAATATAGTCGGACATTCACACCTTCTTGCAGCCGAACACTTCCGCTTTTAGTGTTCTATGAGGCATTCACATATTTTTTTTCACCGTATTTTATAGATTATGGTTGGAAATTCTCACCCACTCTCATCCGAAGACCTCTCCTCCAGCTTTTGTTAATATATAGTCGGGCATTCGAACCTTTTCTTACCCGCTTTTTACAAATTATAGTCGAACATTCACACCTACTTGCAGCCGAACACTTCCGCTCCACCTTTTAGGTATGTATGGTTGGCATTTGCACCTCTTTTTATACTGATTGCTGAAGATTAAGTTGTACTTTCTCAAACTACAACATTTTTTTATTTGTTGAAACTTGATTTGAAGTGGATAAATAAGGAGAACAAACAGTTTTAAGTCAGGCTGATAGAAGGAATTAATTTTATAGCAAAATCTGTACTTCGTCATATGTCGAGAGATGCTTATTGCTGAAGAAGTTCTTTCTCATTCTACAAAGTACAACGTTGTTTATCGTTGAAACTTGATTAGACATGAATAAATATGAAGGACAAAGCAGTCTTAACTTGGTTTGAGTTAAGGAATTCGTTTTATAGGAGAATCCGAATTCGTACATAACTCATAAAATAGAGCTTATTTTCGGTTTCCTGAAGAATGATTCTGGTTCTTTCTCATAATACAAAGTTTGTTGTTTATTGTTGAAACTTCATCAGAAGTGAAGAAATAAATGAATGCCTATCAACAAATGTGGGATCTAAACTCTAGTGCTTCCTCTAAAATAATTTCCTTTCTCAATTTAGAAATGTGTGTGTGTAAGTCACAACACCCGTGACACCAAAACGGCTTTCTTTTCTCTATACTCTACACTATGAGCACACACACCAAATCAGAAAGGCTTTTTTTCTCTCTTTTCTACATTATGGACTGTGGGGACACAAAACCGCTCTCTCTTTTTTTTTTTTATCGTGTGCCAGGGCGTTGTCTCATGTATTAGATTATGCTTAAGATACGAATGGGTTTATCAGTCACATCAGAATTCAAACCTTCTTGCAGCTGAACCACCTCCGCTCCCTGTTTTGATCATATATGGTCTGGCAATATTACCTTTTCTTACCCGTTTGTGAGTAATTATGGCTGGACATTCACACCTACTTGCAGCCGAACACAACCTCTCTCGCTTTTGATGATGTATGGACCGGCATTTTTACCTTTTCTAACACATTTTTCAGCAATTATGGTCGGAGATTCACACCTACTCACAGCCGAACAACTCCGCTCCCGCATTTGATGATGTATAGTCGGGCATTCTCACCCTTTCTCATCAGCTTTTTGCAAATTATGATCTGACATTCACACCTACTTGCAGTCGAACAGCTCTGCTCCCGCTTTTGATTATGTTTGGTTGGATATTCGAACCTTTTCTTAACTTCTTTTTACATATTTTGGTTGGACTTTCACACCTTCTTGTAGCCGAACACTTCCACTCCTGCTTTTGATGATGTATGGTTGGGCATTCATACCTTTTTTTTGCCCATTTTTCAGGAATTATGGGTGGACATTAACACCTTGCAGCTGAACACCTCCTATCCCACTTATGATCATGTGCGGTTTGATTTTCGAAAAGTTTCTTTCATGTTTTCTAGCAATTATTGATGGACATGTAGACCTTCTTGCAGCTGAACACCTCCGCTCCCGCTTTTGATCATACATTGTCAGGCATTCGCACCTTGTCTTACCCACTTTTTACAAACTTTAGTCAAACAGTCACACCTTTTTGCAGCCGAACACCACCTCTACCGCTTTTGATGATGTATGGTCCAGCATTCTTACCTTTTCTAACACATTCTTCAGCAATTATGGTCGGACATTCACACCTACTCAGAGCCGAACACCTCCACTCCCGCATTTGATGGTCTATAGTCGGGCATTCTACAGCGGAAAAGACTCATTGTTATGTTTGGTTAGATATTCAAACCTTTTCTTAACTGCTTTTTACAAACTTTGGTCGGACGTTCACAATATCTTGCAGCCGAACACCTCCGCTTCCGCTTTTGATGGTGTATATTCGGGCATACGAACCTTTTCTTACCCGCTTTTTACAAACCAAGGTCGGACTTTCACACCTTCTCTTAGCTGAACAACTCCGCTCCCTCTTTTGATTGTGTACAGTCGGGTAATTTAACCTTTTCTTACCCGCTTTTTACCATCTATGGTCGGAAATTCACACCGTCTTACAGCGGAACACCTCCGCTCCCTCTTTTGATGATGTATGGTTAGGCATTCGCACCTTTTCTTACCCATTTTTCAGTAATTATGGGTAGACATTCACACCTTCTTGCAGCTGAACACCTCCTCTCCTGCTTATGATCATGTGCAGTTTGATATTCGAAAATTTTCTTTCATGTTTTCTAGCAATTATTGATGGACATTCAGACTGTCTTGAAGCTGAACACCTCCGCTCCCACTTTTGATGGTGTATAGTCGGGCTTTCGAGCCTTTTCTTCCCCGGTTTTTACAAATTATGGTTGGACATTCAGACCTTCTTGCAGCCAAAAACCTCCACTCCCTCTTTTGATCATACATTGTCGGGCATTCGCACCTTTTCTTACCCGCTTTTTACAAACCATGGTCGGACTTTCACACCTTCTTGTAGCCGAACAACTCCGCTCCCGCTATTGATTGTGTACAGTCGGGTATTTTAACCTTTTCTTACCCGCTTTTTACCAACTATTGTTGGACATTCACACCGTCTTACAGCGGAACACCTCCGCTCCCTCTTTTGATGGTGTATGTTCGGGCACTCGAACCTTTTCTTACCCGCTTTTTACAAACTATGGTCAGACATTCAAACCTTCTTGTAGCCGAACACATCCACTCCTGCTTTTGATGATGTATGGTTGAGCATTCGCACCTTTTCTTACCCATTTTTTACAAACTATGGTCGGACATTCACACCTTCTTGCAGCTGAACACCTCCTCTCCCGCTTATGATGATGTGTGGTTTGATATTCGAAAATTTTCTTTCATGTTTTCTAGCAATTATTGATGGACATTCAGACCTTTTTGCAGCTGAACACCTCCGCTCCCGCTTTTGATGATGTATAGTCGGGCTTTCGAGCCTTTTCTTCCCCGGTTTTTACATAATTATTGTTGGACATTCAGACCTTCTTGCAGCCGAAAACCTCCGCTCCCTCTTTTGATCATACATTGTCGGGCATTCGCACCTTCTCTTACCCGCTTTTTACAAACCAGGGTCGGACTTTCACACCTTTTAGTAGCCGAACAACTCCGCTCCCGCTATTGATTGTGTACAGTCGGGTATTTTCACCTTTTCTTACCCGCTTTTTACCAACTATGGTCAGACATTCACACCTTCTTACAGTGGAACACCTCCACTCCCTCTTTTGATGTTGTATGTTCGGGCATTCGAAACTTTTCTTACCCGTTTTTTACAAACTATGGTCGGACATTAAAACCTTCTTGTAGCCGAACACATCCACTCCTGCTTTTGATGATGTATGGTTGGGCATTCGTACCTTTTCTTACCCATTTTTACAAACTATGGTCAGACATTCAAACCTTCTTGTAGCCGAACACATCCACTCCTGCTTTTGATGATGTATGGTTGAGCATTCGCACCTTTTCTTACCCATTTTTTACAAACTATGGTCGGACATTCACACCTTCTTGCAGCTGAACACCTCCTCTCCCGCTTATGATGATGTGTGGTTTGATATTCGAAAATTTTCTTTCATGTTTTCTAGCAATTATTGATGGACATTCAGACCTTTTTGCAGCTGAACACCTCCGCTCCCGCTTTTGATGATGTATAGTCGGGCTTTCGAGCCTTTTCTTCCCCGGTTTTTACATAATTATTGTTGGACATTCAGACCTTCTTGCAGCCGAAAACCTCCGCTCCCTCTTTTGATCATACATTGTCGGGCATTCGCACCTTCTCTTACCCGCTTTTTACAAACCAGGGTCGGACTTTCACACCTTTTAGTAGCCGAACAACTCCGCTCCCGCTATTGATTGTGTACAGTCGGGTATTTTCACCTTTTCTTACCCGCTTTTTACTAACTATGGTCAGACATTCACACCTTCTTACAGTGGAACACCTCCGCTCCCTCTTTTGATGGTGTATGTTCGGGCATTCGAAACTTTTCTTACCCGTTTTTTACAAACTATGGTCGGACATTAAAACCTTCTTGTAGCCGAACACATCCACTCCTGCTTTTGATGATGTATGGTTGGGCATTCGTACCTTTTCTTACCCATTTTGCAGTAATTATGTGTGGACATTCACACCTTTTTGCATTTTAACACCTCCTCTCCCGCTTATGATCATGTGCGGTTTGATATTCGAAAATTCTCTTCCATGTTTTCTAGCAATTATTGATGGACATTCAGACCTTCTTGCAGCTGAACACCTCCGCTCCAGCTGTTGATGGTGTATAGTCGGGCTTTCGAGCCTTTTCTTCCCCGATTTTTACAAATTATGGATGGACATTCAGACCTTCTTTCAGCCGAAAACCTCCGCTCCCTTTTTTGATCATACATTGTCGGGCATTCGCACCTTTTCTTACCCGCTTTTTACAATTCATGGTCGGACTTTCACACCTTTTAGTAGCGGAACAACTCTGCTCCCGCTATTGATTGTGTACAATAGGGTATTTTAACCTTTTCTTACCTGCTTTTTGCCAATTATGGTTGGACATTCACACCTTCTTACAGCGGAACACCTCCGCTCCCTCCTTTGATGGTGTATGTTCGGGCATTCGAACCTTTTCTTACCCGCTTTTTACAAACTATGGTCAGACATTCAAACCTTCTTGTAGCCGAACACATCCACTCCTGCTTTTGATGATGGGTATTTAAACCTACTTGTTGCCCGCTTTTCATTAATTATGGGTGGACATACACACCTTGTCGCAGCCAAACACCTCCGCTCCCTGTTAGGATCATGTATGGTTGGGCATTCGTACCTTTTCTTACCCATTTTGCAGTAATTATGGGTGGACATTCACACCTTCTTGCATTTGAACACCTCCTCTCCCGCTTATGATCATGTGCGGTTTGATATTCGAAAATTCTCTTCCATGTTTTCTAGCAATTATTGATGGACATTCAGACCTTCTTGCAGCTGAACACCTCCGCTCCAGCTGTTGATGGTGTATAGTCGGGCTTTCGAGCCTTTTCTTCCCAGATTTTTACAAAATATGGATGGACATTCAGACCTTGTTTCAGCCGAAAACCTCCTCTCCCTCTTTTGATCATACATTGTCGGGCATTCACACCTTTTCTTACCCGCTTTTTACAAACCATGGTCGGACTTTCACACCTTTTAGTAGCGGAACAACTCTGCTCCCGCTATTGATTGTGTACAATCGGGTATTTTAACCTTTTCTTACCTGCTTTTTGCCAACTATGGTCGGACTTTCACACCTTCTTACAGCGGAACACCTCCGCTCCCTCCTTTGATGGTGTATGTTCGGGCATTCGAACCTTTTCTTACCCGCTTTTTACAAACTATGGTCAGACATTCACACCTTCTTGCAGCCGAACACTTCCGCTCTACCTTTTAGTGTTCTATGGGGTATTCACACCTTTTTTTTCACCGCATTTTATAGATTATGGTTGTAAATTCTCACCCACTCTTATCCGAAGACCTCTCCTCCTGCTTTGGTTAATATATAGTCGGGCATTCGAACCTTTTCTTACCCGCTTTTTACAAATTATGGTCGAACATTCACACCTACTTGCAGCCGAACACCTCCGCTCCCGCTTTTGATGGTGTATAGTCGGGCTTTCGAGCCTTTTCTTCCCCGGTTTTTACAAATTATGGTTGGACATTCAGACCTTGCAGCCGAAAACCTCCGCTCCCTCTTTTGATCATACATTGTCAGGCATTCGCACCTACTTGCAGCCGAATACTTCCGCTCCACCTTTTAGTGATGTATGGTTGGCATTTGCACCTTTTCTTACCCTTTCTTACCCTACTGATTGCTTAAGATGAAGTTGTTTTTTCTGAAACTACAAAATTTTTTTAATTGTTGAAACTTGATTTGAAGTGGATAAATAAGGAGGACAAACAGTTTTAAGTCAGGCTGATAGAAGGAATTAATTTTATAGCAAAATCTGTATTTCGTCATATGTCGAGAGATGCTTATTGCTGAAGAAGTTCTTTCTCATTCTACAAAGTACAACGTTGTTTATCGTTGAAACTTGATTAGACATGAATAAATATGAAGGACAAAGCAGTCTTAACTTGGTTAGAGTTAAGGAATTCGTTTTATAGGAGAATCCGAATTCGTGCATAACTCATAAAATAGAGCTTATTTTCGGATTCCTGAAGAATGAGTCTGGTTCTTTCTCATAATACAAAGTTTGTTGTTTATTGTTGAAACTTCATCAGAAGTGAAGAAATAAATGAATGCCTATCAACAAATGTGGGATCTAAACTCTAGTGCTTCCTCTAAAATAATTTCCTTTCTCAATTCAGAAATGTGTGTGTGTAAGTCACAACACCCGTGACACCAAAACGGCTTTCTTTTCTCTCTTTTCTCTACACTCTGCACTGTGAGCACACACACCAAATCAGAAAGGCTTTTTTCTCTCTTTTCTACATTATGGACTGTGGGGACACAAAACCGCTCTCTCTTTTTTTTTTTTTGATTGTGTGCCAGGGCGTTGTCTCACGTATTAGATTATGCTTACGATACGAATGGGTTTATCAGTCACATCAGAATCCATACATACTGATCCTCCCGTAATAAAATGGTCGGATCTTATCAAACACACTTTGTTTCTTGTGACAATCAAGTCAGCGAAACAGCGTATACACGTCAAGACACTGAATCAAGTTTGCCACAAGAACTCATAAGTTTGGCAGTATTGCTCTGCCGTCAGCAATCATATACCCATTTTATTTTCGTGAGACATGTGCAGGCACCTGTTCATCTACTGTTCTATCACTATGAATTAGTTTATCTATTATCAATAAGGATACTTCTACAACTACTATCAAAGTATGTCCAGACTTCTTATGTTGTCAGTTGCTATATATGAATAAGTGGGTAGCTACTGACAAGCATTAAGCATGTCACACAGCCCAAACATATAACATTTCAGGACACACCACACAGTTAACAACCACAGTGAAGTGTCAAAGCCCAAACATGTAACATTCAACAGGACACTTACACAACACATTCAAATCAAACAGTCACACAACATACAAGAACATATACCCCAGCCGGCATTGCTCCCTGCCTATTTTCCTACAGCTCACTATGTGTGCGCACACCTTTATTCACAAACTCTTCAACTTATACTCTTTTACCAAAGCTGCTACAGCTCGATTGGCCGAATACCCTTAGATCCTATTTCGGTGAATTTGACATCTGCCTTACATGTAACAGATTAGCGGTTTAACAGTTTTAATTTAGTTTGAGTGAAGGAATTCATTTTATAGCAAAATCCGAAATCGTGAAGAACTCATGAAAGTAAGCTTATTCTCGGATTCCTGAAACTTTAGATTTGCTCTTTCTTTTACTGCAAAGTACAACGTTGTTTTTTTTTTTTGTTTAAATCTTTCTAGACATGGTAAATATGAAGGACAAAGCAGTTTTAACATAGTTTGAGTGAAGGAATTCATTTTATAGATAAAATCCCAAGAGTCTGCTGAGAAAAGAGAGTGAATGCGAAGCAGACTTTAACACGGCTCTGGGAGCGAGCCGAGTGTGGGCTAACCGGGAAAATTGCTTGAAAGAAACGCGACAACGCCCTGGCACACGATAAAAAAAAAAGAGAGAGCGGTTTTGTGTCCCCACAGTCCATAATGTAGAAAAGAGAGAAAAAACCCTTTCTGATTTGGTGTGTGTGCTCATAGTGCAGAGTGTAGAGAAAAGAAAGCCGTTTTGGTGTCACGGGTGTTGTGACTTACACACACACATTTCTAAATTGAGAAAGGAAATTATTTTAGAGGAAGCACTAGAGTTTAGATCCCACATTTGTTGATAGGCATTCATTTATTTCTTCACTTCTGATAAAAATTATAAGACTGACCTAAAGAATTGGAGGCCCATCACACTTTTAAACTATGACTGTAAACTTTTTAGCAAGGTTTTAACGACACGGATGTCCTCTGTTTTAGAGGAGGTAATTCACCCAGACCAGGCTTGTGCCATCTCAGAGAGACAACTCACCGACAGCCTCGTACTGATTCGAGACATCATTGATTACGCTAGAGACAGAAACACCCGGCTTGTCATCTTAAATTTAGACTTTGAAAAAGCTTTTGATCGGGTCTCGCATCAATATCTCTTTCAGGTGTTGCAGCCATTGAATAGGGCCCGATTGTTCCTACTTGGTGAGATTTGCTTGGTTGAGACGCTTGCTCCCCCCCCTTGCTCCTCAGCTGACCAAGTAGGAACAATCGGGCCCTATTCGATGGCTGCCTTGTCTTTTACTCTGTGCAAAAGACAAGGCAGCCACAAACACCACGGGAACACCGTATTGAGGCTTTGTTCTGACCACTCATTTGGTGTCGCGTTTCTTTCAAGCAATTCTCCCGGTTAGCCCACACTCGGCTCGCTCCCAGAGCCGTGTTAAAGTCTACTTCGCATTCACTCTCTTTTCTCAGCAGATTAAAAGAAAGTTTCATCTTGGGCTCCCTGAAACTTCCATCCTGCACCGCTGTTTGCTTTTTCACAAGAGCAGAGAAGAGCGCACCGTTCCCAGCGGCACTGCAGTACTGGGTCGATGCTTGGAGTGAACGGAGCAAGCTTCTTTTTCAACTCCTATTCTTAAAAATCCATTTAATATGTAGTCCTCGTATAGAGGACATATTAAACTGATAAGAACAGATACTACACTTGATCTTAGCCAAAAGGCCGAGAAGCGATAACTGTCCACTGTTTCAGGTCCGAGGGCCCTTGCTGGCACAATGCGCACTTGTAGCAGTGTTCTTTTTATGGCCATAGGTGGCCAGAGTGTCACGTTGCACCTCCGCCCACCCGCTGCACTGAGCACTCTTCAGCCCTTTTAAATGGTATAACTTTGCACTCCCGCATGCTCCAGCAAGCACCATTCAAGCAACAACTTTGCACTCCAGCTTCGAACATCGGCACAATCGCAACAAGTAAGGCGACTCTACTCAGAGAAGTCACTCTGCACAGTAACAAGATTTCTTTTGCACAGACAGAAAGGGCTTCACCCGCAAAGGTAAAGCCTGCCAAAAATAGAAACAACTCATTAGTGCTGCTCTCCACGAAAGTCTTTAGTAAAAGGCGAAAGACTTGTATGTTATGAAGAGAAACCAGAGTACGATTATCCGTCACTGCGGGAGCAGGGCATCAGGCTAGTTGCCATAGCCACCTTCCCCATGGTGAGCGTTGCTTGGTTGAAACGCTTGCCCCTGTGCAATCGACAAGGCAGCAACAAAAACACCACGGGAACACCGTATTGAGGCTTTGTTCTGACCGCTCATTCGGTGTCGCGTTTCTTTCAAGCAATTCTCCCGGTTAGCCCACACTCGGCTCGCTCCCAGAGCCGTGTTAAAGTCTACTTTGCATTCACTCTCTTTTCTCAGCAGACTCTTGGGATTTTATCTATAAAATGAATTCCTTCACTCAAACTATGTTAAAACTGCTTTGTCCTTCATATTTACCATGTCTAGAAAGATTTAAACAAAAAAAAAACAACGTTGTACTTTGCAGTAAAAGAAAGAGCAAATCTAAAGTTTCAGGAATCCGAGAATAAGCTTACTTTCATGAGTTCTTCACGATTTCGGATTTTGCTATAAAATGAATTCCTTCACTGAAACTAAATTAAAACTGCTAAACCGCTAATCTGTTACATGTAAGGCAGATGTCAAATTCACCGAAATAGGATCTAAGGGTATTCGGCCAATCGAGCTGTAGCAGCTTTGGTAAAAGAGTATAAGTTGAAGAGTTTGTGAATAAAGGTGTGCGCACACATAGTGAGCTGTAGGAAAATAGGCAGGGAGCAATGCCGGCTGGGGTATATGTTCTTGTATGTTGTCTGACTGTTTGATTTGAATGTGTTGTGTAAGTGTCCTGTTGAATGTTACATGTTTGGGCTTTGACACGCTTCACTGTGGTTGTTACTGTGTGGTGTGTCCTGAAATGTTATATGTTTGGGCTGTGTGACATGCTTAATGCTTGTCAGTAGCTACCCACTTATTCATATATAGCAACATGTCTCACGAAAATAAAATGGGTGTATGATTGCTGACGGCAGAGCAATACTGCCAAACTTATGAGTTCTTGTGGCAAACTTGATTCAGTGTCTTGACGTGTATACGCTGTTTCGCTGACTTGATTGTCACAAGAAACAAAGTGTGTTTGATAAGATCCGACCATTTTATTACGGGAGGATCAGTATGTATGGATTCTGATGTAACTGATAAACCCATTCGTATCGTAAGCATAATCTAATACGTGAGACAACGCCCTGGCACACAATAAAAAAAAAAAAGAGAGTCCCCACAGTCCATAATATAGAAAAGAGAGAAAAAAGCCTTTCTGATTTGGTGTGTGTGCTCACAGTGCAGAGTGTAGAGAAAAGAGAGAAAAGAAAGCCGTTTTGGTGTCACGGGTGTTGTGACTTACACACACACATTTCTGAATTGAGAAAGGAAATTATTTTAGAGGAAGCACTAGAGTTTAGATCCCACATTTGTTGATAGGCATTCATTTATTTCTTCACTTCTGATGAAGTTTCAACAATAAACAACAAACTTTGTATCATGAGAAAGAACCAGACTCATTCTTCAGGAATCCGAAAATAAGCTCTATTTTACGAGTTATGCACGAATTCGGATTCTCCTATTAAACGAATTCCTTAACTCTAACCAAGTTAAGACTGCTTTGTCCTTCATATTTATTCATGTCTAATCAAGTTTCAACGATAAACAACGTTTTACTTTGTAGAATGAGAAAGAACTTCTTCAGCAATAAGCATCTCTCGACATATGACGAAATACAGATTTTGCTATAAAATTAATTCCTTCTATCAGCCTGACTTAAAACTGTTTGTCCTCCTTATTTATCCACTTCAAATCAAGTTTCAACAATTAAAAAAATGTTGTAGTTTGAGAAAAAACAACTTAATCTTAAGCAATCAGTAGGGTAAGAAAGGGTAAGAAAAGGTGCAAATGCCAACCATACATCACTAAAAGGTGGAGCGGAAGTATTCGGCTGCAAGTAGGTGCGAATGCCTGACAATGTATGATCAAAAGAGGGAGCGGAGGTTTTCGGCTGCAAGGTCTGAATGTCCAACCATAATTTGTAAAAACCGGGGAAGAAAAGGCTCGAAAGCCCGACTATACACCAACAAAAGCGGGAGCGGAGGTGTTCGGCTGCAAGTAGGTGTGAATGTTCGACCATAATTTGTAAAAAGCGGGTAAGAAAAGGTTTGAATGCCCGACTATATATTAACCAAAGCAGGAGGAGAGGTCTTCGGATAAGAGTGGGTGAGAATTTACAACCATAATCTATAAAATGCGGTGAAAAAAAAGGTGTGAATACCCCATAGAACACTAAAAGGTAGAGCGGAAGTGTTCGGCTGCAAGAAGGTGTGAATGTCTGACCATAGTTTGTAAAAAGCGGGTAAGAAAAGTTTCGAATGCCCGAACATACACCATCAAAGGAGGGAGCGGAGGTGTTCCGCTGTAAGAAGGTGTGAATGTCCGACCATAGTTGGCAAAAAGCAGGTAAGAAAAGGTTAAAATACCCGATTGTACACAATCAATAGCGGGAGCAGAGTTGTTCCGCTACTAAAAGGTGTGAAAGTCCGACCATGGTTTGTAAAAAGCGGGTAAGAAAAGGTGCGAATGCCCGACAATGTATGATCAAAAGAGGGAGTGGAGGTTTTCGGCTGAAACAAGGTCTGAATGTCCATCCATATTTTGTAAAAATCTGGGAAGAAAAGGCTCGAAAGCCCGACTATACACCATCAAAAGCTGGAGCGGAGGTGTTCAGCTGCAAGAAGGTCTGAATGTCCATCAATAATTGCTAGAAAACATGGAAGAGAATTTTCGAATATCAAACCGCACATGATCATTAGCGGGAGAGGAGGTGTACAAATGCAAGAAGGTGTGAATGTCCACCCATAATTACTGCAAAATGGGTAAGAAAAGGTACGAATGCCCAACCATACATGATCCTAACAGGGAGCGGAGGTGTTTGGCTGCGACAAGGTGTGTATGTCCACCCATAATTAATGAAAAGCGGGCAACAAGTAGGTTTGAATACCCATCATCAAAAGCAGGAGTGGATGTGTTCGGCTACAAGAAGGTTTGAATGTCTGACCATAGTTTGTAAAAAGCGGGTAAGAAAAGGTTCGAATGCCCGAACATACACCATCAAAAGAGGGAGCGGAGGATTTCCGCTGTAAGACGGTGTGAATGTCCAACAATAGTTGGTAAAAAGCGGGTAAGAAAAGGTTAAAATACCCGACTGTACACAATCAATAGCGGGAGCGGAGTTGTTCGGCTACAAGAAGGTGTGAAAGTCCGACCATGGTTTGTAAAAAGCGGGTAAGAAAAGGTGCGAATGCCCGACAATGTATGATCAAAAGAGGGAGTGGAGGTTTTCTGCTGCAAGAAGGTCTGAATGTCCAACAATAATTTTGTAAAAACCGGGGAAGAAAAGGCTCGAAAGCCCGACTATACACCATCAAAAGTGGGAGCGGAGGTGTTCAGCTGCAAGACGGTCTGAATGTCCATCAATAATTGGTAGAAAACATTAAAGAAAATTTTCGAATATCAAACCGCACATGATCATAAGCGGGAGAGGAGGTGTTCAGCTGCAAGAAGGTGTGAATGTCTACCCATAATTACTGAAAAATGGGTAAGAAAAGGTGCGAATGCCTAACCATACATCATCAAAAGAGGGAGCGGAGGTGTTCCGCTGTAAGACGGTGTGAATGTCCGATCATAGTTGGTAAAAAGCGGGTAAGAAAAGGTTAAATTACCCGACTGTACACAATCAAAAGAGGGAGCGGAGTTGTTCAGCTAAGAGAAGGTGTGAAAGTCCGACCTTGGTTTGTAAAAAGCGGGTAAGAAAAGGTTCGTATGCCCGAATATACACCATCAAAAGCGGAAGCGGAGGTGTTCGGCTGCAAGATATTGTGAACGTCCGACCAAAGTTTGTAAAAAGCAGTTAAGAAAAGGTTCGAATATCCAACCATACATAATCAAAAGCGGGAGCAGAGCTGTTCGACTGCAAGTAGGTGTGAATGTCAGATCATAATTTGCAAAAAGCTGATGAGAAAGGGTGAGAATGCCCGACTATACACCATCAAATGCGGTAGCGGAGTTGTTCGGCGTGAGTAGGTGTGAATCTCCAAACATAATTGCTGAAAAATGTGTTAGAAAAGGTAAAAATGCCGGTCCATACATAATCAAAATCGGGAGAGGTGGTGTTCAGCTGCAAGAAGGTCTAAATGTCCATCAATAATTGCTAGAAAACATGAAAGAAAATTTTCGAAAATCAAACCACACATGATCATAAGTGGGAGAGGAGGTGTTCAGCTGCAAGAAGGTGTGAATGTCCACCCATAATACCTGAAAAATGGGTAAAAAAAAGGTGCGAATGCCCAACCATACATCATCAAAAGCAGGAGTGCATGTGTTCGGCTACAAGAAGGTGTGAACGTCCAACCAAAGTTTGTAAAAAGCATTACGAAAATGTTCGAATATCCAACCAAACATAATCAAAAGCGGGAGCAGAGCTGTTCGACTGCAAGTAGGTGTGAATATCAGATCATAATTTGCAAAAAGCTGATGAGAAAGGGTGAGAATGCCCGACTATACACTATCAAATGTGGGAGCGGAGGTGTTCGTCTGTGAGTAGGTGTGAATGTCCGACCATAATTGCTGAAAAATGTGTTAGAAAAGGTAAGAATGCCGGACCATATATCATCAAAAGCGGGAGAGGTTGTGTTCGGCTGCAAGAAGGTGTGAATGTCCAGCCATAATTACTCACAAACGGGTAAGAAAAGGTACTATTGCCAGACCATATATGATCAAAACAGGGAGCGGAGGTGGTTCAGCTGCAAGAAGGTTTGAATGTCCGACTAAAGTTTGTAAAAAGCGGGTAAGACAAGGTGTGAATGCCCGACAATGTATGATCAAAAGAGGAGCGGAGGTTTTCGGCTGCAAGAAGGTCTGAATGTCCACCCATAATTACTGAAAAATGGGTAAGAAAAGGTGTGAAAGCCCAACCGCACATGATCATAAGTGGATGAGAAGGTGTTCGACTGCAAGTAGGTGTGAATGTAAGATCATAATTTGTAAAAAGCGGGTAAGAAAAGGTAAGAATGCCCAACCATAAATTATCAAAAGCGGCAGCAGAGTTTCGGCTGGTATTTATCAATGTCTAGATAGATTTCAACAAAAACAACGTTGTACTTTGTAGTAAAAGAAAGTGCAAATCAAAAGTTTTAGGAATCCGAGAATAAGCTTATTTTCATGAGTTCTGCACGATTTCGGATTTTATGTATAAAATGAATTTCTTCACGCAAACTAAGTTAACACTGCTTTGTCCTTCATATGTACCCATTTCTACATATATTTCAAGCATAAACTTCCTCATATTACCCTGAATGAGAAAGAGCCACACTTGTGATTAAGCCATACCTCCCTTTTGAGGAGTTCTGCATGATTTGGGATTTTATCTATAAAATTAATTCCTTCACTCAAACTATGTTAAAACGGCTTTTACCTTCATATTTATCAATGTCTCGATAGATTTAAACAAAAAAACAACGTTGTACTTTGCAGTAAAAGAAAGAGCCAATCAAAAGTTTTAGGAATCCGAGAATAAGCTTATTTTCATGAGTTCTGCACGATTTCGGATTTTATGTATAAAATGAATTCATTCACTCAAACCAAGTTAAAACTGCTTTTTCCTTCATATTTATCAATGTGTAGATGGACTTCAACTTCTTCTACTGCAAAGTCCAATGTTTTTCTTTGTTGAAGTCAATCTAGACATTGATGAATATGGAAGGACAAAGCAGTTTTAACTTGGTTTGAGCAAAGCAATTTTATAGCAAAATCCGAGTTGTTCGGCTGTGAGTAGGTGTGAATCTCCAACCATAATTGCTGAAAAATGTGTTAGAAAAGGTAAAAATGCCGGTCCATACATAATCAAAATCGGGAGAGGTGGTGTTCAGCTGCAAGAAGGTGTGAATGTCCAGCCATAATTACTCACAAACGGGTAAGAAAAGGTAGTATTGCCAGACCATATATGATCAAAACAGGGAGCGGAGGTGGTTCAGCTGCAAGAAGGTTTGAATGTCTAACTAAAGTTCAAATATATTAACAAAAGCGGGAGGAGAGGTCTTCGGATGAAATTGGTTGAAAATTTCCAACCATAATGTATAAAATGCGGTGAAAAAAAAGGTGTGATAGAACACTAAAAGGTGGAGCGGAAGTGTTCGGCTGCAAGAAGGTGTGAATGTCCGACTATATTTGGTGAAAAGCAGGTGAAGCAAGGTCTGAATGCCCAACCTTACATCATCAAAAGCGAGATCAGAGGTGTTTGGCTGCAAGAAGGCCATAGTTTGCCAAAAGCGGGTAAGGTGCGAATGTCCGACTAAATATCAACAAAATTTGGGGCGGAGGTCTTCGGATGCAAGTGGGTGTGAATGTCCGACTATATTTGGTGAAAAGCAGGTGAAGCAAGGTCTGAATGCCCAACCTTACATCATCAAAAGCGAGATCAGAGGTGTTGGGCTGCAAGAAGGCCATAGTTTGCCAAAAGCGGGTAAGGTGCGAATGACCGACTAAATATCAACAAAAGTGGGGGCGGAGGTCTTCGGATGCAGGTGGGTGTGAATATCCCACCATACAAGTATGGTGGAGAGGAAGCTGTGAATGGCCGACCATAGTAAAAGGCGGGTGAGAGAAGGTGCGAATGTCAAACCATACATAATCAAAACAGGGAGCGGAGGTGTTCTGCTGTAAGAAGGTGTGAATGTCCAACCATAGTTGGTAAAAAGCGGGTAAGAAAAGGTTAAAATACCCGACTGTACACAATCAATAGCGGGAGCGGAGTTGTTCGGCTACTAAAAGGTGTGAAAGTCCGACCATGGTTTGTAAAAAGCGGGTAAGAAAAGGTGCGAATGCCCGACAATGTATGATCAAAAGAGGGAGTGGAGGTTTTCGGCTGCAAGAAGGTCTGAATGTCCAACCATAATTTGTAAAAACCGGGGAAGAAAAGGCTCGAATGCCCGACTATACACCATCAAAAGTGGGAGCGGAGGTGTTCTGCTGCAAGACGGTCTGAATGTCCATCAATAATTGCTAGAAAACATGAAAGAAAATTTTCGAATATCAAACTGCACATGATCATAAGCGGGAGAGGAGGTGTTCAGCTGCAAGAAGGTGTGAATGTCTACCCATAATTACTGAAAAATGGGTAAGAAAAGGTGCGAATGCCTAACCATACATCATCAAAAGAGGGAGCGGAGGTGTTCCGCTGTAAGACGGTGTGAATGTCCGACCATAGATGGTAAAAAGCGGGTAAGAAAAGGTTAAATTACCCGACTGTACACAATCAAAAGAGGGAGCGGAGTTGTTCAGCTAAGAGAAGGTGTGAAAGTCCGACCTTGGTTTGTAAAAAGCGGGTAAGAAAAGGTTCGTATGCCCGAATATACACCATCAAAAGCGGAAGCGGAGGTGTTCGGCTGCAAGATATTGTGAACGTCCGACCAAAGTTTGTAAAAAGCAGTTAAGAAAAGGTTCGAATATCTAACCAAACATAATCAAAAGCGGGAGCAGAGCTGTTCGACTGCAAGTAGGTGTGAATGTCAGATCATAATTTGCAAAAAGCTGATGAGAAAGGGTGAGAATGCCCGACTATACACCATCAAATGCGGTAGCGGAGTTATTCGGCTGTGAGTAGGTGTGAATCTCCAACCATAATTGCTGAAAAATGTGTTAGAAAAGGTAAAAATGCCGGTCCATGCATCATCAAAATCGGGAGATGTGGTGTTCAGCTGCAAGAAGGTCTAAATGTCCATCAATAATTGCTAGAAAACATGAAAGAAAATTTTCGAAAATCAAACCACACATGATCATAAGTGGGAGAGGAGGTGTTCAGCTGCAAGAAGGTCTGAATGTACACCCATAATACCTGAAAAATGGGTAAAAAAAAGGTGCGAATGCCCAACCATACATCATCAAAAGCAGGAGTGCATGTGTTCGGCTACAAGAAGGTGTGAACGTCCAACCAAAGTTTGTAAAAAGCAGTTAAGAAAAGGTTCGAATATCCAACCAAACATAATCAAAAGCGGGAGCAGAGCTGTTCGACTGCAATTAGGTGTGAATGTCAGATCATAATTTGCAAAAAGCTGATGAGAAAGGGTGAGAATGCCCGACTATACACCATCAAATGCGGGAGCGGAGTTGTTCGGCTGTGAGTAGGTGTGAATCTCCGACCATAATTGCTGAAGAATGTGTTAGAAAAGGTAAGAATGCCGGTCCATACATCATCAAAAGCGAGAGAGGTTGTGTTCGGCTGCAAGTAGGTGTGACTGTTCGACTAAAGTTTGTAAAAAGTGGGTAAGGCAAGGTGCGAATGCCTGACAATGTATGATCAAAAGCGGGAGCGGAGGTGTTCAGCTGCAAGAAGGTCTACATGTCCATCAATAATTGCTAGAAAACATGAAAGAAATTTTTCGAAAATCAAACCGCACATGATCATAAGTGGGATAGGAGGTGTTCAGCTGCAAGGTGTGAATGTCCACCCATAATTCCTGAAAAATGGGCAAAAAAAAGGTGTGAATGCCCAACCATACATCATCAAAAGCAGGAGTGGAAGTGTTCGGCTACAAGAAGGTGTGAACGTCCAACCAAAATATGTAAAAAGCAGTTAAGAAAAGGTTCGAATATCCAACCAAACATAATCAAAAGCGGGAGCAGAGCTTTTCGACTGCAAGTAGGTGTGAATGTCAGATCATAATTTGCAAAACGCTGATGAGAAAGGGTGAGAATGCCCGACTATACACCATCAAATGCGGTAGCGGAGTTGTTCGGCTGTGAGTAGGTGTGATTCTCCAACCATAATTGCTGAAAAATGTGTTAGAAAAGGTAAGAATGCCGGTCCATACATCATCGAAAGCGGGAGAGGTGGTGTTCGGCTGCAAGTAGGTGTGAATGTCCATTAATAATTGCTTTAAAACATGAAAGAAAAATTTCGAATATCAAACCTTACATGATCATTAGCGGGAGAGGAGGTGTTCAGCTGCAAGAAGATGTGAATATCCACCCATAATTACTGAAAAATGGGTAGGAAAAGATGCGAATGTCCAACCATAAATCATCAAAAGCAGGAGTGGAGTTGTTCAGCTAAAAGAAGGTATGAAAGTCCAACCATGGTTTGTAAAAAGCGGGTAAGAGAAGGCTCGAATACCCGAATATATACCATCAAAAGCGGAAGCGGGGGTGTTCGGCTGCAAGAAGGTGTGAAAGTCCGACCAAAGTTTGTAAAAAGCAGTTAAGAAAAGGTTTGAATATCCAACCGAACATAATCAAAAGCGGGAGCAGAGCTGTTCGACTGCAAGTAGGTGTGAATGTCAGATCATAATTGCTGAAAAATGTGATAGAAAAGACTAGAATGCCGGACAATACATCATCAAAAGCGGGAGAGGTGGTTTTTCGGCTGCAAGTAGGTGTGAATGTCCAGCCATAATTACTCACAAACGGGGGAAGAAAAGGTAGTATTTCCAGACCACACATGATCAAAACAGGGAATGGAGGTGGTTCAGCTGCAAGGTGTGAATGTCTGACTAAAGTTTGTAAAAACCGTGTAAGACAAGGGGCGAATGCCCGACAATGTATGATCAAAAGAGGGAGCGGAGGTTTTCGGCTGCAAGGTCTGAATGTCCAACCATAATTTGTAAAAATCGGGGAAGAAAAGGCTCGAAAGCCCGACTATACACCATCAAAAGCGGGAGCAGAGGTGTTCAGGTGCAAGAAGGTCTGAACGTCCGACCAATAATTACTGAAAAATGGGTAAGAAAAGGTGCGAATGCCAAATCAGACATCATCAAAAGCAGGAAAGGATGTGTTCGGCTACAAGAAGGTTTGAATGTCCAACCATAGTAAGTAATAGGTGGGTAAGAAAAGGCTCGAATGCCCGACTATACACCATCAAAAGCGGAAGCGGAGGTGTTCGTCTGCAAGACGGTGTGAAGGTCCGACCAAAGTTTGTAAAAAGCATTAAGAAAATGTTCGAATATCCAACCAAACATAATCAAAAGCGGGAGCAGAGCTGTTCGACTGCAAGTAGGTGTGAATATCAGATCATAATTTGCAAAAAGCTGATGAGAAAGGGTGAGAATGCCCGACTATACACTATCAAATGTGGGAGCGGAGGTGTTCGTCTGTGAGTAGGTGTGAATGTCCGACCATAATTGCTGAAAAATGTGTTAGAAAAGGTAAGAATGCCGGACCATATATCATCAAAAGCGGGAGAGGTTGTGTTCGGCTGCAAGAAGGTGTGAATGTCCAGCCATAATTACTCACAAACGGGTAAGAAAAGGTACTATTGCCAGACCATATATGATCAAAACAGGGAGCGGAGGTGGTTCAGCTGCAAGAAGGTTTGAATGTCCGACTAAAGTTTGTAAAAAGCGGGTAAGACAAGGTGTGAATGCCCGACAATGTATGATCAAAAGAGGAGCGGAGGTTTTCGGCTGCAAGAAGGTCTGAATGTCCACCCATAATTACTGAAAAATGGGTAAGAAAAGGTGCGAAAGCCCAACCGCACATGATCATAAGTGGATGAGAAGGTGTTCGACTGCAAGTAGGTGTGAATGTAAGATCATAATTTGAAAAAAGCGGGTAAGAAAAGGTAAGAATGCCCAACCATAAATTATCAAAAGCGGCAGCAGAGTTTCGGCTGGTATTTATCAATGTCTAGATAGATTTCAACAAAAAACAACGTTGTACTTTGCAGTAAAAGAAAGTGCAAATCAAAAGTTTTAGGAATCCGAGAATAAGCTTATTTTCATGAGTTCTGCACGATTTCGGATTTTATGTATAAAATGAATTTCTTCACGCAAACTGAGTTAACACTGCTTTGTCCTTCATATGTACCCATTTCTACATATATTTCAAGCATAAACTTCCTCATATTACCCTGAATGAGAAAGAGCCACACTTGTGATTAAGCCATACCTCCCTTTTGAGGAGTTCTGCATGATTTGGGATTTTATCTATAAAATTAATTCCTTCACTCAAACTATGTTAAAACGGCTTTTACCTTCATATTTATCAATGTCTCGATAGATTTAAACAAAAAAACAACGTTGTACTTTGCAATAAAAGAAAGAGCAAATCAAAAGTTTTAGGAATCCGAGAATAAGCTTATTTTCATGTGTTCTGCACGATTTCGGATTTTATATATAAAATGAATTCATTCACTCAAACCAAGTTAAAACTGCTTTTTCCTTCATATTTATCAATGTCTAGATCGACTTCAACAAAGAACAACATTGTATTTCGCAGTAGAAGAAAGAGCAAAACTGAAGGATCAGGAATCCGAGAATAAGCTTCTTTTCATACGTTCTGCATGATTTGGGATTTTATGTATAAAATGAATTCCTTCACTCAAACTAAGTTAACACTGCTTTGTCCTTCATATGTACCCATTTCTACATATATTTCAAGCATAAACTTCCTCATACTACCCTGAATGAGAAAGAACCACACTTGTGATTAAGCCATACGCCCCTTTTGAGGAGTTCTGCATGATTTGGGATTTTATCTATAAAATCAATTCCTTCACTCAAACTATGTTAAAACGGCTTTTACCTTCATATTTATCAATGTCTCGATAGATTTAAACAAAAAAACAACGTTGTACTTTGCAGTAAAAGAAAGAGCCAATCAAAAGTTTTAGGAATCCGAGAATAAGCTTATTTTTATGAGTTCTGCACGATTTCGGATTTTATGTATAAAATGAATTCATTCACTCAAACCAAGTTAAAACTGCTTTTTCATTCATATTTATCAATGTCTAGATCGACTTCAACAAAGAAAAACATTGTATTTTGCAGTAGAAGAAAGAGCAAAACTGAAGGATCAGGAATCCGAGAATAAGCTTATTTTCTTATGGGCAAGTGGGAACTGCTTTGTCCTTCATATTTATCAATGTGTAGATGGATTTCAACTTCTTCTACTGCAAAGTCCAATGTTTTTCTTTGTTGAAGTCGATCTAGACATTGATGAATATGGAAGGACAAAGCAGTTTTAACTTGGTTTGAGCAAAGCAATTCATTTTATAGCAAAATCCGAAATCGTGCAGAACTCATGAAAGCAGGCTTATACTCGGATTCCTGAAACTTTAGATTTGCTCTTTCTTTTACTGCAAAGTACAACGTTGTTTTTTTGTTTAAATCTTTCTAGACATGGTAAATATGAAGGACAAATCAGTTTTAACATAGTTTGAGTGAAGTAATGCATTTTATAAGCAAAATCCCAAATCATGCAGAACTCACGAAAAGCTTTTTCTCGCTTATCACTGCTTTTTACAAACTTTGGTCGGACGTTCACACCTTCTTGCATCCGAACACCTCCGCTTCCGCTTTTGATGATGTATATTCGGGCATTCGAACCTTTTATTACCCGCTTTTTACAAACCATTGTCGGACTTTCACACCTTCTTGCAGCCGAACACCACCTCTACCGCTTTTGATGATGTATGGTCCAGTATTCTTACCTTTTCTAACACATTTTTCAGCAATTATGGTCGGACATTCACACCTACTCACAGCTGGACACCTCCGCTCCCGCTTTTGATCATACAATGTCGGGACATCGCTCCTTGTCTTACTAGCTTTTTACAAACTTTAGTCGAACATTCACACCTTCTTGCAGTTGAACACCTCCGCTCCCGCTTTTGATGATGTATAGTCGGGCTTTCAAGCCTTTTCTTAACCGGTTTTTACAAATTATGGTTGGACATTCAGACCTTGCAGCCGAACACCTCCGCATTCTCTTTTGATCATACATTGTCGGGAATTCGCACCTTGTCTTACCCGCTTTTTACAAACTATAGTCAGACATTCACACCTTGCAGCTGAACCTCCGCTCCCTGTTTTGATCATGTATGGTCTGGCAATACTACCTTTTCTTCCCCCGTTTGTGAGTAATTATGGCTGGACATTCACACCTACTTGCAATCGAACAGCTCTGCTCCCGCTTTTGATTTTGTTTGGTTGGATATTCGAACCTTTTCTTAACTGCTTTTTACAAACCATGGTCGGACTTTCACACCTTCTTGTAGCCGAACAACTCCGCTCCCGCTATTGATTTTGTACAGTCGGGTATTTTAACCTTTTCTTACCCGCTTTTTACCAACTATGGTCGGACATTCACACCATCTTACAGCGGAACACCTCCGCTCCCGCTTTTTATGGTGTATAGTCGGGCATTCGAACCTTTTCTTACCCGCTATTTACAAACTATGGTAGGACATTCAAACTTTCGTGTATCCGAAAACCTCCGCTCTCTCTTTTGATCATACATTGTCGGACATTCGCTCCTTTTCTTACCCGCTTTTTACAAACCATGGTCGGACTGTCACACCTTCTTGTAGCCGAACACATCCGCTCCCGCTATTGATTGTGTACAGTCGGGTATATTAACAATTTCTTACCCGCTTTTTACCAAGTATGGTTGGACATTCACACCTTCGTACAGCGGAACACCTCCGCTCCCTCTTTTGATGGTGTATGTTCGGGCATTCAAACCTTTTCTTACCCGCTTTTTCCAAATTATGGTCGGGTATTCACAGCTTCCTCTCCACCATACTTGTATGGTGGGATATTCACACCCACTTGCATCCGAAGACCTCCGCCCCAAATTTTGTTGATATTTAGTCGGACATTCGCACCTTACCCGCTTTTGGCAAACTATGGCCTTCTTGCAGCCAAACAACTCTGATCTTGCTTTTGATGATGTAAGGTTGGGCATTCAGACCTTGCTTCACCTGCTTTTCACCAAATATAGTCGGACATTCACACCTTCTTGCAGCCGAACACTTCCGCTCCAACTTTTAGTGTTCTATCACACCTTTTTTTTCACCGCATTTTATACATTATGGTTGGAAATTTTCAACCACTCTCATCCGAAGACCTCTCCTCCCGCTTTTGTTAATATATTTGAACTTTAGTCGGACATTCAAACCTTCTTGCAGCTGAACCACCTCCGCTCCCTGTTTTGATCATATATGGTCTGGCTACTACCTTTTCTTACCCGTTTGTGAGTAATTATGGCTGGACATTCACACCTACTTGCAGTCGAACACAACCTCTCTCGCTTTTGATGATGTATGGACCGGCATTTTTACCTTTTCTAACACATTTTTCAGCAATTATGGTCGGAGATTCACACCTACTCACAGCCGAACAACTCCGCTCCCGCATTTGATGATGTATAGTCGGGCATTCTCACCCTTTCTCATCAGCTTTTTGCAAATTATGATCTGACATTCACACCTACTTACAGTCGAACAGCTCTGCTCCCGCTTTTGATTATGTTTGGTTGGATATTCGAACCTTTTCTTAACTTCTTTTTACATATTTTGGTTGGACGTTCACACCTTCTTGTAGCCGAACACTTCCACTCCTGCTTTTGATGATGTATGGTTGGGCATTCACACCTTTTTTTTGCCCATTTTTCAGGAATTATGGGTGGACATTCACACCTTGCAGCTGAACACCTCCTATCCCACTTATGATCATGTGCGGTTTGATTTTCGAAAAGTTTCTTTCATGTTTTCTAGCAATTATTGATGGACATGTAGACCTTCTTGCAGCTGAAAACCTCCACTCCCGCTTTTGATCATACATTGTCAGGCATTCGCATCTTGTCTTACCCTCTTTTTACAAACTTTAGTCGAACAGTCACACCTTTTTGCAGCCGAACACCACCTCTCCCGCTTTTGATGATGTATGGTCCAGCATTCTTACCTTTTCTAACACATTCTTCAGCAATTATGGTCGGACATTCACACCTACTCAGAGCCGAACACCTCCGCTCCCGCATTTGATGGTGTATAGTCGGGCATTCTCACCCTTTCTCATCAGCTCTTTACAAATTATGATCTGACATTCACACCTGCTTTTGATAATGTATTGTTAGGCATTCGCACCTTTTTTTTTACCCATTTTTCATGAATTATGGGTGGACATTCACACCTTCTTGCAGCCGAACACCTCATGTGCGGTTTGATATTCGAAAATTTACTTTCTTGTTTTAAAGCAATTATTGATGGACATTCAAACCTTCTTTTTGATGGTGTATAGTCGGGCTTTCGAGCCTTTTCTTCCCGGTTTTTACAAACCATGGTCGGACTTTCACACCTTCTTGTAGCCGAACAACTCCGCTCCCGCTATTGATTGTGTACAGTCGGGTATTTTAACCTTTTCTTACCCACTTTTTACCAACTATGGTCGGACATTCACACCGTCTTACAGCGGAACACCTCTGCTCCCGCTTTTGATGGTGTATAGTCGGGCATTCGAAGCTTTTCTTACCCGCTTTTTACAAACTATGGTGGGACATTCAAACCTTCTTGTATCCGAAAACCTCCGCTCTCTCTTTTGATCATACATTGTTGGACATTCGCACCTTTTCTTACCCGCTTTTTACAAACCATGGTCGGACTTTCACATCTTCTTGTAGCCGAACACATCCGCTCCCGCTATTAATTGTGTACAGTCGGGTATTTTAACCTTTTCTTACCCGCTTTTTACCAAATATGGTCGGACATTCACACCTTCGTACAGCGGAACACCTCCGCTCCCTCTTTTGATGGTGTATGTTCGGGCATTCAAACCTTTTCTTACCCGCTTTTTCCAAACTATGGTCGGCTATTCACAGCTTCCTCTCCACCATACTTGTATGGTGGGATATTCACACCCACTTGCATCCGAAGACCTCCGCCCCAAATTTTGTTGATATTTAGTCGGACATTCGCACCTTACCCGCTTTTGGCAAACTATGGCCTTCTTGCAGCCAAACACCTCTGATCTCCGTTTTGATGATGTAAGGTTGGGCATTCAGACCTTGCTTCACCTGCTTTTCACCAAATATAGTCGGACATTCACACCTTCTTGCAGCCGAACACTTCCGCTCCACCTTTTAGTGTTCTATCACACCTTTTTTTCACCGCATTTTATACATTATGGTCGGAAATTTTCAACCACTCTCATCCGAAGACCTCTCCTCCCGCTTTTGTTAATATATTTGAACTTTAGTCGGACATTCAAACCTTCTTGCAGCTGAACCACCTCCGCTCCCTGTTTTGATCATATATGGTCTGGCAATACTACCTTTTCTTACCCGTTTGTGAGTAATTATGGCTGGACATTCACACCTACTTGCAGCCGAACACAACCTCTCTCGCTTTTGATGATGTATGGACCGGCATTTTTACCTTTTCTAACACATTTTTCAGCAATTATGGTCGGAGATTCACACCTACTCACAGCCGAACAACTCCGCTCCCGCATTTGATGATGTATAGTCGTGCATTCTCACCCTTTCACATCAGCTTTTTGCAAATTATGATCTGACATTCACACCTACTTGCAGTCGAACAGCTCTGCTCCCGCTTTTGATTATGTTTGGTTGGATATTCGAACCTTTTCTTAACTTCTTTTTACATATTTTGGTTGGACGTTCACACCTTCTTGTAGCCGAACACTTCCACTCCTGCTTTTGATGATGTATGGTTGGGCATTCACACCTTTTTTTTGCCCATTTTTCAGGAATTATGGGTGGACATTCACACCTTGCAGCTGAACACCTCCTATCCCATTTATGATCATGTGCGGTTTGATTTTCGAAAAGTTTCTTTCATGTTTTCTAGCAATTATTGATGGACATGTAGACCTTCTTGCAGCTGAACACCTCCGCTCCCGCTTTTGATCATACATTGTCAGGCATTCGCACCTTGTCTTACCCTCTTTTTACAAACTTTAGTCGAACAGTCACACCTTTTTGCAGCCGAACACCACCTCTACCGCTTTTGATGATGTATGGTCCAGCATTCTTACCTTTTCTAACACATTTTTCAGCAATTATGGTCGGACATTCACACCTACTCAGAGCCGAACACTTCCGCTCCCGCATTTGATGGTCTATAGTCGGGCATTCTACAGCGGAAAAGACTCATTCTTATGTTTGGTTAGATATTCAAACCTTTTCTTAACTGCTTTTTACAAACTTTGGTCGGACGTTCACAATATCTTGCAGCCGAACACCTCCGCTTCCGCTTTTGATGGTGTATATTCGGGCATACGAACCTTTTCTTACCCGCTTTTTACAAACCAAGGTCGGACTTTCACACCTTCTCTTAGCTGAACAACTCCGCTCCCTCTTTTGATTGTGTACAGTCGGGTAATTTAACCTTTTCTTACCCGCTTTTTACCATCTATGGTCGGACATTCACACCGTCTTACAGCGGAACACCTCCGCTCCCTCTTTTGATGATGTAGGGTTAGGCATTCGCACCTTTTCTTACCCATTTTTCAGTAATTATGGGTAGACATTCACACCTTCTTGCAGCTGAACACCTCCTCTCCTGCTTATGATCATGTGCAGTTTGATATTCGAAAATTTTCTTTCATGTTTTCTAGCAATTATTGATGGACATTCAGACCGTCTTGAAGCTGAACACCTCCGCTCCCGCTTTTGATGGTGTATAGTCGGGCTTTCGAGCCTTTTCTTCCCCGGTTTTTACTAATTATGGTTGGACATTCAGACCTTGCAGCCGAAAACCTCCGCTCCCTCTTTTGATCATACATTGTCAGGCATTCGCACCTACTTGCAGCCGAATACTTCCGCTCCACCTTTTAGTGATGTATGGTTGGCATTTGCACCTTTTCTTACCCTTTCTTACCCTACTGATTGCTTAAGATTAAGTTGTTTTTACTCAAACTACAACATTTCCGCTTTTAGTGTTCTATGAGGCATTCACATATTTTTTTTCACCTTAATGAAGTCTTTAGTAAAAGGCGAAAGACTTGTACGTTATGAAGAGAAACCAGAGTACGATTATCCGTCACTGCAGGAGCAGGTCATCAGGCTAGTTGGCATAGCCACCTTCCCCATGGTGAGCTTTGCTTTGTTGAGACGCTTGCTCCCCCCCCTTGCTCCTCGGCTGACCAAGTAGGAACAATCGGGCCCTATTCGATGGCTGCCTTGTCTTTTACTCTGTGCAAAAGACAAGGCAGCAACAAAAACACCACGGGAAAACCGTATTGAGGCTTTGTTCTGACCGCTCATTCGGTGTCGCGTTTCTTTCAAGCAATTCTCCCGGTTAGCCCGCACTCGGCTCGCTCCCAGAGCCGTGTTAAAGTCTACTTCGCATTCACTCTCTTTTCTCAGCAGACTCTTGGGATTTTAACAATAAAATGAATTCCTTCACTCAAACTATGTTAAAACTGCTTTGTCCTTCATATTTACCATGTCTTGAAAGATTTAAACAAAAAAAACAACGTTGTACTTTGCAGTAAAAGAAATAGCAAATCTAAAGTTTCAGGAATCCGAGAATAAGCTTACTTTCATGAGTTCTTCACGATTTCGGATTTTGCTATAAAATGAATTCCTTCACTCAAACTAAATTAAAACTGCTAAACCGCTAATCTGTTACATGTAAGGCAGATGTCAAATTCACCGAATTAGGATTATTCGGTATTCGGCCAATCGAGCTGTAGCAGCTTCGGTAAAAGAGTATAAGTTGAAGAGTTTGTGAATAAAGGTGTGCGCACACATAGTGAGCTGTAGGAATAAAATAAAATGGGTGTATGATTGCTGACGGCAGAGCAATACTGCCAAACTTATGAGTTCTTGTGGCAAACTTGATTCAGTGTCTTGACGTGTATACGCTGTTTCGCTGACTTGATTGTCACAAGAAACAAAGTGTGTTTGATAAGATCCGACCATTTTATTACGGGAGGATCAGTATGTATGGATTCTGATGTGACTGATAAACCCATTCGTATCTTAAGCATAATCTAATACGTGAGACAACGCCCTGGCACACAATCAAAAAAAAAACACACATTACACACACACATTTCTGAATTGAGAAAAGAAATTATTTTAGAGGAAGCAGTAGAGTTTAGATCCCACATTTGTTGATAGGCATTCATTTATTTCTTCGCTTCTGATGAAGTTTCAACAATAAACAACAAACTTTGTATTATGAGAAAGAACCAGACTCATTCTTCAGGAATCCGAAAATAAGCACGAATTCGGATTCTCCTATAAAACGAATTAATTAACTCAAACCAAGTTAAGACTGCTTTGTCCTTCATATTTATTCATGTCTAATCAAGTTTCAACGATAAACAACTTTGTACTTTGTAGAATGAGAAAGAACTTCTTCAGCAATAAGCATCTCTCGACATATGACGAAATACAGATTTTGCTATAAAATTAATTTCTTCTATCAGCGTGACTTAAAACTGTTTGTCCTCCTTATTTATCCACTTCAAATCAAGTTTCAACAATTAAAAAAAAATTGTAGTTTGAGAAAGAACAACTTAATCTTCAGCAATAAGTATAAAAAGAGGGTAACAAAAGGTGCAAATGCCAACCATACATGACTAAAAGGTGGAGCGGAAGTATTCAGCTGCAAGTAGGTGTGAATGTTCGACCATAATTTGTAAAAAGTGGGTAAGAAAAGGTTCGAATGCCCGACTAAATATTAACAAAAGCGGGAGGAGAGGTCTTCGGATGAGAGTGGGTGAGAATTTCCTACCATACAAGTATGGTGGAGAGGAAGCTGTGATTGGCCGACAATAGTAAAAAGCAGGTGAGAAAAGGTGCGAATGTCAAAACATACATGATCAAAACAGGGAGCGGAGGTGTTTGGCTGCGACAAGGTGTGAATGTCCACCCATAATTAATGAAAAACGGGCAACAAGTAGGTTCGAATGCCCAACCATATATCATCAAAAGCAGGAGTGGATGTGTTCGGCTGCAAGTAGGTGTGAATGTCCAGCAATAATTACTCACAAATGGGTAAGAAAAGGTAGTATTGCCAGACCATACATGATCAAAACAGGGAGCGGAGGTGGTTAAGCTGCAAGAAGGTGTTAATGTCCAACTAAGGTTTATAAAAAGCGGGTAAGAAAAGGTGCGAATGCCCGACAATGTATGATCAAAAGAGGGAGCGGAGGTTTTCGGCTGAAAGAAGGTCTGAATGTCCATCAATAATTGCTAGAAAACATGAAAGAGAATTTTCGAATATCAAACCGCACATGATAATAAGCGGGAGAGGAGGTGTTCAGCTGCAAGAAGGTGTGAATGTCCACCCATAATTACTGAAAAATGGGTAAGAAAAGATGCGAATTCCCAACCAAACATCATCAAATGCACGAGTGGATGTGTTCGGCTACAAGAAGGTTTGAATGTCCGACCATAGTTTGTAAAAAGCGGGTAAGAAAAGATTCGAATGCCCAAACATACACAATCAAAAGAGGGAGCGGAGGTGTTCCGCTGTAAGAAGGTGTGAATGTCCGACCATAGTTGGTAAAAAGCGGGTAAGAAAAGGTTAAAATACCCGACTGTACACAATCAATAGCGGGAGCGGAGTTGTTCGGCTACTAAAAGGTGTGAAAGTCCGACCCTGGTTTTAAAAAGCGGGTAAGAGAAGGTTCGAATACCCGAATATATACCATCAAAAGCGGAAGCAGAGGTGTTCGGCTGCAAGAAGGTGTGAACGTCCGACCAAAGTTTGTAAAAAGCAGTTAAGAAAAGGTTTGAATATCCAACCGAACATAATCAAAAGCGGGAGCAGAGCTGTTCGACTGCAAGTAGGTGTGAATGTCAGATCATAATTGCTGAAAAATGTGATAGAAAAGACTAGAATGCCGGACAATACATCATCAACAGCGGGAGAGATGGTTTTTCGGCTGCAAGTAGGTGTGAATGTCCAGCCATAATTACTCACAAACGGGGGAAGAAAAGGTAGTATTTCCAGACCACACATGATCAAAACAGGGAATGGAGGTGGTTCAGCTGCAAGGTGTGAATGTCTGACTATAGTTTGTAAAAAGCGGGTAAGAGAAGGTGCGAATGCCCGACAATGTATGATCAAAAGAGGGAGCGGAGGTTTTCGGCTGCAAGGTCTGAATGTCCAACCACAATTTGTAAAAATCGGGGAAGAAAAGGCTCGAAAGCCCGACTATACACCATCAAAAGCGGGTGCAGAGGTGTTCAGGTGCAAGAAGGTCTGAATGTCCACCCAAAAATTACTGAAAAATGGGTAAGAAAAGGTGCAAATGCCAAATCATACATCATCAAAAGCAGGAGCGGATGTGTTCGGCTACAAGAAGGTTTTAATGTCCAACCATAGTAAGTAATAGGCGGGTAAGAAAAGGCTCGAATGCCCGACTATATACCATCAAAAGCGGAAGCGGAGGTGTTCGGCTGCAAGACGGTGTGAACGTCCGACCAAAGTTTGTAAAAAGCAGTTAAGAAAATGTTCGAATATCCAACCAAACATAATCAAAAGCGGGAGCAGAGCTGTTCGACTGCAAGTAGGTGTGAATATCAGATCATAATTTGCAAAAAGCTGATGAGAAAGGGTGAGAAATCCCGACTATACACTATCAAATGTGGGAGCGGAGGTGTTCGTCTGTGAGTAGGTGTGAATGTCCGACCATAATTGCTGAAAAATGTGTTAGAAAAGGTAAGAATGCCGGACCATATATCATCAAAGGTTGTGTTCGGCTGCAAGTAGGTGTGAATGTCCAGCCATAATTACTCACAAATGGGTAAGAAAAGGTACTATTGCCAGACCATATATGATCAAAACAGGGAGTAGAGGTGGTTCAGCTGCAAGAAGGTTTGAATGTCCGACTAAAGTTTGTAAAAAGCGGGTAAGACAAGGTGTGAATGCCCGACAATGTATGATCAAAAGAGGAGCGGAGGTTTTCGGCTGCAAGAAGGTCTGAATGTCCACCCATAATTACTGAAAAATGGGTAAGAAAAGGTGCGAAAGCCCAACCGCACATGATCATAAGTGGATGAGAAGGTGTTCGACTGCAAGTAGGTGTGAATGTAAGATCATAATATTTAAAAAGCGGGTAAGAAAAGGTAAGAATGCCCAACCATAAATTATCAAAAGCGGCAGCAGAGTTTCGGCTGGTATTTATCAATGTCTAGATAGATTTCAACAAAAAACAACGTTGTACTTTGCAGTAAAAGAAAGTGCAAATCAAAAGTTTTAGGAATCCGAGAATAAGCTTATTTTCATGAGTTCTGCACGATTTCGGATTTTATGTATAAAATGAATTCCTTCACGCAAACTAAGTTAACACTGCTTTGTCCTTCATATGTACCCATTTCTACATATATTTCAAGCATAAACTTTCTCATACTACCCTGAATGAGAAAGAGCCACACTTGTGATTAAGCCATACGACCCTTTTGAGGAGTTCTGCATGGTTTGGGATTTTATCTGTAAAATTAATTCCTTCACTCAAACTATGTTAAAACGGCTTTTACCTTCATATTTATCAATGTCTCGATAGATTTAAACAAAAAAACAACGTTGTACTTTGCAATAAAAGAAAGAGCAAATCAAAAGTTTTAGGAATCCGAGAATAAGCTTATTTTCATGAGTTCTGCACGATTTCGGATTTTATGTATAAAATGAATTCATTCACTCAAACCAAGTTAAAACTGCTTTTTCCTTCATATTTATCAATGTCTAGATCGACTTCAACAAAGAACAACATTGTATTTTGCAGTAGAAGAAAGAGCAAAACTGAAGGATCAGGAATCCGAGAATAAGCTTCTTTTCATACGTTCTGCATGATTTGGGATTTTATGTATAAAATGAATTCCTTCACTCAAACTAAGTTAACACTGCTTTGTCCTTCATATGTACCCATTTCTACATATATTTCAAGCATAAACTTCCTCATATTACCCTGAATGAGAAAGAGCCACACTTGTGATTAAGCCATACGCCCCTTTTGAGGAGTTCTGCATGGTTTGGGATTTTATCTATAAAATTAATTCCTTCACTCAAACTATGTTAAAACGGCTTTTACCTTCATATTTATCAATGTCTCGATAGATTTAAACAAAAAAACAACGTTGTACTTTGCAATAAAAGAAAGAGCAAATCAAAAGTTTTAGGAATCCGAGAATAAGCTTATTTTCATGAGTTCTGCACGATTTCGGATTTTATGTATAAAATGAATTCATTCACTCAAACCAAGTTAAAACTGCTTTTTCCTTCATATTTATCAATGTCTAGATCGACTTCAACAAAGAACAACATTGTATTTTGCAGTAGAAGAAAGAGCAAAACTGAAGGATCAGGAATCCGAGAATAAGCTTCTTTTCATACGTTCTGCATGATTTGGGATTTTATCTATAAAATGAATTCCTTCACTCAAACTAAGTTAACACTGCTTTGTCCTTCATATGTACCCATTTCTACATATATTTCAAGCATAAACTTCCTCATACTACCCTGAATGAGAAAGAGCCACACTTGTGATTAAGCCATACGCCCCTTTTGAGGAGTTCTGCACGATTTCGGATTTTATGTATAAAATGAATTCATTCACTCAAACCAAGTTAAAACTGTTTTTCATTCATATTTATCAATGTCTAGATCGACTTCAACAAAGACCAACATTGTATTTTGCAGTAGAAAAAAGAGCAAAACTGAAGGATCAGGAATCCGAGAATAAGCTTATTTTCTTATGGGCAAGTGGGAACTGCTTTGTCCTTCATATTTATCAATGTGTAGATGGATTTCAACTTCTTCTACTGCAAAGTCCAATGTTTTTCTTTGTTGAAGTCGATATTGATGAATATGGAAGGACAAAGCAGTTTTAACTTGGTTTGAGCAAAGCAATTCATTTTATAGCAAAATCCGAAATCGTGCAGAACTCATGAAAGCAGGCTTATACTCGGATTCCTGAAACTTTAGATTTGCTCTTTCTTTTACTGCAAAGTACAACGTTGTTTTTTTGTTTAAATCTTTCTAGACATGGTAAATATGAAGGACAAATCAGTTTTAACATAGTTTGAGTGAAGTAATGCATTTTATAAGCAAAATCCCAAATCATGCAGAACTCACGAAAAGCTTTTTCTCGCTTTTCCCCTTTTTTACAAACTTTGGTCGGACGTTCACACCTTCTTGCATCCGAACACCTCCGCTTCCGCTTTTGATGATGTATATTCGGGCATTCGAACCTTTTATTACCCGTTTTTTACAAACCATTGTCGGACTTTCACACCTTCTTGCAGCCGAACACCACCTCTCCCGCTTTTGATAATGTATGGTCCAGTATTCTTACCTTTTCTAACACATTTTTCAGCAATTATGGTCGGACATTCACACCTACTCACAGCTGGACACCTCCGCTCCCGCTTTTGATCATACAATGTCGGGACATCGCTCCTTGTCTTACTAGCTTTTTACAAACTTTAGTCGAACATTCACACCTTCTTGCAGCTGAACACCTCCGCTCCCGCTTTTGATGATGTATAGTCGGGCTTTCGAGCCTTTTCTTCCCCGGTTTTTACAAATTATGGTTGGACATTCAGACCTTGCAGCCGAACACCTCCGCATTCTCTTTTGATCATACATTGTCGGGCATTCGCACCTTGTCTTACCCGCTTTTTACAAACTATAGTCAGACATTCACACCTTGCAGCTGAACCTCCGCTCCCTGTTTTGATCATGTATGGTCTGGCAATACTACCTTTTCTTCCCCCGTTTGTGAGTAATTATGGCTTGACATTCACACCTACTTGCAGTCGAACAGCTCTGCTCCCGCTTTTGATTATGTTTGGTTGGATATTCGAACCTTTTCTTAACTGCTTTTTACAAACCATGGTCGGACTTTCACACCTTCTTGTAGCCGAACAACTCCGCTCCCGGTATTGATTTTGTACAGTCGGGTATTTTAACCTTTTCTTACCCGCTTTTTACCAACTATGGTCGGACATTCACACCATCTTACAGCGGAACACCTCCGCTCCCGCTTTTTATGGTGTATAGTCGGGCATTCGAACCTTTTCTTACCCGCTATTTACAAACTATGGTAGGACATTCAAACCTTCGTGTATCCGAAAACCTCCGCTCTCTCTTTTGATCATACATTGTTGGACATTCGCACCTTTTCTTACCCGCTTTTTACAAACCATGGTCGGACTGTCACACTTGTAGCCGAACACATCCGCTCCCGCTATTGATTGTGTACAGTCGGGTATTTTAACCTTTTCTTACCCGCTTTTTACCAAGTATGGTTGGACATTCACACCTTCGTACAGCGGAACACCTCCGCTCCCTCTTTTGATGGTGTATGTTCGGGCATTCAAACCTTTTCTTACCCGCTTTTTCCAAACTATGGTCGGCTATTCACAGCTTCCTCTCCACCATACTTGTATGGTGGGATATTCACACCCACTTGCATCCGAAAACCTCCGCCCCAAATTTTGTTGATATTTAGTCGGACATTCGCACCTTACCCGCTTTTGGCAAACTATGGCCTTCTTGCAGCCAAACAACTCTGATCTTGCTTTTGATGATGTAAGGTTGGGCATTCAGACCTTGCTTCACCTGCTTTTCACCAAATATAGTCGGACATTCACACCTTCTTGCAGCCGAACACTTCCGTCCACCTTTTAGTGTTCTATCACACCTTTTTTTTCACCGCATTTTATACATTATGGTTGGAAATTTTCAACCACTCTCATCCGAAGACCTCTCATCCCGCTTTTGTTAATATATTTGAACTTTAGTTTTACATTCAAACCTTCTTGCAGCTGAACCACCTCCGCTCCCTGTTTTGATCATATATGGTCTGGCTACTACCTTTTCTTACCCGTTTGTGAGTAATTATGGCTGGACATTCACACCTACTTGCAGTCGAACACAACCTCTCTCGCTTTTGATGATGTATGGACCGGCATTTTTACCTTTTCTAACACATTTTTCAGCAATTATGGTCGGAGATTCACACCTACTCACAGCCGAACAACTCCGCTCCCACATTTGATGATGTATAGTCGGGCATTCTCACCCTTTCTCATCAGCTTTTTGCAAATTATGATCTGACATTCACACCTACTTGCAGTCGAACAGCTCTGCTCCCGCTTTTGATTATGTTTGGTTGGATATTCGAACCTTTTCTTAACTTCTTTTTACATATTTTGGTTGGACGTTCACACCTTCTTGTAGCCGAACACTTCCACTCCTGCTTTTGATGATGTATGGTTGGGCATTCACACCTTTTTTTTGCCCATTTTTCAGGAATTATGGGTGGACATTCACACCTTGCAGCTGAACACCTCCTATCCCACTTATGATCATGTGCGGTTTGATTTTCGAAAAGTTTCTTTCATGTTTTCTAGCAATTATTGATGGACATGTAGACCTTCTTGCAGCTGAACACCTCCGCTCCCGCTTTTGATCATACATTGTCAGGCATTCGCACCTTGTCTTACCCTCTTTTTACAAACTTTAGTCGAACAGTCACACCTTTTTGCAGCCGAACACCACCTCTCCCGCTTTTGATGATGTATGGTCCAGCATTCTTACCTTTTCTAACACATTCTTCAGCAATTATGGTCGGACATTCACACCTACTCAGAGCCGAACACCTCCGCTCCCGCATTTGATGGTGTATAGTCGGGCATTCTCACCCTTTCTCATCAGCTCTTTACAAATTATGATCTGACATTCACACCTGCTTTTGATAATGTATTGTTAGGCATTCGCACCTTTTTTTTTACCCATTTTTCATGAATTATGGGTGGACATTCACACCTTCTTGCAGCCGAACACCTCCTCTCCCGCTTATGATCATGTGCGGTTTGATATTCGAAAATTTACTTTCTTGTTTTAAAGCAATTATTGATGGACATTCAAACCTTCTTTTTGATGGTGTATAGTCGGGCTTTCGAGCCTTTTCTTCCAGGTTTTTACAAACCATGGTCGGACTTTCACACCTTCTTGTAGCCGAACAACTCCGCTCCCGCTATTGATTGTGTACAGTCGGGTATTTTAACCTTTTCTTACCCGCTTTTTACCAACTATGGTCGGACATTCACACCGTCTTACAGCGGAACACCTCTGCTCCCGCTTTTGATGGTGTATAGTCGGGCATTCGAACCTTTTCTTACCCGCTTTTTACAAACTATGGTGGGACATTCAAACCTTCTTGTATCCGAAAACCTCCGCTCTCTCTTTTGATCATACATTGTCGGACATTCGCACCTTTTCTTACCCGCTTTTTACAAACCATGGTCGGACTTTCACATCTTCTTGTAGCCGAACACATCCGCTCCCGCTATTGATTGTGTACAGTCGGGTATTTTAACCTTTTCTTACCCGCTTTTTACCAAGTATAGTCGGACATTCACACCTTCGTACAGCGGAACACCTCCGCTCCCTCTTTTGATGGTGTATGTTCGGGCATTCAAACCTTTTCTTACCCGCTTTTTCCAAACTATGGTCGGCTATTCACAGCTTCCTCTCCACCGTACTTGTATGGTGGGATATTCACACCCACTTGCATCCGAAGACCTCCGCCCCAAATTTTGTTGATATTTAGTCGGACATTCGCACCTTACCCGCTTTTGGCAAACTATGGCCTTCTTGCAGCCAAACACCTCTGATCTCGCTTTTGATAATGTAAGGTTGGACATTCAGACCTTGCTTCACCTGCTTTTCACCAAATATAGTCGGACATTCACACCTTCTTGCAGCCGAACACTTCCGCTCCACCTTTTAGTGTTCTATCACACCTTTTTTTCACCGCATTTTATACATTATGTTCGGAAATTTTCAACCACTCTCATCCGAAGACCTCTCCTCCCGCTTTTGTTAATATATTTGAACTTTAGTCGGACATTCAAACCTTCTTGCAGCTGAACCACCTCCGCTCCCTGTTTTGATCATATATGGTCTGGCAAAACTACCTTTTCTTACCCGTTTGTGAGTAATTATGGCTGGACATTCACACCTACTTGCAGCCGAACCCAACCTCTCTCGCTTTTGATGATGTATGGACCGGCATTCTTACCTTTTCTAACACATTTTTCAGCAATTATGGTCGGAGATTCACACCTACTCACAGCCGAACAACTCCGCTCCCGCATTTGATGGTGTATAGTCGGGCATTCTCACCCTTTCTCATCAGCTTTTTGCAAATTATGATCTGACATTCACACCTACTTGCAGTCGAACAGCTCTGCTCCCGCTTTTGATTATGTTTGGTTGGATATTCGAACCTTTTCTTAACTTCTTTTTACATATTTTGGTTGGACGTTCACACCTTCTTGTAGCCGAACACTTCCACTCCTGCTTTTGATGATGTATGGTTGGGCATTCACACCTTTTTTTTGCCCATTTTTCAGGAATTATGGGTGGACATTCACACCTTGCAGCTGAACACCTCCTATCCCACTCTTGATCATGTGCGGTTTGATTTTCGAAAAGTTTCTTTCATGTCTTCTAGCAATTATTGATGGACATGTAGACCTTCTTGCAGCTGAACACCTCCGCTCCCGCTTTTGATCATACATTGTCAGGCATTCGCACCTTGTCTTACCCACTTTTTACAAACTTTAGTCGAACAGTCACACCTTTTTGCAGCCGAACACCACCTCTCCCGCTTTTGATGATGTATGGTCCAGCATTCTTACCTTTTCTAACACATTCTTCAGCAATTATGGTCGGACATTCACACCTACTCAGAGCCGAACACCTCCGCTCCCGCATTTGATGGTGTATAGTCGGGCATTCTCACCCTTTCTCATCAGCTTTTTACAAATTATGATCTGACATTCACACCTGCTTTTGATAATGTATTGTTAGGCATTCGCACCTTTTTTTTTACCCATTTTTCATGAATTATGGGTGGACATTCACACCTTCTTGCAGCCGAACACCTCCTCTCCCGCTTATGATCATGTGCGGTTTGATATTCGAAAATTTACTTTCTTGTTTTAAAGCAATTATTGATGGACATTCAAACCTTCTTATTGATGGTGTATAGTCGGGCTTTCGAGCCTTTTCTTCCCGGTTTTTACAAACCATGGTCGGACTTTCACACCTTCTTGTAGCCGAACAACTCCGCTCCCGCTATTGATTGTGTACAGTCGGGTATTTTAACCTTTTCTTACCCGCTTTTTACCAACTATGGTCGGAAATTCACACCGTCTTACAGCGGAACACCTCTGCTCCCGCTTTTGATGGTGTATAGTCGGGCATTCGAACCTTTTCTTACCCGCTTTTTACAAACTATGGTGGGACATTCAAACCTTCTTGTATCCGAAAACCTCCGCTCTCTCTTTTGATCATACATTGTCGGACATTCGCACCTTTTCTTACCCGCTTTTTACAATCCATGGTCGGACTTTCACATCTTCTTGTAACCGAACACATCCGCTCCCGCTATTGATTGTGTACAGTCGGGTATTTTAACCTTTTCGTACCCGCTTTTTACCAAGTATGGTCGGACATTCACACCTTCGTACAGCGGAACACCTCCGCTCCCTCTTTTGATGGTGTATGTTCGGGCATTCAAACCTTTTCTTACCCGCTTTTTCCAAACTATGGTCGGCTATTCACAGCTTCCTCTCCACCATACTTGTATGGTGGGATATTCACACCCACTTGCATCCGAAGACCTCCGCCCCAAATTTTGTTGATATTTAGTCGGACATTCGCACCTTACCCGCTTTTGGCAAACTATGGCCTTCTTGCAGCCAAACACCTCTGATCTCGCTTTTGATAATGTAAGGTTGGGCATTCAGACCTTGCTTCACCTGCTTTTCACCAAATATAGTCGGACATTCACACCTTCTTGTAGCCGAACACTTCCGCTCCACCTTTTAGTGTTCTATCACACCTTTTTTTCACCGCATTTTATACATTATGTTCGGAAATTTTCAACCACTCTCATCCGAAGACCTCTCCTCCCGCTTTTGTTAATATATTTGAACTTTAGTCGGACATTCAAACCTTCTTGCAGCTGAACCACCTCCGCTCCCTGTTTTGATCATATATGGTCTGGCAAAACTACCTTTTCTTACCCGTTTGTGAGTAATTATGGCTGGACATTCACACCTACTTGCAGCCGAACACAACCTCTCTCGCTTTTGATGATGTATGGACCGGCATTGTTACCTTTTCTAACACATTTTTCAGCAATTATGGTCGGAGATTCACACCTACTCACAGCCGAACAACTCCGCTCCCGCATTTGATGGTGTATAGTCGGGCATTCTCACCCTTTCTCATCAGCTTTTTGCAAATTATGATCTGACATTCACACCTACTTGCAGTCGAACAGCTCTGCTCCCGCTTTTGATTATGTTTGGTTGGATATTCGAACCTTTTCTTAACTTCTTTTTACATATTTTGGTTGGACGTTCACACCTTCTTGTAGCCGAACACTTCCACTCCTGCTTTTGATGATGTATGGTTGGGCATTCACACCTTTTTTTTGCCCATTTTTCAGGAATTATGGGTGGACATTCACACCTTGCAGCTGAACACCTCCTATCCCACTCTTGATCATGTGCGGTTTGATTTTCGAAAAGTTTCTTTCATGTCTTCTAGCAATTATTGATGGACATGTAGACCTTCTTGCAGCTGAACACCTCCGCTCCCGCTTTTGATCATACATTGTCAGGCATTCGCACCTTTTCTTACCCACTTTTTACAAACTTTAGTCGAACAGTCACACCTTTTTGCAGCCGAACACCACCTCTCCCGCTTTTGATGATGTATGGTCCAGCATTCTTACCTTTTCTAACACATTCTTCAGCAATTATGGTCGGACATTCACACCTACTCAGAGCCGAACACCTCCGCTCCCGCATTTGATGGTGTATAGTCGGGCATTCTCACCCTTTCTCATCAGCTTTTTACAAATTATGATCTGACATTCACACCTGCTTTTGATAATGTATTGTTAGGCATTCGCACCTTTTTTTTTACCCATTTTTCATGAATTATGGGTGGACATTCACACCTTCTTGCAGCCGAACACCTCCTCTCCCGCTTATGATCATGTGCGGTTTGATATTCGAAAATTTACTTTCTAGTTTTAAAGCAATTATTGATGGACATTCAAACCTTCTTTTTGATGGTGTATAGTCGGGCTTTCGAGCCTTTTCTTCCCAGTTTTTACAAACCATGGTCGGACTTTCACACCTTCTTGTAGCCGAACAACTCAGCTCCCGCTATTGATTGTGTACAGTCGGGTATTTTAACCTTTTCTTACCCACTTTTTACCAACTGTGGTCGGACATTCACACCGTCTTACAGCGGAACACCTCTGCTCCCGCTTTTGATGGTGTATAGTCGGGCATTCGAAGCTTTTCTTACCCGCTTTTTACAAACTATGGTGGGACATTCAAACCTTCTTGTATCCGAAAACCTCCGCTCTCTCTTTTGATCATACATTGTCGGACATTCGCACCTTTTCTTACCCGCTTTTTACAAACCATGGTCGGACTTTCACATCTTCTTGTAGCCGAACACATCCGCTCCCGCTATTGATTGTGTACAGTCGGGTATTTTAACCTTTTCTTACCCGCTTTTTACCAACTATGGTCGGATATTCACACCTTCGTACAGCGGAACACCTCCGCTCCCTCTTTTGATGGTGTATGTTCGGGCATTCAAACCTTTTCTTACCCGCTTTTTCCAAACTATGGTCGGCTATTCACAGCTTCCTCTCCACCATACTTGTATGGTGGAATATTCACACCCACTTGCATCCGAAGACCTCCGCCCCAAATTTTGTTGATATTTAGTCGGACATTCGCACCTTACCCGCTTTTGGCAAACTATGGCCTTCTTGCAGCCAAACACCTCTGATCTCGCTTTTGATAATGTAAGGTTGGGCATTCAGACCTTGCTTCACCTGCTTTTCACCAAATATAGTCGGACATTCACACCTTCTTGCAGCCGAACACTTCCGCTTTTAGTGTTCTATGAGGCATTCACATATTTTTTTTCACCGTATTTTATAGATTATGGTTGGAAATTCTCACCCACTCTCATCCGAAGACCTCTCCTCCCGCTTTTGTTAATATATAGTCGGGCATTCGAACCTTTTCTTACCCACTTTTTACAAATTATGGTCGAACATTCACACCTACTTGCAGCTGAATACTTCCGCTCCACCTTTTAGGTATGTATGGTTGGCATTTGCACCTCTTTTTATACTGATTGCTGAAGATTAAGTTGTTCTTTCTCAAACTACAAATTTTTTTTAATTGTTGAAACTTGATTTGAAGTGGATAAATAAGGAGGACAAACAGTTTTAAGTCAGGCTGATAGGAATTAATTTTATAGCAAAATCTGTATTTCGTCATATGTCGAGAGATGCTTATTGCTGAAGAAGTTCTTTCTCATTCTACAAAGTACAACGTTGTTTATCGTTGAAACTTGATTAGACATGAATAAATATGAAGGACAAAGCAGTCTTAACTTGGTTTGAGTTAATGAATTCGTTTTATAGGAGAATCCGAATTCGTGCATAACTCATAAAATAGAGCTTATTTTCGGATTCCTGAAGAATGAGTCTGGTTCTTTCTCATAATACAAAGTTTGTTGTTTATTGTTGAAACTTCATCAGAAGTGAAGAAATAAATGAATGCCTATCAACAAATGTGGGATCTAAACTCTAGTGCTTCCTCTAAAATAATTTCCTTTCTCAATTTAGAAATGTGTGTGTGTAAGTCACAACACCAGTGACACCAAAACGGCTTTCTTTTCTCTACACTCTGCACTATGAGCACACACACCAAATCAGAAAGGCTTTTTTTCTCTCTTTTCTACATTATGGACTGTGGGGACACAAAACCGCTCTCTCTCTTTTTTTTTTTTTATCGTGTGCCAGGGCGTTGTCTCACGTATTAGATTATGCTTAAGATACGAATGGGTTTATCAGTCACATCAGAATCCATACATACTGATCCTCCCGTAATAAAATGGTCGGATCTTATCAAACACACTTTGTTTCTTGTGACAATCAAGTCAGCGAAACAGCGTATACACGTCAAGACACTGAATCAAGTTTGCCACAAGAACTCATAAGTTTGGCAGTATTGCTCTGCCGTCAGCAATCATACACCCATTTTATTTTCGTGAGACGTGCAGGCACCTGTTCATCTACTGTTCTATCACTATGAATTAGTTTATCTATTATCAATAAGGATACTTCTACAACTACTATCAAAGTATGTCCAGACTTCTTATGTTGTCAGTTGCTATATATGAATAAGTGGGTAGCTACTGACAAGCATTAAGCATGTCACACAGCCCAAACATATAACATTTCAGGACACACCACACAGTTAACAACCACAGTGAAGCGTGTCAAAGCCCAAACATGTAACATTCAACAGGACACTTACACAACACATTCAAATCAAACAGTCAGACAACATACAAGAACATATACCCCATTGCTCCCTGCCTATTTTCATACAGCACACTATGTGTGCGCACACCTTTATTCACAAACTCTTCAACTTATACTCTTTTACCGAAGCTGCTACAGCTCGATTGGCCGAATACCCTTTGATCCTATTTCGGTGAATTTGACATCTGCCTTACATATAACAGATTAGCGGTTTAGCAGTTTTAATTTAGTTTGAGTGAAGGAATTCATTTTATAGCAAAATCCGAAATCGTGAAGCACTCATGAAAGTAAGCTTATTCTCGGATTCCTGAAACTTTAGATTTGCTCTTTCTTTTACTGCAAAGTACAACGTTGTTTTTTTTGTTTAAATCTTTCTAGACATGGTAAATATTAAGGACAAAGCAGTTTTCACATAGTTTGAGTGAAGGAATTCATTTTATAGATAAAATCCCAAGAGTCTGCTGAGAAAAGAGAGTGAATGCGAAGTAGACTTTAACACGGCTCTGGGAGCGAGCCGAGTGCGGGCTAACCGGGAGAATTGCTTGAAAGAAACGCGACACCGAATGAGCGATCAGAACAAAGCCTCAATACGGGATTCTCGTGGTGTTTTTGTTGCTGCCTTGTCTTTTGCACAGAGTAAAAGACAAGGCAGCCATCGAATAGGGCCCGATTGTTCCTAGTTGGTCAGCCGAGGAGCAAGGGGGGGGGGGGGGGGGGGGGGGGGCAAGCGTCTCAACCAAGCAAAGCTCACCATGGGGAAGGTGGCTATGCCAACTAGCCTGATGCCCTGCTCCCGCAGTGACGGATAATCGTACTCTGGTTTCTCTTCATAATGTACAAGTCTTTCGCCTTTTACTAAAGATTTCTGTGGAGAGCAGCACTAATGAGTTGTTTCTATTTTTGGCAGGCTTTACCTTTGCGGGTGAAGCCCTTTCTGTCTGTGCAAAAGAAATCTTGTTACTGTGCAGAGTGACTTCTCTGAGTAGAGTCACCTTACTTGTTGCGACTGTGCCGATGTTCGAAGCTGGAGTGTAAAGTTGTTGCTTGAATGGTGCTTGCTGGAGCATGCGGGAGTGCAAAGTTATACCATTTTAAAGGGCTGAAGAGTGCTCAGTGCAGCGGGTGGGCGACACTCTGGCCACCTTGAAAACCGAGGTTACATCCACTACCAGGGGCAGCCCAAGTCCTGCCGCAAGTGTGGTGAGCATGGGCACCTGGTTGAGGCTTGTACCAAGGTGTTATGTGGGAAGAGCAGAGAAATTGGGCAAACTTTTGGAGAGTGTCCAAATGGCAGGAAATGTAATCTCTGTGGAGAATTAAGTCACCTCTTCAGAGATTGCCCTAAATCTTTTGCCAACAAATTAAAGACAGTAAAGCCACAGTCAAGCCAACAAAGAGAAGGACCAAAGGTGGCAGTTGGTGAACAAAGTGAAGAGGTTGACCCAATAAATTCAAACTTCCCGCCAAAAGCTTGGATTGGAAGTGAGGAGCAAAAAGGGCCTGTAGAGGCCTCACCACTCAGTGTTGAAGTCTGTGAAAATTCACAGGCAGAGGGTGGAGCTACGCTAAATGAGGAGGAAGAGCAGACAGGTGAGTCTAGTGAAGAGGACGGCCGAAGAGGACGGCATCTGAGCCTCTGATTCCCCAGTGGTATCAGAGAAGAGGGGAAGGGTTAGGTCCCTTTCAGACAGTTCTTCAGTGGAAGAACCTAGAGTCTTCCCCTCCGACTCACCAAATGAGGTCTCCTTTTTAACTTCAGCTCTGCAATCAACCCCCAGGGACTCAAAGTTAAATGCAACATTGCGTCAGAGGCCAACACCGAGAGTCCGAAAAGGAAATATAGATCACCCTAATCACTTTTCACCTAAAGAAATGAAGGAAGAGCTAGTTTCCCAAGAAATAACCTGTGTGCAATTTGTTTTGATAACTTAGAAAAACGAAAATGACATACCTACTTTCCTTTATGCTTTTAATGGTTCTCACCTTCTCAACACTAAAAGTGAGAAGTGTGAAATCAAAGACAAGAGCCCAGAGTATTTTATCCTTCTTAGACTCCATAAAATCAGATGTGTTTTTAATACAAGAATGTGGACTACCTTTTTTAAAAAACCATAGACAATGGGAGGAAATGTGGCCCCATTTATCGATATGGAGTGGCTCAAATCAAAATAAAAATGATGGTGTGGCCATTCTAATTAAAAATCCGCATGTTCTGGTGAAAGGTAGCACAGTGGTGAGAGACGGACGGGCACTTTTAGCACACTTGAATTTTATGGGGCAAGACTTTAACCTCTTAAATATTTATGGTTTCAATGGAAAAAATGAAAGGTATGACCTTTTAGAAGATATACAGCTTTACATGCTAGGGCAAGTACCTTTAGTTGTAGGAGGGGATTTTAACTGTATCTTGAGCAGGAAAGATAGAAAAAGAGCAGGGGTAGATTTTAAAGTGGATAAGACTTCGATTTTACTTCAGGGCATATGCAGGGATTTTAAGCTTACTGACTGTTTTAAAACCATGCATCCCAGAGAGGAGGGCTTCACCTGGTTTAGTCATGATGGCACCAGAGCCTCTCGCATTGATTATTTCTTTACTAGAGATTGCCCACCCACTGATGTTAGATTAACCCCTGTTTTCTTTTCAGACCACCTTATGCTCTCCTGCACCCTTTCACCCCCTTCTGGTGTGACGGTAGGAAGTGGTCTGTGGAAACTCAACTGTTCCCTGTTGGAGGATGAAATCATAGTCAGTCAGTACAGGGAATGTTATAAAGAGTGGCAGACCCTTCAAGACCTCTACGAAACACATGCACAATGGTGGGAAATGGTGAAGGAAACGACCCAGACTTTTTTTAAACAGCAAGGTAAACGTAAAAAAAGGAAAGAGAATAGATGTATGATGGGACTACATAAACGCTTACAGCGCTACTTTAAACTAAATCAGTGTGGCATAGACTTTAAAGAAGAAATCAAAGATGTCAAAAAGGAAATGTCAGTTTTAGCAGAAATAAAGAGTAAAGGAATTTTTGTAAGAAGCAGGGAGCAGGAAATTGAGGAAGGTGAAAAAGAAAGAAATTTATAAATAAAAAGGAGTGTATTCAAAATCTAAAAAGAGTAGATGGGTTTTTAACAAAATCCACACAAGAGATGATTGAAACTGTACATACCTTTTATAGTAACATGTACAAAGAGAAACCAGTGCACTTGGAAACATCGGCAGAAATCTTAAAATTCGTTGACAAAACCGTAAAAGAGAATGCACACTTGACACAGAATTTTACTGCTTTAGAGTTAAAAAAATGCCTAACAGGTTTTAAGAGAAGTCGAGCTCCGGGTTTAGACGGGCTTCCTGCAGAATTCTATCTGACCTATTGGGACCTTTTATCATCAGACATTTTAGATGTTTTTAAAGATTTTGAAAAACTCGACCGACTGCCTGACAGTTTTAGAGTGGGAATAGTGACTCTACTTTATAAAAAAAATGATAAGACTGACCTAAAGAATTGGAGGCCCATCACACTTTTAAACTTTGACTGTAAACTTTTTAGCAAGGTTTTAGCGACACGGATGTCCTCTGTTTTAGAGGAGGTAATTCACCCAGACCAAGCTTGTGCCATCTCAGGGAGACAACTCACCGACAGCCTCGTACTGATTCGAGACATCATTGATTACGCTAGAGACAGAAACACCCGGCTTGTCATCTTAAATTTAGACTTTGAAAAAGCATTTGATCGGGTCTCGCATCAATATCTCTTTCAGGTGTTGCAGCCATCGAAAAGGGCCCGATTGTTCCTACTTGGTGAGCTTTGCTTGGTTGAGACGCTTGCCCCCCCCCCCCCCTGCTCCTCGGCTGACCAAGTAGAAACAATCTATTCGATGGCTGCCTTGTCTTTTACTCTGTGCAAAAGACAAGGCAGCAACAAAAACACCACGAGAATCCCGTATTGAGGCTTTGTTCTGACCGCTCATTCGGTGTCGCGTTTCTTTCAAGCAATTCTCCCGGTTAGCCGACACTCGGCTCGCTCCCATAGCCGTGTTAAAGTCTACTTCGCATTCACTCTCTTTTCTCTGCAGACTCTTGGGATTTTATCTATAAAATGAATTCCTTCACTCAAACTATGTTAAAACTGCTTTGTCGTTCATATTTACCATGTCTAGAAAGATTTAAACAAAAAAAACAACGTTGTACTTTGCAGTAAAAGAAAGAGCAAATCTAAAGTTTCAGGAATCCGAGAATAAGCTTACTTTCATGAGTGCTTCACGATTTCGGATTTTGCTATAAAATGAATTCCTTCACTCAAACTAAATTAAAACTGCTAAACCGCTAATCTGTTACATGTAAGGCAGATGTCAAATTCACCGAAATAGGATCTAAGGGTATTCGGCCAATCGAGCTGTAGCAGCTTCGGTAAAAGAGTATAAGTTGAAGAGTTTGTGAATAAAGGTGTGCGCACACATAGTGAGCTGTAGGAAAATAGGCAGGGAGCAATGCCGGCTGGGGTATATGTTCTTGTATGTTGTCTGACTGTTTGATTTGAATGTGTTGTGTAAGTGTCCTGTTGAAGGTTTGGGCTTTGACACTTCACTGTGGTTGTTAACTGTGTGGTGTGTCCTGAAATGTTATATGTTTGGGCTGTGTGACATGCTTAATGCTTGTCAGTAGCTACCCACTTATTCATATATAGCAACTGACAACATAAGAAGTCTGGACATACTTTGATAGTAGTTGTAGAAGTATCCTTATTGATAATAGATAAACTAATTCATAGTGATAGAACAGTAGATGAACAGGTGCCTGCACGTCTCACGAAAATAAAATGGGTGTATGATTGCTGACGGCAGAGCAATACTGCCAAACTTATGAGTTCTTGTGGCAAACTTGATTCAGTGTCTTGACGTGTATACGCTGTTTCGCTGACTTGATTGTCACAAGAAACAAAGTGTGTTTGATAAGATCCGACCATTTTATTACGGGAGGATCAGTATGTATGGATTCTGATGTGACTGATAAACCCATTCGTATCTTAAGCATAATCTAACACGTGAGACAACGCCCTGGCACACAATCAAAAAAAAAACACACATTACACACACACATTTCTGAATTGAGAAAAGAAATTATTTTAGAGGAAGCAGTAGAGTTTAGATCCCACATTTGTTGATAGGCATTCATTTATTTCTTCACTTCTGATGAAGTTTCAACAATAAACAACAAACTTTGTATTATGAGAAAGAACCAGACTCATTCTTCAGGAATCCGAAAATAAGCACGAATTCGGATTCTCCTATAAAACGAATTAATTAACTCAAACCAAGTTAAGACTGCTTTGTCCTTCATATTTATTCATGTCTAATCAAGTTTCAACGATAAACAACGTTGTACTTTGTAGAATGAGAAAGAACTTCTTCAGCAATAAGCATCTCTCGACATATGACGAAATACAGATTTTGCTATAAAATTAATTTCTTCTATCAGCGTGACTTAAAACTGTTTGTCCTCCTTATTTATCCACTTCAAATCAAGTTTCAACAATTAAAAAAAAATTGTAGTTTGAGAAAGAACAACTTAATCTTCAGCAATAAGTATAAAAAGAGGGTAACAAAAGGTGCAAATGCCAACCATACATGACTAAAAGGTGGAGCGGAAGTATTCAGCTGCAAGTAGGTGTGAATGTTCGACCATAATTTGTAAAAAGTGGGTAAGAAAAGGTTCGAATGCCCGACTAAATATTAACAAAAGCGGGAGGAGAGGTCTTCGGATGAGAGTGGGTGAGAATTTCCTACCATACAAGTATGGTGGAGAGGAAGCTGTGATTGGCCGACAATAGTAAAAAGCAGGTGAGAAAAGGTGCGAATGTCAAAACATACATGATCAAAACAGGGAGCGGAGGTGTTTGGCTGCGACAAGGTGTGAATGTCCACCCATAATTAATGAAAAACGGGCAACAAGTAGGTTCGAATGCCCAACCATATATCATCAAAAGCAGGAGTGGATGTGTTCGGCTTCAAGAAGGTATGAATGTCCATCAATAATTGCTATAAAACATGAAAGAAAATTTTCGAATATCAAACCGCACATAATCATAAGCGGGAGACGAGGTGTTCCGCTGCAAGAAGGTGTGAATATCCACCCATAATTACTGAAAAATGGGTAAGAAAAGGTGCGAATGCCCAACCATACATCATCAAAAGCAAGAGTGGATGTGTTCGGCTACAAGAAGGTTTGAATGTCCGACCATAGTTTGTAAAAAGCGGGTAAGAACAGGTTTGTATGCCCGACTGTTCACAATCAAAAGAGGGAGCGGAGTTGTTCAGCTACAAGAAGGTGTGAAAGTCCGACCATGGTTTGTAAAAAGCGGGTAAGAACAGGTTCGTATGCCCGAATATACACCATCAAATGTGGGAGCGGAGGTGTTCGGCTGTGAGTAGGTGTGAATCTCCAACCATAATTGCTGAAAAATGTGTTAGAAAAGGTAAGAATGCCGGTCCATACATCATCAAAAGCGGGAGAGGTGGTGTTCGGCTGCAAGTAGGTGTGAATGTCCAGCAATAATTACTCACAAATGGGTAAGAAAAGGTAGTATTGCCAGACCATACATGATCAAAACAGGGAGCGGAGGTGGTTAAGCTGCAAGAAGGTGTTAATGTCCGACTAAGGTTTATAAAAAGCGGGTAAGAAAAGGCGCGAATGCCCGACAATGTATGATCAAAAGAGGGAGCGGAGGTTTTCGGCTGCAAGGTCTGAATGTCCAACCACAATTTGTAAAAATCGGGGAAGAAAAGGCTCGAAAGCCCGACTATACACCATCAAAAGCGGGTGCAGAGGTGTTCAGGTGCAAGAAGGTCTGAATGTCCGACCAAGAATTACTGAAAAATGGGTAAGAAAAGGTGCGAATGCCAAATCATACACCATCAAAAGCAGGAGCAGATGTGTTCGGCTACAAGAAGGTTTGAATGTCCAACCATAGTAAGTAATAGGCGGGTAAGAAAAGGCTCGAATGCCCAACTATATACCATCAAAAGCGGAAGCGGAGGTGTTCGGCTGCAAGACGGTGTGAACGTCCGACCAAAGTTTGTAAAAAGCATTAAGAAAATGTTCGAATATCCAACCAAACATAATCAAAAGCGGGAGCAGAGCTGTTCGACTGCAAGTAGGTGTGAATATCAGATCATAATTTGCAAAAAGCTGTTGAGAAAGGGTGAGAATGCCCGACTATACACTATCAAATGTGGGAGCGGAGGTGTTCGTCTGTGAGTAGGTGTGAATGTCCGACCATAATTGTTGAAAAATGTGTTAGAAAAGATAAGAATGCCGGACCATATATCATCAAAGGTTGTGTTCGGCTGCAAGTAGGTGTGAATGTCCAGCCATAATTACTCACAAACGGGTAAGAAAAGGTACTATTGCCAGACCATATATGATCAAAACAGGGAGTAGAGGTGGTTCAGCTGCAAGAAGGTTTGAATGTCCGACTAAAGTTTGTAAAAAGCGGGTAAGACAAGGTGTGAATGCCCGACAATGTATGATCAAAAGAGGAGCGGAGGTTTTCGGCTGCAAGAAGGTCTGAATGTCCACCCATAATTACTGAAAAATGGGTAAGAAAAGGTGCGAAAGCCCAACCGCACATGATCATAAGTGGATGAGAAGGTGTTCGACTGCAAGTAGGTGTGAATGTAAGATCATAATATTTAAAAAGCGGGTAAGAAAAGGTAAGAATGCCCAACCATAAATTATCAAAAGCGGCAGCAGAGTTTCGGCTGGTATTTATCAATCTAGATAGAAATTCAACAAAAAACAACGTTGTACTTTGCAGTAAAAGAAAGTGCAAATCAAAAGTTTTAGGAATCCGAGAATAAGCTTATTTTCATGAGTTCTGCACGATTTCGGATTTTATGTATAAAATGAATTCCTTCACGCAAACTAAGTTAACACTGCTTTGTCCTTCATATGTACCCATTTCTACATATATTTCAAGCATAAACTTTCTCATACTACCCTGAATGAGAAAGAGCCACACTTGTGATTAAGCCATACGACCCTTTTGAGGAGTTCTGCATGGTTTGGGATTTTATCTATAAAATTAATTCCTTCACTCATCCATCCATCCATCATCTGCCGCTTATCCGGGGGTCGGGTCGCGGGGGCAGCAGCTTGAGCAGAGAAACCCAGACGTCTCTGTCCCCGGCCACTTCTTCCAGCTCTTCCGGGGGGACCCCGAGGCGTTCCCAGGCCAGCCGAGAGACATAGTCTCTCCAGCGTGTCCTGGGTCTTCCCCGGGGTCTCCTCCCAGTGGGACGTGCCCGGAACACCTCCCCAGGGAGGCGCCCAGGGGGCATCCTAACCAGATGCCCGAGCCACCTCATCTGACTCCTCTCAATGCGGAGGAGCAGCGGTTCTACTCCGAGCCCCTCCCGGATGACTGAGCTTCTCACCCTATCTCTAAGGGAGAGCCCAGACACCCTGCGGAGGAAACCCATTTCGGCCGCTTGTATTCGCGATCTTGTTCACTACCCACAACTCGTGACCATAGGTGAGGATGGGAACGTAGATTGACCAGTAAGTAGAGAGCTTCGCCTTCTGGCTCAGCTCCCTCTTCACAACGACGGGTCGGTGCAGAGCCCGCAACACTGCAGACGCCGCACCGATCCGCCCGTCAATCTCCCGCTCCATTCGTCCCTCACTCGTGAACAAGACCCCGAGATACTTGAACTCCTCCACTTGGGGAAGGATCTCATTCCCGACCCGGAGAGAGCATTCCACCCTTTTCCGGCTGAGAACCATAGTCTCGGATTTGGAGGTGCTGATTCTCATCCCAGCCGCTTCACACTCGGCTGCGAATCGCTCCAGTGAGAGCTGAAGGTCACGGCCTGACGACGCTAACAGAACCACATCATCTGCAAAAAGCAGAGACCCGATTCTGAGGTCGCCAAATCGGACACCCTCAACGCCCTGGCTGCGCCTAGAAATTCTGTCCATAAAAGTTAGGAACAGAATCGGTGACAAAGGGCAGCCCTGACGGAGTCCAACTCTCACTGGAAACGTATCCGACTTACTGCCGGCAATGCGGACCAAACTCTGGCACCGGTCATACAGAGACCGAACGGACCCTATCAAGGGGTCCGGCACTCCATATTCCCGGAGCACCCCCCACAGGACTCCACGAGGGACACGGTCGAACGCTTTCTCCAAGTCCACAAAACACATGTAGACTGGTTGGGCGAACTCCCATGCACCCTCCAGGATCCTGCCGAGGGTATAGAGCTGGTCCACTGTTCCACGGCCAGGACGAAAGCCACACTGCATCTCCTGAATCCGAGGCTCGATTATCCGACGGATCCTCCTCTCCAATACCCCCGAATAGACCTTACCAGGGAGGCTGAGGAGTGTGATACCCCTATAGTTGGAACACACCCTCCGGTCCCCCTTTTTAAAGAGGGGGACCACCACCCCAATCTGCCAGTCCAGAGGCACTGTCCCCGATGTCCACGCGATGCTGCAGAGGCGTGTCAGCCAAGACAGCCCTACAACATCCAGAGCCTTGAGAAACTCAGGACGGACCTCATCCACCCCCGGGGCCTTGCCACCGAGGAGCATTTTGACCACCTCGGCAACCTCAGCCCCAGAAATGGGAGGCCCCGTCTCCGAGCTCTCCGACTCTGCCTCTTCCGAGCACGTGTTGGTAGGATTGAGGAGTTCCTCGAAGTACTCCCCCCACCGACTCACAACATCCCTAGTTGAGGTCAGCAAAGCCCCGTCCCCACTGTAAACAGTGTTGACTGTGAGCCGCTCCCCCCCCCTGAGACGCCGGATGGTGGACCAGAATCTCTTCGAGGCCGTCCGGAAATCGTTCTCCATGGTCTCACCGAACTCCTCCCAGGCCCGAGTTTTTGCCTCAGCAACCGCCGAAGCCGCAGCCCGTCTGGCCTGTCGGTACCTATCAGCTGCTTCCAGGGTCCCACTGGCCAAAAAGGCCCGATAGGACTCCTTCTTCAGCTTGACGGCTTCCCTCACCACTGGTGTCCACCAGCAGGTTCGAGGGTTGCCGCCACGACAGGCACCGACCACCTTACGGCCACAACTCCGATCAGCTGCCTCGGCAATGGAGTCACGGAACATGGCCCATTCGGACTCAATGTCCCCCACCTCCCCCGGGATATGGTTGAAGCTCTGCCGGAGGTGGGAGTTAAACTATGTTCTATAGTTCCTTCACTCAAACTATGTTAAAACGGCTTTTACCTTCATATTTATCAATGTCTCGATAGATTTAAACAAAAAAACAACGTTGTACTTTGCAATAAAAGAAAGAGCAAATCAAAAGTTTTAGGAATCCGAGAATAAGCTTATTTTCATGAGTTCTGCACGATTTCGGATTTTATGTATAAAATGAATTCATTCACTCAAACCAAGTTAAAACTGCTTTGTCCTTCATATGTACCCATTTCTACATATATTTCAAGCATAAACTTTCTCATACTACCCTGAATGAGAAAGAGCCACACTTGTTATTAAGCCATACGACCCTTTTGAGGAGTTCTGCATGGTTTGGGATTTTATCTATAAAATTAATTCCTTCACTCAAACTATGTTAAAACGGCTTTTACCTTCATATTTATCAATGTCTCGATAGATTTAAACAAAAAAACAACGTTGTACTTTGCAATAAAAGAAAGAGCAAATCAAAAGTTTTAAGAATCCGAGAATAAGCTTATTTTCATGAGTTCTGCACGATTTCGGATTTTATGTATAAAATGAATTCATTCACTCAAACCAAGTTAAAACTGCTTTTTCCTTCATATTTATCAATGTCTAGATCGACTTCAACAAAGAACAACATTGTATTTTGCAGTAGAAGAAATAGCAAAACTGAAGGATCAGGAATCCGAGAATAAGCTTCTTTTCATATGTTCTGCATGATTTGGGATTTTATGTATAAAATTAATTCCTTCACTCAAACTAAGTTAACACTGCTTTGTCCTTCATATGTACCCATTTCTACATATATTTCAAGCATAAACTTCCTCATACTACCCTGAATGAGAAAGAGCCACACTTGTGATTAAGCCATACGCCCCTTTTGAGGAGTTCTGCACGATTTCGGATTTTATGTATAAAATGAATTCATTCACTCAAACCAAGTTAAAACTGCTTTTTCATTCATATTTATCAATGTCTAGATCGACTTCAACAAAGAAAAACATTGTATTTTGCAGTAGAAGAAAGAGCAAAACTGAAGGATCAGGAATCCGAGAATAAGCTTATTTTCTTATGGGCAAGTGGGAACTGCTTTGTCCTTCATATTTATCAATGTGTAGATGGATTTCAACTTCTTCTACTGCAAAGTCCAATGTTTTTCTTTGTTGAAGTCGATCTAGACATTGATGAATATGGAAGGACAAAGCAGTTTTAACTTGGTTTGAGCAAAGCAATTCATTTTATAGCAAAATCCGAAATCGTGCAGAACTCATGAAAGCAGGCTTATACTCGGATTCCTGAAACTTTAGATTTGCTCTTTCTTTTACTGCAAAGTACAACGTTGTTTTTTTGTTTAAATCTTTCTAGACATGGTAAATATGAAGGACAAATCAGTTTTAACATAGTTTGAGTGAAGTAATGCATTTTATAAGCAAAATCCCAAATCATGCAGAACTCACGAAAAGCTTTTTCTCGCTTTTCACTGCTTTTTACAAACTTTGGTCGGACGTTCACACCTTCTTGCATCCGAACACCTCCGCTTCCGCTTTTGATGATGTATATTCGGGCATTCGAACCTTTTATTACCCGCTTTTTACAAACCATTGTCGGACTTTCACACCTTCTTGCAGCCGAACACCACCTCTACCGCTTTTGATGATGTATGGTCCAGTATTCTTACCTTTTCTAACACATTTTTCAGCAATTATGGTCGGACATTCACACCTACTCACAGCTGGACACCTCCGCTCCCGCTTTTGATCATACAATGTCGGGACATCGCTCCTTGTCTTACTAGCTTTTTACAAACTTTAGTCGAACATTCACACCTTCTTGCAGCTGAACACCTCCGCTCCCGCTTTTGATGATGTATAGTCGGGCTTTCAAGCCTTTTCTTAACCGGTTTTTACAAATTATGGTTGGACATTCAGACCTTGCAGCCGAACACCTCCGCATTCTCTTTTGATCATACATTGTCGGGCATTCGCACCTTGTCTTACCCGTTTTTACAAACTATAGTCAGACATTCACACCTTGCAGCTGAACCTCCGCTCCCTGTTTTGATCATGTATGGTCTGGCAATACTACCTTTTCTTCACCCGTTTGTGAGTAATTATGGCTGGACATTCACACCTACTTGCAGTCGAACAGCTCTGCTCCCGCTTTTGATTATGTTTGGTTGGATATTCGAACCTTTTCTTAACAGTTTTTTACAAACCATGGTCGGACTTTCACACCTTCTTGTAGCCGAACAACTCCACTCCCGCTATTGATTTTGTACAGTCGGGTATTTTAACCTTTTCTTACCCGCTTTTTACCAACTATGGTCGGACATTCACACCATCTTACAGCGGAACACCTCCGCTCCCGCTTTTTATGGTGTATAGTCGGGCATTCGAACCTTTTCTTACCCGCTATTTACAAACTATGGTAGGACATTCAAACTTTCGTGTATCCGAAAACCTCCGCTCTCTCTTTTGATCATACATTGTCGGACATTCGCACCTTTTCTTACCCGCTTTTTACAAACCATGGTCGGACTGTCACACCTTCTTGTAGCCGAACACATCCGCTCCCGCTATTGATTGTGTACAGTCGGGTATATTAACCTTTTCTTACCCGCTTTTTACCAAGTATGGTTGGACATTCACACCTTCGTACAGCGGAACACCTCCACTCCCTCTTTTGATGGTGTATGTTCGGGCATTCAAACCTTTTCTTACCCGCTTTTTCCAAACTATGGTCGGGTATTCACAGCTTCCTCTCCACCATACTTGTATGGTGGGACATTCACACCCACTTGCATCCGAAGACCTCCGCCCCAAATTTTGTTGATATTTAGTCGGACATTCGCACCTTACCCACTTTTGGCAAACTATGGCCTTCTTGCAGCCAAACAACTCTGATCTTGCTTTTGATGATGTAAGGTTTGGCATTCAGACCTTGCTTCACCTGCTTTTCACCAAATATAGTCGGACATTCACACCTTCTTGCAGCCGAACACTTCCGCTCCACCTTTTAGTGTTCTATCACACCTTTTTTTCACCGCATTTTATACATCATGTTCGGAAATTTTCAACCACTCTCATCCGAAGACCTCTCCTCCCGCTTTTGTTAATATATTTGAACTTTAGTCGGACATTCAAACCTTCTTGCAGCTGAACCACCTCCGCTCCCTGTTTTGATCATATATGGTCTGGCAAAACTACCTTTTCTTACCCGTTTGTGAGTAATTATGGCTGGACATTCACACCTACTTGCAGCCGAACCCAACCTCTCTCGCTTTTGATGATGTATGGACCGGCATTCTTACCTTTTCTAACACATTTTTCAGCAATTATGGTCGGAGATTCACACCTACTCACAGCCGAACAACTCCGCTCCCGCATTTGATGGTGTATAGTCGGGCATTCTCACCCTTTCTCATCAGCTTTTTGCAAATTATGATCTGACATTCACACCTACTTGCAGTCGAACAGCTCTGCTCCCGCTTTTGATTATGTTTGGTTGGATATTCGAACCTTTTCTTAACTTCTTTTTACATATTTTGGTTGGACGTTCACACCTTCTTGTAGCCGAACACTTCCACTCCTGCTTTTGATGATGTATGGTTGGGCATTCACACCTTTTTTTTGCCCATTTTTCAGGAATTATGGGTGGACATTCACACCTTGCAGCTGAACACCTCCTATCCCACTCTTGATCATGTGCGGTTTGATTTTCGAAAAGTTTCTTTCATGTTTTCTAGCAATTATTGATGGACATGTAGACCTTCTTGCAGCTGAACACCTCCGCTCCCGCTTTTGATCATACATTGTCAGGCATTCGCACCTTGTCTTACCCACTTTTTACAAACTTTAGTCGAACAGTCACACCTTTTTGCAGCCGAACACCACCTCTCCCGCTTTTGATGATGTATGGTCCAGCATTCTTACCTTTTCTAACACATTCTTCAGCAATTATGGTCGGACATTCACACCTACTCAGAGCCGAACACCTCCGCTCCCGCATTTGATGGTGTATAGTCGGGCATTCTCACCCTTTCTCATCAGCTTTTTACAAATTATGATCTGACATTCACACCTGCTTTTGATAATGTATTGTTAGGCATTCGCACCTTTTTTTTTACCCATTTTTCATGAATTATGGGTGGACATTCACACCTTCTTGCAGCCGAACACCTCCTCTCCCGCTTATGATCATGTGCGGTTTGATATTCGAAAATTTACTTTCTTGTTTTAAAGCAATTATTGATGGACATTCAAACCTTCTTATTGATGGTGTATAGTCGGGCTTTCGAGCCTTTTCTTCCCGGTTTTTACAAACCATGGTCGGACTTTCACACCTTCTTGTAGCCGAACAACTCCGCTCCCGCTATTGATTGTGTACAGTCGGGTATTTTAACCTTTTCTTACCCGCTTTTTACCAACTATGGTCGGAAATTCACACCGTCTTACAGCGGAACACCTCTGCTCCCGCTTTTGATGGTGTATAGTCGGGCATTCGAACCTTTTCTTACCCGCTTTTTACAAACTATGGTGGGACATTCAAACCTTCTTGTATCCAAAAACCTCCGCTCTCTCTTTTGATCATACATTGTCGGACATTCGCACCTTTTCTTACCCGCTTTTTACAAACCATGGTCGGACTTTCACATCTTCTTGTAACCGAACACATCCGCTCCCGCTATTGATTGTGTACAGTCGGGTATTTTAACCTTTTCTTACCCGCTTTTTACCAAGTATGGTCGGACATTCACACCTTCGTACAGCGGAACACCTCCGCTCCCTCTTTTGATGGTGTATGTTCGGGCATTCAAACCTTTTCTTACCCGCTTTTTCCAAACTATGGTCGGCTATTCACAGCTTCCTCTCCACCATACTTGTATGGTGGGATATTCACACCCACTTGCATCCGAAGACCTCCGCCCCAAATTTTGTTGATATTTAGTCGGACATTCGCACCTTACCCGCTTTTGGCAAACTATGGCCTTCTTGCAGCCAAACACCTCTGATCTCGCTTTTGATAATGTAAGGTTGGGCATTCAGACCTTGCTTCACCTGCTTTTCACCAAATATAGTCGGACATTCACACCTTCTTGTAGCCGAACACTTCCGCTCCACCTTTTAGTGTTCTATCACACCTTTTTTTCACCGCATTTTATACATTATGTTCGGAAATTTTCAACCACTCTCATCCGAAGACCTCTCCTCCCACTTTTTTTAATATATTTGAACTTTAGTCGGACATTCAAACCTTCTTGCAGCTGAACCACCTCCGCTCCCTGTTTTGATCATATATGGTCTGGCAAAACTACCTTTTCTTACCCGTTTGTGAGTAATTATGGCTGGACATTCACACCTACTTGCAGCCGAACACAACCTCTCTCGCTTTTGATGATGTATGGACCGGCATTCTTACCTTTTCTAACACATTTTTCAGCAATTATGGTCGGAGATTCACACCTACTCACAGCCGAACAACTCCGCTCCTGCATTTGATGGTGTATAGTCGGGCATTCTCACCCTTTCTCATCAGCTTTTTGCAAATTATGATCTGACATTCACACCTACTTGCAGTCGAACAGGTCTGCTCCCGCTTTTGATTATGTTTGGTTGGATATTCGAACCTTTTCTTAACTTCTTTTTACATATTTTGGTTGGACGTTCACACCTTCTTGTAGCCGAACACTTCCACTCCTGCTTTTGATGATGTATGGTTGGGCATTCACACCTTTTTTTTGCCCATTTTTCAGGAATTATGGGTGGACATTCACACCTTGCAGCTGAACACCTCCTATCCCATTTATGATCATGTGCGGTTTGATTTTCGAAAAGTTTCTTTCATGTTTTCTAGCAATTATTGATGGACATGTAGACCTTCTTGCAGCTGAACACCTCCGCTCCCGCTTTTGATCATACATTGTCAGGCATTCGCACCTTGTCTTACCCACTTTTTACAAACTTTAGTCGAACAGTCACACCTTTTTGCAGCCGAACACCACCTCTACCGCTTTTGATGATGTATGGTCCAGCATTCTTACCTTTTCTAACACATTCTTCAGCAATTATGGTCGGACATTCACACCTACTCAGAGCCGAACACCTCCGCTCCCGCATTTGATGGTCTATAGTCGGGCATTCTACAGCGGAAAAGACTCATTCTTATGTTTGGTTAGATATTCGAACCTTTTCTTAACTGCTTTTTACAAACTTTGGTCGGACGTTCACAACATCTTGCAGCCGAACACCTCCGCTTCCGCTTTTGATGGTGTATATTCGGGCATACGAACCTTTTCTTACCCGCTTTTTACAAACCAAGGTCGGACTTTCACACCTTCTCTTAGCTGAACAACTCCGCTCCCTCTTTTGATTGTGTACAGTCGGGTAATTTAACCTTTTCTTACCCGCTTTTTACCATCTATGGTCGGACATTCACACCGTCTTACAGCGGAACACCTCCGCTCCCTCTTTTGATGATGTATGGTTAGGCATTCGCACCTTTTCTTACCCATTTTTCAGTAATTATGGGTAGACATTCACACCTTCTTGCAGCTGAACACCTCCTCTCCTGCTTATGATCATGTGCAGTTTGATATTCGAAAATTTTCTTTCATGTTTTCTAGCAATTATTGATGGACATTCAGACCGTCTTGAAGCTGAACACTTCCGCTCCCACTTTTGATGGTGTATAGTCGGGCTTTCGAGCCTTTTCTTCCCCGGTTTTTACAAATTATGGTTGGACATTCAGACCTTCTTGCAGCCGAAAACCTCCACTCCCTCTTTTGATCATACATTGTCGGGCATTCGCACCTTTTCTTACCCGCTTTTTACAAACCACGGTCGGACTTTCACACCTTCTTGTAGCCGAACAACTCCGCTCCCGCTATTGATTGTGTACAGTCGGGAATTTTAACCTTTTCTTACCCGCTTTTTACCAACTATTGTTGGACATTCACACCGTCTTACAGCGGAACACCTCCGCTCCCTCTTTTGATGGTGTATGTTCGGGCACTCGAACCTTTTCTTACCCGCTTTTTACAAACTATGGTCAGACATTCAAACCTTCTTGTAGCCGAACACATCCACTCCTGCTTTTGATGATGGGTATTCAAACCTACTTGTTGCCCGCTTTTTATTAATTATGGGTGGACATACACACCTTGTCGCAGCCAAACACCTCCGCTCCCTGTTTTGATCATGTATGATTGGACATTCGCACCTTTTCTCACCCGCTTTTTACTATGGTCGGCCATTCACAGCTTCCTCTCCACCATACTTGTATGGTGGGATATTCACACCCACTTGCATCCGAAGACCTCCGCCCCCACTTTTGTTGATATTTAGTCGGTCATTCGCACCTTACCCGCTTTTGGCAAACTATGGCCTTCTTGCAGCCAAACACCTCTGATCTCGCTTTTGATGATGTAAGGTTGGGCATTCAGACCTTGCTTCACCTGCTTTACACCAAATATAGTCGGACATTCACACCCACTTGCATCCGAAGACCTCCGCCCCAAATTTTGTTGATATTTAGTCGGACATTCGCACCTTACCCGCTTTTGGCAAACTATGGCCTTCTTGCAGCCAAACACCTCTGATCTCGCTTTTGATGATGTAAGGTTGGGCATTCAGACCTTGCTTCACCTGCTTTTCACCAAATATAGTCGGACATTCACACCTTCTTGCAGCCGAACACTTCCGCTTTTAGTGTTCTATGAGGCATTCACATATTTTTTTTCACCGTATTTTATAGATTATGGTTGGAAATTCTCACCCACTCTCATCCGAAGACCTCTCCTCCCGCTTTTGTTAATATATAGTCGGGCATTCGAACCTTTTCTTACCCGCTTTTTACAAATTATGGTTGAACATTCACACCTACTTGCAGCTGAATACTTCCGCTCCACCTTTTAGGTATGTATGGTTGGCATTTGCACCTCTTTTTATACTGATTGCTGAAGATTAAGGTGTTCTTTCTCAAACTACAATTTTTTTTTAATTGTTGAAACTTGATTTGAAGTGGATAAATAAGGAGGACAAACAGTTTTAAGTCAGGCTGATAGAAGGAATTAATTTTATAGCAAAATCTGTATTTCGTCATATGTCGAGAGATGCTTATTGCTGAAGAAGTTCTTTCTCATTCTACAAAGTACAACGTTGTTTATCGTTGAAACTTGATTAGACCTGAATAAATATGAAGGACAAAGCAGTCTTAACTTGGTTTGAGTTAATGAATTCGTTTTATAGGAGAATCCGAATTCGTGCATAACTCATAAAATAGAGCTTATTTTCGGATTCCTGAATAATGAGTCTGGTTCTTTCTCATAATACAAAGTTTGTTGTTTATTGTTGAAACTTCATCAGAAGTGAAGAAATAAATGAATGCCTATCAACAAATGTGGGATCTAAACTCTAGTGCTTCCTCTAAAATAATTTCCTTTCTCAATTTAGAAATGTGTGTGTGTAAGTCACAACACCCGTGACACCAAAACGGCTTTCTTTTCTCTACACTCTGCACTATGAGCACACACACCAAATCAGAAAGGCTTTTTTCTCTCTTTTCTACATTATGGACTGTGGGGACACAAAACCGCTCTCTCTCTTTTTTTTTTTTTATCTGTCTCACGTATTAGATTATGCTTAAGATACGAATGGGTTTATCAGTCACATCAGAATCCATACATACTGATCCTCCCGTAATAAAATGGTCGGATCTTATCAAACACACTTTGTTTCTTGTGACAATCAAGTCAGCGAAACAACGTATACACGTCAAGACACTGAATCAAGTTTGCCACAAGAACTCATAAGTTTGGCAGTATTGCTCTGCCGTCAGCAATCATACACCCATTTTATTTTCGTGAGACGTGTGCAAGCACCTGTTCATCTACTGTTCTATCACTATGAATTAGTGATCTATTATCAATAAGGATACTTCTACAACTACTATCAAAGTATGTCCGGACTTCTTATGTTGTCAGTTGCTATATATGAATAAGTGGGTAGCTACTGACAAGCATTAAGCATGTCACACAGCCCAAACATATAACATTTCAGGACACACCACACAGTTAACAACCACAGTGAAGCGTGTCAAAGCCCAAACATGTAACATTCAACAGGACACTTACACAACACATTCAAATCAAACAGTCAGACAACATACAAGAACATATACCCCAGCCGGCATTGCTCCCTGCCTATTTTCGTACAGCACACTATGTGTGCACACACCTCTATTCACAAACTCTTCAACTTATACTCTTTTACCGAAGCTGCTACAGCTCGATTGGCCGAATACCCTTTGATCCTATTTCGGTGAATTTGACATCTGCCTTACATATAACAGATTAGCGGTTTAGCAGTTTTAATTTAGTATGAGTGAAGGAATTCATTTTATAGCAAAATCCGAAATCGTGAAGAACTCATGAAAGTAAGCTTATTCTCGGATTCCTGAAACTTTAGATTTGCTCTTTCTTTTACTACAAAGTACAACGTTGTTTTTTTTGTTTAAATCTTTCTAGACATGGTAAATATTAAGGACAAAGCAGTTTTCACATAGTTTGAGTGAAGGAATTCATTTTATAGATAAAATCCCAAGAGTCTGCTGAGAAAAGAGAGTGAATGCGAAGTAGACTTTAACACGGCTATGGGAGCGAGCCGAGTGTGGGCTAACCGGGAGAATTGCTTGAAAGAAACGCGACACCGAATGAGCGATCAGAACAAAGCCTCAATACGGGATTCTCGTGGTGTTTTTGTTGCTGCCTAGTCTTTTGCACAGAGTAAAAGACAAGGCAGCCATCGAATAGGGCCCGATTGTTCCTACTTGGTCAGCCGAGGAGCAAGGGGGGGGGGGCAAGCGTCTCAACCAAGCAAAGCTCACCATGGGGAAGGTGGCTATGCCAACTAGCCTGATGCCCTGCTCCCGCAGTGACGGATAATCGTACTCTGGTTTCTCTTCATAACGTACAAGTCTTTCGCCTTTTACTAAAGATTTCTGTGGAGAGCAGCACTAATGAGTTGTTTCTATTTTTGGCAGGCTTTACCTTTGCGGGTGAAGCCCTTTCTGTCTGTGCAAAAGAAATCTTCTTACTGTGCAGAGTGACTTCTCTGAGTAGAGTCGCCTTACTTGTTGCGACTGTGCCGATGTTCGAAGCTGGAGTACAAAGTTGTTGCTTGAATGGTGCTTGCTGGAGCGTGCGGGAGTGCAAAGTTATACCATTTAAAAGGGCTGAAGAGTGCTCAGTGCAGCGGGTGGGCGACACTCTGGCCACCTTGAAAACCGAGGTTACATCCACTACCAGGGGCAGCCCAAGTTCTGCCGCAAGTGTGGTGAGCATGGACACCTGGTTGAGGCTTGTACCAAGGTGTTATGTGGGAAGAGCAGAGAAATTGGGCAAACTTTTGGAGAGTGTCCAAATGGCAGGAAATGTAATCTCTGTGGAGAATTAAATCACCTCTTCAGAGATTGCCCTAAATCTTTTGCCAACAAATTAAAGACGGTAAAGCCACAGTCAAGCCAACAAAGAGAAGGACCAAAGGTGGCAGTTGGTGAACAAAGTGAAGAGGTTGACCCAATAAATTCAAACTTCCCGCCAAAAGCTTGGATTGGAAGTGAGGAGCAAAAAGGGGAGGGGCCTGTAGAGGCCTCACCACTCAGTGTTGAAGTCTGTGAGAATTCACAGGCAGAGGGTGGAGCTACGCTAAATGAGGAGGAAGAGCAGACAGGTGAGTCTAGTGAAGATACTCACCTCCCCGAAGGTCAACAGCCGAAGAGGACGGCATCTGAGCCTCTGATTCCCCAGTGGTATCAGAGAAGAGGGGAAGGGTTAGGTCCCTTTCAGACAGTTCTTCAGTGGAAGAACCTAGTCTTCCCCTCCGACTCACCAAATGAGGTCTCCTTTTTAACTTCAGCTCTGCAATCAACCCCCAGGGACTCAAAGTTAAATGCAACATTGCGTCAGAGGCCAACACCGAGAGTCCGAAAAGGAAATATAGATCACCCTACTCACTTTTCACCTAAAGAAATGAAGGAAGAGCTAGTTTCCCAAGAAATAACCTGTGTGTAATTTGTTTTGATAACTTAGAAAAACGAAAATGACATACCTACTTTCCTTTATGCTTTTAATGGTTCTCACCTTCTCAACACTAAATGTAAGAAGTGTGAAATCAAAGACAAGAGCCCAGAGTATTTTATCCTTCTTAGACTCCATAAAATCAGATGTGTTTTTAATACAAGAATGTGGACTACCTTTTTTAAAAAACCATAGACAATGGGAGGAAATGTGGCCCCATTTATTGATATGGAGTGGCTCAAATCAAAATAAAAATGATGGTGTGGCCATTCTAATTAAAAATCCGCATGTTCTGGTGAAAGGTAGCACAGTGGTGAGAGACGGACGGGCACTTTTAGCACACTTGAATTTTATGGGGCAAGACTTTAACCTCTTAAATATTTATGGTTTCAATGGAAAAAATGAAAGGTATGACCTTTTAGAAGATATACAGCTTTACATGCTAGGGCAAGTACCTTTAGTTGTAGGAGGGGATTTTAACTGTATCTTGAGCAGGAAAGATAGAAAAAGAGCAGGGGTAGATTTTAAAGTGGATAAGACTTTGATTTTACTTCAGGGCATATGCAGGGATTTTAAGCTTACTGACTGTTTTAAAACCATGCATCCCAGAGAGGAGGGCTTCACCTGGTTTAGTCATGATGGCACCAGAGCCTCTCGCATTGATTATTTCTTTACTAGAGATTGCCCACCCACTGATGTTAGATTAACCCCTGTTTTCTTTTCAGACCACCTTATGCTCTCCTGCACCCTTTCACCCCCTTCTGGTGTGACGGTAGGAAGTGGTCTGTGGAAACTCAACTGTTCCCTGTTGGAGGATGAAATCATAGTCAGTCAGTACAGGGAATGTTATAAAGAGTGGCAGACCCTTCAAGACCTCTACGAAACACATGCACAATGGTGGGAAATGGTGAAGGAAACGACCCAGACTTTTTTTAAACAGCAAGGTAAACGTAAAAAAAGGAAAGAGAATAGATGTATGATGGGACTACATAAACGCTTACAGCGCTACTTTAAACTAAATCAGTGTGGCATAGACTTTAAAGAAGAAATCAAAGATGTCTAAAAGGAAATGTCAGTTTTAGCAGAAATAAAGAGTAAAGGAATTTTTGTAAGAAGCAGGGAGCAGGAAATTGAGGAAGGTGAAAAAGAAAGAAAGTTATAAATAAAAAGGAGTGTAATCAAAATCTAAAAAGAGAAGATGGGTTTTTAACAAAATCCACACAAGAGATGATTGAAACTGTACATACCTTTTATAGTAACATGTACAAAGAGAAACCAGTGCACTTGGAAACATCGGCAGAAATCTTAAAATTCATGCACACTTGACACAGAATTTTACTGCTTTAGAGTTAAAAAAATGCCTAACAGGTTTTAAGAGAAGTCGAGCTCCGGGTTTAGACGGGCTTCCTGCAGAATTCTATCTGACCTATTGGGACCTTTTATCATCAGACATTTTAGATGTTTTTAAAGATTTTGAAAAACTCGACCGACTGCCTGACAGTTTTAGAGTGGGAATAGTGACTCTACTTTATAAAAAAAATGATAAGACTGACCTAAAGAATTGGAGGCCCATCACACTTTTAAACTTTGACTGTAAACTTTTTAGCAAGGTTTTAGCGACACGGATGTCCTCTGTTTTAGAGGAGGTAATTCACCCAGACCAAGCTTGTGCCATCTCACGGAGACAACTCACCGACAGCCTCGTACTGATTCGAGACATCATTGATTACGCTAGAGACAGAAACACCCGGCTTGTCATCTTAAATTTAGACTTTGAAAAAGCATTTGATCGGGTCTCGCATCAATATCTCTTTCAGGTGTTGCAGCCATCGAAAAGGGCCCGATTGTTCCTACTTGGTGAGCTTTGCTTGGTTAAGACGCTTGCCCCCCCCCCCCCCCCCCCCCCCCCCCTGCTCCTCGGCTGACCAAGTAGAAACAATCTATTCGATGGCTGCCTTGTCTTTTACTCTGTGCAAAAGACAAGGCAGCCACAAACACCACGGGAACACCGTATTGAGGCTTTGTTCTGACCACTCATTCGGTGTCGCGTTTCTTTCAAGCAATTCTCCTGGTTAGCCCGCACTCGGCTCGCTCCCAGAGCCGTGTTAAAGTCCACTTCGCATTCACTCTCTTTTCTCAGCAGATTAAAAGAAAGTTTCATCTTGGGCTCCCTGAAACTTCCATCCTGCACCGCTGTTTGCTTTTTCACAAGAGCAGAGGAGAGCGCACCGTTCCCAGCGGCACTGCAGTACCGGGTCGAGGCTTGGAGTGAACGGAGCAAGCTTCTTTTTCAACTCCTATTCTTAAAAATCCATTTAATATGTTGTCCTCGTATAGAGGACATATTAAACTGATAAGAACAGATACTACACTTGATCTTAGCCAAAAGGCCGAGAAGCGATAACTGTCCACTGTTTCAGGTCCGAGGGCCCTTGCTGGCACAATGCGCACTTGTAGCAGTGTTCTTTTTATGGCCATAGGTGGCCAGAGTGTCACGTTGCACCTCCGCCCACCCGCTGCACTGAGCACTCTTCAGCCCTTTTAAATGGTATAACTTTGCACTCCCGCATGCTCCAGCAAGCACCATTCAAGCAACAACTTTGCACTCCAGCTTCGAACATCGGCACAGTCGCAACAAGTAAGGCGACTCTACTCAGAGAAGTCACAAAAAAAACAACGTTGTCATTGCAGTAAAAGAAAGAGTTTCAGGAATCCGAGAATAAGCTTACTTTCATGAGTGCTTCACGATTTCGGATTTTGCTATAAAATGAATTCCTTCACTCAAACTAAATTAAAACTGCTAAACCGCTAATCTGTTACATGTAAGGCAGATGTCAAATTCACCGAAATAGGATCTAAGGGTATTCGGCCAATCGAGCTGTAGCAGCTTCGGTAAAAGAGTATAAGTTGAAGAGTTTGTGAATAAAGGTGTGCGCACACATAGTGAGCTGTAGGAAAATAGGCAGGGAGCAATGCCGGCTGGGGTATATGTTCTTGTATGTTGTCTGACTGTTTGATTTGAATGTGTTGTGTAAGTGTCCTGTTGAAGGTTTGGGCTTTGACACTTCACTGTGGTTGTTAACTGTGTGGTGTGTCCTGAAATGTTATATGTTTGGGCTGTGTGACATGCTTAATGCTTGTCAGTAGCTACCCACTTATTCATATATAGCAACTGACAACATAAGAAGTCTGGACATACTTTGATAGTAGTTGTAGAAGTATCCTTATTGATAATAGATAAACTAATTCATAGTGATAGAACAGTAGATGAACAGGTGCCTGCACGTCTCACGAAAATAAAATGGGTGTATGATTGCTGACGGCAGAGCAATACTGCCAAACTTATGAGTTCTTGTGGCAAACTTGATTCAGTGTCTTGACGTGTATACGCTGTTTCGCTGACTTGATTGTCACAAGAAACAAAGTGTGTTTGATAAGATCCGACCATTTTATTACGGGAGGATCAGTATGTATGGATTCTGAGGTGACTGATAAACCCATTCGTATCTTAAGCATAATCTAATACGTGAGACAACGCCCTGGCACACAATCAAAAAAAAAAACACACATTACACACACACATTTCTGAATTGAGAAAAGAAATTATTTTAGAGGAAGCAGTAGAGTTTAGATCCCACATTTGTTGATAGGCATTCATTTATTTCTTCACTTCTGATGAAGTTTCAACAATAAACAACAAACTTTGTATTATGAGAAAGAACCAGACTCATTCTTCAGGAATCCGAAAATAAGCACGAATTCGGATTCTCCTATAAAACGAATTAATTAACTCAAACCAAGTTAAGACTGCTTTGTCCTTCATATTTATTCATGTCTAATCAAGTTTCAACGATAAACAACGTTGTACTTTGTAGAATGAGAAAGAACTTCTTCAGCAATAAGCATCTCTCGACATATGACGAAATATAGATTTTGCTATAAAATTAATTTCTTCTATCAGCGTGACTTAAAACTGTTTGTCCTCCTTATTTATCCACTTCAAATCAAGTTTCAACAATTAAAAAAAAATTGTAGTTTGAGAAAGAACAACTTAATCTTCAGCAATAAGTATAAAAAGAGGGTAACAAAAGGTGCAAATGCCAACCATACATGACTAAAAGGTGGAGCGGAAGTATTCAGCTGCAAGTAGGTGTGAATGTTCGACCATAATTTTTAAAAAGTGGGTAAGAAAAGGTTCGAATGCCCGACTAAATATTAACAAAAGCGGGAGGAGAGGTCTTCGGATGAGAGTGGGTGAGAATTTCCTACCATACAAGTATGGTGGAGAGGAAGCTGTGATTGGCCGACAATAGTAAAAAGCAGGTGAGAAAAGGTGCGAATGTCAAAACATACATGATCAAAACAGGGAACGGAGGTGTTTGGCTGCGACAAGGTGGGAATGTCCACCCATAATTAATGAAAAACGGGCAACAAGTAGGTTCGAATGCCCAACCATATATCATCAAAAGCAGGAGTGGATGTGTTCGGCTTCAAGAAGGTATGAATGTCCATCAATAATTGCTATAAAACATGAAAGAAAATTTTCGAATATCGAACCGCACATAATCATAAGCGGGAGACGAGGTGTTCCGCTGCAAGAAGGTGTGAATATCCACCCATAATTACTGAAAAATGGGTAAGAAAAGGTGCGAATGCCCAACCATACATCATCAAAAGCACCAGTGGATGTGTTCGGCTACAAGAAGGTTTGAATGTCCGACCATAGTTTGTAAAAAGCGGGTAAGAAAAGGTTCGAATGCCCAAATATACACCATCAAAAGAGGGAGCGGAGGTGTTCCGCTGTAAGAAGGTGTGAATGTCCGACCATAGTTGGTAAAAAGCGGGTAAGAAAAGGTTAAAATACCCGACTGTACACAATCAATAGCGGGAGCGGAGTTGTTCGGCTACTAAAAGGTGTGAAAGTCCGACCCTGGTTTTAAAAAGCGGGTAAGAAAAGGTTCGAATGCCCGAACATACACCATCAAAAGAGGTAGCGGAGGTGTTCCGCTGTAAGACGGTGTGAATGTCCGATCATAGTTGGTAAAAAGCGGGTAAGAAAAGGTTAAAATACCCGACTGTACACAATCAAAAGACGGAGCGGAGTTGTTCAGCTAAGAGAAGGTGTGAAAGTCCGACCATGGTTTGTAAAAAGCGGGTAAGAAAAGGTTCGTATGCCCGAATATACACTATCAAAACCGGAAGCGTAGGTGTTCGGCTGCAAGAAGGTGTGAACGTCCGACCAAAGTTTGTGAAAAAGCAGTTAAGAAAAGGTTCGAATATCTAACCAAACATAATCAAAAGCGGGAGCAGAGCTGTTCGACTGCAAGTAGGTGTGAATGTCAGAGAATAATTTGCAAAAAGCTGATGAGAAAGGGTGAGAAATGTGGTAGCGGAGTTGTTCGGCTGTGAGTAGGTGTGATTCTCCAACCATAATTGCTGAAAAATGTGTTAGAAAAGGTAAGAATACCGGTCCATACATCATCAAAAGCGGGAGAGGTGGTGTTCGGCTGCAAGTAGGTGTGAATGTCCATTAATAATTGCTTTAAAATATGAAAGAAAATTTTCGAATATCAAACCTTACATGATCATTAGCGGGAGAGGAGGTGTTCAGGTGCAAGAAGGTCTGAATGTCCGACCAAAAATTACTGAAAAATGGGTAAGAAAAGGTGCGAATGCCAAATCATACATCATCAAAAGCAGGAGCGGATGTGTTCGGCTACAAGAAGGTTTGAATGTCCAACCATAGTAAGTAATAGGCGGGTAAGAAAAGGCTCGAATGCCCGACTATATACCATCAAAAGCGGAAGCGGAGGTGTTCGGCTGCAAGACGGTGTGAACGTCCGACCAAAGTTTGTAAAAAGCAGTTAAGAAAATGTTCGAATATCCAACCAAACATAATCAAAAGCGGGAGCAGAGCTGTTCGACTGCAAGTAGGTGTGAATATCAGATCATAATTTGCAAAAAGCTGTTGAGAAAGGGTGAGAATGCCCGACTATACACTATCAAATGTGGGAGCGGAGGTGTTCGTCTGTGAGTAGGTGTGAATGTCCGACCATAATTGCTGAAAAATGTGTTAGAAAAGGTAAGAATGCCGGACCATATATCATCAAAGGTTGTGTTCGGCTGCAAGTAGGTGTGAATGTCCAGCCATAATTACTCACAAACGGGTAAGAAAAGGTACTATTGCCAGACCATATATGATCAAAACAGGGAGTAGAGGTGGTTCAGCTGCAAGAAGGTGTTAATGTCCGACTAAAGTTTGTAAAAAGCGGGTAAGACAAGGTGTGAATGCCCGACAATGTATGATCAAAAGAGGAGCGGAGGTTTTCGGCTGCAAGAAGGTCTGAATGTCCACCCATAATTACTGAAAAATGGGTAAGAAAAGGTGCGAAAGCCCAACCGCACATGATCATAAGTGGATGAGAAGGTGTTCGACTGCAAGTAGGTGTGAATGTAAGATCATAATATTTAAAAAGCGGGTAAGAAAAGGTAAGAATGCCCAACCATAAATTATCAAAAGCGGCAGCAGAGTTTCGGCTGGTATTTATCAATATCTAGATAGATTTCAACAAAAAACAACGTTGTACTTTGCAGTAAAAGAAAGTGCAAATCAAAAGTTTTAGGAATCCGAGAATAAGCTTATTTTCATGAGTTCTGCACGATTTCGGATTTTATGTATAAAATGAATTCCTTCACGCAAACTAAGTTAACACTGCTTTGTCCTTCATATGTACCCATTTCTACATATATTTCAAGCATAAACTTTCTCATACTACCCTGAATGAGAAAGAGCCACACTTGTGATTAAGCCATACGACCCTTTTGAGGAGTTCTGCATGGTTTGGGATTTTATCTATAAAATTAATTCCTTCACTCAAACTATGTTAAAACGGCTTTTACCTTCATATTTATCAATGTCTCGATAGATTTAAACAAAAAAACAACGTTGTACTTTGCAATAAAAGAAAGAGCAAATCAAAAGTTTTAGGAATCCGAGAATAAGCTTATTTTCATGAGTTCTGCACGATTTCGGATTTTATGTATAAAATGAATTCATTCACTCAAACCAAGTTAAAACTGCTTTTTCCTTCATATTTATCAATGTCTAGATCGACTTCAACAAAGAACAACATTGTATTTTGCAGTAGAAGAAAGAGCAAAACTGAAGGATCAGGAATCCGAGAATAAGCTTCTTTTCATACGTTCTGCATGATTTGGGATTTTATGTATAAAATGAATTCCTTCCCTCAAACTAAGTTAACACTGCTTTGTCCTTCATATGTACCCATTTCTACATATATTTCAAGCATAAACTTCCTCATACTACCCTGAATGAGAAAGAGCCACACTTGTGATTAAGCCATACGCCCCTTTTGAGGAGTTCTGCATGATTTGGGATTTTATCTATAAAATCAATTCCTTCACTCAAACTATGTTAAAACGGCTTTTACCTTCATATTTATCAATGTCTCGATAGATTTAAACAAAAAAACAACGTTGTACTTTGCAGTAAAAGAAAGAGCCAATCAAAAGTTTTAGGAATCCGAGAATAAGCTTATTTTCATGAGTTCTGCACGATTTCGGATTTTATGTATAAAATGAATTCATTCACTCAAACCAAGTTAAAACTGCTTTTTCATTCATATTTATCAATGTCTAGATCGACTTCAACAAAGAAAAACATTGTATTTTGCAGTAGAAGAAAGAGCAAAACTGAAGGATCAGGAATCCGAGAATAAGCTTATTTTCTTATGGGCAAGTGGGAACTGCTTTGTCCTTCATATTTATCAATGTGTAGATGGATTTCAACTTCTTCTACTGCAAAGTCCAATGTTTTTCTTTGTTTAAGTCGATCTAGACATTGATGAATATGGAAGGACAAAGCAGTTTTAACTTGGTTTGAGCAAAGCAATTCATTTTATAGCAAAATCCGAAATCGTGCAGAACTCATGAAAGCAGGCTTATACTCGGATTCCTGAAACTTTAGATTTGCTCTTTCTTTTACTGCAAAGTACAACGTTGTTTTTTTGTTTAAATCTTTCTAGACATGGTAAATATGAAGGACAAATCAGTTTTAACATAGTTTGAGTGAAGTAATGCATTTTATAAGCAAAATCCCAAATCATGCAGAACTCACGAAAAGCTTTTTCTCGCTTTTCACTGCTTTTTACAAACTTTGGTCGGACGTTCACACCTTCTTGCATCCGAACACCTCCGCTTCCGCTTTTGATGATGTATATTCGGGCATTCGAACCTTTTATTACCCGCTTTTTACAAACCATTGTCGGACTTTCACACCTTCTTGCAGCCGAACACCACCTCTACCGCTTTTGATGATGTATGGTCCAGTATTCTTACCTTTTCTAACACATTTTTCAGCAATTATGGTCGGACATTCACACCTACTCACAGCTGGACACCTCCGCTCCCGCTTTTGATCATACAATGTCGGGACATCGCTCCTTGTCTTACTAGCTTTTTACAAACTTTAGTCGAACATTCACACCTTCTTGCAGCTGAACACCTCCGCTCCCGCTTTTGATGATGTATAGTCGGGCTTTCAAGCCTTTTCTTAACCGGTTTTTACAAATTATGGTTGGACATTCAGACCTTGCAGCCGAACACCTCCGCATTCTCTTTTGATCATACATTGTCGGGCATTCGCACCTTGTCTTACCCGCTTTTTACAAACTATAGTCAGACATTCACACCTTGCAGCTGAACCTCCGCTCCCTGTTTTGATCATGTATGGTCTGGCAATACTACCTTTTCTTCCCCCGTTTGTGAGTAATTATGGCTGGACATTCACACCTACTTGCAGTCGAACAGCTCTGCTCCCGCTTTTGATTATGTTTGGTTGGATATTCGAACCTTTTCTTAACTGCTTTTTACAAACCATGGTCGGACTTTCACACCTTCTTGTAGCCGAACAACTCCGCTCCCGCTATTGATTTTGTACAGTCGGGTATTTTAACCTTTTCTTACCCGCTTTTTACCAACTATGGTCGGACATTCACACCATCTTACAGCGGAACACCTCCGCTCCCACTTTTTATGGTGTATAGTTGGGCATTCGAACCTTTTCTTACCCGCTATTTACAAACTATGGTAGGACATTCAAACTTTCGTGTATCCGAAAACCTCCGCTCTCTCTTTTGATCATACATTGTCGGACATTCGCACCTTTTCTTACCCGCTTTTTACAAACCATGGTCGGACTTTCACACCTTCTTGTAGCCGAACACATCCGCTCCCGCTATTGATTGTGTACAGTCGGGTATATTAACCTTTTCTTACCCGCTTTTTACCAAGTATGGTTGGACATTCACACCTTCGTACAGCGGAACACCTCCGCTCCCTCTTTTGATGGTGTATGTTCGGGCATTCAAACCTTTTCTTACCCGCTTTTTCCAAACTATGGTCGGGTATTCACAGCTTCCTCTCCACCATACTTGTATGGTGGGATATTCACACCCACTTGCATCCGAAGACCTCCGCCCCAAATTTTGTTGATATTTAGTCGGACATTCGCACCTTACCCGCTTTTGGCAAACTATGGCCTTCTTGCAGCCAAACAACTCTGATCTTGCTTTTGATGATGTAAGGTTGGGCATTCAGACCTTGCTTCACCTGCTTTTCACCAAATATAGTCGGACATTCACACCTTCTTGCAGCCGAACACTTCCGCTCCACCTTTTAGTGTTCTATCACACCTTTTTTTTCACCGCATTTTATACATTATGGTTGGAAATTTTCAACCACTCTCATCCGAAGACCTCTCCTCCCGCTTTTGTTAATATATTTGAACTTTAGTTTGACATTCAAACCTTCTTGCAGCTGAACCACCTCCGCTCCCTGTTTTGATCATATATGGTCTGGCTACTACCTTTTCTTACCCGTTTGTGAGTAATTATGGCTGGACATTCACACCTACTTGCAGTCGAACACAACCTCTCTCGCTTTTGATGATGTATGGACCGGCATTCTTACCTTTTCTAACACATTTTTCAGCAATTATGGTCGGAGATTTACACCTACTCACAGCCGAACAACTCCGCTCCCGCATTTGATGGTGTATAGTCGGGCATTCTCACCCTTTCTCATCAGCTTTTTACAAATTATGATCTGACATTCACACCTACTTGCAGTCGAACAGCTCTGCTCCCGCTTTTGATTATGTTTGGTTGGATATTCGAACCTTTTCTTAACTTCTTTTTACATATTTTGGTTGGACGTTCACACCTTCTTGTAGCCGAACACTTCCACTCCTGCTTTTGATGATGTATGGTTGGGCATTCACACCTTTTTTTTGCCCATTTTTCAGGAATTATGGGTGGACATTCACACCTTGCAGCTGAACACCTCCTATCCCACTTATGATCATGTGCGGTTTGATTTTCGAAAAGTTTCTTTCATGTTTTCTAGCAATTATTGATGGACATGTAGACCTTCTTGCAGCTGAACACCTCCGCTCCCGCTTTTGATCATACATTGTCAGGCATTCGCACCTTGTCTTACCCTCTTTTTACAAACTTTAGTCGAACAGTCACACCTTTTTGCAGCCGAACACAACCTCTCTCGCTTTTGATGATGTATGGACCGGCATTCTTACCTTTTCTAACACATTTTTCAGCAATTATGGTCGGAGATTCACACCTACTCACAGCCGAACAACTCCGCTCCCGCATTTGATGGTGTATAGTTGGGCATTCTCACCCTTTCTCATCAGCTTTTTGAAAATTATGATCTGAAATTCACACCTACTTGCAGTCGAACAGCTCTGCTCCCGCTTTTGATTATGTATGGTTGGATATTCGAACCTTTTCTTACCCACTTTTTACAAACTTTGGTTGGACGTTCACACCTTCTTGTAGCCGAACACATGCACTCCTGCTTTTGATGATGTATGGTTGGGCATTCGCACCTTTTTTTTACCCATTTTTCAGGGATTATGGGTGGACATTCACACCTTCTTGCAGCTGAACACCTCCTCTCCCACTTATGACCATGTGTGGTTTGATTTTCGAAAATGTTCTTTCATGTTTTCTAGCAATTATTGATGGACATTTAGACCTTTTTGCAGCTGAACACCACCTCTCCCGATTTTGATGATGTATGGACCGGCATTTTTACCTTTTCTAACACATTTTTCAGCAATTATGGTTGGAGATTCCCACCTACTCACAGCCGAACAACTCCGCTACCGCATTTGATGGTGTATAGTCGGGCATTCTCACCCTTTCTCATCAGCTTTTTGCAAATTATGATCTGACATTCACACCTACTTCCAGTCGAACAGCTCTGCTCCCGCTTTTGATTATGTTTGGTTAGATATTCGAACCTTTTCTTAACTGCTTTTTACAAACTTTGGTCGGACGTTCACAATATCTTGCAGCCGAACACCTCCGCTTCCGCTTTTGATGGTGTATATTCGGGCATACGAACCTTTTCTTACCCGCTTTTTACAAACCAAGGTCGGACTTTCACACCTTCTCTTAGCTGAACAACTCCGCTCCCTCTTTTGATTGTGTACAGTCGGGTAATTTAACCTTTTCTTACCCGCTTTTTACCATCTATGGTCGGACATTCACACCGTCTTACAGCGGAACACCTCCGCTCCCTCTTTTGATGATGTATGGTTAGGCATTCGCACCTTTTCTTACCCATTTTTCAGTAATTATGGGTAGACATTCACACCTTCTTGCAGCTGAACACCTCCTCTCCCGCTTATAATCATGTGCAGTTTGATATTCGAAAATTTTCTTTCATGTTTTATAGCAATTATTGATGGACATTCAGACCGTCTTGCAGCTGAACACCTCCGCTCCCACTTTTGATGGTGTATAGTCGGGCTTTCGAGCCTTTTCTTCCCCGGTTTTTACAAATTATGGTTGGACATTCAGACCTTCTTGCAGCCGAAAACCTCCACTCCCTCTTTTGATCATACATTGTCGGGCATTCGCACCTTTTCTTACCCGCTTTTTACAAACCATGGTCGGACTTTCACACCTTTTAGTAGCCGAACAACTCCGCTCCCGCTATTGATTGTGTACAGTCGGGTATTTTAACCTTTTCTTACCCGCTTTTTACCAACTATGGTTGGACATTCACACCTTCTTACAGCAGAACACCTCCGCTCCCTGTTTTGATTATGTATGGTTTGACATTCGCACCTTCTCTCACCCGCCTTTTACTATGGTCGGCCATTCACAGCTTCCTCTCCACCATACTTGTTTGGTGGGATATTCACACCCACTTGCATCCGAAGACCTCCGCCCCAAATTTTGTTGATATTTAGTCGGACTTTCGCACCTTACCCGCTTTTGGCAAACTATGGCCTTCTTGCAGCCAAACACCTCTGATCTCGCTTTTGATGATGTAAGGTTGGGCATTCAGACCTTGCTTCACCTGCTTTTCACCAAATATAGTCGGACATTCACACCTTCTTGCAGCCGAACACTTCCGCTTTTAGTGTTCTATGAGGCATTCACATATTTTTTTTCACCGTATTTTATAGATTATGGTTGGAAATTCTCACCCACTCTCATCCGAAGACCTCTCCTCCAGCTTTTGTTAATATATAGTCGGGCATTCGAACCTTTTCTTACCCGCTTTTTACAAATTATAGTCGAACATTCACACCTACTTGCAGCTGAATACTTCCGCTCCACCTTTTAGGTATGTATGGTTGGCATTTGCACCTCTTTTTATACTGATTCCTGAAGATTAAGTTGTACTTTCTCAAACTACAACATTTTTTTATTTGTTGAAACTTGATTTGAAGTGGATAAATAAGGAGAACAAACAGTTTTAAGTCAGGCTGATAGAAGGAATTAATTTTATAGCAAAATCTGTACTTCGTCATATGTCGAGAGATGCTTATTGCTGAAGAAGTTCTTTCTCATTCTACAAAGTACAACGTTGTTTATCGTTGAAACTTGATTAGACATGAATAAATATGAAGGACAAAGCAGTCTTAACTTGGTTTGAGTTAAGGAATTCGTTTTATAGGAGAATCCGAATTCGTGCATAACTCATAAAATAGAGCTTATTTTCGGTTTCCTGAAAAATGATTCTGGTTCTTTCTCATAATACAAAGTTTGTTGTTTATTGTTGAAACTTCATCAGAAGTGAAGAAATAAATGAATGCCTATCAACAAATGTGGGATCTAAACTCTAGTGCTTCCTCTAAAATAATTTCCTTTCTCAATTTAGAAATGTGTGTGTGTAAGTCACAACACCCGTGACACCAAAACGGCTTTCTTTTCTCTACACTCTGCACTATGAGCACACACTCCAAATCAGAAAGGCTTTTTTCTCTCTTTTCTACATTATGGACTGTGGGGACACAAAACCGCTCTCTCTCTTTTTTTTTTTTATCGTGTGCCAGGGCGTTGTCTCATGTATTAGATTATGCTTAAGATACGAATGGGTTTATCAGTCACATCAGAATTCAAACCTTCTTGCAGCTGAACCACCTCCGCTCCCTGTTTTGATCATATATGGTCTGGCAATACTACCTTTTCTTACCCGTTTGTGAGTAATTATGGCTGGACATTCACACCTACTTGCAGCCGAACACAACCTCTCTCGCTTTTGATGATGTATGGACCGGCATTTTTACCTTTTCTAACACATTTTTCAGCAATTATGGTCGGAGATTCACACCTACTCACAGCCGAACAACTCCGCTCCCGCATTTGATGATGTATAGTCGGGCATTATCACCCTTTCTCATCAGCTTTTTGCAAATTATGATCTGACATTCACACCTACTTGCAGTCGAACAGCTCTGCTCCCGCTTTTGATTATGTTTGGTTGGATATTCGAACCTTTTCTTAACTTCTTTTTACATATTTTGGTCGGACGTTCACACCTTCTTGTAGCCGAACACTTCCACTCCTGCTTTTGATGATGTATGGTTGGGCATTCACACCTTTTTTTTTCCCATTTTTCAGGAATTATGGGTGGACATTCACACCTTGCAGCTGAACACCTCCTATCCCATTTATGATCATGTGCGGTTTGATTTTCGAAAAGTTTCTTTCATGTTTTCTAGCAATTATTGATGGACATGTAGACCTTCTTGCAGCTGAACACCTCCGCTCCCGCTTTTGATCATACATTGTCAGGCATTCGCACCTTGTCTTACCCACTTTTTACAAACTTTAGTCGAACAGTCACACCTTTTTGCAGCCGAACACCACCTCTACCGCTTTTGATGATGTATGGTCCAGCATTCTTACCTTTTCTAACACATTCTTCAGCAATTATGGTCGGACATTCACACCTACTCAGAGCCGAACACCTCCGCTCCCGCATTTGATGGTGTATAGTCGGGCATTCTCACCCTTTCTCATCAGCTTTTTACAAATTATGATCTGACATTCACACCTGCTTTTGATAATGTATTGTTAGGCATTCGCACCTTTTTTTTTACCCATTTTTCATGAATTATGGGTGGACATTCACACCTTCTTGCAGCCGAACACCTCCTCTCCCGCTTATGATCATGTGCGGTTTGATATTCGAAAATTTACTTTCTTGTTTTAAAGCAATTATTGATGGACATTCAAACCTTCTTTTTGATGGTGTATAGTCGGGCTTTCGAGCCTTTTCTTCCCGGTTTTTACAAACCATGGTCGGACTTTCACACCTTCTTGTAGCCGAACAACTCCGCTCCCGCTATTGATTGTGTACAGTCGGGTATTTTAACCTTTTCTTACCCACTTTTTACCAACTATGGTCGGACATTCACACCGTCTTACAGCGGAACACCTCTGCTCCCGCTTTTGATGGTGTATAGTCGGGCATTCGAAGCTTTTCTTACCCGCTTTTTACAAACTATGGTGGGACATTCAAACCTTCTTGTATCCGAAAACCTCCGCTCTCTCTTTTGATCATACATTGTCGGACATTCGCACCTTTTCTTACCCGCTTTTTACAAACCATGGTCGGACTTTCACATCTTCTTGTAGCCGAACACATCCGCTCCCGCTATTGATTGTGTACAGTCGGGTATTTTAACCTTTTCTTACCCGCTTTTTACCAACTATGGTCGGACATTCACACCTTCGTACAGCGGAACACCTCCGCTCCCTCTTTTGATGGTGTATGTTCGGGCATTCAAACCTTTTCTTACCCGCTTTTTCCAAACTATGGTCGGCTATTCACAGCTTCCTCTCCACCATACTTGTATGGTGGAATATTCACACCCACTTGCATCCGAAGACCTCCGCCCCAAATTTTGTTGATATTTAGTCGGACATTCGCACCTTACCCGCTTTTGGCAAACTATGGCCTTCTTGCAGCCAAACACCTCTGATCTCGCTTTTGATGATGTAAGGTTGGGCATTCAGACCTTGCTTCACCTGCTTTTCACCAAATATAGTCGGACATTCACACCTTCTTGCAGCCGAACACTTCCGCTTTTAGTGTTCTATGAGGCATTCACATATTTTTTTTCACCGTATTTTATAGATTATGGTTGGAAATTCTCACCCACTCTCATCCGAAGACCTCTCCTCCAGCTTTTGTTAATATATAGTCGGGCATTCGAACCTTTTCTTACCCGCTTTTTACAAATTATAGTCGAACATTCACACCTACTTGCAGCTGAATACTTCCGCTCCACCTTTTAGGTATTTATGGTTGGCATTTGCACCTCTTTTTATACTGATTCCTGAAGATTAAGTTGTACTTTCTCAAACTACAACATTTTTTTATTTGTTGAAACTTGATTTGAAGTGGATAAATAAGGAGAACAAACAGTTTTAAGTCAGGCTGATAGAAGGAATTAATTTTATAGCAAAATCTGTACTTCGTCATATGTCGAGAGATGCTTATTGCTGAAGAAGTTCTTTCTCATTCTACAAAGTACAACGTTGTTTATCGTTGAAACTTGATTAGACATGAATAAATATGAAGGACAAAGCAGTCTTAACTTGGTTTGAGTTAAGGAATTCGTTTTATAGGAGAATCCGAATTCGTGCATAACTCATAAAATAGAGCTTATTTTCGGTTTCCTGAAAAATGATTCTGGTTCTTTCTCATAATACAAAGTTTGTTGTTTATTGTTGAAACTTCATCAGAAGTGAAGAAATAAATGAATGCCTATCAACAAATGTGGGATCTAAACTCTAGTGCTTCCTCTAAAATAATTTCCTTTCTCAATTTAGAAATGTGTGTGTGTAAGTCACAACACCCGTGACACCAAAACGGCTTTCTTTTCTCTACACTCTGCACTATGAGCACACACACCAAATCAGAAAGGCTTTTTTCTCTCTTTTCTACATTATGGACTGTGGGGACACAAAACCGCTCTCTCTCTTTTTTTTTTTTATCGTGTGCCAGGGCGTTGTCTCATGTATTAGATTATGCTTAAGATACGAATGGGTTTATCAGTCACATCAGAATTCAAACCTTCTTGCAGCTGAACCACCTCCGCTCCCTGTTTTGATCATATATGGTCTGGCAATACTACCTTTTCTTACCCGTTTGTGAGTAATTATGGCTGGACATTCACACCTACTTGCAGCCGAACACAACCTCTCTCGCTTTTGATGATGTATGGACCGGCATTTTTACCTTTTCTAACACATTTTTCAGCAATTATGGTCGGAGATTCACACCTACTCACAGCCGAACAACTCCGCTCCCGCATTTGATGATGTATAGTCGGGCATTATCACCCTTTCTCATCAGCTTTTTGCAAATTATGATCTGACATTCACACCTACTTGCAGTCGAACAGCTCTGCTCCCGCTTTTGATTATGTTTGGTTGGATATTCGAACCTTTTCTTAACTTCTTTTTACATATTTTGGTTGGACGTTCACACCTTCTTGTAGCCGAACACTTCCACTCCTGCTTTTGATGATGTATGGTTGGGCATTCACACCTTTTTTTTGCCCATTTTTCAGGAATTATGGGTGGACATTCACACCTTGCAGCTGAACACCTCCTATCCCATTTATGATCATGTGCGGTTTGATTTTCGAAAAGTTTCTTTCATGTTTTCTAGCAATTATTGATGGACATGTAGACCTTCTTGCAGCTGAACACCTCCGCTCCCGCTTTTGATCATACATTGTCAGGCATTCGCACCTTGTCTTACCCACTTTTTACAAACTTTAGTCGAACAGTCACACCTTTTTGCAGCCGAACACCACCTCTACCGCTTTTGATGATGTATGGTCCAGCATTCTTACCTTTTCTAACACATTCTTCAGCAATTATGGTCGGACATTCACACCTACTCAGAGCCGAACACCTCCGCTCCCGCATTTGATGGTCTATAGTCGGGCATTCTACAGCGGAAAAGACTCATTCTTATGTTTGGTTAGATATTCGAACCTTTTCTTAACTGCTTTTTACAAACTTTGGTCGGACATTCACAATATCTTGCAGCCGAACACCTCCGCTTCCGCTTTTGATGGTGTATATTCGGGCATACGAACCTTTTCTTACCCGCTTTTTACAAACCAAGGTCGGACTTTCACACCTTCTCTTAGCTGAACAACTCCGCTCCCTCTTTTGATTGTGTACAGTCGGGTAATTTAACCTTTTCTTACCCGCTTTTTACCATCTATGGTCGGACATTCACACCGTCTTACAGCGGAACACCTCCGCTCCCTCTTTTGATGATGTATGGTTAGGCATTCGCACCTTTTCTTACCCATTTTTCAGTAATTATGGGTAGACATTCACACCTTCTTGCAGCTGAACACCTCCTCTCCTGCTTATGATCATGTGCAGTTTGATATTCGAAAATTTTCTTTCATGTTTTCTAGCAATTATTGATGGACATTCAGACCGTCTTGAAGCTGAACACCTCCGCTCCCACTTTTGATGGTGTATAGTCGGGCTTTCGAGCCTTTTCTTCCCCGGTTTTTACAAATTATGGTTGGACATTCAGACCTTCTTGCAGCCGAAAACCTCCACTCCCTCTTTTGATCATACATTGTCGGGCATTCGCACCTTTTCTTACCCGCTTTTTACAAACCATGGTCGGACTTTCACACCTTCTTGTAGCCGAACAACTCCGCTCCCGCTATTGATTGTGTACAGTCGGGTATTTTAACCTTTTCTTACCCGCTTTTTACCAACTATTGTTGGACATTCACACCGTCTTACAGCGGAACACCTCCGCTCCCTCTTTTGATGGTGTATGTTCGGGCACTCGAACCTTTTCTTACCCGCTTTTTACAAACTATGGTCAGACATTCAAACCTTCTTGTAGCCGAACACATCCACTCCTGCTTTTGATGATGGGTATTCAAACCTACTCGTTGCCCGCTTTTTATTAATTATGGGTGGACATACACACCTTGTCGCAGCCAAACACCTCCGCTCCCTGTTTTGATCATGTATGATTGGACATTCGCACCTTTTCTCACCCGCTTTTTACTATGGTCGGCCATTCACAGCTTCCTCTCCACCATACTTGTATGGTGGGATATTCACACCCACTTGCATCCGAAGACCTCCGCCCCCACTTTTGTTGATATTTAGTCGGTCATTCGCAGCTTACCCGCTTTTGGCAAACTATGGCCTTCTTGCAGCCAAACACCTCTGGTCTCGTTTTTGATGATGTAAGGTTGGGCATTCAGACCTTGCTTCACCTTCTTTTCACCAAATATAGTCGAACAGTCACACCTTCTTGCAGCCGAACACTTCTGCTCCACCTTTTAGTGTTCTATGGGGTATTCACACCTTTTTTTTCACCGCATTTTATTGATTATGGTTGGAAATTCTCACCCACTCTTATCCGAAGACCTCTCCTCCTGCTTTTGTTAATATATAGTCGGGCATTCAAACCTTTTCTTACCCGCTTTTTACAAATTATGGTCGAACATTCACACCTACTTGCAGCCGAACACCTCCGCTCCCGCTTTTGATGGTGTATAGTCGGACTTTCGAGCCTTTTCTTCCCCGGTTTTTACGAATTATGGTTGTACATTCAGACCTTGCAACCGAAAACCTCCGCTCCCTCATTTGATCATACATTGTCAGGCATTCGCACCTTGTCTTACCCGCTTTTTATAAACTTTAGTCAGACATTCACACCTTGCAGCTGAACCACCTCCGCTCCCTGTTTTGATAATGTATGGTCTGGCAATACTACCTTTTCTTACCGGTTTGTGAGTAATTATGGCTGGACATTCACACCTACTTGCAGCCGAACACCACTTCTCCCGCTTTTGATGATGTATGGTCCGGCATTCTTACCTTTTCTAACACATTTTTCAGCAATTATGGTCGGAGATTTACACCTACTCACAGCCGAACAACTCCGCTCCCGCATTTGATGGTGTATAGTCGGGCATTCTCACCCTTTCTCATCAGCTTTTTGCAAATTATGATCTGACATTCACACCTACTTGCAGTCGAACAGCTCTGCTCCCGCTTTTGATTATGTATGGTTGGATATTCGAACCTTTTCTTAACTGCTTTTTACAAACTTTGGTTGGACGTTCACACCTTCTTGTAGCCGAACACATGCACTCCTGCTTTTGATGATGTATGGTTGGGCATTCGCACCTTTTTTTTACCCATTTTTCAGGTATTATGGGTGGACATTCACACCTTGCAGCTGAACACCTCCTCTCCCACTTATGATCATGTGTGGTTTGATTTTCGAAAATTTTCTTTCATGTTTTCTAGCAATTATTGATGGACATTTAGACCTTCTTGCAGCTGAACACCACCTCTCCCGATTTTGATGATGTATGGACCGGCATTTTTACCTTTTCTAACACATTTTTCAGCAATTATGGTTGGAGATTCACACCTACTCACAGCCGAACAACTCCGCTACCGCATTTGATGGTGTATAGTCGGGCATTCTCACCCTTTCTCATCAGCTTTTTGCAAATTATGATCTGACATTCACACCTACTTGCAGTCGAACAGCTCTGCTCCCGCTTTTGATTATGTATGGTTGGATATTCGAACCTTTTCTTAACTGCTTTTTACAAACTTTGGTCGGACGTTCACAATATCTTGCAGCCGAACACCTCCGCTTCCGCTTTTGATGGTGTATATTCGGGCATACGAACCTTTTCTTACCCGCTTTTTACAAACCAAGGTCGGACTTTCACACCTTCTCTTAGCTGAACAACTCCGCTCCCTCTTTTGATTGTGTACAGTCGGGTAATTTAACCTTTTCTTACCCGCTTTTTACCAACTATGGTTGGACATTCACACCTTCTTACAGCAGAACACCTCCGCTCCCTGTTTTGTTTATGTATGGTTTGACATTCGCACCTTCTCTCACCCGCCTTTTACTATGGTCGGCCATTCACAGCTTCCTCTCCACCATACTTGTATGGTGGGATATTCACACCCACTTGCATCCGAAGACCTCCGCCCCCACTTTTGTTGATATTTAGTCGGTCATTCGCACCTTACCCGCTTTTGGCAAACTATGGCCTTCTTGCAGCCAAACACCTCTGATCTCGCTTTTGATGATGTAAGGTTGGGCATTCAGACCTTGCTTCACCTGCTTTACACCAAATATAGTCGGACATTCACACCCACTTGCATCCGAAGACCTCCGCCCCAAATTTTGTTGATATTTAGTCGGACATTCGCACCTTACCCGCTTTTGGCAAACTATGGCCTTCTTGCAGCCAAACACCTCTGATCTCGCTTTTGATGATGTAAGGTTGGGCATTCAGACCTTGCTTCACCTGCTTTTCACCAAATATAGTCGGACATTCACACCTTCTTGCAGCCGAACACTTCCGCTTTTAGTGTTCTATGAGGCATTTACATATTTTTTTTCACCGTATTTTATAGATTATGGTTGGAAATTCTCACCCACTCTCATCCGAAGACCTCTCCTCCCGCTTTTGTTAATATATAGTCGGGCATTCGAACCTTTTCTTACCCGCTTTTTACAAATTATGGTTGAACATTCACACCTACTTGCAGCTGAATACTTCCGCTCCACCTTTTAGGTATGTATGGTTGGCATTTGCACCTCTTTTTATACTGATTGCTGAAGATTAAGGTGTTCTTTCTCAAACTACAATTTTTTTTTAATTGTTGAAACTTGATTTGAAGTGGATAAATAAGGAGGACAAACAGTTTTAAGTCAGGCTGATAGAAGGAATTAATTTTATTGCAAAATCTGTATTTCGTCATATGTCGAGAGATGCTTATTGCTGAAGAAGTTCTTTCTCATTCTACAAAGTACAACGTTGTTTATCGTTGAAACTTGATTAGACCTGAATAAATATGAAGGACAAAGCAGTCTTAACTTGGTTTGAGTTAATGAATTCGTTTTATAGGAGAATCCGAATTCGTGCATAACTCATAAAATAGAGCTTATTTTCGGATTCCTGAAGAATGAGTCTGGTTCTTTCTCATAATACAAAGTTTGTTGTTTATTGTTGAAACTTCATCAGAAGTGCAGAAATAAATGAATGCCTATCAACAAATGTGGGATCTAAACTCTAGTGCTTCCTCTAAAATAATTTCCTTTCTCAATTTAGAAATGTGTATGTGTAAGTCACAACACCCGTGACACCAAAACGGCTTTCTTTTCTCTACACTCTGCACTATGAGCACACACACCAAATCAGAAAGGCTTTTTTCTCTCTTTTCTACATTATGGACTGTGGGGACACAAAACCGCTCTCTCTCTTTTTTTTTTTTTATCGTGTGCCAGGGCGTTGTCTCACGTATTAGATTATGCTTAAGATACGAATGGGTTTATCAGTCACATCAGAATCCATACATACTGATCCTCCCGTAATAAAATGGTCGGATCTTATCAAACACACTTTGTTTCTTGTGACAATCAAGTCAGCGAAACAGCGTATACACGTCAAGACACTGAATCAAGTTTGCCACAAGAACTCATAAGTTTGGCAGTATTGCTCTGCCGTCAGCAATCATACACCCATTTTATTTTCGTGAGACATGTGCAAGCACCTGTTCATCTACTGTTCTATCACTATGAATTAGTGATCTATTATCAATAAGGATACTTCTACAACTACTATCAAAGTATGTCCGGACTTCTTATGTTGTCAGTTGCTATATATGAATAAGTGGGTAGCTACTGACAAGCATTAAGCATGTCACACAACCCAAACATATAACATTTCAGGACACACCACACAGTTAACAACCACAGTGAAGCGTGTCAAAGCCCAAACATGTAACATTCAACAGGACACTTACACAACACATTCAAATCAAACAGTCAGACAACATACAAGAACATATACCCCAGCCGGCATTGCTCCCTGCCTATTTTCGTACAGCACACTATGTGTGCACACACCTTTATTCACAAACTCTTCAACTTATACTCTTTTACCGAAGCTGCTACAGCTCGATTGGCCGAATACCCTTTGATCCTATTTCGGTGAATTTGACATCTGCCTTACATATAACAGATTAGCGGTTTAGCAGTTTTAATTTAGTATGAGTGAAGGAATTCATTTTATAGCAAAATCCGAAATCGTGAAGAACTCATGAAAGTAAGCTTATTCTCGGATTCCTGAAACTTTAGATTTGCTCTTTCTTTTACTGCAAAGTACAACGTTGTTTTTTTTGTTTAAATCTTTCTAGACATGGTAAATATTAAGGACAAAGCAGTTTTCACATAGTTTGAGTGAAGGAATTAATTTTATAGATAAAATCCCAAGAGTATGCTGAGAAAAGAGAGTGAATGCGAAGTAGACTTTAACACGGCTATGGGAGCGAGCCGAGTGTGGGCTAACCGGGAGAATTGCTTGAAAGAAACGCGACACCGAATGAGCGATCAGAACAAAGCCTCAATACGGGATTCTCGTGGTGTTTTTGTTGCTGCCTTGTCTTTTGCACAGAGTAAAAGACAAGGCAGCCATCGAATAGGGCCCGATTGTTCCTACTTGGTCAGCCGAGGAGCAAGGGGGGGGGGGGGGGGGGGGGGGGGGGGGGCAAGCGTCTCAACCAAGCAAAGCTCACCATGGGGAAGGTGGCTATGCCAACTAGCCTGATGCCCTGCTCCCGCAGTGACGGATAATCGTACTCTGGTTTCTCTTCATAACGTACAAGTCTTTCGCCTTTTACTAAAGATTTCTGTGGAGAGCAGCACTAATGAGTTGTTTCTATTTTTGGCAGGCTTTACCTTTGCGGGTGAAGCCCTTTCTGTCTGTGCAAAAGAAATCTTCTTACTGTGCAGAGTGACTTCTCTGAGTAGAGTCACCTTACTTGTTGCGACTGTGCCGATGTTCGAAGCTGGAGTGCAAAGTTGTTGCTTGAATGGTGCTTGCTGGAGCGTGCGGGAGTGCAAAGTTATACCATTTAAAAGGGCTGAAGAGTGCTCAGTGCAGCGGGTGGGCGACACTCTGGCCACCTTGAAAACCGAGGTTACATCCACTACCAGGGGCAGCCCAAGTCCTGCCGCAAGTGTGGTGAGCATGGACACCTGGTTGAGGCTTGTACCAAGGTGTTATGTGGGAAGAGCAGAGAAATTGGGCAAACTTTTGGAGAGTGTCCAAATGGCAGGAAATGTAATCTCTGTGGAGAATTAAATCACCTCTTCAGAGATTGCCCTAAATCTTTTGCCAACAAATTAAAGACGGTAAAGCCACAGTCAAGCCAACAAAGAGAAGGACCAAAGGTGGCAGTTGGTGAACAAAGTGAAGAGGTTGACCCAATAAATTCAAACTTCCCGCCAAAAGCTTGGATTGGAAGTGAGGAGCAAAAAGGGGAGGGGCCTGTAGAGGCCTCACCACTCAGTGTTGAAGTCTGTGAGAATTCACAGGCAGAGGGTGGAGCTACGCTAAATGAGGAGGAAGAGCAGACAGGTGAGTCTAGTGAAGATACTCACCTCCCCGAAGGTCAACAGCCGAAGAGGACGGCATCTGAGCCTCTGATTCCCCAGTGGTATCAGAGAAGAGGGGAAGGGTTAGGTCCCTTTCAGACAGTTCTTCAGTGGAAGAACCTAGTCTTCCCCTCCGACTCACCAAATGAGGTCTCCTTTTTAACTTCAGCTCTGCAATCAACCCCCAGGGACTCAAAGTTAAATGCAACATTGCGTCAGAGGCCAACACAGAGAGTCCGAAAAGGAAATATAGATCACCCTACTCACTTTTCACCCAAAGAAATGAAGGAAGAGCTAGTTTCCCAAGAAATAACCTGTGTGTAATTTGTTTTGATAACTTAGAAAAACGAAAATGACATACCTACTTTCCTTTATGCTTTTAATGGTTCTCACCTTCTCAACACTAAATGTGAGAAGTGTGAAATCAAAGACAAGAGCCCAGAGTATTTTATCCTTCTTAGACTCCATAAAATCAGATGTGTTTTTAATACAAGAATGTGGACTACCTTTTTTAAAAAACCATAGACAATGGGAGGAAATGTGGCCCCATTTATTGATATGGAGTGGCTCAAATCAAAATAAAAATGATGGTGTGGCCATTCTAATTAAAAATCCACATGTTCTGGTGAAAGGTAGCACAGTGGTGAGAGACGGACGGGCACTTTTAGCACACTTGAATTTTATGGGGCAAGACTTTAACCTCTTAAATATTTATGGTTTCAATGGAAAAAATTAAAGGTATGACCTTTTAGAAGATATACAGCTTTACATGCTAGGGCAAGTACCTTTAGTTGTAGGAGGGGATTTTAACTGTATCTTGAGCAGGAAAGATAGAAAAAGAGCAGGGGTAGATTTTAAAGTGGATAAGACTTCGATTTTACTTCAGGGCATATGCAGGGATTTTAAGCTTACTGACTGTTTTAAAACCATGCATCCCAGAGAGGAGGGCTTCACCTGGTTTAGTCATGATGGCACCAGAGCCTCTCGCATTGATTATTTCTTTACTAGAGATTGCCCACCCACTGATGTTAGATTAACCCCTGTTTTCTTTTCAGACCACCTTATGCTCTCCTGCACCCTTTCACCCCCTTCTGGTGTGACGGTAGGAAGTGGTCTGTGGAAACTCAACTGTTCCCTGTTGGAGGATGAAATCATAGTCAGTCAGTACAGGGAATGTTATAAAGAGTGGCAGACCCTTCAAGACCTCTACGAAACACATGCACAATGGTGGGAAATGGTGAAGGAAACGACCCAGACTTTTTTTAAACAGCAAGGTAAACGTAAAAAAAGGAAAGAGAATAGATGTATGATGGGACTACATAAACGCTTACAGCGCTACTTTAAACTAAATCAGTGTGGCATAGACTTTAAAGAAGAAATCAAAGATGTCAAAAAGGAAATGTCAGTTTTAGCAGAAATAAAGAGTAAAGGAATTTTTTTAAGAAGCAGGGAGCAGGAAATTGAGGAAGGTGAAAAAGAAAGAAAGTTATAAATAAAAAGGAGTGTAATCAAAATCTAAAAAGAGAAGATGGGTTTTTAACAAAATCCACACAAGAGATGATTGAAACTGTACATACCTTTTATAGTAACATGTACAAAGAGAAACCAGTGCACTTGGAAACATCGGCAGAAATCTTAAAATTCGTTGACAAAACCGTAAAAGAGAATGCACACTTGACACAGAATTTTACTGCTTTAGAGTTAAAAAAATGCCTAACAGGTTTTAAGAGAAGTCGAGCTCCGGGTTTAGACGGGCTTCCTGCAGAATTCTATCTGACCTATTGGGACCTTTTATCATCAGACATTTTAGATGTTTTTAAAGATTTTGAAAAACTCGACCGACTGCCTGACAGTTTTAGAGTGGGAATAGTGACTCTACTTTATAAAAAAAATGATAAGACTGACCTAAAGAATTGGAGGCCCATCACACTTTTAAACTTTGACTGTAAACTTTTTAGCAAGGTTTTAGCGACACGGATGTCCTCTGTTTTAGAGGAGGTAATTCACCCAGACCAAGCTTGTGCCATCTCAGGGAGACAACTCACCGACAGCCTCGTACTGATTCGAGACATCATTGATTACGCTAGAGACAGAAACACCCGGCTTGTCATCTTAAATTTAGACTTTGAAAAAGCATTTGATCGGGTCTCGCATCAATATCTCTTTCAGGTGTTGCAGCCATCGAAAAGGGCCCGATTGTTCCTACTTGGTGAGCTTTGCTTGGTTGAGACGCTTGCCCCCCCCCCCCCCCCCCCCCCCTCCTCGGCTGACCAAGTAGAAACAATCTATTCGATGGCTGCCTTGTCTTTTACTCTGTGCAAAAGACAAGGCAGCCACAAACACCACGGGAACACCGTATTGAGGCTTTGTTCTGACCACTCATTCGGTGTCGCGTTTCTTTCAAGCAATTCTCCCGGTTAGCCCGCACTCGGCTCGCTCCCAGAGCCGTGTTAAAGTCCACTTCGCATTCACTCTCTTTTCTCAGCAGATTAAAAGAAAGTTTCATCTTGGGCTCCCTGAAACTTCCATCCTGCACCGCTGTTTGCTTTTTCACAAGAGCAGAGGAGAGCGCACCGTTCCCAGCGGCACTGCAGTACCGGGTCGAGGCTTGGAGTGAACGGAGCAAGCTTCTTTTTCAACTCCTATTCTTAAAAATCCATTTAATATGTTGTCCTCGTATAGAGGACATATTAAACTGATAAGAACAGATACTACACTTGATCTTAGCCAAAAGGCCGAGAAGCGATAACTGTCCACTGTTTCAGGTCCGAGGTCCCTTGCTGGCACAATGCGCACTTGTAGCAGTGTTCTTTTTATGGCCATAGGTGGCCAGAGTGTCACGTTGCACTGAGCACTCTTCAGCCCTTTTAAATGGTATAACTTTGCACTCCCGCATGCTCCAGCAAGCACCATTCAAGCAACAACTTTGCACTCCAGCTTCGAACATCGGCACAGTCGCAACAAGTAAGGCGACTCTACTCAGAGAAGTCACTCTGCACAGTAAGAATATTTCTTTTGCACAGACAGAAAGGGCTTCACCCGCAAAGGTAAAGCCTGCCAAAAATAGAAACAACTCATTAGTGCTGCTCTCCACAGAAATCTTTAGTAAAAGGCGAAAGACTTGTACGTTATGAAGAGAAACCAGAGTACGATTATCCGTCACTGCGGGAGCAGGGCATCAGGCTAGTTGGCATAGCCACCTTCCCCATGGTGAGCTTTGCTTGGTTGAGACGCTTGCTCCCCCCCCCCTTGCTCCTCGGCTGACCAAGTAGGAACAATCGGGCCCTATTTGATGGCTGCCTTGTCTTTTACTCTGTGCAAAAGACAAGGCAGCAACAAAAACACCACGAGAATCCCGTATTGAGGCTTTGTTCTGATCGCTCATTCGGTGTCGCGTTTCTTTCAAGCAATTCTCCCGGTTAGCCCACACTCGGCTCGCTCCCATAGCCGTGTTAAAGTCTACTTCGCATTCACTCTCTTTTCTCAGCAGACTCTTGGGATTTTATCTATAAAATTAATTCCTTCACTCAAACTATGTGAAAACTGCTTTGTCCTTAATATTTACCATGTCTAGAAAGATTTAAACAAAAAAAACAACGTTGTACTTTGCAGTAAAAGAAAGATCAAATCTAAAGTTTCAGGAATCCGAGAATAAGCTTACTTTCATGAGTTCTTCACGATTTCGGATTTTGCTATAAAATGAATTCCTTCACTCAAACTAAATTAAAACTGCTAAACCGCTAATCTGTTATATGTAAGGCAGATGTCAAATTCACCGAAATAGGATCAAAGGGTATTCGGCCAATCGAGCTGTAGCAGCTTCGGTAAAAGAGTATAAGTTTAAGAGTTTGTGAATAAAGGTGTGCGCACACATAGTGTGCTGTACGAAAATAGGCAGGGAGCAATGCCGGCTGGGGTATATGTTCTTGTATGTTGTCTGACTGTTTGATTTGAATGTGTTGTGTAAGTGTCCTGTTGAATGTTACATGTTTGGGCTTTGACACGCTTCACTGTGGTTGTTAACTGTGTGGTGTGTCCTGAAATGTTATATGTTTGGGCTGTGTGACATGCTTAATGCTTGTCAGTAGCTACCCACTTATTCATATATAGCAACTGACAACATAAGAAGTCCGGACATACTTTGATAGTAGTTGTAGAAGTATCCTTATTAATAATAGATCACTAATTCATAGTGATAGAACAGTAGATGAACAGGTGCTTGCACATGTCTCACGAAAATAAAATGGGTGTATGATTGCTGACGGCAGAGCAATACTGCCAAACTTATGAGTTCTTGTGGCAAACTTGATTCAGTGTCTTGACGTGTATACGCTGTTTCGCTGACTTGATTGTCACAAGAAACAAAGTGTGTTTGATAAGATCCGACCATTTTATTACGGGAGGATCAGTATGTATGGATTCTGATGTGACTGATAAACCCATTCATATCTTAAGCATAATCTAGTACGTGACACAACGCCCTGGCACACGATAAAAAAAAAAAAAGAGAGAGAGCGGTTTTGTGTCCCCACAGTCCATAATGTAGAAAAGAGAGAAAAAAGCCTTTCTGATTTGGTGTGTGTGCTCATAGTGCAGAGTGTAGAGAAAAGAAAGCCGTTTTGGTGTCACGGGTGTTGTGACTTACACACATTTCTAAATTGAGAAAGGAAATTATTTTAGAGGAAGCACTAGAGTTTAGATCCCACATTTGTTGATAGGCATTCATTTATTTCTTCACTTCTGATGAAGTTTCAACAATAAACAACAAACTTTGTATTATGAGAAAGAACCAGACTCATTCTTCAGGAATCCGAAAATAAGCTCTATTTTATGAGTTATGCACGAATTCGGATTCTCCTATAAAACAAATTCATTAACTCAAACCAAGTTAAGACTGCTTTGTCCTTCATATTTATTCATGTCTAATCAAGTTTCAACGATAAACAACGTTGTACTTTGTAGAATGAGAAAGAACTTCTTCAGCAATAAGCATCTCTCGACATATGACGAAATACAGATTTTGCTATAAAATTAATTCCTTCTATCAGCCTGACTTAAAACTGTTTGTCCTCCTTATTTATCCACTTCAAATCAAGTTTCAACAATTAAAAAAAAATTGTAGTTTGAGAAAGAACAACTTAATCTTCAGCAATCAGTATAAAAAGAGGTGCAAATGCCAACCATAAATACCTAAAAGGTGGAGCGGAAGTATTCAGCTGCAAGTAGGTGTGAATGTTCGACCATAATTTGTAAAAAGCGGGTAAGAAAAGGTTCGAATGCCCGACTATATATTAACAAAAGCGGGAGGAGAGGTCTTCGGATGAGAGTGGGTGAGAATTTCCAACCATAATCTATAAAATACGGTGAAAAAAAATATGTGAATGCCTCATAGAACACTAAAAGCGGAAGTGTTCGGCTGCAAGAAGGTGTGAATGTCCGACTATATTTGGTGAAAAGCAGGTGAAGCAAGGTCTGAATGCCCAACCTTACATCATCAAAAGCGAGATCAGAGGTGTTTGGCTGCAAGAAGGCCATAGTTTGCCAAAAGCGGGTAAGGTGCGAATGACCGACTAAATATCAACAAAAGTGGGGGCGGAGGTCTTCGGATGCAAGTGGGTGTGAATATCCCACCATACAAGTATGGTGGAGAGGAAGCTGTGAATGGCCGACCATAGTAAAAGGCGGGTGAGAGAAGGTGCGAATGTCAAACCATACATAATCAAAACAGGGAGCGGAGGTGTTCTGCTGTAAGAAGGTGTGAATGTCCAACCATAGTTGGTAAAAAGCGGGTAAGAAAAGGTTAAAATACCCGACTGTACACAATCAATAGCGGGAGCGGAGTTGTTCGGCTACTAAAAGGTGTGAAAGTCCGACCATGGTTTGTAAAAAGCGGGTAAGAAAAGGTGCGAATGCCCGACAATGTATTATCAAAAGAGGGAGTGGAGGTTTTCGGCTGCAAGAAGGTCTGAATGTCCAACCATAATTTGTAAAAACCGGGGAAGAAAAGGCTCGAAAGCCCGACTATACACCATCAAAAGTGGGAGCGGAGGTGTTCAGCTGCAAGACGGTCTGAATGTCCATCAATAATTGCTAGAAAACATGAAAGAAAATTTTCGAATATCAAACTGCACATGATCATAAGCGGGAGAGGAGGTGTTCAGCTGCAAGAAGGTGTGAATGTCCACCCATAATTACTGAAAAATGGGCAAGAAAAGGTGCGAATGCCTAACCATACATCATCAAAAGAGGGAGCGGAGGTGTTCCGCTGTAAGACGGTGTGAATGTCCGACCATAGATGGTAAAAAGCGGGTAAGAAAAGGTTAAATTACCCGACTGTACACAATCAAAAGAGGGAGCGGAGTTGTTCAGCTAAGAGAAGGTGTGAAAGTCCGACCTTGGTTTGTAAAAAGCGGGTAAGAAAAGGTTCGTATGCCCGAATATACACCATCAAAAGCGGAAGCGGAGGTGTTCGGCTGCAAGATATTGTGAACGTCCGACCAAAGTTTGTAAAAAGCAGTTAAGAAAAGGTTCGAATATCCAACCATACATAATCAAAAGCGGGAGCAGAGCTGTTCGACTGCAAGTAGGTGTGAATGTCAGATCATAATTTGCAAAAAGCTGATGAGAAAGGGTGAGAATGCCCGACTATACACCATCAAATGCGGTAGCGGAGTTGTTCGGCTGTGAGTAGGTGTGAATCTCCAACCATAATTGCTGAAAAATGTGTTAGAAAAGGTAAAAATGCCGGTCCATACATAATCAAAATCGGGAGAGGTGGTGTTCAGCTGAAAGAAGGTCTAAATGTCCATCAATAATTGCTAGAAAACATGAAAGAAAATTTTCGAAAATCAAACCACACATGATCATAAGTGGGAGAGGATGTGTTCAGCTGCAAGGTGTGAATGTCCACCCATAATACCTGAAAAATGGGTAAAAAAAAGGTGCGAATGCCCAACCATACATCATCAAAAGCAGGAGTGCATGTGTTCGGCTACAAGAAGGTGTGAACGTCCAACCAAAGTTTGTAAAAAGCAGTTAAGAAAAGGTTCGAATATCCAACCATACATAATCAAAAGCGGGAGCAGAGCTGTTCGACTGCAAGTAGGTGTGAATGTCAGATCATAATTTGCAAAAAAGCTGATGAGAAAGGGTGAGAATGCCCAACTATACACCATCAAATGCGGTAGCGGAGTTGTTCGGCTGTGAGTAGGTGTGAATCTCCAACCATAATTGCTGAAAAATGTGTTAGAAAAGGTAAAAATGCCGGTCCATACATAATCAAAATCGGGAGAGGTGGTGTTCAGCTGCAAGAAGGTCTAAATGTCCATCAATAATTGCTAGAAAACATGAAAGAAAATTTTCGAAAATCAAACCACACATGATCATAAGTGGGAGAGGAGGTGTTCAGCTGCAAGAAGGTGTGAATGTCCACCCATAATACCTGAAAAATGGGTAAAAAAAAGGTGCGAATGCCCAACCATACATCATCAAAAGCAGGAGTGCATGTGTTCGGCTACAAGAAGGTGTGAACGTCCAACCAAAGATTGTAAAAAGCAGTTAAGAAAAGGTTCGAATATCCAACCATACATAATCAAAAGCGGGAGCAGAGCTGTTCGACTGCAAGTAGGTGTGAATGTCAGATCATAATTTGCAAAAAGCTGATGAGAAAGGGTGAGAATGCCCGACTATACACCATCAAATGCGGTAGCGGAGTTGTTCGGCTGTGAGTAGGTGTGAATCTCCAACCATAATTGCTGAAAAATGTGTTAGAAAAGGTAAAAATGCCGGTCCATACATAACCAAAATCGGGAGAGGTGGTGTTCAGCTGCAAGAAGGTCTAAATGTCCATCAATAATTGCTAGAAAATATGAAAGAAAATTTTCGAAAATCAAGCCACACATGATCATAAGTGGGAGAGGAGGTGTTCAGCTGCAAGAAGGTGTGAATGTCCACCCATAATACCTGAAAAATGGGGAAAAAAAAGGTGTGAATGCCCAACCATACATCATCAAAAGCAGGAGTGCATGTGTTCGGCTACAAGAAGGTGTGAACGTCCAACCAAAGTTTGTAAAAAGCAGTTAATAAAAGGTTCGAATATCGAACCATACATAATCAAAAGCGGGAGCAGAGCTGTTCGACTGCAAGTAGGTGTGAATGTCAGATCATAATTTGCAAAAAGCTGATGAGAAAGGGTGAGAATGCCCGACTATACACCATCAAATGCGGTAGCGGAGTTGTTCGGCTGTGAGTAGGTGTGAATCTCAAACCATAATTGCTGAAAAATGTGTTAGAAAAGGTAAAAAATGCCGGTCCATACATAATCAAAATCGGGAGAGGTGGTGTTCAGCTGCAAGAAGGTCTAAATGTCCATCAATAATAGCTAGAAAACATGAAAGAAATTTTTCGAAAATCAAACCACACATGATCATAAGTGGGAGAGGAGGTGTTCAGCTGCAAGAAGGTGTGAATGTCCACCCATAATACCTGAAAAATGGGTAAAAAAAAAGGTGCGAATGCCCAACCATACATCATCAAAAGCAGGAGTGCATGTGTTCGGCTACAAGAAGGTGTGAACGTCCAACCAAAGTTTGTAAAAAGCAGTTAAGAAAAGGTTCGAATATACAACCATACATAATCAAAAGCGGGAGCAGAGCTGTTCAACTGCAAGTAGGTGTGAATGTCAGATCATAATTTGCAAAAAGCTGATGAGAAAGGGTGAGAATGCCCGACTATACACCATCAAATGCGGGAGCGGAGTTGTTCGGCTGTGAGTAGGTGTGAATCTCCGACCATAATTGCTGAAAAATGTGTTAGAAAAGGTAAGAATGCCGGTCCATACATCATCAAAAGCGAGAGAGGTTGTGTTCGGCTGCAAGTAGGTGTGAATGTCCAGCCATAATTACTCACAAACGGGTAAGAAAAGGTAGTATTGCCAGACCATATATGATCAAAACAGGGAGCGGAGGTGGTTCAGCTGCAAGAAGGTTTGAATGTCCGACTAAAGTTCAAATATATTAACAAAAGCGGGAGGAGAGGTCTTCGGATGAGAGTGGTTGAAAATTTCCAACCATAATGTATAAAATGCGGTGAAAAAAAGGTGTGATAGAACACTAAAAGGTGGAGCGGAAGTGTTCGGCTGCAAGAAGGTGTGAATGTCCGACTATATTTGGTGAAAAGCAGGTGAAGCAAGGTCTGCATGCCCAACCTTACATCATCAAAAGCGAGATCAGAGGTGTTTGGCTGCAAGAAGGCCATAGTTTGCCAAAAGCGGGTAAGGTGCGAATGTCCGACTAAATATCAACAAAAGTGGGGGCGGAGGTCTTCGGATGCAAGTGGGTGTGAATGTCCGACTATATTTGGTGAAAAGCAGGTGAAGCAAGGTCTGAATGCCCAACCTTACATCATCAAAAGCGAGATCAGAGGTGTTGGGCTGCAAGAAGGCCATAGTTTGCCAAAAGCGGGTAAGGTGCGAATGACCGACTAAATATCAACAAAAGTGGGGGCGGAGGTCTTCGGATGCAGGTGGGTGTGAATATCCCACCATACAAGTATGGTGGAGAGGAAGCTGTGAATGGCCGACCATAGTAAAAGGCGGGTGAGAGAAGGTGCGAATGTCAAACCATACATAATCAAAACAGGGTGTTCTGCTGTAAGAAGGTGTGAATGTCCAACCATAGTTGGTAAAAAGCGGGTAAGAAAAGGTTAAAATACCCGACTGTACACAATCAATAGCGGGAGCGGAGTTGTTCGGCTACTAAAAGGTGTGAAAGTCCGACCATGGTTTGTAAAAAGCGGGTAAGAAAAGGTGCGAATGCCCGACAATGTATGATCAAAAGAGGGAGTGGAGGTTTTCGGCTGCAAGAAGGTCTGAATGTCCAACCATAATTTGTAAAAACCGGGGAAGAAAAGGCTCGAAAGCCCGACTATACACCATCAAAAGTGGGAGCGGAGGTGTTCAGCTGCAAGACGGTCTGAATGTCCATCAATAATTGCTAGAAAACATGAAAGAAAATTTTCGAATATCAAACTGCACATGATCATAAGCGGGAGAGGAGGTGTTCAGCTGCAAGAAGGTGTGAATGTCTACCCATAATTACTGAAAAATGGGTAAGAAAAGGTGCGAATGCCTAACCATACATCATAAAAAAAAAGGGAGCGGAGGTGTTCCGCTGTAAGACGGTGTGAATGTCCGACCATAGATGGTAAAAAGCGGGTAAGAAAAGGTTAAATTACCCGACTGTACACAATCAAAAGAGGGAGCGGAGTTGTTCAGCTAAGAGAAGGTGTGAAAGTCCGACCTTGGTTTGTAAAAAGCGGGTAAGAAAAGGTTCGTATGCCCGAATATACACCATCAAAAGCGGAAGCGGAGGTGTTCGGCTGCAAGATATTGTGAACGTCCGACCAAAGTTTGTAAAAAGCAGTTAAGAAAAGGTTTGAATATCCAACCGAACATAATCAAAAGCGGGAACAGAGCTGTTCGACTGCAAGTAGGTGTGAATGTCAGATCATAATTGCTGAAAAATGTGATAGAAAAGACTAGAATGCCGGACAATACATCATCAAAAGCGGGAGAGGTGGTTTTTCGGCTGCAAGTAGGTGTGAATGTCCAGCCATAATTACTCACAAACGGGGGAAGAAAAGGTAGTATTTCCAGACCACACATGATCAAAACAGGGAATGGAGGTGGTTCAGCTGCAAGGTGTGAATGTCTGACTAAAGTTTGTAAAAACCGTGTAAGACAAGGGGCGAATGCCCGACAATGTATGATCAAAAGAGGGAGCGGAGGTTTTCGGCTGCAAGGTCTGAATGTCCAACCATAATTTGTAAAAATCGGGGAAGAAAAGGCTCGAAAGCCCGACTATACACCATCAAAAGCGGGAGCAGAGGTGTTCAGGTGAAAGAAGGTCTGAACGTCCGACCAATAATTACTGAAAAATGGGTAAGAAAAGGTGCGAATGCCAAATCATACATCATCAAAAGCAGGAGCGGATGTGTTCGGCTACAAGAAGGTTTGAATGTCCAACCATAGTAAGTAATAGGTGGGTAAGAAAAGGCTCGAATGCCCGACTATACACCATCAAAAACGGAAGCGGAGGTGTTCGCCTGCAAGACGGTGTGAACGTCCGACCAAAGTTTGTAAAAAGCATTAAGAAAATGTTCGAATATCCAACCAAACATAATCAAAAGCGGGAGCAGAGCTGTTCGACTGCAAGTAGGTGTGAATATCAGATCATAATTTGCAAAAAGCTGATGAGAAAGGGTGAGAATGCCCGACTATACACTATCAAATATGGGAGCGGAGGTGTTCGTCTGTGAGTAGGTGTGAATGTCCGACCATAATTGCTGAAAAATGTGTTAGAAAAGGTAAGAATGCCGGACCATATATCATCAAAAGCGGGAGAGGTTGTGTTCGGCTGCAAGAAGGTGTGAATGTCCAGCCATAATTACTCACAAACGGGTAAGAAAAGGTACTATTGCCAGACCATATATGATCAAAACAGGGAGCGGAGGTGGTTCAGCTGCAAGAAGGTTTGAATGTCCGACTAAAGTTTGTAAAAAGCGGGTAAGACAAGGTGTGAATGCCCGACAATGTATGATCAAAAGAGGAGCGGAGGTTTTCGGCTGCAAGAAGGTCTGAATGTCCACCCATAATTACTGAAAAATGGGTAAGAAAAGGTGCGAAAGCCCAACCGCACATGATCATAAGTGGATGAGAAGGTGTTCGACTGCAAGTAGGTGTGAATGTAAGATCATAATTTGTAAAAAGCGGGTAAGAAAAGGTAAGAATGCCCAACCATAAATTATCAAAAGCGGCAGCAGAGTTTCGGCTGGTATTTATCAATGTCTAGATAGATTTCAACAAAAAAAACGTTGTACTTTGCAGTAAAAGAAAGTGCAAATCAAAAGTTTTAGGAATCCGAGAATAAGCTTATTTTCATGAGTTCTGCACGATTTCGGATTTTATGTATAAAATGAATTTCTTCACGCAAACTAAGTTAACACTGCTTTGTCCTTCATATGTACCCATTTCTACATATATTTCAAGCATAAACTTTCTCATACTACCCTGAATGAGAAAGAGCCACACTTGTGATTAAGCCATACGACCCTTTTGAGGAGTTCTGCATGGTTTGGGATTTTATCTATAAAATTAATTCCTTCACTCAAACTATGTTAAAACGGCTTTTACCTTCATATTTATCAATGTCTCGATAGATTTAAACAAAAAAACAACGTTGTACTTTGCAATAAAAGAAAGAGCAAATCAAAAGTTTTAGGAATCCGAGAATAAGCTTATTTTCATGAGTTCTGCACGATTTCGGATTTTATGTATAAAATGAATTCATTCACTCAAACCAAGTTAAAACTGCTTTTTCCTTCATATTTATCAATGTCTAGATCGACTTCAACAAAGAACAACATTGTATTTTGCAGTAGAAGAAAGAGCAAAACTGAAGGATCAGGAATCCGAGAATAAGCTTCTTTTCATACGTTCTGCATGATTTGGGATTTTATGTATAAAATGAATTCCTTCACTCAAACTAAGTTAACACTGCTTTGTCCTTCATATGTACCCATTTCTACATATATTTCAAGCATAAACTTCCTCATACTACCCTGAATGAGAAAGAACCAGACTTGTGATTAAGCCATACGCCCCTTTTGAGGAGTTCTGCATGATTTGGGATTTTATCTATAAAATCAATTCCTTCACTCAAACTATGTTAAAACGGCTTTTACCTTCATATTTATCAATGTCTCGATAGATTTAAACAAAAAAACAACGTTGTACTTTGCAGTAAAAGAAAGAGCCAATCAAAAGTTTTAGGAATCCGATAATAAGCTTATTTTCATGAGTTCTGCACGATTTCGGATTTTATGTATAAAATGAATTCATTCACTCAAACCAAGTTAAAACTGCTTTTTCCTTCATATTTATCAATGTGTAGATGGATTTCAACTTCTTCTACTGCAAAGTCCAATGTTTTTCTTTGTTGAAGTCAATCTAGACATTGATGAATATGGAAGGACAAAGCAGTTTTAACTTGGTTTGAGCAAAGCAATTTTATAGCAAAATCCGAGTTGTTCGGCTGTGAGTAGGTGTGAATCTCCAACCATAATTGCTGAAAAATGTGTTAGAAAAGGTAAAAATGCCGGTCCATACATAATCAAAATCGGGAGAGGTGGTGTTCAGCTGCAAGAAGGTCTAAATGTCCATCAATAATTGCTAGAAAACATGAAAGAAAATTTTCGAAAATCAAACCACACATGATCATAAGTGGGAGAGGTTGTGTTCGGCTGCAAGTAGGTGTGAATGTCCAGCCATAATTACTCACAAACGGGTAAGAAAAGGTAGTATTGCCAGACCATATATGATCAAAACAGGGAGCGGAGGTGGTTCAGCTGCAAGAAGGTTCAAATATATTAACAAAAGCGGGAGGAGAGGTCTTCGGATGAGAGTGGTTGAAAATTTCCAACCATAATGTATAAAATGTGGTGAAAAAAAGGTGTGATAGAACACTAAAAGGTGGAGCGGAAGTGTTCGGCTGCAAGAAGGTGTGAATGTCCGACTATATTTGGTGAAAAGCAGGTGAAGCAAGGTCTGAATGCCCAACCTTACATCATCAAAAGCGAGATCAGAGGTGTTTGGCTGCAAGAAGGCCATAGTTTGCCAAAAGCGGGTAAGGTGCGAATGTCCGACTAAATATCAACAAAAGTGGGGGCGGAGGTCTTCGGATGCAAGTGGGTGTGAATGTCCGACTATATTTGGTGAAAAGCAGGTAAAGCAAGGTCTGAATGCCCAACCTTACATCATCAAAAGCGAGATCAGAGGTGTTGGGCTGCAAGAAGGCCATAGTTTGCCAAAAGCGGGTAAGGTGCGAATGACCGACTAAATATCAACAAAAGTGGGGGCGGAGGTCTTCGGATGCAGGTGGGTGTGAATATCCCACCATACAAGTATGGTGGAGAGGAAGCTGTGAATGGCCGACCATAGTAAAAGGCGGGTGAGAGAAGGTGCGAATGTCAAACCATACATAATCAAAACAGGGAGCGGAGGTGTTCTGCTGTAAGAAGGTGTGAATGTCCAACCATAGTTGGTAAAAAGCGGGTAAGAAAAGGTTAAAATACCCGACTGTACACAATCAATAGCGGGAGCGGAGTTGTTCGGCTACTAAAAGGTGTGAAAGTCCGACCATGGTTTGTAAAAAGCGGGTAAGAAAAGGTGCGAATGCCCGACAATGTATGATCAAAAGAGGGAGTGGAGGTTTTCGGCTGCAAGAAGGTCTGAATGTCCAACCATAATTTGTAAAAACCGGGGAAGAAAAGGCTCGAAAGCCCGACTATACACCATCAAAAGTGGGAGCGGAGGTGTTCAGCTGCAAGACGGTCTGAATGTCCATCAATAATTGCTAGAAAACATGAAAGAAAATTTTCGAATATCAAACTGCACATGATCATAAGCGGGAGAGGAGGTGTTCAGCTGCAAGAAGGTGTGAATGTCTACCCATAATTACTGAAAAATGGGTAAGAAAAGGTGCGAATGCCTAACCATACATCATCAAAAGAGGGAGCGGAGGTGTTCCGCTGTAAGACGGTGTGAATGTCCGACCATAGATGGTAAAAAGCGGGTAAGAAAAGGTTAAATTACCCGACTGTACACAATCAAAAGAGGGAGCGGAGTTGTTCAGCTAAGAGAAGGTGTGAAAGTCCGACCTTGGTTTGTAAAAAGCGGGTAAGAAAAGGTTCGTATGCCCGAATATACACCATCAAAAGCGGAAGCGGAGGTGTTCGGCTGCAAGATATTGTGAACGTCCGACCAAAGTTTGTAAAAAGCAGTTAAGAAAAGGTTCGAATATCTAACCAAACATAATCAAAAGCGGGAGCAGAGCTGTTCGACTGCAAGTAGGTGTGAATGTCAGATCATAATTTGCAAAAAGCTGATGAGAAAGGGTGAGAATGCCCGACTATACACCATCAAATGCGGTAGCGGAGTTATTCAGCTGTGAGTAGGTGTGAATCTCCAACCATAATTGCTGAAAAATGTGTTAGAAAAGGTAAAAATGCCGGTCCATGCATCATCAAAATCGGGAGAGGTGGTGTTCAGCTGCAAGAAGGTCTAAATGTCCATCAATAATTGCTAGAAAACATGAAAGAAAATTTTCGAAAATCAAACCACATGATCATAAGTGGGAGAGGAGGTGTTCAGCTGCAAGAAGGTGTGAATGTCCACCCATAATACCTGAAAAATGGGTAAAAAAAAGGTGCGAATGCCCAACCATACATCATCAAAAGCAGGAGTGCATGTGTTCGGCTACAAGAAGGTGTGAACGTCCAACCAAAGTTTGTAAAAAGCAGTTAAGAAAAGGTTCGAATATCCAACCAAACATAATCAAAAGCGGGAGCAGAGCTGTTCGACTGCAATTAGGTGTGAATGTCAGATCATAATTTGCAAAAAGCTGATGAGAAAGGGTGAGAATGCCCGACTATACACCATCAAATGCGGGAGCGGAGTTGTTCGGCTGTGAGTAGGTGTGAATCTCCGACCATAATTGCTGAAGAATGTGTTAGAAAAGGTAAAAATGCCGGTCCATACATCATCAAAAGCGAGAGAGGTTGTGTTCGGCTGCAAGTAGGTGTGACTGTTCGACTAAAGTTTGTAAAAAGTGGGTAAGACAAGGTGCGAATGCCTGACAATGTATGATCAAAAGCGGGAGCGGAGGTGTTCAGCTGCAAGAAGGTCTACATGTCCATCAATAATTGCTAGAAAACATGAAAGAAATTTTTCGAAAATCAAACCGCACATGATCATAAGTGGGATAGGAGGTGTTCAGCTGCAAGGTGTGAATGTCCACCCATAATTCCTGAAAAATGGGCAAAAAAAAGGTGTGAATGCCCAACCATACATCATCAAAAGCAGGAGTGGAAGTGTTCGGCTACAAGAAGGTGTGAACGTCCAACCAAAATATGTAAAAAGCAGTTAAGAAAAGTTTCGAATATCCAACCAAACATAATCAAAAGCGGGAGCAGAGCTTTTCGACTGCAAGTAGGTGTGAATGTCAGATCATAATTTGCAAAACGCTGATGAGAAAGGGTGAGAATGCCCGACTATACATCATCAAATGCGGCTGTGAGTAGGTGTGAATCTCCGACCATAATTGCTGAAAAATGTGTTAGAAAAGGTAAAAATGCCGGTCCATACATCATCAAAAGCGAGAGAGGTTGTGTTCGGCTGCAAGTAGGTGTGAATGTCCAGCCATAATTACTCACAAACGGGTAAGAAAAGGTAGTATTGCCAGACCATATATGATCAAAACAGGGAGCGGAGGTGGTTCAGCTGCAAGAAGGTTTGAATGTCCGACTAAAGTTCAAATATATTAAAGAAAGCGGGAGGAGAGGTCTTCGGATGAGAGTGGTTGAAAATTTCCGACCATAATGTATAAAATGCGGTGAAAAAAAGGTGTGATAGAACACTAAAAGGTGGAGCGGAAGTGTTCGGCTGCAAGAAGGTGTGAATGTCCGACTATATTTGGTGAAAAGCAGGTGAAGCAAGGTCTGAATGCCCAACCTTACATCATCAAAAGCGAGATCAGAGGTGTTTGGCTGCAAGAAGGCCATAGTTTGCCAAAAGCGGGTAAGGTGCGAATGTCCGACTAAATATCAACAAAATTTGGGGCAGAGGTCTTCGGATGCAAGTGGGTGTGAATATCCAACCATACAAGTATGGTGGAGAGGAAGCTGTGAATAGCCGACCATAGTTTGGAAAAAGCGGGTAAGAAAAGGTTTGAATACCCGAACATACACCATCAAAAGAGGGAGCGGAGGTGTTCCGCTGTACGAAGGTGTGAATGTCCGACCATAGTTGGTAAAAAGCGGGTAAGAAAAGGTTAAAATACCCGACTGTACACAATCAATAGCGGGAGCGGATGTGTTCGGCTACAAGAAGGTGTGAAAGTCCGACCATGGTTTGTAAAAAGCGGGTAAAAAAAGGTGCGAATGTCCGACAATGTATGATCAAAAGAGAGAGCGGAGGTTTTCGGATACAAGAAGGTTTGAATGTTCCACCATAGTTTGTAAAAATCGGGTAAGAAAAGGTGAGAATGCCCGACTATACACCATCAAAAGCAGGAGAGGAAGTGTTCCGCTGTAAGACGGTGTGAATGTCCGACCATAGTTGGTAAAAAGCGGGTAAGAAAAGGTTAAAATACCCGACTGTACACAATCAATAGCGGGAGCGGAGTTGTTCGGCTACTAAAAGGTGTGAAAGTCCGACCCTGGTTTGTAAAAAGCGGGTAAGAAAAGGTTCGAATGCCCGAACATACACCATCAAAAGAGGGAGCGGAGGTGTTCCGCTGTAAGACGGTGTGAATGTCCGATCATAGTTGGTAAAAAGCGGGTAAGAAAAGGTTAAAATACCCGACTGTACACAATCAAAAGAGGGAGCGGAGTTGTTCAGCTAAGAGAAGGTGTGAAAGTCCGACCATGGTTTGTAAAAAGCGGGTAAGAAAAGGTTCGTATGCCCGAATATACACTATCAAAACCGGAAGCGTAGGTGTTCGGCTGCAAGAAGATGTGAACGTCCGACCAAAGTTTGTAAAAAAGCAGTTAAGAAAAGGTTCGAATATCTAACCAAACATAATCAAAAGCGGGAGCAGAGCTGTTCAACTGCAAGTAGGTGTGAATGTCAGAGAATAATTTGCAAAAAGCTGATGAGAAAGGGTGAGAAATCCCGACTATACACCATCAAATGCGGTAGCGGAGTTGTTCGGCTGTGAGTAGGTGTGATTCTCCAACCATAATTGCTGAAAAATGTGTTAGAAAAGGTAAGAATGCCGGTCCATACATCATCAAAAGCGGGAGAGGTGGTGTTCGGCTGCAAGTAGGTGTGAATGTCCATTAATAATTGCTTTAAAACATGAAAGAAAATTTTCGAATATCAAACCTTACACGATCATTAGCGGGAGAGGAGGTGTTCAGCTGCAAGAAGATGTGAATATCCACCCATAATTACTGAAAAATGGGTAGGAAAAGATGCGAATGTCCAACCATAAATCATCAAAAGCAGGAGTGGAGTTGTTCAGCTACAAGAAGGTATGAAAGTCCAACCATGGTTTGTAAAAAGCGGGTAAGAGAAGGTTCGAATACCCGAATATATACCATCAAAAGCGGAAGCGGGGGTTGTCGGCTGCAAGAAGGTGTGAACGTCCGACCAAAGTTTGTAAAAAGCAGTTAAGAAAAGGTTTGAATATCCAACCGAACATAATCAAAAGCGGGAGCAGAGCTGTTCGACTGCAAGTAGGTGTGAATGTCAGATCATAATTGCTGAAAAATGTGATAGAAAAGACTAGAATGCCGGACAATACATCATCAAAAGCGGGAGAGGTGGTTTTTCGGCTGCAAGTAGGTGTGAATGTCCAGCCATAATTACTCACAAACGGGGGAAGAAAAGGTAGTATTTCCAGACCACACATGATCAAAACAGGGAATGGAGGTGGTTCAGCTGCAAGGTGTGAATGTCTGACTAAAGTTTGTAAAAACCGTGTAAGACAAGGGGCGAATGCCCGACAATGTATGATCAAAAGAGGGAGCGGAGGTTTTCGGCTGCAAGGTCTGAATGTCCAACCATAATTTGTAAAAATCGGGGAAGAAAAGGCTCGAAAGCCCGACTATACACCATCAAAAGCGGGAGCAGAGGTGTTCAGGTGCAAGAAGGTCTGAACGTCCGACCAATAATTACTGAAAAATGGGTAAGAAAAGGTGCGAATGCCAAATCATACATCATCAAAAGCAGGAAAGGATGTGTTCGGCTACAAGAAGGTTTGAATGTCCAACCATAGTAAGTAATAGGTGGGTAAGAAAAGGCTCGAATGCCCGACTATACACCATCAAAAGCGGAAGCGGAGGTGTTCGGCTGCAAGACGGTGTGAACGTCCGACCAAAGTTTGTAAAAAGCATTAAGAAAATGTTCGAATATCCAACCAAACATAATCAAAAGCGGGAGCAGAGCTGTTCGACTGCAAGTAGGTGTGAATATCAGATCATAATTTGCAAAAAGCTGATGAGAAAGGGTGAGAATGCCCGACTATACACTATCAAATGTGGGAGCGGAGGTGTTCGTCTGTGAGTAGGTGTGAATGTCCGACCATAATTGCTGAAAAATGTGTTAGAAAAGGTAAGAATGCTGGACCATATATCATCAAAAGCGGGAGAGGTTGTGTTCGGCTGCAAGAAGGTGTGAATGTCCAGCCATAATTACTCACAAACGTGTAAGAAAAGGTACTATTGCCAGACCATATATGATCAAAACAGGGAGCGGAGGTGGTTCAGCTGCAAGAAGGTTTGAATGTCCGACTAAAGTTTGTAAAAAGCGGGTAAGACAAGGTGTGAATGCCCGACAATGTATGATCAAAAGAGGAGCGGAGGTTTTCGGCTGCAAGAAGGTCTGAATGTCCACCCATAATTACTGAAAAATGGGTAAGAAAAGGTGCGAAAGCCCAACCGCACATGATCATAAGTGGATGAGAAGGTGTTCGACTGCAAGTAGGTGTGAATGTAAGATCATAATTTGTAAAAAGCGGGTAAGAAAAGGTAAGAATGCCCAACCATAAATTATCAAAAGCGGCTGCAGAGTTTCGGCTGGTATTTATCAATGTCTAGATAGATTTCAACAAAAAACAACGTTGTACTTTGCAGTAAAAGAAAGTGCAAATCAAAAGTTTTAGGAATCCGAGAATAAGCTTATTTTCATGAGTTCTGCACGATTTCGGATTTTATGTATAAAATGAATTTCTTCACGCAAACTAAGTTAACACTGCTTTGTCCTTCATATGTACCCATTTCTACATATATTTCAAGCATAAACTTCCTCATATTACCCTGAATGAGAAAGAGCCACACTTGTGATTAAGCCATACCTCCTTTTGAGGAGTTCTGCATGATTTGGGATTTTATCTATAAAATGAATTCCTTCACTCAAACTATGTTAAAACGGCTTTTACCTTCATATTTATCAATGTCTCGATAGATTTAAACAAAAAAACAACGTTGTACTTTGCAATAAAAGAAAGAGCAAATCAAAAGTTTTAGGAATCCGAGAATAAGCTTATTTTCATGTGTTCTGCACGATTTCGGATTTTATATATAAAATGAATTCATTCACTCAAACCAAGTTAAAACTGCTTTTTCCTTCATATTTATCAATGTCTAGATCGACTTCAACAAAGAACAACATTGTATTTTGCAGTAGAAGAAAGAGCAAAACTGAAGGATCAGGAATCCGAGAATAAGCTTCTTTTCATACGTTCTGCATGATTTGGGATTTTATGTATAAAATGAATTCCTTCACTCAAACTAAGTTAACACTGCTTTGTCCTTCATATGTACCCATTTCTACATATATTTCAAGCATAAACTTCCTCATACTACCCTGAATGAGAAAGAACCACACTTGTGATTAAGCCATACGCCCCTTTTGAGGAGTTCTGCATGATTTGGGATTTTATCTATAAAATCAATTCCTTCACTCAAACTATGTTAAAACGGCTTTTACCTTCATATTTATCAATGTCTCGATAGATTTAAACAAAAGAACAACGTTGTACTTTGCAGTAAAAGAAAGAGCCAATCAAAAGTTTTAGGAATCCGAGAATAAGCTTATTTTTATGAGTTCTGCACGATTTCGGATTTTATGTATAAAATGAATTCATTCACTCAAACCAAGTTAAAACTGCTTTTTCATTCATATTTATCAATGTCTAGATCGACTTCAACAAAGAAAAACATTGTATTTTGCAGTAGAAGAAAGAGCAAAACTGAAGGATCAGGAATCCGAGAATAAGCTTATTTTCTTATGGGCAAGTGGGAACTGCTTTGTCCTTCATATTTATCAATGTGTAGATGGATTTCAACTTCTTCTACTGCAAAGTCCAATGTTTTTCTTTGTTGAAGTCGATCTAGACATTGATGAATATGGAAGGACAAAGCAGTTTTAACTTGGTTTGAGCAAAGCAATTCATTTTATAGCAAAATCCGAAATCGTGCAGAACTCATGAAAGTAAGCTTATTCTCGGATTCCTGAAACTTTAGATTTGCTATTTCTTTTACTGCAAAGTACAACGTTGTTTTTCTGTTTAAATCTTTCTAGACATGGCAAATATGAAGGACAAATCAGTTTTAACATAGTTTGAGTGAAGTAATGCATTTTATAAGCAAAATCCCAAATCATGCAGAACTCACGAAAAGCTTTTTCTCGCTTTTCACTGCTTTTTACAAACTTTGGTCGGACGTTCACACCTTCTTGCATCCGAACACCTCCGCTTCCGCTTTTGATGATGTATATTCGGGCATTCGAACCTTTTATTACCCGCTTTTTACAAACCATTGTCGGACTTTCACACCTTCTTGCAGCCGAACACCACCTCTACCGCTTTTGATGATGTATGGTCCAGTATTCTTACCTTTTCTAACACATTTTTCAGCAATTATGGTCGGACATTCACACTTACTCACAGCTGGACACCTCCGCTCCCGCTTTTGATCATACAATGTCGGGACATCGCTCCTTGTCTTACTAGCTTTTTACAAACTTTAGTCGAACATTCACACCTTCTTGCAGCTGAACACCTCCGCTCCCGCTTTTGATGATGTATAGTCGGGCTTTCAAGCCTTTTCTTAACCGGTTTTTACAAATTATGGTTGGACATTCAGACCTTGCAGCCGAACACCTCCGCTTTCTCTTTTGATCATACATTGTCGGGCATTCGCACCTTGTCTTACCCGCTTTTTACAAACTATAGTCAGACATTCACACCTTGCAGCTGAACCTCCGCTCCCTGTTTTGATCATGTATGGTCTGGCAATACTACCTTTTCTTCCCCCGTTTGTGGGTAATTATGGCTGGACATTCACACCTACTTGCAGTCGAACAGCTCTGCTCCCGCTTTTGATTATGTTTGGTTGGATATTCGAACCTTTTCTTAACTGCTTTTTACAAACCATGGTCGGACTGTCACACCTTCTTGTAGCCGAACACATCCGCTCCCGCTATTGATTGTGTAGAGTCGGGTATATTAACCTTTTCTTACCCGCTTTTTACCAAGTATGGTTGGACATTCACACCTTCGTACAGCGGAACACCTCCGCTCCCTCTTTTGATGGTGTATGTTCGGGCATTCAAACCTTTTCTTACCCGCTTTTTCCAAACTATGGTCGGGTATTCACAGCTTCCTCTCCACCATACTTGTATGGTGGGATATTCACACCCACTTGCATCCGAAGACCTCCGCCCCAAATTTTGTTGATATTTAGGTAGACATTCGCACCTTACCCGCTTTTGGCAAACTATGGCCTTCTTGCAGCCAAACAACTCTGATCTTGCTTTTGATGATGTAAGGTTGGGCATTCAGACCTTGCTTCACCTGCTTTTCACCAAATATAGTCGGACATTCACACCTTCTTGCAGCCGAACACTTCCGATCCAACTTTTAGTGTTCTATCACACCTTTTTTTTCACCGCATTTTATACATTATGGTTGGAAATTTTCAACCACTCTCATCCGAAGACCTCTCCTCCCGCTTTTGTTAATATATTTGAACTTTAGTTTGACATTCAAACCTTCTTGCAGCTGAACCACCTCCGCTCCCTGTTTTGATCATATATGGTCTGGCTACTACCTTTTCTTACCCGTTTGTGAGTAATTATGGCTGGACATTCACACCTACTTGCAGTCGAACACAACCTCTCTCGCTTTTGATGATGTATGGACCGGCATTTTTACCTTTTCTAACACATTTTTCAGCAATTATGGTCGGAGATTCACACCTACTCACAGCCGAACAACTCCGCTCCCGCATTTGATGATGTATAGTCGGGCATTCTCACCCTTTCTCATCAGCTTTTTGCAAATTATGATCTGACATTCACACCTACTTGCAGTCGAACAGCTCTGCTCCCGCTTTTGATTATGTTTGGTTGGATATTCGAACCTTTTCTTAACTTCTTTTTACATATTTTGGTTGGACGTTCACACCTTCTTGTAGCCGAACACTTCCACTCCTGCTTTTGATGATGTATGGTTGGGCATTCACACCTTTTTTTTTCCCATTTTTCAGGAATTATGGGTGGACATTCACACCTTGCAGCTGAACACCTCCTATCCCACTTATGATCATGTGCGGTTTGATTTTCGAAAAGTTTCTTTCATGTTTTCTAGCAATTATTGATGGACATGTAGACCTTCTTGCAGCTGAACACCTCCGCTCCCGCTTTTGATCATACATTGTCAGGCATTCGCACCTTGTCTTACCCTCTTTTTACAAACTTTAGTCGAACAGTCACACCTTTTTGCAGCCGAACACCACCTCTCCCGCTTTTGATGATGTATGGTCCAGCATTCTTACCTTTTCTAACACATTCTTCAGCAATTATGGTCGGACATTCACACCTACTCAGAGCCGAACACCTCCGCTCCCGCATTTGATGGTGTATAGTCGGGCATTCTCACCCTTTCTCATCAGCTTTTTTACAAATTATGATCTGACATTCACACCTGCTTTTGATAATGTATTGTTAGGCATTCGCACCTTTTTTTTTACCCATTTTTCATGAATTATGGGTGGACATTCACACCTTCTTGCAGCCGAACACCTCCTCTCCCGCTTATGATCATGTGCGGTTTGATATTCGAAAATTTACTTTCTTGTTTTAAAGCAATTATTGATGGACATTCAAACCTTCTTTTTGATGGTGTATAGTCGGGTTTTCGAGCCTTTTCTTCCCGGTTTTTACAAACCATGGTCGGACTTTCACACCTTCTTGTAGCCGAACAACTCCGCTCCCGCTATTGATTGTGTACAGTCGGGTATTTTAACCTTTTCTTACCCGCTTTTTACCAACTATGGTCGGACATTCACACCTTCTTGTAGCCGAACACATCCGCTCCCGCTATTGATTGTGTACAGTCGGGTATTTTAACCTTTTCTTACCCGCTTTTTACCAACTATGGTCGGACATTCACACCTTCGTACAGCGGAACACCTCCGCTCCCTCTTTTGATGGTGTATGTTCGGGCACTCGAACCTTTTCTTACCCGCTTTTTACAAACTATGGTCAGACATTCAAACCTTCTTGTAGCCGAACACATCCACTCCTGCTTTTGATGATGGGTATTCAAACCTACTTGTTGCCCGCTTTTTATTAATTATGGGTGGACATACACACCTTGTCGCAGCCAAACACCTCCGCTCCCTGTTTTGATCATGTATGATTGGACATTCGCACCTTTTCTCACCCGTTTTTTACTATGGTCGGCCATTCACAGCTTCCTCTCCACCATACTTGTATGGTGGGATATTCACACCCACTTGCATTCGAAGACCTCCGCCCCCACTTTTGTTGATATTTAGTCGGTCATTCGCAGCTTACCCGCTTTTGGCAAACTATGGCCTTCTTGCAGCCAAACACCTCTGATCTCGTTTTTGATGATGTAAGGTTGGGCATTCAGACCTTGCTTCACCTGCTTTTCACCAAATATAGTCGAACAGTCACACCTTCTTGCAGCCGAACACTTCTGCTCCACCTTTTAGTGTTCTATGGGGTATTCACACCTTTTTTTTCACCGCATTTTATTGATTATGGTTGGAAATTCTCACCCACTCTTATCCGAAGACCTCTCCTCCTGCTTTTGTTAATATATAGTCGGGCATTCAAACCTTTTCTTACCCGCTTTTTACAAATTATGGTCGAACATTCACACCTACTTGCAGCCGAACACCTCCGCTCCCGCTTTTGATGGTGTATAGTCGGACTTTCGAGCCTTTTCTTCCCCGGTTTTTACGAATTATGGTTGTACATTCAGACCTTGCAGCCGAAAACCTCCGCTCCCTCATTTGATCATACATTGTCAGGCATTCGCACCTTGTCTTACCCGCTTTTTATAAACTTTAGTCAGACATTCACACCTTGCAGCTGAACCACCTCCGCTCCCTGTTTTGATAATGTATGGTCTGGCAATACTACCTTTTCTTACCGGTTTGTGAGTAATTATGACTGGACATTCACACCTACTTGCAGTCGAACACCACTTCTCCCGCTTTTGATGATGTATGGTCCGGCATTCTAGTCTTTTCTAACACATTTTTCAGCAATTATGGTTTGACATTCACACCTACTCACAGCCGAACACTTCCGCTCCCGCATTTGATGGTGTATAGTCGGGCATTCTCACCCTTTCTCATCAGCTTTTTGCAAATTATGATCTGACATTCACACCTACTTGCAGTCGAACAGCTCTGCTACCGCTTTTGATTATGTTTGGTTGGATATTCGAAACTTTTCTTCACTGCTTTTTACAAACTTTGGTCGGACGTTCACACCTTCTTGCAGCCGAACACCTCCGCTTCCGCTTTTGATTGTGTACAGTCGGGTATTTTAACCTTTTCTTACCTGCTTTTTGCCAACTATGGTCGGACATTTAGACCTTCTTACAGCGGAACACCTCCGCTCCCTCCTTTGATGGTGTTTGTTCGGGCATTCGAGCCTTTTCTTACCCGCTTTTTACAAACTATGGTCAGACATTCACACCTTCTTGCAGCCGAACACTTCCGCTCTACCTTTTAGTGTGCTATGGGGTATTCACACCTTTTTTTTCACCGCATTTTATAGATTATGGTTGTAAATTCTCACCCACTCTTATCCGAAGACCTCTCCTCCTACTTTGGTTAATATATAGTCGGGCATTCGAACCTTTTCTTACTCGCTTTTTACAAATTATGGTCGAACATTCACACCTACTTGCAGCCGAACACCTCCGCTCCCGCTTTTGATGGTGTATAGTCGGGCTTTCGAGCCTTTTCTTCCCCGGTTTTTACAAATTATGGTTGGACATTCAGACCTTGCAGCCGAAAACCTCCGCTCCCTCTTTTGATCATACATTGTCAGGCATTCGCACCTACTTGCAGCCGAATACTTCCGCTCCACCTTTTAGTGATGTATGGTTGGCATTTGCACCTTTTCTTACCCTTTCTTACCCTACTGATTGCTTAAGATTAAGTTGTTTTTTCTCAAACTACAACATTTCCGCTTTTAGTGTTCTATGAGGCATTCACATATTTTTTTTCACCGTAATGAAGTCTTTAGTAAAAGGCGAAAGACTTGTACGTTATGAAGAGAAACCAGAGTACGATTATCCGTCACTGCGGGAGCAGGTCATCAGGCCAGTTGGCATAGCCACCTTCCCCATGGTGAGCTTTGCTTTGTTGAGACGCTTGCTCCCCCCCCCCCCCCCCCCCCCCTGCTCCTCGGCTGACCAAGTAGGAACAATCGGGCCCTATTCGATGGCTGCCTTGTCTTTTACTCTGTGCAAAAGACAAGGCAGCAACAAAAACACCACGGGAAAACCGTATTGAGGCTTTGTTCTGACCGCTCATTCGGTGTCGCGTTTCTTTCAAGCAATTCTCCCGGTTAGCCCGCACTCGGCTCGCTCCCAGAGCCGTGTTAAAGTCTACTTCGCATTCACTCTCTTTTCTCAGCAGACTCTTGGGATTTTAACAATAAAATGAATTCCTTCACTCAAACTATGTTAAAACTGCTTTGTCCTTCATATTTACCATGTCTTGAAAGATTTAAAGAAAAAAAACAACGTTGTACTTTGCAGTAAAAGAAATAGCAAATCTAAAGTTTCAGGAATCCGAGAATAAGCTTACTTTCATGAGTTCTTCACGATTTCGGATTTTGCTATAAAATGAATTCCTTCACTCAAACTATATTAAAACTGCTAAACCGCTAATCTGTTACATGTAAGGCAGATGTCAAATTCACCGAATTAGGATTATTCGGTATTCGGCCAATCGAGCTGTAGCAGCTTCGGTAAAAGAGTATAAGTTGAAGAGTTTGTGAATAAAGGTGTGCGCACACACAGTGAACTGTAGGAAAATAGGCAGGGAGCAATGCCGGCTGGGGTATATGTTCTTGTATGTTGTCTGACTGTTTGATTTGAATGTGTTGTGTAAGTGTCCTGTTGAATGTTACATGTTTGGGCTTTGACACGCTTCACTGTGGTTGTTAACTGTGTGGTGTGTCCTGAAATGTTATATGTTTGGGCTGTGTGACATGCTTAATGCTTGTCAGTAGCTACCCACTTATTCATATATAGCAACTGACAACGTAAGAAGTCCGGACATACTTTGATAGAGTAGTTGTAGAAGTATCCTTATTGATAATAGATAAACTAATTCATAGTGATAGAACAGTAGATGAACAGGTGCCTGCACATGTCTCACGAAAATAAAATGGATGTATGATTGCTGACGGCAGAGCAATACTGCCAAACTTATGAGTTCTTGTGGCAAACTTGATTCAGTGTCTTGACGTGTATACGCTGTTTCGCTGACTTGATTGTCACAAGAAACAAAGTGTGTTTGATAAGATCCGACCATTTTATTACGGGAGGATCAGTATGTATGGATTTTGATGTGACTGATAAACCCATTCGTATCTTAAGCACAATCTAATACGTGAGACAACGCCCTGGCACACGATAAAAAAAAAAAGAGAGAGCGGTTTTGTGTCCCCACAGTCCATAATGTAGAAAAGAGAGAGAAAAGCCTTTCTGATTTGGTGTGTGTGCTCATAGTGCAGAGTGTAGAGAAAAGAAAGCCGTTTTGGTGTCACGGGTGTTGTGACTTACACACACACATTTCTAAATTGAGAAAGGAAATTATTTTAGAGGAAGCACTAGAGTTTAGATCCCACATTTGTTGATAGGCATTCATTTATTTCTTCACTTCTGATAAAAATGATAAGACTGACCTAAAGAATTGGAGGCCCATCACACTTTTAAACTTTGACTGTAAACTTTTTAGCAAGGTTTTAACGACACGGATGTCCTCTGTTTTAGAGGAGGTAATTCACCCAGACCAGGCTTGTGCCATCTCAGAGAGACAACTCACCGACAGCCTCGTACTGATTCGAGACATCATTGATTACGCTAGAGACAGAAACACCCGGCTTGTCATCTTAAATTTAGACTTTGAAAAAGCTTTTGATGGGGTCTCGCATCAATATCTCTTTCAGGTGTTGCAGCCATCGAAAAGGGCCCGATTGTTCCTACTTGGTGAGATTTGCTTGGTTGAGACGCTTGCTCCCCCCCCTTGCTCCTCGGCTGACCAAGTAGGAACAATCGGGCCCTATTCGATGGCTGCCTTGTCTTTTACTCTGTGCAAAAGACAAGGCAGCCATAAACACCGCTCCCGCTATTGATTGTGTACAGTCGGGTATTTTAACCTTTTCTTACCCGCTTTTTACCAACTATGGTTGGACATTCACACCTTCTTACAGCAGAACACCTCCGCTCCCTGTTTTGATTATGTATGGTTTGACATTCGCACCTTCTCTCACCTGCCTTTTACTATGGTCGGCCATTCACAGCTTCCTCTCCACCATACTTGTATGGTGGGATATTCACACCCACTTGCATCCGAAGACCTCCGCCCCCACTTTTGTTGATATTTAGTCGGTCATTCGCACCTTACCCGCTTTTGGCAAACTATGGCCTTCTTGCAGCCAAAAACCCTCTGATCTCGCTTTTGATGATGTAAGGTTGGGCATTCAGACCTTGCTTCACCTGCTTTTCACCAAATATAGTCGGACATTCACACCCACTTGCATCCGAAGACCTCCGCCCCAAATTTTGTTGATATTTAGTCGGACATTCGCACCTTAACCGCTTTTGGCAAACTATGGCCTTCTTGCAGCCAAACACCTCTGATCTCGCTTTTGATGATGTAAGGTTGGGCATTCAGACCTTGCTTCACCTGCTTTTCACCAAATATAGACGGACATTCACACCTTCTTGCAGCCGAACACTTCCGCTCCACCTTTTAGTGTTCTATCACACCTTTTTTTCACCGCATTTTATACATTATGGTTGGAAATTTTCAACCACTCTCATCCGAAGACCTCTCCTCCGGCTTTTCTTAATATATTTTAACTTTAGTCGGACATTCAAACCTTCTTGCAGCTGAACCACCTCCGCTCCCTGTTTTGATCATATATGGTCTGGCAATACTACCTTTTCTTACCCGTTTGTGAGTAATTATGGCTGGACATTCACACCTACTTGCAGCCGAACACAACCTCTCTCGCTTTTGATGATGTATGGACCGGCATTCTTACCTTTTCTAACACATTTTTCAGCAATTATGGTCGGAGATTCACACCTACTCACAGCCGAACAACTCCGCTCCCGCATTTGATGATGTATAGTCGGGCATTCTCACCCTTTCTCATCAGCTTTTTGCAAATTATGATCTGAAATTCACACCTACTTGCAGTCGAACAGCTCTGCTCCCGCTTTTGATTATGTATGGTTGGATATTCGAACCTTTTCTTAACTGCTTTTTACATATTTTGGTTGGACGTTCACACCTTCTTGTAGCCGAACACTTCCACTCCTGCTTTTGATGATGTATGGTTGGGCATTCACACCTTTTTTTTGCCCATTTTTCAGGAATTATGGGTGGACATTCACACCTTGCAGCTGAACACCTCCTATCCTACTTATGATCATGTGTGGTTTGATTTTCGAAAAGTTTCTTTCATGTTTTCTAGCAATTATTGATGGACATGTAGACCTTCTTGCAGCTGAACACCTCCGCTCCCGCTTTTGATCATATATGGTCTGGCAATACTACCTTTTCTTACCCGTTTGTGAGTAATTATGGCTGGACATTCACACCTACTTGCAGCCGAACACAACCTCTCTCGCTTTTGATGATGTATGGACCGGCATTGTTACCTTTTCTAACACATTTTTCAGCAATTATGGTCAGAGATTCACACCTACTCACAGCCGAACAACTCCGCTCCCGCATTTGATGGTGTATAGTCGGGCATTCTCACCCTTTCTCATCAGCTTTTTGCAAATTATGATCTGACATTCACACCTACTTGCAGTCGAACAGCTCTGCTCCCGCTTTTGATTATGTATGGTTGGATATTCGAACCTTTTCTTAACTACTTTTTACAAACTTTGGTTGGACGTTCACACCTTCTTGTAGCCGAACACATGCACTCCTGCTTTTGATGATGTATGGTTGGGCATTCACACCTTTTTTTTACCAATTTTTCAGGTATTATGGGTGGACATTCACACCTTCTTGCAGCTGAACACCTCCTCTCCCACTTATGATCATGTGTGGTTTGATTTTCGAAAATTTTCTTTCATGTTTTCTAGCAATTATTGATGGACATTTAGACCTTCTTGCAGCTGAACACCACCTCTCCCGATTTTGATTATGTATGGACCGGCATTTTTACCTTTTCTAACACATTTTTCAGCAATTATGGTTGGAGATTCACACCTACTCACAGCCGAACAACTCCGCTACCGCATTTGATGGTGTATAGTCGGGCATTCTCACCCTTTCTCATCAGCTTTTTGCAAATTATGATCTGACATTCACACCTACTTGGAGTCAAACAGCTCTGCTCCCGCTTTTGATTATGTATGGTTGGATATTCGAACCTTTTCTTAACTGCTTTTTACAAACTTTGGTCGGACGTTCACAATATCTTGCAGCCGAACACCTCCGCTTCCGCTTTTGATGGTGTATATTCGGGCATACGAACCTTTTCTTACCCGCTTTTTACAAACCAAGGTCGGACTTTCACACCTTCTCTTAGCTGAACAACTCCGCTCCCTCTTTTGATTGTGTACAGTCGGGTAATTTAACCTTTTCTTACCCGCTTTTTACCAACTATGGTTGGACATTCACACCTTCTTACAGCAGAACACCTCCGCTCCCTGTTTTGTTTATGTATGGTTTGACATTCGCACCTTCTCTCACCCGCCTTTTACTATGGTCGGCCATTCACAGCTTCCTCTCCACCATACTTGTATGGTGGGATATTCACACCCACTTGCATCCGAAGACCTCCGCCCCCACTTTTGTTGATATTTAGTCGGTCATTCGCACCTTACCCGCTTTTGGCAAACTATGGCCTTCTTGCAGCCAAACACCTCTGATCTCGCTTTTGATGATGTAAGGTTGGGCATTCAGACCTTGCTTCACCTGCTTTACACCAAATATAGTCGGACATTCACACCCACTTGCATCCGAAGACCTCCGCCCCAAATTTTGTTGATATTTAGTCGGACATTCGCACCTTACCCGCTTTTGGCAAACTATGGCCTTCTTGCAGCCAAACACCTCTGATCTCGCTTTTGATGATGTAAGGTTGGGCATTCAGACCTTGCTTCACCTGCTTTTCACCAAATATAGTCGGACATTCACACCTTCTTGCAGCCGAACACTTCCGCTTTTAGTGTTCTATGAGGCATTCACATATTTTTTTTCACCGTATTTTATAGATTATGGTTGGAAATTCTCACCCACTCTCATCCGAAGACCTCTCCTCCCGCTTTTGTTAATATATAGTCGGGCATTCGAACCTTTTCTTACCCGCTTTTTACAAATTATGGTTGAACATTCACACCTACTTGCAGCTGAATACTTCCGCTCCACCTTTTAGGTATGTATGGTTGGCATTTGCACCTCTTTTTATACTGATTGCTGAAGATTAAGGTGTTCTTTCTCAAACTACAATTTTTTTTTAATTGTTGAAACTTGATTTGAAGTGGATAAATAAGGAGGACAAACAGTTTTAAGTCAGGCTGATAGAAGGAATTAATTTTATAGCAAAATCTGTATTTCGTCATATGTCGAGAGATGCTTATTGCTGAAGAAGTTCTTTCTCATTCTACAAAGTACAACGGTGTTTATCGTTGAAACTTGATTAGACCTGAATAAATATGAAGGACAAAGCAGTCTTAACTTGGTTTGAGTTAATGAATTCGTTTTATAGGAGAATCCGAATTCGTGCATAACTCATAAAATAGAGCTTATTTTCGGATTCCTGAAGAATGAGTCTGGTTCTTTCTCATAATACAAAGTTTGTTGTTTATTGTTGAAACTTCATCAGAAGTGAAGAAATAAATGAATGCCTATCAACAAATGTGGGATCTAAACTCTAGTGCTTCCTCTAAAATAATTTCCTTTCTCAATTTAGAAATGTGTGTGTCTAAGTCACAACACCCGTGACACCAAAACGGCTTTCTTTTCTCTACACTCTGCACTGTGAGCACACACACCAAATCAGAAAGGCTTTTTTCTCTCTTTTCTACATTATGGACTGTGGGGACACAAAACCGCTCTCTCTCTTTTTTTTTTTTTATCGTGTGCCAGGGCGTTGTCTCACGTATTAGATTATGCTTAAGATACGAATGGGTTTATCAGTCACATCAGAATCCATACATACTGATCCTCCCGTAATAAAATGGTCGGATCTTATCAAACACACTTTGTTTCTTGTGACAATCAAGTCAGCGAAACAGCGTATACACGTCAAGACACTGAATCAAGTTTGCCACAAGAACTCATAAGTTTGGCAGTATTGCTCTGCCGTCAGCAATCATACACCCATTTTATTTTCGTGAGACATGTGCAAGCACCTGTTCATCTACTGTTCTATCACTATGAATTAGTGATCTATTATCAATAAGGATACTTCTACAACTACTATCAAAGTATGTCCGGACTTCTTATGTTGTCAGTTGCTATATATGAATAAGTGGGTAGCTACTGACAAGCATTAAGCATGTCACACAGCCCAAACATATAACATTTCAGGACACACCACACAGTTAACAACCACAGTGAAGCGTGTCAAAGCCCAAACATGTAACATTCAACAGGACACTTACACAACACATTCAAATCAAACAGTCAGACAACATACAAGAACATATACCCCAGCCGGCATTGCTCCCTGCCTATTTTCGTACAGCACACTATGTGTGCACACACCTTTATTCACAAACTCTTCAACTTATACTCTTTTACCGAAGCTGCTACAGCTCGATTGGCCGAATACCCTTTGATCCTATTTCGGTGAATTTGACATCTGCCTTACATATAACAGATTAGCGGTTTAGCAGTTTTAATTTAGTATGAGTGAAGGAATTCATTTTATAGCAAAATCCGAAATCGTGAAGAACTCATGAAAGTAAGCTTATTCTCGGATTCCTGAAACTTTACATTTGCTCTTTCTTTTACTGCAAAGTACAACGTTGTTTTTTTTGTTTAAATCTTTCTAGACATGGTAAATATTAAGGACAAAGCAGTTTTCACATAGTTTGAGTGAAGGAATTCATTTTATAGATAAAATCCCAAGAGTCTGCTGAGAAAAGAGTGTGAATGCGAAGTAGACTTTAACACGGCTATGGGAGCGAGCCGAGTGTGGGCTAACCGGGAGAATTGCTTGAAAGAAACGCGACACCGAATGAGCGATCAGAACAAAGCCTCAATACGGGATTCTCGTGGTGTTTTTGTTGCTGCCTTGTCTTTTGCACAGAGTAAAAGACAAGGCAGCCATCGAATAGGGCCCGATTGTTCCTACTTGGTCAGCCGAGGAGCAAGGGGGGGGGTCAAGCGTCTCAACCAAGCAAAGCTCACCATGGGGAAGGTGGCTATGCCAACTAGCCTGATGCCCTGCTCCCGCAGTGACGGATAATCGTACTCTGGTTTCTCTTCATAACGTACAAGTCTTTCGCCTTTTACTAAAGATTTCTGTGGAGAGCAGCACTAATGAGTTGTTTCTATTTTTGGCAGGCTTTACCTTTGCGGGTGAAGCCCTTTCTGTCTGTGCAAAAGAAATCTTCTTACTGTGCAGAGTGACTTCTCTGAGTAGAGTCGCCTTACTTGTTGCGACTGTGCCGATGTTCGAAGCTGGAGTGCAAAGTTGTTGCTTGAATGGTGCTTGCTGGAGCGTGCGGGAGTGCAAAGTTATACCATTTAAAAGGGCTGAAGAGTGCTCAGTGCAGCGGGTGGGCGACACTCTGGCCACCTTGAAAACCGAGGTTACATCCACTACCAGGGGCAGCCCAAGTTCTGCCGCAAGTGTGGTGAGCATGGACACCTGGTTGAGGCTTGTACCAAGGTGTTATGTGGGAAGAGCAGAGAAATTGGGCAAACTTTTGGAGAGTGTCCAAATGGCAGGAAATGTAATCTCTGTGGAGAATTAAATCACCTCTTCAGAGATTGCCCTAAATCTTTTGCCAACAAATTAAAGACGGTAAAGCCACAGTCAAGCCAACAAAGAGAAGAACCAAAGGTGGCAGTTGGTGAACAAAGTGAAGAGGTTGACCCAATAAATTCAAACTTCCCGCCAAAAGCTTGGATTAGAAGTGAGGAGCAAAAAGGGGAGGGGCCTGTAGAGGCCTCACCACTCAGTGTTGAAGTCTGTGAGAATTCACAGGCAGAGGGTGGAGCTACGCTAAATGAGGAGGAAGAGCAGACAGGTGAGTCTAGTGAAGATACTCACCTCCCCGAAGGTCAACAGCCGAAGAGGACGGCATCTGAGCCTCTGATTCCCCAGTGGTATCAGAGAAGAGGGGAAGGGTTAGGTCCCTTTCAGACAGTTCTTCAGTGGAAGAACCTAGTCTTCCCCTCCGACTCACCAAATGAGGTCTCCTTTTTAACTTCAGCTCTGCAATCAACCCCCAGGGACTCAAAGTTAAATGCAACATTGCGTCAGAGGCCAACACCGAGAGTCCGAAAAGGAAATATAGATCACCCTACTCACTTTTCACCTAAAGAAATTAAGGAAGAGCTAGTTTCCCAAGAAATAACCTGTGTGTAATTTGTTTTGATAACTTAGAAAAACGAAAATGACATACCTACTTTCCTTTATGCTTTTAATGGTTCTCACCTTCTCAACACTAAATGTGAGAAGTGTGAAATCAAAGACAAGAGCCCAGAGTATTTTATCCTTCTTAGACTCCATAAAATCAGATGTGTTTTTAATACAAGAATGTGGACTACCTTTTTTAAAAAACCATAGACAATGGGAGGAAATGTGGCCCCATTTATTGATATGGAGTGGCTCAAATCAAAATAAAAATGATGGTGTGGCCATTCTAATTAAAAATCCGCATGTTCTGGTGAAAGGTAGCACAGTGGTGAGAGACGGACGGGCACTTTTAGCACACTTGAATTTTATGGGGCAAGACTTTAACCTCTTAAATATTTATGGTTTCAATGGAAAAAATGAAAGGTATGACCTTTTAGAAGATATACAGCTTTACATGCTAGGGCAAGTACCTTTAGTTGTAGGAGGGGATTTTAACTGTATCTTGAGCAGGAAAGATAGAAAAAGAGCAGGGGTAGATTTTAAAGTGGATAAGACTTCGATTTTACTTCAGGGCATATGCAGGGATTTTAAGCTTACTGACTGTTTTAAAACCATGCATCCCAGAGAGGAGGGCTTCACCTGGTTTAGTCATGATGGCACCAGAGCCTCTCGCATTGATTATTTCTTTACTAGAGATTGCCCACCCACTGATGTTAGATTAACCCCTGTTTTCTTTTCAGACCACCTTATGCTCTCCTGCACCCTTTCACCCCCTTCTGGTGTGACGGTAGGAAGTGGTCTGTGGAAACTCAACTGTTCCCTGTTGGAGGATGAAATCATAGTCAGTCAGTACAGGGAATGTTATAAAGAGTGGCAGACCCTTCAAGACCTCTACGAAACACATGCACAATGGTGGGAAATGGTGAAGGAAACGACCCAGACTTTTTTTAAACAGCAAGGTAAACGTAAAAAAAGGAAAGAGAATAGATGTATGATGGGACTACATAAACGCTTACAGCGCTACTTTAAACTAAATCAGTGTGGCATAGACTTTAAAGAAGAAATCAAAGATGTCAAAAAGGAAATGTCAGTTTTAGCAGAAATAAAGAGTAAAGGAATTTTTGTAAGAAGCAGGGAGCAGGAAATTGAGGAAGGTGAAAAAGAAAGAAAGTTATAAATAAAAAGGAGTGTAATCAAAATCTAAAAAGAGAAGATGGGTTTTTAACAAAATCCACACAAGAGATGATTGAAACTGTACATACCTTTTATAGTAACATGTACAAAGAGAAACCAGTGGACTTGGAAACATCGGCAGAAATCTTAAAATTCGTTGACAAAACCGTAAAAGAGAATGTGCACTTGACACAGAATTTTACTGCTTTAGAGTTAAAAAAATGCCTAACAGGTTTTAAGAGAAGTCGAGCTCCGGGTTTAGACGGGCTTCCTGCAGAATTCTATCTGACCTATTGGGACCTTTTATCATCAGACATTTTAGATGTTTTTAAAGATTTTGAAAAACTCGACCGACTGCCTGACAGTTTTAGAGTGGGAATAGTGACTCTACTTTATAAAAAAAATGATAAGACTGACCTAAAGAATTGGAGGCCCATCACACTTTTAAACTTTGACTGTAAACTTTTTAGCAAGGTTTTAGCGACACGGATGTCCTCTGTTTTAGAGGAGGTAATTCACCCAGACCAAGCTTGTGCCATCTCAGGGAGACAACTCACCGACAGCCTCGTACTGATTCGAGACATCATTGATTACGCTAGAGACAGAAACACCCGGCTTGTCATCTTAAATTTAGACTTTGAAAAAGCATTTGATCGGGTCTCGCATCAATATCTCTTTCAGGTGTTGCAGCCATCGAAAAGGGCCCGATTGTTCCTACTTGGTGAGCTTTGCTTGGTTGAGACGCTTGCCCCCCCCCCCCTACTCCTCGGCTGACCAAGTAGAAACAATCTATTCGATGGCTGCCTTGTCTTTTACTCTGTGCAAAAGACAAGGCAGCCACAAACACCACGGGAACACCGTATTGAGGCTTTGTTCTGACCACTCATTCGGTCTCGCGTTTCTTTCAAGCAATTCACCCGGTTAGCCCGCACTCGGCTCGCTCCCAGAGCCGTGTTAAAGTCCACTTCGCATTCACTCTCTTTTCTCAGCAGATTAAAAGAAAGTTTCATCTTGGGCTCCCTGAAACTTCCATCCTGCACCGCTGTTTGCTTTTTCACAAGAGCAGAGGAGAGCGCACCGTTCCCAGCGGCACTGCAGTACCGGGTCGAGGCTTGGAGTGAACGGAGCAAGCTTCTTTTTCAACTCCTATTCTTAAAAATCCATTTAATATGTTGTCCTCGTATAGAGGACATATTAAACTGATAAGAACAGATACTACACTTGATCTTAGCCAAAAGGCAGAGAAGCGATAACTGTCCACTGTTTCAGGTCCGAGGGCCCTTGCTGGCACAATGCGCACTTGTAGCAGTGTTCTTTTTATGGCCATAGGTGGCCAGAGTGTCACGTTGCACCTCCGCCCACCCGCTGCACTGAGCACTCTTCAGCCCTTTTAAATGGTATAACTTTGCACTCCCGCATGCTCCAGCAAGCACCATTCAAGCAACAACTTTGCACTCCAGCTTCGAACATCGGCACAGTCGCAACAAGTAAGGCGACTCTACTCAGAGAAGTCACTCTGCACAGTAAGAATATTTCTTTTGCACAGACAGAAAGGGCTTCACCCGCAAAGGTAAAGCCTGCCAAAAATAGAAACAACTCATTAGTGCTGCTCTCCACAGAAATCTTTAGTAAAAGGCGAAAGACTTGTACGTTATGAAGAGAAACCAGAGTACGATTATCCGTCACTGCGGGAGCAGGGCATCAGGCTAGTTGGCATAGCCACCTTCCCCATGGTGAGCTTTGCTTGGTTGAGACGCTTGCTCCCCCCCCCCTTGCTCCTCGGCTGACCAACTAGGAACAATCGGGCCCTATTCGATGGCTGCCTTGTCTTTTACTCTGTGCAAAAGACAAGGCAGCAACAAAAACACCACGAGAATCCCGTATTGAGGCTTTGTTCTGATCGCTCATTCGGTGTCGCGTTTCTTTCAAGCAATTCTCCCGGTTAGCCCACACTCGGCTCGCTCCCATAGCCGTGTTAAAGTCTACTTCGCATTCACTCTCTTTTCTCAGCAGACTCTTGGGATTTTATCTATAAAATGAATTCCTTCACTCAAACTATGTGAAAACTGCTTTGTCCTTAATATTTACCATGTCTAGAAAGATTTAAACAAAAAAAACAACGTTGTACTTTGCAGTAAAAGAAAGAGCAAATCTAAAGTTTCAGGAATCCGAGAATAAGCTTACTTTCATGAGTTCTTCACGATTTCGGATTTTGCTATAAAATGAATTCCTTCACTCAAACTAAATTAAAACTGCTAAACCGCTAATCTGTTATATGTAAGGCAGATGTCAAATTCACCGAAATAGGATCAAAGGGTATTCGGCCAATCGAGCTGTAGCAGCTTCGGTAAAAGAGTATAAGTTTAAGAGTTTGTGAATAAAGGTGTGCGCACACATAGTGTGCTGTACGAAAATAGGCAGGGAGCAATGCCGGCTGGGGTATATGTTCTTGTATGTTGTCTGACTGTTTGATTTGAATGTGTTGTGTAAGTGTCCTGTTGAATGTTACATGTTTGGGCTTTGACACGCTTCACTGTGGTTGTTAACTGTGTGGTATGTCCTGAAATGTTATATGTTTGGGCTGTGTGACATGCTTAATGCTTGTCAGTAGCTACCCACTTATTCATATATAGCAACTGACAACATAAGAAGTCCGGACATACTTTGATAGTAGTTGTAGAAGTATCCTTATTGATAATAGATCACTAATTCATAGTGATAGAACAGTAGATGAACAGGTGCTAGCACATGTCTCACGAAAATAAAATGGGTGTATGATTGCTGACGGCAGAGCAATACTGCCAAACTTATGAGTTCTTGTGGCAAACTTGATTCAGTGTCTTGACGTGTATACGCTGTTTCGCTGACTTGATTGTCACAAGAAACAGAGTGTGTTTGATAAGATCCGACCATTTTATTACGGGAGGATCAGTATGTATGGATTCTGATGTGACTGATAAACCCATTCATATCTTAAGTAAAAAGCAGTTAAGAAAAGGTTCGAATATCCAACCAAACATATTCAAAAGTGGGAGCAGAGCTTTTCGACTGCAAGTAGGTGTGAATGTCAGATCATAATTTGCAAAAAGCTGATGAGAAAGGGTGAGAATGCCCGACTATACATCATCAAATGCGGGAGCGGAGTTGTTTGGCTGTGAGTAGGTGTGAATCTCCGACCATAATTGCTGAAAAATGTGTTAGAAAAGTTAAAAATGCCGGTCCATACATCATCAAAAGCGAGAGGGGTTGTGTTCGGCTGCAAGTAGGTGTGAATGTCCAGCCATAATTACTCACAAACGGGTAAGAAAAGGTAGTATTGCCAGACCATATATGATCAAAACAGGGAGCGGAGGTGGTTCAGCTGCAAGAAGGTTTGAATGTCCGACTAAAGTTCAAATATATTAAAGAAAGCGGGAGGAGAGGTCTTCGGATGAGAGTGGTTGAAAATTTCCGACCATAATGTATAAAATGCGGTGAAAAAAAGGTGTGATAGAACACTAAAAGGTGGAGCGGAAGTGTTCGGCTGCAAGAAGGTGTGAATGTCCGACTATATTTGGTGAAAAGCAGGTGAAGCAAGGTCTGAATGCCAAACCTTACATCATCAAATGCGAGATCAGAGGTGTTTGGCTGCAAGAAGGCCATAGTTTGCCAAAAGCGGGTAAGGTGCGAATGTCCGACTAAATATCAAAAAAATTTGGGGCAGAGGTCTTCGGATGCAAGTGGGTGTGAATATCCAACCATACAAGTATGGTGGAGAGGAAGCTGTGAATAGCCGACCATAGTTTGGAAAAAGCGGGTAAGAAAAGGTTTGAATACACGAACATACACCATCAAAAGAGGGAGCGGAGGTGTTCCGCTGTACGAAGTTGTGAATGTCCGACCATAGTTGGTAAAAAGCGGGTAAGAAAAGGTTAAAATACCCGACTGTACACAATCAATAGCGGGAGCGGATGTGTTCGGCTACAAGAAGGTGTGAAAGTCCGACCATGGTTTGTAAAAAGCGGGTAAGAAAAGGTGCGAATGTCCGACAATGTATGATCAAAAGAGAGAGCGGAGGTTTTCGGATACAAGAAGGTTTGAATGTCCCACCATAGTTTGTAAAAAGCGGGTAAGAAAAGGTTCGAATGCCCGACTATACACCATCAAAAGCGGGAGCAGAGGTGTTCCGCTGTAAGACGGTGTGAATGTCCGACCATAGTTGGTAAAAAGCGGGTAAGAAAAGGTTAAAATACCCGACTGTACACAATCAATAGCAGGAGCGGAGTTGTTCGGCTACAAGAAGGTGTGAAAGTCCGACCATGGTTTGTAAAAACCGGGAAGAAAAGGCTCGAAAGCCCGACTATACACCATCAAAAAGAAGGTTTGAATGTCCATTAATAATTGCTTTAAAACAAGAAAGTAAATTTTCGAATATCAAACCGTACATGATCATAAGCGGGAGAGGAGGTGTTCCGCTGTAAGACGGTGTGAATGTCCGACCATAGTTGGTAAAAAGCGGATAAGAAAAGGTTAAAATACCCGACTGTACACAATCAATAGCGGGAGCGGAGTTGTTCAGCTAAGAGAAGGTGTGAAAGTCCGACCATGGTTTGTAAAAAGCGGGTAAGAAAAGGTTTGTATGCCCGAATATACACTATCAAAACCGGAAGTGTAGGTGTTCGGCTGCAAGAAGGTGTGAACGTCCGACCAAAGTTTGTAAAAAAGCAGTTAAGAAAAGGTTCGAATATCTAACCAAACATAATCAAAAGCGGGAGCAGAGCTGTTCGACTGCAAGTAGGTGTGAATGTCAGAGAATAATTTGCAAAAAGCTGATGAGAAAGGGTGAGAAATCCTGACTATACACCATCAAATGAGGTAGCGGAGTTGTTCGGCTGTGAGTAGGTGTGATTCTCCAACCATAATTGCTGAAAAATGTGTTAGAAAAGGTAAGAATGCCGGTCCATACATCATCAAAAGCGGGAGAGGTGGTGTTCGGCTACAAGTAGGTGTGAATGTCCATTAATAATTGCTTTAAAACATGAAAAAAAAATTTCGAATATCAAACCTTACATGATCATTAGCGGGAGAGGAGGTGTTCAGCTGCAAGAAGATGTGAATATCCACCTATAATTAATGAAAAATGGGTAGGAAAAGATGCGAATGTCCAACCATAAATCATCAAAAGCAGGAGTGGAGTTGTTCAGCTACAAGAAGGTATGAAAGTCCAACCATGGTTTGTAAAAAGCGGGTAAGAGAAGGTTCGAATACCCGAATATATACCATCAAAAGCGGAAGCGGGGGTGTTCAGCTGAAAGAAGGTCTAAATGTCCATCAATAATTGCTAGAAAACATGAAAGAAAATTTTCGAAAATCAAACCACACATGATCATAAGTGGGAGAGGATGTGTTCAGCTGCAAGAAGGTGTGAATGTCCACCCATAATACCTGAAAAATGGGTAAAAAAAAGGTGCGAATGCCCAACCATACATCATCAAAAGCAGGAGTGCATGTGTTCGGCTACAAGAAGGTGTGAACGTCCAACCAAAGTTTGTAAAAAGCAGTTAAGAAAAGGTTCGAATATCCAACCATACATAATCAAAAGCGGGAGCAGAGCTGTTCGACTGCAAGTAGGTGTGAATGTCAGATCATAATTTGCAAAAAAGCTGATGAGAAAGGGTGAGAATGCCCAACTATACACCATCAAATGCGGTAGCGGAGTTGTTCGACTGTGAGTAGGTGTGAATCTCCAACCATAATTGCTGAAAAATGTGTTAGAAAAGGTAAAAATGCCGGTCCATACATAATCAAAATCGGGAGAGGTGGTGTTCAGCTGCAAGAAGGTCTAAATGTCCATCAATAATTGCTAGAAAACATGAAAGAAAATTTTCGAAAATCAAACCACACATGATCATAAGTGGGAGAGGAGGTGTTCAGCTGCAAGAAGGTGTGAATGTCCACCCATAATACCTGAAAAATGGGTAAAAAAAAGGTGCGAATGCCCAACCATACATCATCAAAAGCAGGAGTGCATGTGTTCGGCTACAAGACGGTGTGAACGTCCGACCAAAGTTTGTAAAAAGCATTAAGAAAATGTTCGAATATCCAACCAAACATAATCAAAAGCGGGAGCAGAGCTGTTCGACTTCAAGTAGGTGTGAATATCAGATCATAATTTGCAAAAAGCTGATGAGAAAGGGTGAGAATGCCCGACTATACACTATCAAATGTGGGAGCGGAGGTGTTCGTCTGTGAGTAGGTGTGAATGTCCGACCATAATTGCTGAAAAATGTGTTAGAAAAGGTAAGAATGCCGGACCATATATCATCAAAAGCGGGAGAGGTTGTGTTCGGCTGCAAGAAGGTGTGAATGTCCAGCCATAATTACTCACAAACGGGTAAGAAAAGGTACTATTGCCAGACCATATATGATCAAAACAGGGAGCGGAGGTGGTTCAGCTGCAAGAAGGTTTGAATATCCGACTAAAGTTTGTAAAAAGCGGGTAAGACAAGGTGTGAATGCCCGACAATGTATGATCAAAAGAGGAGCGGAGGTTTTCGGCTGCAAGGTCTGAATGTCCACCCATAATTACTGAAAAATGGGTAAGAAAAGGTGCGAAAGCCCAACCGCACATGATCATAAGTGGATGAGAAGGTGTTCGACTGTAAGTAGGTGTGAATGTAAGATCATGATTTGTAAAAAGCGGGTAAGAAAAGGTAAGAATGCCCAACCATAAATTATCAAAAGCGGCAGCAGTATCGGCTGGTATTTATCAATGTCTAGATAGATTTCAACAAAAAACAACGTTGTACTTTGCAGTAAAAGAAAGTGCAAATCAAAAGTTTTAGGAATCCGAGAATAAGCTTATTTTCATGAGTTCTGCACGATTTCGGATTTTATGTATAAAATGAATTTCTTCACGCAAACTAAGTTAACACTGCTTTGTCCTTCATATGTACCCATTTCTACATATATTTCAAGCATAAACTTCCTCATATTTCCCTGAATGAGAAAGAGCCACACTTGTGATTAAGCCATACCTCCCTTTTGAGGAGTTCTGCATGATTTGGGATTTTATCTATAAAATTAATTCCTTCACTCAAACTATGTTAAAACGGCTTTTACCTTCATATATATCAATGTCTCGATAGATTTAAACAAAAAAAACAACGTTGTACTTTGCAATAAAAGAAAGAGCAAATCAAAAGTTTTAGGAATCCGAGAATAAGCTTATTTTCATGAGTTCTGCACGATTTCGGATTTTATGTATAAAATGAATTAATTCACTCAAACCAAGTTAAAACTGCTTTTTCCTTCATATTTATCAATGTCTAGATCGACTTCAACAAAGAACAACATTGCATTTTGCAGTAGAAGAAAGAGCAAAACTGAAGGATCAGGAATCCGAGAATAAGATTCTTTTCATACGTTCTGCATGATTTGGGATTTTATGTATAAAATGAATTCCTTCACTCAAACTAAGTTAACACTGCTTTGTCCTTCATATGTACCCATTTCTACATATATTTCAAGCATAAACTTCCTCATACTACCGTGAATGAGAAAGAACCACACTTGTGATTAAGCCATACGCCCCTTTTGAGGAGTTCTGCATGATTTGGGATTTTATCTATAAAATTAATTCCTTCACTCAAACTATGTTAAAACGGCTTTTACCTTCATATTTATCAATGTCTCGATAGATTTAAACAAAAAAACAACGTTGTACTTTGCAATAAAAGAAAGAGCAAATCAAAAGTTTTAGGAATCCGAGAATAAGCTTATTTTCATGTGTTCTGCACGATTTCGGATTTTATATATAAAATGAATTCATTCACTCAAACCAAGTTAAAACTGCTTTTTCCTTCATATTTATCAATGTCTAGATCGACTTCAACAAAGAACAACATTGCATTTTGCAGTAGAAGAAAGAGCAAAACTGAAGGATCAGGAATCCGAGAATAAGCTTCTTTTCATACGTTCTGCATGATTTGGGATTTTATGTATAAAATGAATTCCTTCACTCAAACTAAGTTAACACTGCTTTGTCCTTCATATGTACCCATTTCTACATATATTTCAAGCATAAACTTCCTCATACTACCGTGAATGAGAAAGAACCACACTTGTGATTAAGCCATACGCCCCTTTTGAGGAGTTCTGCATGATTTGGGATTTTATCTATAAAATCAATTCCTTCACTCAAACTATGTTAAAACGGCTTTTACCTTCACATTTATCAATGTCTCGATAGATTTAAACAAAAAAACAACGTTGTACTTTGCAGTAAAAGAAAGAGCCAATCAAAAGTTTTAGGAATCCGAGAATAAGCTTATTTTCATGAGTTCTGCACGATTTCGGATTTTATGTATAAAATGAATTCATTCACTCAAACCAAGTTAAAACTGCTTTTTCCTTCATATTTATCATCGACTTCAACAAAGAACAACATTGTATTTTGCAGTAGAAGAAAGAGCAACACTGAAGGATCAGGAATCCGAGAATAAGCTTATTTTCTTATGGGCAAGTGGGAACTGCTTTGTCCTTCATATTTATCAATGTGTAGATGGATTTCAACTTCTTCTACTGCAAAGTCCAATGTTTTTCTTTGTTGAAGTCGATCTAGACATTGATGAATATGGAAGGACAAAGCAGTTTTAACTTGGTTTGAGCAAAGCAATTCATTTTATAGCAAAATCCGAAATCGTGCAGAACTCATGAAAGCAGGCCTATACTCGGATTCCTGAAACTTTAGATTTGCTCTTTTTTTTACTGCAAAGTACAACGTTGTTTTTTTGTTTAAATATTTCTAGACATGGTAAATATGAAGGACAAATCAGTTTTAACATAGTTTGAGTGAAGTAATGCATTTTATAAGCAAAATCCCAAATCATGCAGAACTCACGAAATGCTTTTTCTCGCTTTTCACTGCTTTTTACAAACTTTGGTCGGACGTTCACACCTTCTTGTATCCGAACACCTCCGCTTCCGCTTTTGATGATGTATATTCGGGCATTCGAACCTTTTTTTTACCCGCTTTTTAAAAACCATTGTCGGACTTTCACACCTTCTTGCAGCCGAACACCACCTCTCCCGCTTTTGATGATGTATGGTCCAGTATTCTTACCTTTTCTAACACATTTTTCAGCAATTATGGTCGGACATTCACACCTACTCACAGCTGGACACCTCCGCTCCCGCTTTTGATCATACAATGTCGGGACATCGCTCCTTGTCTTACCAGCTTTTTACAAACTTTAGTCGAACATTCACACCTTCTTGCAGCTGAACACCTCCGCTCCCGCTTTTGATGATGTATAGTCGGGCTTTCGAGCCTTTTCTTACCCGGTTTTTACAAATTATGGTTGGACATTCAGACCTTGCAGCCGAACACCTCCGCTCTCTCTTTTGATCATACATTGTTGGGCATTCGCACCTTGTCTTACCCGCTTTTTACAAACTATAGTCAGACATTAACACCTTGCAGCTGAACCTCCGCTCCCTGTTTTGATCATGTATGGTCTGGCAATACTACCTTTTCTTCCCCCGTTTGTGAGTAATTATGGCTGGACATTCACACCTACTTGCAGTCGAACAGCTCTGCTCCCGCTTTTGATTATGTTTGGTTGGATATTCGAACCTTTTCTTAACTGCTTTTTACAAACCATGGTCGGACTTTCACACCTTCTTGTAGCCGAACAACTCCACTCCCGCTATTGATTGTGTACAGTCGGGTATTTTAACCTTTTCTTACCCGCTTTTTACCAACTATGGTCGGACATTCACACGTCTTACAGCGGAACACCTCCGCTCCCGCTTTTTATGGTGTATAGTCGGGCATTCGAACCTTTTCTTACCCGCTATTTACAAACTATGGTAGGACATTCAAACCTTCGTGTATCCGAAAACCTCCGCTCTCTCTTTTGATCATACATTGTCGGACATTCGCACCTTTTCTTACCCGCTTTTTACAAACCATGGTCGGACTGTCACACCTTCTTGTAGCCGAACACATCCGCTCCCGCTATTGATTGTGTACAGTTGGGTATTTTAACCTTTTCTTACCCGCTTTTTACCAAGTATGGTTGGACATTCACACCTTCGTACAGCGGAACACCTCCGCTCCCTCTTTTGATGGTGTATGTTCGGGCATTCAAACCTTTTCTTACCCGCTTTTTCCAAACTATGGTCGGCTATTCACAGCTTCCTCTCCACCATACTTGTATGGTGGGATATTCACACCCACTTGCATCCGAAAACCTCCGCCCCAAATTTTGTTGATATTTAGTCGGACATTCGCACCTTACCCGCTTTTGGCAAACTATGGCCTTCTTGCAGCCTAACAACTCTGATCTTGCATTTGATGATGTAAGGTTGGGCATTCAGACCTTGCTTCACCTGCTTTTCACCAAATATAGTCGGACATTCACACCTTCTTGCAGCCGAACACTTCCGCTCCACCTTTTAGTGTTCTATCACACCTTTTTTTTCACCGCATTTTATACATTATGGTTGGAAATTTTCAACCACTTTCATCCGAAGACCTCTCCTCCCGCTTTTGTTAATATATTTGAACTTTAGTTTGACATTCAAACCTTCTTGCAGCTGAACCACCTCCGCTCCCTGTTTTGATCATATATGGTCTGGCAATACTACCTTTTCTTACCCGTTTGTGAGTAATTATGGCTGGACATTCACACCTACTTGCAGCCGAACACAACCTCTCTCGCTTTTGATGATGTATGGACCAGCATTTTTACCTTTTCTAACACATTTTTCAGCAATTATGGTCGGAGATTCACACCTACTCAAAGCCGAACAACTCCGCTCCCGCATTTGATGATGTATAGTCGGGCATTCTCACCCTTTCTATTCAGCTTTTTGCAAATTATGATCTGACATTCACACCTACTTGCAGTCGAACAGCTCTGCTCCCGCTTTTGATTATGTTTGGTTGGATATTCGAACCTTTTCTTAACTTCTTTTTACATATTTTGGTTGGACGTTCACACCTTCTTGTAGCCGAACACTTCCACTCCTGCTTTTGATGATGTATGGTTGGGCATTCACACCTTTTTTTTGCCCATTTTTCAGGAATTATGGGTGGACATTCACACCTTGCAGCTGAACACCTCCTATCCCACTTATGATCATGTGCGGTTTGATTTTAGAAAAGTTTCTTTCATGTTTTCTAGCAATTATTGATGGACATGTAGACCTTCTTGCAGCTGAACACCTCCGCTCCCGCTTTTGATCATACATTGTCAGGCATTCGCACCTTGTCTTACCCACTTTTTACAAACTTTAGTCGAACAGTCACACCTTTTTGCAGCCGAACACCACCTCTACCGCTTTTGATGATGTATGGTCCAGCATTCTTACCTTTTCTAACACATTCTTCAGCAATTATGGTCGGACATTCACACCTACTCAGAGCCGAACACCTCCACTCCCGCATTTGATGGTCTATAGTCGGGCATTCTACAGCGGAAAAGACTCATTGTTATGTTTGGTTAGATATTCAAACCTTTTCTTAACTGCTTTTTACAAACTTTGGTCGGACGTTCACAATATCTTGCAGCCGAACACCTCCGCTTCCGCTTTTGATGGTGTATATTCGGGCATACGAACCTTTTCTTACCCGCTTTTTACAAACCAAGGTCGGACTTTCACACCTTCTCTTAGCTGAACAACTCCGCTCCCTCTTTTGATTGTGTACAGTCGGGTAATTTAACCTTTTCTTACCCGCTTTTTACCATCTATGGTCGGACATTCACACCGTCTTACAGCGGAACACCTCCGCTCCCTCTTTTGATGATGTATGGTTAGGCATTCGCACCTTTTCTTACCCATTTTTCAGTAATTATGGGTAGACATTCACACCTTCTTGCAGCTGAACACCTCCTCTCCTGCTTATGATCATGTGCAGTTTGATATTCGAAAATTTTCTTTCATGTTTTCTAGCAATTATTGATGGACATTCAGACTGTCTTGAAGCTGAACACCGTCTTGAAGCTGAACACCTCCGCTCCCACTTTTGATGGTGTATAGTCGGGCTTTCGAGCCTTTTCTTCCCCGGTTTTTACAAATTATGGTTGGACATTCAGACCTTCTTGCAGCCGAAAACCTCCACTCCCTCTTTTGATCATACATTGTCGGGCATTCGCACCTTTTCTTACCCGCTTTTTACAAACCATGGTCGGACTTTCACACCTTCTTGTAGCCGAACAACTCCGCTCCCGCTATTGATTGTGTACAGTCGGGTATTTTAACCTTTTCTTACCCGCTTTTTACCAACTATTGTTGGACATTCACACCGTCTTACAGCGGAACACCTCCGCTCCCTCTTTTGATGGTGTATGTTCGGGCACTCGAACCTTTTCTTACCCGCTTTTTACAAACTATGGTCAGACATTCAAACCTTCTTGTAGCCGAACACATCCACTCCTGCTTTTGATGATGGGTATTCAAACCTACTTGTTGCCCGCTTTTCATTAATTATGGGTGGACATACACACCTTGTCGCAGCCAAACACCTCCGCTCCCTGTTTTGATCATGTATGATTGGACATTCGCACCTTTTCTCACCCGCTTTTTACTATGGTCGGCCATTCACAGCTTCCTCTCCACCATACTTGTATGGTGGGATATTCGCACCCACTTGCATCCGAAGACCTCCGCCCCCACTTTTGTTGATATTTAGTCGGTCATTCGCAGCTTACCCGCTTTTGGCAAACTATGGCCTTCTTGCAGCCAAACACCTCTGATCTCGTTTTTGATGATGTAAGGTTGGGCATTCAGACATTGCTTCACCTGCTTTTCACCAAATATAGTCGAACAGTCACACCTTCTTGCAGCCGAACACTTCTGCTCCACCTTTTAGTGTTCTATGGGGTATTCACACCTTTTTTTTCACCGCATTTTATTGATTATGGTTGGAAATTCTCACCCACTCTTATCCGAAGACCTCTCCTCCTGCTTTTGTTAATATATAGTCGGCCATTCAAACCTTTTCTTACCCGCTTTTTACAAATTATGGTCGAACATTCACACCTACTTGCAGCCGAACACCTCCGCTCCCGCTTTTGATGGTGTATAGTCGGGCTTTCGAGCCTTTTCTTCCCCGGTTTTTACAAATTATGGTTGTACATTCAGACCTTGCAGCCGAAAACCTCCGCTCCCTCATTTGATCATACATTGTCAGGCATTCGCACCTTGTCTTACCCGCTTTTTATAAACTTTAGTCAGACATTCACACCTTGCAGCTGAACCACCTCCGCTCCCTGTTTTGATAATGTATGGTCTGGCAATACTACCTTTTCTTACCGGTTTGTGAGTAATTATGGCTGGACATTCACACCTACTTGCAGCCGAACAACACTTTTCCCGCTTTTGATGATGTATGGTCCGGCATTCTAGTCTTTTCCAACACATTTTTCAGCAATTATGGTTTGACATTCACAACTACTTACAGCCGAACACTTCCGCTCCCGCTTTTGATTATGTTTGGTTGGATATTCGAAACTTTTCTTCACTGCTTTTTACAAACTTTGGTCGGACATTCACACCTTCTTGCAGCCGAACACCTCCGCTTCCGCTTTTGATGGTATATATTCGGGCATTCGAACCTTTTCTTACCCGCTTTTTACAAACCATGGTCGGACTTTCACACCTCCTTGTAGCCGAACAACTCCGCTCCCGCTATTGATTGTGTACAGTCGGGTATTTTAACCTTTTCTTACCCGCTTTATACCAACTATTGTTGGACATTCACACCGTCTTACAGCGGAACACCTCCGCTCCCTCTTTTGATGGTGTATGTTCGGGCATTCGAACCTTTTCTTACCCGCATTTTACGAACTATGGTCGGACATTCAAACCTTCTTTTAGCAAAACACATCCACTCCTGCTTCTGATGATGTATGGTTGAGCATTCGCACCTTTTCTTACCCATTTTTTACAAACTATGGTCGGACATTCACACCTTCTTGCAGCTGAACACCTCCTCTCCCGCTTATGATGATGTGTGGTTTGATATTCGAAAATTTTCTTTCATGTTTTCTAGCAATTATTGATGGACATTCAGACCTTTTTGCAGCTGAACACCTCCGCTCCCGCTTTTGATGATGTATAGTCGGGCTTTCGAGCCTTTTCTTCCCCGGTTTTTACATAATTATTGTTGGACATTCAGACCTTCTTGCAGCCGAAAACCTCCGCTCCCTCTTTTGATCATACATTGTCGGGCATTCGCACCTTCTCTTACCCGCTTTTTACAAACCAGGGTCTGACTTTCACACCTTTTAGTAGCCGAACAACTCCGCTCCCGCTATTGATTGTGTACAGTCGGGTATTTTCACCTTTTCTTACCCGCTTTTTACCAACTATGGTCAGACATTCACACCTTCTTACAGTGGAACACCTCCGCTCCCTCTTTTGATGGTGTATGTTCGGGCATTCGAAACTTTTCTTACCCGTTTTTTACAAACTATGGTCGGACATTAAAACCTTCTTGTAGCCGAACACATCCACTCCTGCTTTTGATGATGTATGGTTGGGCATTCGTACCTTTTCTTACCCATTTTGCAGTAATTATGGGTGGACATTCACACCTTTTTGCATTTTAACACCTCCTCTCCCGCTTATGATCATGTGCGGTTTGATATTCGAAAATTCTCTTCCATGTTTTCTAGCAATTATTGATGGACATTCAGACCTTCTTGCAGCTGAACACCTCCGCTCCAGCTGTTGATGGTGTATAGTCGGGCTTTCGAGCCTTTTTTTTCCCCGATTTTTACAAATTATGGATGGACATTCAGACCTTCTTTCAGCCGAAAACCTCCGCTCCCTTTTTTGATCATACATTGTCGGGCATTCGCACCTTTTCTTACCCGCTTTTTACAATTCATTGTTGGACTTTCACACCTTTTAGTAGCGGAACAACTCTGCTCCCGCTATTGATTGTGTACAATAGGGTATTTTAACCTTTTCTTACCTGCTTTTTGCCAATTATGGTTGGACATTCACACCTTCTTACAGCGGAACACCTCCGCTCCCTCCTTTGATGGTGTATGTTCGGGCATTCGAACCTTTTCTTACCCGCTTTTTACAAACTATGGTCAGACATTCAAACCTTCTTGTAGCCGAACACATCCACTCCTGCTTTTGATGATGGGTATTCAAACCTACTTGTTGCCCGCTTTTCATTAATTATGGGTGGACATACACACCTTGTCGCAGCCAAACACCTCCGCTCCCTGTTAGGATCATGTATGGTTGGGCATTCGTACCTTTTCTTACCCATTTTGCAGTAATTATGGGTGGACATTCACACCTTCTTGCATTTGAACACCTCCTCTCCCGCTTATGATCATGTGCGGTTTGATATTCGAAAATTCTCTTCCATGTTTTCTAGCAATTATTGATGGACATTCAGACCTTCTTGCAGCTGAACACCTCCGCTCCAGCTGTTGATGGTGTATAGTCGGGCTTTCGAGCCTTTTCTTCCCAGATTTTTACAAAATATGGATGGACATTCAGACCTTGTTTCAGCCGAAAACCTCCTCTCCCTCTTTTGATCATACATTGTCGGGCATTCACACCTTTTCTTACCCGCTTTTTACAAACCATGGTCGGACTTTCACACCTTTTAGTAGCGGAACAACTCTGCTCCCGCTATTGATTGTGTACAATCGGGTATTTTAACCTTTTCTTACCTGCTTTTTGCCAACAATGGTCGGACATTCACACCTTCTTACAGCGGAACACCTCCGCTCCCTCCTTTGATGGTGTATGTTCGGGCATTCGAACCTTTTCTTACCCGCTTTTTACAAACTATGGTCAGACATTCACACCTTCTTGCAGCCGAACACTTCCGCTCTACCTTTTAGTGTTCTATGGGGTATTCACACCTTTTTTTTCACCGCATTTTATAGATTATGGTTGTAAATTCTCACCCACTCTTATCCGAAGACCTCTCCTCCTGCTTTGGTTAATATATAGTCGGGCATTCGAACCTTTTCTTACCCGCTTTTTACAAATTATGGTCGAACATTCACACCTACTTGCAGCCGAACACCTCCGCTCCCGCTTTTGATGGTGTATAGTCGGGCTTTCGAGCCTTTTCTTCCCCGGTTTTTACAAATTATGGTTGGACATTCAGACCTTGCAGCCGAAAACCTCCGCTCCCTCTTTTGATGGTGTATGTTCGGGCATTCGAACCTTTTCTTACCCGCATTTTACGAACTATGGTCGGACATTCAAACCTTCTTTTAGCAAAACACATCCACTCCTGCTTTTGATGATGTATGGTTGAGCATTCGCACCTTTTCTTACCCATTTTTTACAAACTATGGTCGGACATTCACACCTTCTTGCAGCTGAACACCTCCTCTCCCGCTTATGATGATGTGTGGTTTGATATTCGAAAATTTTCTTTCATGTTTTCTAGCAATTATTGATGGACATTCAGACCTTTTTGCAGCTGAACACCTCCGCTCCCGCTTTTGATGATGTATAGTCGGGCTTTCGAGCCTTTTCTTCCCCGGTTTTTACATAATTATTGTTGGACATTCAGACCTTCTTGCAGCCGAAAACCTCCGCTCCCTCTTTTGATCATACATTGTCGGGCATTCGCACCTTCTCTTACCCGCTTTTTACAAACCAGGGTCGGACTTTCACACCTTTTAGTAGCCGAACAACTCCGCTCCCGCTATTGATTGTGTACAGTCGGGTATTTTCACCTTTTCTTACCCGCTTTTTACCAACTATTGTCAGACATTCACACCTTCTTACAGTGGAACACCTCCGCTCCCTCTTTTGATGGTGTATGTTCGGGCATTCGAAACTTTTCTTACCCGTTTTTTACAAACTATGGTCGGACATTAAAACCTTCTTGTAGCCGAACACATCCACTCCTGCTTTTGATGATGTATGGTTGGGCATTCGTACCTTTTCTTACCCATTTTGCAGTAATTATGGGTGGACATTCACACCTTTTTGCATTTTAACACCTCCTCTCCCGCTTATGATCATGTGCGGTTTGATATTCGAAAATTCTCTTCCATGTTTTCTAGCAATTATTGATGGACATTCAGACCTTCTTGCAGCTGAACACCTCCGCTCCAGCTGTTGATGGTGTATAGTCGGGCTTTCGAGCCTTTTTTTTCCCCGATTTTTACAAATTATGGATGGACATTCAGACCTTCTTTCAGCCGAAAACCTCCGCTCCCTTTTTTGATCATACATTGTCGGGCATTCGCACCTTTTCTTACCCGCTTTTTACAATTCATTGTTGGACTTTCACACCTTTTAGTAGCGGAACAACTCTGCTCCCGCTATTGATTGTGTACAATAGGGTATTTTAACCTTTTCTTACCTGCTTTTTGCCAATTATGGTTGGACATTCACACCTTCTTACAGCGGAACACCTCCGCTCCCTCCTTTGATGGTGTATGTTCGGGCATTCGAACCTTTTCTTACCCGCTTTTTACAAACTATGGTCAGACATTCAAACCTTCTTGTAGCCGAACACATCCACTCCTGCTTTTGATGATGGGTATTCAAACCTACTTGTTGCCCGCTTTTCATTAATTATGGGTGGACATACACACCTTGTCGCAGCCAAACACCTCCGCTCCCTGTTAGGATCATGTATGGTTGGGCATTCGTACCTTTTCTTACCCATTTTGCAGTAATTATGGGTGGACATTCACACCTTCTTGCATTTGAACACCTCCTCTCCCGCTTATGATCATGTGCGGTTTGATATTCGAAAATTCTCTTCCATGTTTTCTAGCAATTATTGATGGACATTCAGACCTTCTTGCAGCTGAACACCTCCGCTCCAGCTGTTGATGGTGTATAGTCGGGCTTTCGAGCCTTTTCTTCCCAGATTTTTACAAAATATGGATGGACATTCAGACCTTGTTTCAGCCGAAAACCTCCTCTCCCTCTTTTGATCATACATTGTCGGGCATTCGCACCTTTTCTTACCCGCTTTTTACAAACCATGGTCGGACTTTCACACCTTTTAGTAGCGGAACAACTCTGCTCCCGCTATTGATTGTGTACAATCGGGTATTTTAACCTTTTCTTACCTGCTTTTTGCCAACAATGGTCGGACATTCACACCTTCTTACAGCGGAACACCTCCGCTCCCTCCTTTGATGGTGTATGTTCGGGCATTCGAACCTTTTCTTACCCGCTTTTTACAAACTATGGTCAGACATTCACACCTTCTTGCAGCCGAACACTTCCGCTCTACCTTTTAGTGTTCTATGGGGTATTCACACCTTTTTTTTCACCGCATTTTATAGATTATGGTTGTAAATTCTCACCCACTCTTATCCGAAGACCTCTCCTCCTGCTTTGGTTAATATATAGTCGGGCATTCGAACCTTTTCTTACCCGCTTTTTACAAATTATGGTCGAACATTCACACCTACTTGCAGCCGAACACCTCCGCTCCCGCTTTTGATGGTGTATAGTCGGGCTTTCGAGCCTTTTCTTCCCCGGTTTTTACAAATTATGGTTGGACATTCAGACCTTGCAGCCGAAAACCTCCGCTCCCTCTTTTGATGGTGTATGTTCGGGCATTCGAACCTTTTCTTACCCGCATTTTACGAACTATGGTCGGACATTCAAACCTTCTTTTAGCAAAACACATCCACTCCTGCTTTTGATGATGTATGGTTGAGCATTCGCACCTTTTCTTACCCATTTTTTACAAACTATGGTCGGACATTCACACCTTCTTGCAGCTGAACACCTCCTCTCCCGCTTATGATGATGTGTGGTTTGATATTCGAAAATTTTCTTTCATGTTTTCTAGCAATTATTGATGGACATTCAGACCTTTTTGCAGCTGAACACCTCCGCTCCCGCTTTTGATGATGTATAGTCGGGCTTTCGAGCCTTTTCTTCCCCGGTTTTTACATAATTATTGTTGGACATTCAGACCTTCTTGCAGCCGAAAACCTCCGCTCCCTCTTTTGATCATACATTGTCGGGCATTCGCACCTTCTCTTACCCGCTTTTTACAAACCAGGGTCGGACTTTCACACCTTTTAGTAGCCGAACAACTCCGCTCCCGCTATTGATTGTGTACAGTCGGGTATTTTCACCTTTTCTTACCCGCTTTTTACCAACTATGGTCAGACATTCACACCTTCTTACAGTGGAACACCTCCGCTCCCTCTTTTGATGGTGTATGTTCGGGCATTCGAAACTTTTCTTACCCGTTTTTTACAAACTATGGTCGGACATTAAAACCTTCTTGTAGCCGAACACATCCACTCCTGCTTTTGATGATGTATGGTTGGGCATTCGTACCTTTTCTTACCCATTTTGCAGTAATTATGGGTGGACATTCACACCTTTTTGCATTTTAACACCTCCTCTCCCGCTTATGATCATGTGCGGTTTGATATTCGAAAATTCTCTTCCATGTTTTCTAGCAATTATTGATGGACATTCAGACCTTCTTGCAGCTGAACACCTCCGCTCCAGCTGTTGATGGTGTATAGTCGGGCTTTCGAGCCTTTTTTTTCCCCGATTTTTACAAATTATGGATGGACATTCAGACCTTCTTTCAGCCGAAAACCTCCGCTCCCTTTTTTGATCATACATTGTCGGGCATTCGCACCTTTTCTTACCCGCTTTTTACAATTCATTGTTGGACTTTCACACCTTTTAGTAGCGGAACAACTCTGCTCCCGCTATTGATTGTGTACAATAGGGTATTTTAACCTTTTCTTACCTGCTTTTTGCCAATTATGGTTGGACATTCACACCTTCTTACAGCGGAACACCTCCGCTCCCTCCTTTGATGGTGTATGTTCGGGCATTCGAACCTTTTCTTACCCGCTTTTTACAAACTATGGTCAGACATTCAAACCTTCTTGTAGCCGAACACATCCACTCCTGCTTTTGATGATGGGTATTCAAACCTACTTGTTGCCCGCTTTTCATTAATTATGGGTGGACATACACACCTTGTCGCAGCCAAACACCTCCGCTCCCTGTTAGGATCATGTATGGTTGGGCATTCGTACCTTTTCTTACCCATTTTGCAGTAATTATGGGTGGACATTCACACCTTCTTGCATTTGAACACCTCCTCTCCCGCTTATGATCATGTGCGGTTTGATATTCGAAAATTCTCTTCCATGTTTTCTAGCAATTATTGATGGACATTCAGACCTTCTTGCAGCTGAACACCTCCGCTCCAGCTGTTGATGGTGTATAGTCGGGCTTTCGAGCCTTTTCTTCCCAGATTTTTACAAAATATGGATGGACATTCAGACCTTGTTTCAGCCGAAAACCTCCTCTCCCTCTTTTGATCATACATTGTCGGGCATTCGCACCTTTTCTTACCCGCTTTTTACAAACCATGGTCGGACTTTCACACCTTTTAGTAGCGGAACAACTCTGCTCCCGCTATTGATTGTGTACAATCGGGTATTTTAACCTTTTCTTACCTGCTTTTTGCCAACAATGGTCGGACATTCACACCTTCTTACAGCGGAACACCTCCGCTCCCTCCTTTGATGGTTTATGTTCGGGCATTCGAACCTTTTCTTACCCACTTTTTACAAACTATGGTCAGACATTCACACCTTCTTGCAGCCGAACACTTCCGCTCTACCTTTTAGTGTTCTATGGGGTATTCACACCTTTTTTTTCACCGCATTTTATAGATTATGGTTGTAAATTCTCACCCACTCTTATCCGAAGACCTCTCCTCCTGCTTTGGTTAATATATAGTCGGGCATTCGAACCTTTTCTTACCCGCTTTTTACAAATTATGGTCGAACATTCACACCTACTTGCAGCCGAACACCTCCGCTCCCGCTTTTGATGGTGTATAGTCGGGCTTTCGAGCCTTTTCTTCCCCGGTTTTTACAAATTATGGTTGGACATTCAGACCTTGCAGCCGAAAACCTCCGCTCCCTCTTTTGATCATACATTGTCAGGCATTCGCACCTACTTGCAGCCGAATACTTCCGCTCCACCTTTTAGTGATGTATGGTTGGCATTTGCACCTTTTCTTACCCTTTCTTACCCTACTGATTGCTTAAGATGAAGTTGTTTTTTCTGAAACTACAACATTTTTTTAATTGTTGAAACTTGATTTGAAGTGGATAAATAAGGAGGACAAACAGTTTTAAGTCAGGCTGATAGAAGGAATTAATTTTATAGCAAAATCTGTATTTCGTCATATGTCGAGAGATGCTTATTGCTGAAGAAGTTCTTTCTCATTCTACAAAGTACAACGTTGTTTATCGTTGAAACTTGATTAGACATGAATAAATATGAAGGACAAAGCAGTCTTAACTTGGTTAGAGTTAAGGAATTCGTTTTATAGGAGAATCCGAATTCATGCATAACTCGTAAAATAGAGCTTATTTTCGGATTCCTGAAGAATGAGTCTGGTTCTTTCTCATAATACAAAGTTTGTTGTTTATTGTTGAAACTTCATCAGAAGTGAAGAAATAAATGAATGCCTATCAACAAATGTGGGATCTAAACTCTAGTGCTTCCTCTAAAATAATTTCCTTTCTCAATTCAGAAATGTGTGTGTGTAAGTCACAACACCCGTGACACCAAAACGGCTTTCTTTTCTCTCTTTTCTCTACACTCTGCACTGTGAGCACACACACCAAATCAGAAAGGCTTTTTTCTCTCTTTTCTACATTATGGACTGTGGGGACACAAAACCGCTCTCTCTTTTTTTTTTTTTGATTGTGTGCCAGGGCATTGTCTCACGTATTAGATTATGCTTACGATACGAATGGGTTTATCAGTCACATCAGAATCCATACATACTGATCCTCCCGTAATAAAATGGTCGGATCTTATCAAACACACTTTGTTTCTTGTGACAATCAAGTCAGCGAAACAGCGTATACACGTCAAGACACTGAATCAAGTTTGCCACAAGAACTCATAAGTTTGGCAGTATTGCTCTGCCGTCAGCAATCATACATCCATTTTATTTTCGTGAGACATGTGCAGGCACCTGTTCATCTACTGTTCTATCACTATGAATTAGTTTATCTATTATCAATAAGGATACTTCTACAACTACTATCAAAGTATGTCCAGACTTCTTATGTTGTCAGTTGCTATATATGAATAAGTGGGTAGCTACTGACAAGCATTAAGCATGTCACACAGCCCAAACATATAACATTTCAGGACACACCACACAGTTAACAACCACAGTGAAGTGTCAAAGCCCAAACATGTAACATTCAACAGGACACTTACACAACACATTCAAATCAAACAGTCAGACAACATACAAGAACATATACCCCAGCCGGCATTGCTCCCTGCCTATTTTCCTACAGCTCACTATGTGTGCGCACACCTTTATTCACAAACTCTTCAACTTATACTCTTTTACCAAAGCTGCTACAGCTCGATTGGCCGAATACCCTTAGATCCTATTTCGGTGAATTTGACATCTGCCTTACATGTAACAGATTAGCGGTTTAGCAGTTTTAATTTAGTTTCAGTGAAGGAATTCATTTTATAGCAAAATCCGAAATCGTGAAGAACTCATGAAAGTAAGCTTATTCTCGGATTCCTGAAACTTTAGATTTGCTCTTTCTTTTACTGCAAAGTACAACGTTGTTTTTTTTTTGTTTAAATCTTTCTAGACATGGTAAATATGAAGGACAAAGCAGTTTTAACATAGTTTGAGTGAAGGAATTCATTTTATAGATAAAATCCCAAGAGTCTGCTGAGAAAAGAGAGTGAATGCAAAGTAGACTTTAACACGGCTCTGGGAGCGAGCCGAGTGTGGGCTAACCGGGAGAATTGCTTGAAAGAAACGCGACACCGAATGAGCGGTCAGAACAAAGCCTCAATACGGTGTTCCCGTGGTGTTTTTGTTGCTGCCTCGTCGATTGCACAGGGGCAAGCATTTCAACCAAGCAACGCTCACCATGGGGAAGGTGGCTATGGCAACTAGCCTGATGCCCTGCTCCTGCAGTGACGGATAATCGTACTCTGGTTTCTCTTCATAACATACAAGTCTTTCGCCTTTTACTAAAGACTTTCGTGGAGAGCAGCACTAATGAGTTGTTTCTATTTTTGGCAGGCTTTACCTTTGCGGGTGAAGCCCTTTCTGTCTGTGCAAAAGAAATCTTGTTACTGTGCAGAGTGACTTCTCTGAGTAGAGTCGCCTTACTTGTTGCGATTGTGCCGATGTTCGAAGCTGGAGTGCAAAGTTGTTGCTTGAATGGTGCTTGCTGGAGCATGCGGGAGTGCAAAGTTATACCATTTAAAAGGGCTGAAGAGTGCTCAGTGCAGCGGGTGGGCGGAGGTGCAACGTGACACTCTGGCCACCTATGGCCATAAAAAGAACACTGCTACAAGTGCAAATTGTGCCAGCAAGGGCCCTCGGACCTGAAACAGTGGACAGTTATCGCTTCTCGGCCTTTTGGCTAAGATCAAGTGTAGTATCTGTTCTTATCAGTTTAATATGTCCTCTATACGAGGACTACACATTAAATGGATTTTTAAGAATAGGAGTTGAAAAAGAAGCTTGCTCCGTTCACTCCAAGCATCGACCCAGTACTGCAGTGCCGCTGGGAACGGTGCGCTCTTCTCTGCTCTTGTGAAAAAGCAAACAGCGGTGCAGGATGGAAGTTTCAGGGAGCCCAAGATGAAACTTTCTTTTAATCTGCTGAGAAAAGAGAGTGAATGCGAAGTAGACTTTAACACAGCTCTGGGAGCTAGCCGAGTGTGGGCTAACCGGGAGAATTGCTTGAAAGAAACGCAACACCAAATGAGTGGTCAGAACAAAGCCTCAATACGGTGTTCCCGTGGTGTTTGTGGCTGCCTTGTCTTTTGCACAGAGTAAAAGACAAGGCAGCCATCGAATAGGGCCCGATTGTTCCTACTTGGTCAGCCGAGGAGCAAGGGGGGGGAGCAAGCGTCTCAACCAAGCAAATCTCACCAAGTAGGAACAATCGGGCCCTATTCGATGGCTGCAACACCTGAAAGAGATATTGATGCGAGACCCGATCAAAAGCTTTTTCAAAGTCTAAATTTAAGATGACAAGCCGGGTGTTTCTGTCTCTAGCGTAATCAATGATGTCTCGAATCAGTACGAGGCTGTCGGTGAGTTGTCTCTCTGAGATGGCACAAGCCTGGTCTGGGTGAATTACCTCCTCTAAAACAGAGGACATCCGTGTCGTTAAAACCTTGCTAAAAAGTTTACAGTCAAAGTTTAAAAGTGTGATGGGCCTCCAATTCTTTAGGTCAGTCTTATCATTTTTATCAGAAGTGAAGAAATAAATGAATGCCTATCAACAAATGTGGGATCTAAACTCTAGTGCTTCCTCTAAAATAATTTCCTTTCTCAATTTAGAAATGTGTGTATGTAAGTCACAACACCCGTGACACCAAAACGGCTTTCTTTTCTCTACACTCTGCACTATGAGCACACACACCAAATCAGAAAGGGTTTTTTCTCTCTTTTCTACATTATGGACTGTGGGGACACAAAACCGCTCTCTCTTTTTTTTTTTATCGTGTGCCAGGGCGTTGTCTGACGTATTAGATTGTGCTTAAGATACGAATGGGTTTATCAGTCACATCAGAATCCATACATACTGATCCTCCCGTAATAAAATGGTCGGATCTTATCAAACACACTTTGTTTCTTGTGACAATCAAGTCAGCGAAACAGCGTATACACGTCAAGACACTGAATCAAGTTTGCCACAAGAACTCATAAGTTTGGCAGTATTGCTCTGCCGTCAGCAATCATACATCCATTTTATTTTCGTGAGACATGTGCAGGCACCTGTTCATCTACTGTTCTATCACTATGAATTAGTTTATCTATTATCAATAAGGATACTTCTACAACTACTCTATCAAAGTATGTCCGGACTTCTTACGTTGTCAGTTGCTATATATGAATAAGTGGGTAGCTACTGACAAGCATTAAGCATGTCACACAGCCCAAACATATAACATTTCAGGACACACCACACAGTTAACAACCACAGTGAAGCGTGTCAAAGCCCAAACATGTAACATTCAACAGGACACTTACACAACACATTCAAATCAAACACTCAGACAACATACAAGAACATATACCCCAGCCGGCATTGCTCCCTGCCTATTTTCCTACAGCTCACTATGTGTGCGCACACCTTTATTCACAAACTCTTCAACTTATATTCTTTTACCGAAGCCGCTACAGCTCGATTGGCCGAATACCGAATAATCCTAATTCGGTGAATTTGACATCTGCCTTACATGTAACAGATTAGCGGTTTAGCAGTTTTAATTTAGTTTGAGTGAAGGAATTCATTTTATAGCAAAATCCGAAATCGTGAAGAACTCATGAAAGTAAGCTTATTCTCGGATTCCTGAAACTTTAGATTTGCTATTTCTTTTACTGCAAAGTACAACGTTGGTTTTTTTGTTTAAATCTTTCAAGACATGGTAAATATGAAGGACAAAGCAGTTTTAACATAGTTTGAGTGAAGGAATTCATTTTATTGATAAAATCCCAAGAGTCTGCTGAGAAAAGAGAGTGAATGCGAAGCAGACTTTAACACGGCTCTGGGAGCGAGCCGAGTGCGGGCTAACCGGGAGAATTGCTTGAAAGAAACGCGACACCGAATGAGCGGTCAGAACAAAGCCTCAATACGGTTTTCCCGTGGTGTTTTTGTTGCTGCCTTGTCTTTTGCACAGAGTAAAAGCAAGCGTCTCAACCAAGCAAAGCTCACCATGGGGAAGGTGGCTATGGCAACTAGCCTGATGCCCTGCTCCCGCAGTGACGGATAATCGTACTCTGGTTTCTCTTCATAACATACAAGTCTTTCGCCTTTTACTAAAGACTTCTGTGGAGAGCAGCACTAATGAGTTGTTTCTATTTTTGGTAGGCTTTACCTTTGCGGGTGAAGCCCTTTCTGTCTGTGCAAAAGAAATCTTCTTACTGTGCAGAGTGACTTCTCTGAGTAGAGTCGCCTTACTTGTTGCGACTGTGCCGATGTTCGAAGCTGGAGTGCAAAGTTGTTGCTTGAATGGTGCTTGCTGGAGCGTGCGGGAGTGCAAAGTTATACCATTTAAAAGGGCTGAAGAGTGCTCAGTGCAGCAGGTGGGCGGAGGTGCAAAGTGACACTCTGGCCACCTATGGCCATAAAAAGAACAGGGGTATTAGCGGACAAGTGCGCATTGTGCCAGGAAGGGCCCTCGGACGTGAACCAGTGGACAGTTGTCGCTTCTCGGCCTTTTGGCTAAGATCAAGTGTAGTATCTGTTCTTATCAGTTTAATATCTGAAATGTCCTCTATACGAGGACTACATATTAAATGGATTTTTAGCAATAGGAGTTGAAAAATTAGCTTGCTCCGTTCACTCCAAGCATTGACCCCGTACTGCAGTGCCGCTGGGAACGGTGCGCTCTTCTCTACTCTTGTGAAAAAGCAAACAGCGGTGCAGGATGCAAGTTTCAGGGAGCCCAAGATGAAACTTTCTTTTAGTCTGCTGAGAAAAGAGAGTGAATGCGAAGTAGACTTTAACAAGGCTCTGGGAGCGAGCCGAGTGCGGGCTAACCGGGAGAATTGCTTGAAAGAAACGCCATACCAAATGAGCGGTCAGAACAAAGCCTCAATACGGTGTTCCCGTTTTGTTTTTGTTGCTGCCGCTGTTTGCTTTTTCACAAGAGCGCAGCTGTTGAGGGGGGGCCTGGGGGGGCCTGGGTGATGGTGGGTCTCAGGCCCGGGCTGCTGCGACTGGTGTGACCGGGTGGTTTGTTTGTTTGTTTTTTGTTGTTGTTTGTTTGTTTTTTGTAGAGGTCCTCCGGAGTGGGGTTGGGTTGAGTGGGGTGGGGCGGGATGGGTACCTTCTGGGGGTACAGTAGCTCCCAGAATATGGTCGCTGCAGGCCCCGAGCCTGGTGGACATCAGGCCCTCCTGTCCTGTGTTGGCTCCCTGGTAGCGGGGATGCCTATTGCAGCCAGTCCCTGGCTGCCCCCAGTGTATATCCCCATACCCCTCTCCCTTCTGGCCGTGTTAAAGTCTACTTTGCATTCACTCTCTTTTCTCAGCAGACTCTTGGGATTTTATCTATAAAATGAATTCCTTCACTCAAACTATGTTAAAACTGCTTTGTCCTTCATATTTACCATGTCTAGAAAGATTTAAACAAAAAAAAAACAACATTGTACTTTGCAGTAAAAGGAAGAGCAAATCTAAAGTTTCAGGAATCCGAGAATAAGCTTACTTTCATGAGTTCTTCACGATTTCGGATTTTGCTATAAAATGAATTCCTTCACTCAAACTAAATTAAAACTGCTAAACCGCTAATCTGTTACATGTAAGGCAGATGTCAAATTCACCGAAATAGGATCTAAGGGTATTCGGCCAATCGAGCTGTAGCAGCTTTGGTAAAAGAGTATAAGTTGAAGAGTTTGTGAATAAAGGTGTGCGCACACATAGTGAGCTGTAGGAAAATAGGCAGGGAGCAATGCCGGCTGGGGTATATGTTCTTGTATGTTGTCTGACTGTTTGATTTGAATGTGTTGTGTAAGTGTCCTGTTGAATGTTACATGTTTGGGCTTTGACACGCTTCACTGTGGTTGTTACTGTGTGGTGTGTCCTGAAATGTTATATGTTTGGGCTGTGTGACATGCTTAATGCTTGTCAGTAGCTACCCACTTATTCATATATAGCAACTGACAACATAAGAAGTCTGGACATACTTTGATAGTAGTTGTAGAAGTATCCTTATTGATAATAGATAAACTAATTCATAGTGATAGAACAGTAGATGAACAGGTGCCTGCACATGTCTCACGAAAATAAAATGGATGTATGATTGCTGACGGCAGAGCAATACTGCCAAACTTATGAGTTCTTGTGGCAAACTTGATTCAGTGTCTTGACGTGTATACGCTGTTTCGCTGACTTGATTGTCACAAGAAACAAAGTGTGTTTGATAAGATCCGACCATTTTATTACGGGAGGATCAGTATGTATGGATTCTGATGTGACTGATAAACCCATTCGTATCTTAAGCACAATCTAATACGTCAGACAACGCCCTGGCACACGATAAAAAAAAAAGAGAGAGCGGTTTTGTGTCCCCACAGTCCATAATGTAGAAAAGAGAGAAAAAACCCTTTCTGATTTGGTGTGTGTGCTCATAGTGCAGAGTGTAGAGAAAAGAAAGCCGTTTTGGTGTCACGGGTGTTGTGACTTACACACACACATTTCTAAATTGAGAAAGGAAATTATTTTAGAGGAAGCACTAGAGTTTAGATCCCACATTTGTTGATAGGCATTCATTTATTTCTTCACTTCTGATAAAAATGATAAGACTGACCTAAAGAATTGGAGGCCCATCACACTTTTAAACTTTGACTGTAAACTTTTTAGCAAGGTTTTAACGACACGGATGTCCTCTGTTTTAGAGGAGGTAATTCACCCAGACCAGGCTTGTGCCATCTCAGAGAGACAACTCACCGACAGCCTCGTACTGATTCGAGACATCATTGATTACGCTAGAGACAGAAACACCCGGCTTGTCATCTTAAATTTAGACTTTGAAAAAGCTTTTGATCGGGTCTCGCATCAATATCTCTTTCAGGTGTTGCAGCCATTGAATAGGGCCCGATTGTTCCTACTTGGTGAGATTTGCTTGGTTGAGACGCTTGCTCCCCCCCCTTGCTCCTCAGCTGACCAAGTAGGAACAATCGGGCCCTATTCGATGGCTGCCTTGTCTTTTACTCTGTGCAAAAGACAAGGCAGCCACAAACACCACGGGAACACCGTATTGAGGCTTTGTTCTGACCACTCATTTGGTGTCGCGTTTCTTTCAAGCAATTCTCCCGGTTAGCCCACACTCGGCTCGCTCCCAGAGCCGTGTTAAAGTCTACTTCGCATTCACTCTCTTTTCTCAGCAGATTAAAAGAAAGTTTCATCTTGGGCTCCCTGAAACTTCCATCCTGCACCGCTGTTTGCTTTTTCACAAGAGCAGAGAAGAGCGCACCGTTCCCAGCGGCACTGCAGTACTGGGTCGATGCTTGGAGTGAACGGAGCAAGCTTCTTTTTCAACTCCTATTCTTAAAAATCCATTTAATATGTAGTCCTCGTATAGAGGACATATTAAACTGATAAGAACAGATACTACACTTGATCTTAGCCAAAAGGCCGAGAAGCGATAACTGTCCACTGTTTCAGGTCCGAGGGCCCTTGCTGGCACAATGCGCACTTGTAGCAGTGTTCTTTTTATGGCCATAGGTGGCCAGAGTGTCACGTTGCACCTCCGCCCACCCGCTGCACTGAGCACTCTTCAGCCCTTTTAAATGGTATAACTTTGCACTCCCGCATGCTCCAGCAAGCACCATTCAAGCAACAACTTTGCACTCCAGCTTCGAACATCGGCACAATCGCAACAAGTAAGGCGACTCTACTCAGAGAAGTCACTCTGCACAGTAACAAGATTTCTTTTGCACAGACAGAAAGGGCTTCACCCGCAAAGGTAAAGCCTGCCAAAAATAGAAACAACTCATTAGTGCTGCTCTCCACGAAAGTCTTTAGTAAAAGGCGAAAGACTTGTATGTTATGAAGAGAAACCGAGTACGATTATCCGTCACTGCGGGAGCAGGGCATCAGGCTAGTTGCCATAGCCACCTTCCCCATGGTGAGCGTTGCTTGGTTGAAACGCTTGCCCCTGTGCAATCGACAAGGCAGCAACAAAAACACCACGGGAACACCGTATTGAGGCTTTGTTCTGACCGCTCATTCGGTGTCGCGTTTCTTTCAAGCAATTCTCCCGGTTAGCCCACACTCGGCTCGCTCCCAGAGCCGTGTTAAAGTCTACTTTGCATTCACTCTCTTTTCTCAGCAGACTCTTGGGATTTTATCTATAAAATGAATTCCTTCACTCAAACTATGTTAAAACTGCTTTGTCCTTCATATTTACCATGTCTAGAAAGATTTAAACAAAAAAAAAACAACGTTGTACTTTGCAGTAAAAGAAAGAGCAAATCTAAAGTTTCAGGAATCCGAGAATAAGCTTACTTTCATGAGTTCTTCACGATTTCGGATTTTGCTATAAAATGAATTCCTTCACTGAAACTAAATTAAAACTGCTAAACCGCTAATCTGTTACATGTAAGGCAGATGTCAAATTCACCGAAATAGGATCTAAGGGTATTCGGCCAATCGAGCTGTAGCAGCTTTGGTAAAAGAGTATAAGTTGAAGAGTTTGTGAATAAAGGTGTGCGCACACATAGTGAGCTGTAGGAAAATAGGCAGGGAGCAATGCCGGCTGGGGTATATGTTCTTGTATGTTGTCTGACTGTTTGATTTGAATGTGTTGTGTAAGTGTCCTGTTGAATGTTACATGTTTGGGCTTTGACACGCTTCACTGTGGTTGTTACTGTGTGGTGTGTCCTGAAATGTTATATGTTTGGGCTGTGTGACATGCTTAATGCTTGTCAGTAGCTACCCACTTATTCATATATAGCAACTGACAACATAAGAAGTCTGGACATACTTTGATAGTAGTTGTAGAAGTATCCTTATTGATAATAGATAAACTAATTCATAGTGATAGAACAGTAGATGAACAGGTGCCTGCACATGTCTCATGAAAATAAAATGGGTGTATGATTGCTGACGGCAGAGCAATACTGCCAAACTTATGAGTTCTTGTGGCAAACTTGATTCAGTGTCTTGACGTGTATACGCTGTTTCGCTGACTTGATTGTCACAAGAAACAAAGTGTGTTTGATAAGATCCGACCATTTTATTACGGGAGGATCAGTATGTATGGATTCTGATGTGACTGATAAACCCATTCGTATCGTAAGCATAATCTAATACGTGAGACAACGCCCTGGCACACAATCAAAAAAAAAAAGAGAGTCCCCACAGTCCATAATGTAGAAAAGAGAGAAAAAAGCCTTTCTGATTTGGTGTGTGTGCTCACAGTGCAGAGTGTAGAGAAAAGAGAGAAAAGAAAGCCGTTTTGGTGTCACGGGTGTTGTGACTTACACACACACATTTCTGAATTGAGAAAGGAAATTATTTTAGAGGAAGCACTAGAGTTTAGATCCCACATTTGTTGATAGGCATTCATTTATTTCTTCACTTCTGATGAAGTTTCAACAATAAACAACAAACTTTGTATCATGAGAAAGAACCAGACTCATTCTTCAGGAATCCGAAAATAAGCTCTATTTTACGAGTTATGCACGAATTCGGATTCTCCTATTAAACGAATTCCTTAACTCTAACCAAGTTAAGACTGCTTTGTCCTTCATATTTATTCATGTCTAATCAAGTTTCAACGATAAACAACGTTGTACTTTGTAGAATGAGAAAGAACTTCTTCAGCAATAAGCATCTCTCGACATATGACGAAATACAGATTTTGCTATAAAATTAATTCCTTCTATCAGCCTGACTTAAAACTGTTTGTCCTCCTTATTTATCCACTTCAAATCAAGTTTCAACAATTAAAAAAATGTTGTAGTTTGAGAAAAAACAACTTAATCTTAAGCAATCAGTAGGGTAAGAAAGGGTAAGAAAAGGTGCAAATGCCAACCATACATCACTAAAAGGTGGAGCGGAAGTATTCGGCTGCAAGTAGGTGCGAATGCCTGACAATGTATGATCAAAAGAGGGAGCGGAGGTTTTCGGCTGCAAGGTCTGAATGTCCAACCATAATTTGTAAAAACCGGGGAAGAAAAGGCTCGAAAGCCCGACTATACACCAACAAAAGCGGGAGCGGAGGTGTTCGGCTGCAAGTAGGTGTGAATGTTCGACCATAATTTGTAAAAAGCGGGTAAGAAAAGGTTCGAATGCCCGACTATATATTAACCAAAGCAGGAGGAGAGGTCTTCGGATAAGAGTGGGTGAGAATTTACAACCATAATCTATAAAATGCGGTGAAAAAAAAGGTGTGAATACCCCATAGAACACTAAAAGGTAGAGCGGAAGTGTTCGGCTGCAAGAAGGTGTGAATGTCTGACCATAGTTTGTAAAAAGCGGGTAAGAAAAGTTTCGAATGCCCGAACATACACCATCAAAGGAGGGAGCGGAGGTGTTCCGCTGTAAGAAGGTGTGAATGTCCGACCATAGTTGGCAAAAAGCAGGTAAGAAAAGGTTAAAATACCCGATTGTACACAATCAATAGCGGGAGCAGAGTTGTTCCGCTACTAAAAGGTGTGAAAGTCCGACCATGGTTTGTAAAAAGCGGGTAAGAAAAGGTGCGAATGCCCGACAATGTATGATCAAAAGAGGGAGTGGAGGTTTTCGGCTGAAACAAGGTCTGAATGTCCATCCATATTTTGTAAAAATCTGGGAAGAAAAGGCTCGAAAGCCCGACTATACACCATCAACAGCTGGAGCGGAGGTGTTCAGCTGCAAGAAGGTCTGAATGTCCATCAATAATTGCTAGAAAACATGGAAGAGAATTTTCGAATATCAAACCGCACATGATCATTAGCGGGAGAGGAGGTGTTCAAATGCAAGAAGGTGTGAATGTCCACCCATAATTACTGCAAAATGGGTAAGAAAAGGTACGAATGCCCAACCATACATGATCCTAACAGGGAGCGGAGGTGTTTGGCTGCGACAAGGTGTGTATGTCCACCCATAATTAATGAAAAGCGGGCAACAAGTAGGTTTGAATACCCATCATCAAAAGCAGGAGTGGATGTGTTCGGCTACAAGAAGGTTTGAATGTCTGACCATAGTTTGTAAAAAGCGGGTAAGAAAAGGTTCGAATGCCCGAACATACACCATCAAAAGAGGGAGCGGAGGTGTTCCGCTGTAAGACGGTGTGAATGTCCAACAATAGTTGGTAAAAAGCGGGTAAGAAAAGGTTAAAATACCCGACTGTACACAATCAATAGCGGGAGCGGAGTTGTTCGGCTACAAGAAGGTGTGAAAGTCCGACCATGGTTTGTAAAAAGCGGGTAAGAAAAGGTGCGAATGCCCGACAATGTATGATCAAAAGAGGGAGTGGAGGTTTTCTGCTGCAAGAAGGTCTGAATGTCCAACAATAATTTTGTAAAAAGCGGGGAAGAAAAGGCTCGAAAGCCCGACTATACACCATCAAAAGTGGGAGCGGAGGTGTTCAGCTGCAAGACGGTCTGAATGTCCATCAATAATTGGTAGAAAACATTAAAGAAAATTTTCGAATATCAAACTGCACATGATCATAAGCGGGAGAGGAGGTGTTCAGCTGCAAGAAGGTGTGAATGTCTACCCATAATTACTGAAAAATGGGTAAGAAAAGGTGCGAATGCCTAACCATACATCATCAAAAGAGGGAGCGGAGGTGTTCCGCTGTAAGACGGTGTGAATGTCCGATCATAGTTGGTAAAAAGCGGGTAAGAAAAGGTTAAATTACCCGACTGTACACAATCAAAAGAGGAAGCGGAGTTGTTCAGCTAAGAGAAGGTGTGAAAGTCCGACCTTGGTTTGTAAAAAGCGGGTAAGAAAAGGTTCGTATGCCCGAATATACACCATCAAAAGCGGAAGCGGAGGTGTTCGGCTGCAAGATATTGTGAACGTCCGACCAAAGTTTGTAAAAAGCAGTTAAGAAAAGGTTCGAATATCCAACCATACATAATCAAAAGCAGGAGCAGAGCTGTTCGACTGCAAGTAGGTGTGAATGTCAGATCATAATTTGCAAAAAGCTGATGAGAAAGGGTGAGTATGCCCGACTATACACCATCAAATGCGGTAGCGGAGTTGTTCGGCTGTGAGTAGGTGTGAATCTCCAACCATAATTGCTGAAAAATGTGTTAGAAAAGGTAAAAATGCCGGTCCATACATAATCAAAATCGGGAGAGGTGGTGTTCAGCTGCAAGAAGGTCTAAATGTCCATCAATAATTGCTAGAAAACATGAAAGAAAATTTTCGAAAATCAAACCACACATGATCATAAGTGGGAGAGGAGGTGTTCAGCTGCAAGAAGGTGTGAATGTCCACCCATAATACCTGAAAAATGGGTAAAAAAAAGGTGCGAATGCCCAACCATACATCATCAAAAGCAGGAGTGCATGTGTTCGGCTACAAGAAGGTGTGAACGTCCAACCAAAGTTTGTAAAAAGCAGTTAAGAAAAGGTTCGAATATCCAACCATACATAATCAAAAGCGGGAGCAGTGCTGTTCGACTGCAAGTAGGTGTGAATGTCAGATCATAATTTGCAAAAAGCTGATGAGAAAGGGTGAGAATGCCCGACTATAAACCATCAAATGCGGTAGCGGAGTTGTTCGGCTGTGAGTAGGTGTGAATCTCCAACCATAATTGCTGAAAAATGTCTTAGAAAAGGTAAAAATGCCGGTCCATACATAATCAAAATCGGGAGAGGTGGTGTTCAGCTGCAAGAAGGTCTAAATGTCCATCAATAATTGCTAGAAAACATGAAAGAAAATTTTCGAAAATCAAACCACACATGATCATAAGTGGGAGAGGAGGTGTTCAGCTGCAAGAAGGTGTGAATGTCCACCCATAATACCTGAAAAATGGGTAAAAAAAAGGTGCGAATGCCCAACCATACATCATCAAAAGCAGGAGTGCATGTGTTCGGCTACAAGAAGGTGTGAACGTCCAACCAAAGTTTGTAAAAAGCAGTTAAGAAAAGGTTCGAATATCCAACCATACATAATCAAAAGCGGGAGCAGAGCTGTTCGACTGCAAGTAGGTGTGAATGTCAGATCATAATTTGCAAAAAGCTGATGAGAAAGGGTGAGAATGCCCGACTAAACACCATCAAATGCGGTAGCGGAGTTGTTCGGCTGTGAGTAGGTGTGAATCTCCAACCATAATTGCTGAAAAATGTGTTAGAAAAGGTAAAAAATGCCGGTCCATACATAATCAAAATCGGGAGAGGTGGTGTTCAGCTGCAAGAAGGTCTAAATGTCCATCAATAATAGCTAGAAAACATGAAAGAAAATTTTCGAAAATCAAACCACACATGATCATAAGTGGGAGAGGAGGTGTTCAGCTGCAAGAAGGTGTGAATGTCCACCCATAATACCTGAAAAATGGGTAAAAAAAAAGGTGCGAATGCCCAACCATACATCATCAAAAGCAGGAGTGCATGTGTTCGGCTACAAGAAGGTGTGAACGTCCAACCAAAGTTTGTAAAAAGCAGTTAAGAAAAGGTTCGAATATACAACCATACATAATCAAAAGCGGGAGCAGAGCTGTTCAACTGCAAGTAGGTGTGAATGTCAGATCATAATTTGCAAAAAGCTGATGAGAAAGGGTGAGAATGCCCGACTATACACCATCAAATGCGGGAGCGGAGTTGTTCGGCTGTGAGTAGGTGTGAATCTCCGACCATAATTGCTGAAAAATGTGTTAGAAAGTGTAAGAATGCCGGTCCATACATCATCAAAAGCGAGAGAGGTTGTGTTCGGCTGCAAGTAGGTGTGAATGTCCAGCCATAATTACTCACAAACGGGTAAGAAAAGGTAGTATTGCCAGACCATATATGATCAAAACAGGGAGCGGAGGTGGTTCAGCTGCAAGAAGGTTTGAATGTCCGACTAAAGTTCAAATATATTAACAAAAGCGGGAGGAGAGGTCTTCGGATGAGAGTGGTTGAAAATTTCCAACCATAATGTATAAAATGCGGTGAAAAAAAGGTGTGATAGAACACTAAAAGGTGGAGCGGAAGTGTTCGGCTGCAAGAAGGTGTGAATGTCCGACTATATTTGGTGAAAAGCAGGTGAAGCAAGGTCTGAATGCCCAACCTTACATCATCAAAAGCGAGATCAGAGGTGTTTGGCTGCAAGAAGGCCATAGTTTGCCAAAAGCGGGTAAGGTGCGAATGTCCGACTAAATATCAACAAAAGTGGGGGCGGAGGTCTTCGGATGCAAGTGGGTGTGAATGTCCGACTATATTTGGTGAAAAGCAGGTGAAGCAAGGTCTGAATGCCCAACCTTACATCATCAAAAGCGAGATCAGAGGTGTTGGGCTGCAAGAAGGCCATAGTTTGCCAAAAGCGGGTAAGGTGCGAATGACCGACTAAATATCAACAAAAGTGGGGGCGGAGGTCTTCGGATGCAGGTGGGTTTGAATATCCCACCATACAAGTATGGTGGAGAGGAAGCTGTGAATGGCCGACCATAGTAAAAGGCGGGTGAGAGAAGGTGCGAATGTCAAACCATACATAATCAAAAGAGGGAGCGGAGGTGTTCCGCTGTAAGACGGTGTGAATGTCCGACCATAGATGGTAAAAAGCGGGTAAGAAAAGGTTAAATTACCCGACTGTACACAATCAAAAGAGGGAGCGGAGTTGTTCAGCTAAGAGAAGGTGTGAAAGTCCGACCTTGGTTTGTAAAAAGCGGGTAAGAAAAGGTTCGTATGCCCGAATATACACCATCAAAAGCGGAAGCGGAGGTGTTCGGCTGCAAGATATTGTGAACGTCCGACCAAAGTTTGTAAAAAGCAGTTAAGAAAAGGTTTGAATATCCAACCGAACATAATCAAAAGCGGGAGCAGAGCTGTTCGACTGCAAGTAGGTGTGAATGTCAGATCATAATTGCTGAAAAATGTGATAGAAAAGACTAGAATGCCGGACAATACATCATCAAAAGCGGGAGAGGTGGTTTTTCGGCTGCAAGTAGGTGTGAATGTCCAGCCATAATTACTCACAAACGGGGGAAGAAAAGGTAGTATTTCCAGACCACACATGATCAAAACAGGGAATGGAGGTGGTTCAGCTGCAAGGTGTGAATGTCTGACTAAAGTTTGTAAAAACCGTGTAAGACAAGGGGCGAATGCCCGACAATGTATGATCAAAAGAGGGAGCGGAGGTTTTCGGCTGCAAGGTCTGAATGTCCAACCATAATTTGTAAAAATCGGGGAAGAAAATGCTCGAAAGCCCGACTATACACCATCAAAAGCGGGAGCAGAGGTGTTCAGGTGCAAGAAGGTCTGAACGTCCGACCAATAATTACTGAAAAATGGGTAAGAAAAGGTGCGAATGCCAAATCATACATCATCAAAAGCAGGAGCGGATGTGTTCGGCTACAAGAAGGTTTGAATGTCCAACCATAGTAAGTGATAGGTGGGTAAGAAAAGGCTCGAATGCCCGACTATACACCATCAAAAACGGAAGCGGAGGTGTTCGGCTGCAAGACGGTGTGAACGTCCGACCAAAGTTTGTAAAAAGCATTAAGAAAATGTTCGAATATCCAACCAAACATAATCAAAAGCGGGAGCAGAGCTGTTCGACTGCAAGTAGGTGTGAATATCAGATCATAATTTGCAAAAAGCTGATGAGAAAGGGTGAGAATGCCCGACTATACACTATCAAATGTGGGAGCGGAGTTGTTCGTCTGTGAGTAGGTGTGAATGTCCGACCATAATTGCTGAAAAATGTGTTAGAAAAGGTAAGAATGCCGGACCATATATCATCAAAAGCGGGAGAGGTTGTGTTCGGCTGCAAGAAGGTGTGAATGTCCAGCCATAATTACTCACAAACGGGTAAGAAAAGGTACTATTGCCAGACCATATATGATCAAAACAGGGAGCGGAGGTGGTTCAGCTGCAAGAAGGTGTGAATGTCCGACTAAAGTTTGTAAAAAGCGGGTAAGACAAGGTGTGAATGCCCGACAATGTATGATCAAAAGAGGAGCGGAGGTTTTCGGCTGCAAGAAGGTCTGAATGTCCACCCATAATTACTGAAAAATGGGTAAGAAAAGGTGCGAAAGCCCAACCGCACATGATCATAAGTGGATGAGAAGGTGTTCGACTGCAAGTAGGTGTGAATGTAAGATCATAATTTGTAAAAAGCGGGTAAGAAAAGGTAAGAATTCCCTAACCATAAATTATCAAAAGCGGCTGCAGAGTTTCGGCTGGTATTTATCAATGTCTAGATAGATTTCAACAAAAAACAACGTTGTACTTTGCAGTAAAAGAAAGTGCAAATCAAAAGTTTTAGGAATCCGAGAATAAGCTTATTTTCATGAGTTCTGCACGATTTCGGATTTTATGTATAAAATGAATTTCTTCACGCAAACTAAGTTAACACTGCTTTGTCCTTCATATGTACCCATTTCTACATATATTTCAAGCATAAACTTCCTCATATTACCCTGAATGAGAAAGAGCCACACTTGTGATTAAGCCATACCTCCCTTTTGAGGAGTTCTGCATGATTTGGGATTTTATCTATAAAATTAATTCCTTCACTCAAACTATGTTAAAACGGCTTTTACCTTCATATTTATCAATCTCTTGATAGATTTAAACAAAAAAACAACGTTGTACTTTGCAATAAAAGAAAGAGCAAATCAAAAGTTTTAGGAATCCAAGAATAAGCTTATTTTCATGAGTTCTGCACGATTTCGGATTTTATGTATAAAATGAATTAATTCACTCAAACCAAGTTAAAACTGCTTTTTCCTTCATATTTATCAATGTCTAGATCGACTTCAACAAAGAACAACATTGTATTTTGCAGTAGAAGAAAGAGCAAAACTGAAGGATCAGGAATCCGAGAATAAGCTTCTTTTCATACGTTCTGCATGATTTGGGATTTTATGTATAAAATGAATTCCTTCACTCAAACTAAGTTAACACTGCTTTGTCCTTCATATGTACCCATTTCTACATATATTTCAAGCATAAACTTCCTCATACTACCCTGAATGAGAAAGAACCAGACTTGTGATTAAGCCATACGCCCCATTTGAGGAGTTCTGCATGATTTGGGATTTTATCTATAAAATCAATTCCTTCACTCAAACTATGTTAAAACGGCTTTTACCTTCATATTTGTCAATGTCTCGATAGATTTAAACAAAAAAATAACGTTGTACTTTGCAGTAAAAGAAAGAGCCAATCAAAAGTTTTAGGAATCCGAGAATAAGCTTATTTTCATGAGTTCTGCACGATTTCGGATTTTATGTATAAAATGAATTCATTCACTCAAACCAAGTTAAAACTGCTTTTTCCTTCATATTTATCAATGTGTAGATGGATTTCAACTTCTTCTACTGCAAAGTCCAATGTTTTTCTTTGTTGAAGTCAATCTAGACATTGATGAATATGGAAGGACAAAGCAGTTTTAACTTGGTTTGAGCAAAGCAATTTTATAGCAAAATCCGAGTTGTTCGGCTGTGAGTAGGTGTGAATCTCCAACCATAATTGCTGAAAAATGTGTTAGAAAATGTAAAAATGCCGGTCCATACATAATCAAAATCGGCAGAGGTGGTGTTCAGCTGCAAGAAGGTCTAAATGTCCATCAATAATTGCTAGAAAACATGAAAGAAAATTTTCGAAAATCAATCCACACATGATCATAAGTGGGAGAGGTTGTGTTCGGCTGTAAGTAGGTGTGAATGTCCAGCCATAATTACTCACAAACGGGTAAGAAAAGGTAGTATTGCCAGACCATATATGATCAAAACAGGGAGCGGAGGTGGTTCAGCTGCAAGAAGGTTTGAATGTACGACTAAAGTTCAAATATATTAACAAAAGCGGGAGGAGAGGTCTTCGGATGAGAGTGGTTGAAAATTTCCAACCATAATGTATAAAATGCGGTGAAAAAAAGGTGTGATAGAACACTAAAAGGTGGAGCGGAAGTGTTCGGCTGCAAGAAGGTGTGAATGTCCGACTATATTTGGTGAAAAGCAGGTGAAGCAAGGTCTGAATGCCCAACCTTACATCATCAAAAGCGAGATCAGAGGTGTTTGGCTGCAAGAAGGCCATAGTTTGCCAAAAGCGGGTAAGGTGCGAATGACCGACTAAATATCAACAAAAGTGGGGGCGGAGGTCTTCGGATGCAGGTGGGTGTGAATATCCCACCATACAAGTATGGTGGAGAGGAAGCTGTGAATGGCCGACCATAGTAAAAGGCGGGTGAGAGAAGGTGCGAATGTCAAACCATACATAATCAAAACAGGGAGCGGAGGTGTTCTGCTGTAAGAAGGTGTGAATGTCCAACCATAGTTGGTAAAAAGCGGGTAAGAAAAGGTTAAAATACCCGACTGTACACAATCAATAGCGGGAGCGGAGTTGTTCGGCTACTAAAAGGTGTGAAAGTCCGACCATGGTTTGTAAAAAGCGGGTAAGAAAAGGTGCGAATGCCCGACAATGTATGATCAAAAGAGGGAGTGGAGGTTTTCGGCTGCAAGAAGGTCTGAATGTCCAACCATAATTTGTAAAAACCGGGGAAGAAAAGGCTCGAATGCCCGACTATACACCATCAAAAGTGGGAGCGGAGGTGTTCAGCTGCAAGACGGTCTGAATGTCCATCAATAATTGCTAGAAAACATGAAAGAAAATTTTCGAATATCAAACTGCACATGATCATAAGCGGGAGAGGAGGTGTTCAGCTGCAAGAAGGTGTGAATGTCTACCCATAATTACTGAAAAATGGGTAAGAAAAGGTGCGAATGCCTAACCATACATCATCAAAAGAGGGAGCGGAGGTGTTCCGCTGTAAGACGGTGTGAATGTCCGACCATAGATGGTAAAAAGCGGGTAAGAAAAGGTTAAATTACCCGACTGTACACAATCAAAAGAGGGAGCGGAGTTGTTCAGCTAAGAGAAGGTGTGAAAGTCCGACCTTGGTTTGTAAAAAGCGGGTAAGAAAAGGTTCGTATGCCCGAATATACACCATCAAAAGCGGAAGCGGAGGTGTTCGACTGCAAGTAGGTGTGAATGTCAGATCATAATTTGCAAAAAGCTGATGAGAAAGGGTGAGAATGCCCGACTATACACCATCAAATGCGGTAGCGGAGTTATTCGGCTGTGAGTAGGTGTGAATCTCCAACCATAATTGCTGAAAAATGTGTTAGAAAAGGTAAAAATGCCGGTCCATGCATCATCAAAATCGGGAGAGGTGGTGTTCAGCTGCAAGAAGGTCTAAATTTCCATCAATAATTGCTAGAAAACATGAAAGAAAATTTTCGAAAATCAAACCACACATGATCATAAGTGGGAGAGGAGGTGTTCAGCTGCAAGAAGGTGTGAATATCCACCCATAATACCTGAAAAATGGGTAAAAAAAAGGTGCGAATGCCCAACCATACATCATCAAAAGCAGGAGTGCATGTGTTCGGCTACAAGAAGGTGTGAACATCCAACCAAAGTTTGTAAAAAGCAGTTAAGAAAAGGTTCGAATATCCAACCAAACATAATCAAAAGCGGGAGCAGAGCTGTTCGACTGCAATTAGGTGTGAATGTCAGATCATAATTTGCAAAAAGCTGATGAGAAAGGGTGAGAATGCCCGACTATACACCATCAAATGCGGGAGCGGAGTTGTTCGGCTGTGAGTAGGTGTGAATCTCCGACCATAATTGCTGAAGAATGTGTTAGAAAAGGTAAGAATGCCGGTCCATACATCATCAAAAGCGAGAGAGGTTGTGTTCGGCTGCAAGTAGGTGTGACTGTTCGACTAAAGTTTGTAAAAAGTGGGTAAGACAAGGTGCGAATGCCTGACAATGTATGATCAAAAGCGGGAGCGGAGGTGTTCAGCTGCAAGAAGGTCTACATGTCCATCAATAATTGCTAGAAAACATGAAAGAAATTTTTCGAAAATCAAACCGCACATGATCATAAGTGGGATAGGAGGTGTTCAGCTGCAAGGTGTGAATGTCCACCCATAATTCCTGAAAAATGGGCAAAAAAAAGGTGTGAATGCCCAACCATACATCATCAAAAGCAGGAGTGGAAGTGTTCGGCTACAAGAAGGTGTGAACGTCCAACCAAAATATGTAAAAAGCAGTTAAGAAAAGGTTCGAATATCCAACCAAACATAATCAAAAGCGGGAGCAGAGCTTTTCGACTGCAAGTAGGTGTGAATGTCAGATCATAATTTGCAAAACGCTGATGAGAAAGGGTGAGAATGCCCGACTATACATCATCAAATGCGGCTGTGAGTAGGTGTGAATCTCCGACCATAATTGCTGAAAAATGTGTTAGAAAAGGTAAAAATGCCGGTCCATACATCATCAAAAGCGAGAGAGGTTGTGTTCGGCTGCAAGTAGGTGTGAATGTCCAGCCATAATTACTCACAAACGGGTAAGAAAAGGTAGTTTTACCAGACCATATATGATCAAAACAGGGAGCGGAGGTGGTTCAGCTGCAAGAAGGTTTGAATGTCCGACTAAAGTTCAAATATATTAAAGAAAGCGGGAGGAGAGGTCTTCGGATGAGAGTGGTTGAAAATTTCCGACCATAATGTATAAAATGCGGTGAAAAAAAGGTGTGATAGAACACTAAAAGGTGGAGCGGAAGTGTTCGGCTGCAAGAAGGTGTGAATGTCCGACTATATTTGGTGAAAAGCAGGTGAAGCAAGGTCTGAATGCCCAACCTTACATCATCAAAAGCGAGATCAGAGGTGTTTGGCTGCAAGAAGGCCATAGTTTGCCAAAAGCGGGTAAGGTGCGAATGTCCGACTAAATATCAACAAAATTTGGGGCAGAGGTCTTCGGATGCAAGTGGGTGTGAATATCCAACCATACAAGTATGGTGGAGAGGAAGCTGTGAATAGCCGACCATAGTTTGGAAAAAGCGGGTAAGAAAAGGTTTGAATACCCGAACATACACCATCAAAAGAGGGAGCGGAGGTGTTCCGCTGTACGAAGGTGTGAATGTCCGATCATAGTTGGTAAAAAGCGGGTAAGAAAAGGTTAAAATACCCGACTGTACACAATCAATAGCGGGAGCGGATTTGTTCGGCTACTAAAAGGTGTGAAAGTCCGACCCTGGTTTGTGAAAAGCGGGTAAGAAAAGGTTCGAATGCCCGAACATACACCATCAAAAGAGGGAGCGGAGGTGTTCCGCTGTAAGACGGTGTGAATGTCCGATCATAGTTGGTAAAAAGCGGGTAAGAAAAGGTTAAAATACCCGACTGTACACAATCAAAAGAGGGAGCGGAGTTGTTCAGCTAAGAGAAGGTGTGAAAGTCCGACCATGGTTTGTAAAAAGCGGGTAAGAAAAGGTTCGTATGCCCGAATATACACTATCAAAACCGGAAGCGTAGGTGTTCGGCTGCAAGAAGATGTGAACGTCCGACCAAAGTTTGTAAAAAAGCAGTTAAGAAAAGGTTCGAATATCTAACCAAACATAATCAAAAGCGGGAGCAGAGCTGTTCAACTGCAAGTAGGTGTGAATGTCAGAGAATAATTTGCAAAAAGCTGATGAGAAAGGGTGAGAAATCCTGACTATACACCATCAAATGCGGTAGCGGAGTTGTTCGGCTGTGAGTAGGTGTGATTCTCCAACCATAATTGCTGAAAAATGTGTTAGAAAAGGTAAGAATGCCGGTCCATACATCATCAAAAGCGGGAGAGGTGGTGTTCGGCTGCAAGTAGGTGTGAATGTCCATTAATAATTGCTTTAAAACATGAAAGAAAATTTTCGAATATCAAACCTTACATGATCATTAGCGGGAGAGGAGGTGTTCAGCTGCAAGAAGATGTGAATATCCACCCATAATTACTGAAAAATGGGTAGGAAAAGATGCGAATGTCCAACCATAAATCATCAAAAGCAGGAGTGGAGTTGTTCAGCTACAAGAAGGTATGAAAGTCCAACCATGGTTTGTAAAAAGCGGGTAAGAGAAGGTTCGAATATGACAATGTATGATCAAAAGCGGGAGCAGAGGTGTTCAGGTGCAAGAAGGTCTGAACGTCCGACCAATAATTACTGAAAAATGGGTAAGAAAAGGTGCGAATGCCAAATCATACATCATCAAAAGCAGGAAAGGATGTGTTCGGCTACAAGAAGGTTTGAATGTCCAACCATAGTAAGTAATAGGTGGGTAAGAAAAGGCTCGAATGCCCGACTATACACCATCAAAAGCGGAAGCGGAGGTGTTCGGCTGCAAGACGGTGTGAACGTCCGACCAAAGTTTGTAAAAAGCATTAAGAAAATGTTCGAATATCCAACCAAACATAATCAAAAGCGGGAGCAGAGCTGTTCGACTGCAAGTAGGTGTGAATATCAGATCATAATTTGCAAAAAGCTGATGAGAAAGGGTGAGAATGCCCGACTATACACTATCAAATGTGGGAGCGGAGGTGTTCGTCTGTGAGTAGGTGTGAATGTCCGACCATAATTGCTGAAAAATGTGTTAGAAAAGGTAAGAATGCCGGACCATATATCATCAAAAGCGGGAGAGGTTGTGTTCGGCTGCAAGAAGGTGTGAATGTCCAGCCATAATTACTCACAAACGGGTAAGAAAAGGTACTATTGCCAGACCATATATGATCAAAACAGGGAGTGGAGGTGGTTCAGCTGCAAGAAGGTTTGAATGTCCGACTAAAGTTTGTAAAAAGCGGGTAAGACAAGGTGTGAATGCCCGACAATGTATGATCAAAAGAGGAGCGGAGGTTTTCGGCTGCAAGAAGGTCTGAATGTCCACCCATAATTACTGAAAAATGGGTAAGAAAAGGTGCGAAAGCCCAACCGCACATGATCATAAGTGGATGAGAAGGTGTTCGACTGCAAGTAGGTGTGAATGTAAGATCATAATTTGTAAAAAGCGGGTAAGAAAAGGTAAGAATGCCCAACCGTAAATTATCAAAAGCGGCAGCAGAGTTTCGGCTGGTATTTATCAATGTCTAGATAGATTTCAACAAAAAACAACGTTGTACTTTGCAGTAAAAGAAAGTGCAAATCAAAAGTTTTAGGAATCCGAGAATAAGCTTATTTTCATGAGTTCTGCACGATTTCGGATTTTATGTATAAAATGAATTTCTTCACGCAAACTAAGTTAACACTGCTTTGTCCTTCATATGTACCCATTTCTACATATATTTCAAGCATAAACTTCCTCATATTACCCTGAATGAGAAAGAGCCACACTTGTGATTAAGCCATACCTCCCTTTTGAGGAGTTCTGCATGATTTGGGATTTTATCTATAAAATTAATTCCTTCACTCAAACTATGTTAAAACGGCTTTTACCTTCATATTTATCAATGTCTCGATAGATTTAAACAAAAAAACAACGTTGTACTTTGCAATAAAAGAAAGAGCAAATCAAAAGTTTTAGGAATCCGAGAATAAGCTTATTTTCATGTGTTCTGCACGATTTCGGATTTTATATATAAAATGAATTCATTCACTCAAACCAAGTTAAAACTGCTTTTTCCTTCATATTTATCAATGTCTAGATCGACTTCAACAAAGAACAACATTGTATTTTGCAGTAGAAGAAAGAGCAAAACTGAAGGATCAGGAATCCGAGAATAAGCTTCTTTTCATACGTTCTGCATGATTTGGGATTTTATGTATAAAATGAATTCCTTCACTCAAACTAAGTTAACACTGCTTTGTCCTTCATATGTACCCATTTCTACATATATTTCAAGCATAAACTTCCTCATACTACCCTGAATGAGAAAGAACCACACTTGTGATTAAGCCATACGCCCCTTTTGAGGAGTTCTGCATGATTTGGGATTTTATCTATAAAATCAATTCCTTCACTCAAACTATGTTAAAACGGCTTTTACCTTCATATTTATCAATGTCTCGATAGATTTAAACAAAAAAACAACGTTGTACTTTGCAGTAAAAGAAAGAGCCAATCAAAAGTTTTAGGAATCCGAGAATAAGCTTATTTTTATGAGTTCTGCACGATTTCGGATTTTATGTATAAAATGAATTCATTCACTCAAACCTAGTTAAAACTGCTTTTTCATTCATATTTATCAATGTCTAGATCGACTTCAACAAAGAAAAACATTGTATTTTGCAGTAGAAGAAAGAGCAAAACTGAAGGATCAGGAATCCGAGAATAAGCTTATTTTCTTATGGGCAAGTGGGAACTGCTTTGTCCTTCATATTTATCAATGTGTAGATGGATTTCAACTTCTTCTACTGCAAAGTCCAATGTTTTTCTTTGTTGAAGTCGATCTAGACATTGATGAATATGGAAGGACAAAGCAGTTTTAACTTGGTTTGAGCAAAGCAATTCATTTTATAGCAAAATCCGAAATCGTGCAGAACTCATGAAAGCAGGCTTATACTCGGATTCCTGAAACTTTAGATTTGCTCTTTCTTTTACTGCAAAGTACAACGTTGTTTTTTTTGTTTAAATCTTTCTAGACATGGTAAATATGAAGGACAAATCAGTTTTAACATAGTTTGAGTGAAGTAATGCATTTTATAAGCAAAATCCCAAATCATGCAGAACTCACGAAAAGCTTTTTCTCGCTTTTCACTGCTTTTTACAAACTTCGGTCGGACGTTCACACCTTCTTGCATCCGAACACCTCCGCTTCCGCTTTTGATGATGTATATTCGGGCATTCGAACCTTTTATTACCCGCTTTTTACAAACCATTGTCGGACTTTCACACCTTCTTGCAGCCGAACACCACCTCTACCGCTTTTGATGATGTATGGTCCAGTATTCTTACCTTTTCTAACACATTTTTCAGCAATTATGGTCGGACATTCACACCTACTCACAGCTGGACACCTCCGCTCCCGCTTTTGATCATACAATGTCGGGACATCGCTCCTTGTCTTACTAGCTTTTTACAAACTTTAGTCGAACATTCACACCTTCTTGCAGCTGAACACCTCCGCTCCCGCTTTTGATGATGTATAGTCGGGCTTTCAAGCCTTTTCTTAACCGGTTTTTACAAATTATGGTTGGACATTCAGACCTTGCAGCCGAACACCTCCGCATTCTCTTTTGATCATACATTGTCGGGCATTCGCACCTTGTCTTACCCGCTTTTTACAAACTATAGTCAGACATTCACACCTTGCAGCTGAACCTCCGCTCCCTGTTTTGATCATGTATGGTCTGGCAATACTACCTTTTCTTCCCACGTTTGTGAGTAATTATGGCTGGACATTCACACCTACTTGCAGTCGAACAGCTCTGCTCCCGCTTTTGATTATGTTTGGTTGGATATTCGAACCTTTTCTTAACTGCTTTTTACAAACCATGGTCGGACTTTCACATCTTCTTGTAGCCGAACACATCCGCTCCCGCTATTAATTGTGTACAGTCGGGTATTTTAACCTTTTCTTACCCGCTTTTTACCAAGTATTGTCGGACATTCACACCTTCGTACAGCGGAACACCTCCGCTCCCTCTTTTGATGGTGTATGTTCGGGCATTCAAACCTTTTCTTACCCGCTTTTTCCAAACTATGGTCGGCTATTCACAGCTTCCTCTCCACCATACTTGTATGGTGGGATATGCACACCCACTTGCATCCGAAGACCTCCGCCCCAAATTTTGTTGATATTTAGTCGGACATTCGCACCTTACCCGCTTTTGGCAAACTATGGCCTTCTTGCAGCCAAACACCTCTGATCTCCGTTTTGATGATGTAAGGTTGGGCATTCAGACCTTGCTTCACCTGCTTTTCACCAAATATAGTTGGACATTCACACCTTCTTGCAGCCGAACACTTCCGCTCCACCTTTTAGTGTTCTATCACACCTTTTTTTCACCGCATTTTATACATTATGGTCGGAAATTTTCAACCACTCTCATCCGAAGACCTCTCCCGCTTTTGTTAATATATTTGAACTTTAGTCGGACATTCAAACCTTCTTGCAGCTGAACCACCTCCGCTCCCTGTTTTGATCATATATGGTCTGGCAATACTACCTTTTCTTACCCGTTTGTGAGTAATTATGGCTGGACATTCACACCTACTTGCAGCCGAACACAACCTCTCTCGCTTTTGATGATGTATGGACCGGCATTGTTACCTTTTCTAACACATTTTTCAGCAATTATGGTCGGAGATTCACACCTACTCACAGCCGAACAATTCCGCTCCCGCATTTGATGGTGTATAGTCGGGCATTCTCACCCTTTCTCATCAGCTTTTTGCAAATTATGATCTGACATTCACACCTACTTGCAGTCGAACAGCTCTGCTCCCGCTTTTGATTATGTTTGGTTGGATATTCGAACCTTTTCTTAACTTCTTTTTACATATTTTGGTTGGACGTTCACACCTTCTTGTAGCCGAACACTTCCACTCCTGCTTTTGATGATGTATGGTTGGGCATTCACACCTTTTTTTTGCCCATTTTTCAGGAATTATGGGTGGACATTCACACCTTGCAGCTGAACACCTCCTATCCCACTTATGATCATGTGCGGTTTGATTTTCGAAAAGTTTCTTTCATGTTTTCTAGCAATTATTGATGGACATTCAAACCTTCTTGCAGCTGAACACCTCCGCTCCCGCTTTTGATCATACATTGTCAGGCATTCGCACCTTGTCTTACCCTCTTTTTACAAACTTTAGTCGAACAGTCAAACCTTTTTGCAGCCGAACACCACCTCTCCCGCTTTTGATGATGTATGGTCCAGCATTCTTACCTTTTCTAACACATTTTTCAGCAATTATGGTCGGAGATTCACACCTACTCACAGCCGAACAACTCCGCTCCCGCATTTGATGGTGTATAGTCGGGCATTCTCACCCTTTCTCATCAGCTTTTTGCAAATTATGATCTGACATTCACACCTACTTGCAGTCGAACAGCTCTGCTCCCGCTTTTGATTATGTTTGGTTGGATATTCGAACCTTTTCTTAACTGCTTTTTACAAACTTTGGTTGGACGTTCACACCTTCTTGTAGCCGAACACATGCACTCCTGCTTTTGATGATGTATGGTTGGGCATTCGCACCTTTTGTTTACCCATTTTTCAGGTATTATGGGTGGACATTCACACCTTCTTGCAGCTGAACACCTCCTCTCCCACTTATGATCATGTGTGGTTTGATTTTCGAAACTTTTCTTTCATGTTTTCTAGCAATTATTGATGGACATTTAGACCTTCTTGCAGCTGAACACCACCTCTCCCGATTTTGATGATGTATGGACCGGCATTTTTACCTTTTCTAACACATTTTTCAGCATTTATGGTTGGAGATTCACACCTATTCACAGCAGAATAACTCCGCTACCGCATTTGATGGTGTATAGTCGGGCATTCTCAAACTTTCTCATTAGCTTTTTGCAAATTATGATCTGACATTCACACCTACTTCCAGTCGAACAGCTCTGCTCCCGCTTTTGATTATGTTTGGTTAGATATTCGAACCTTTTCTTAAATGCTTTTTACAAACTTTGGTCGGACGTTCACAATATCTTGCAGCCGAACACCTCCGCTTCCGCTTTTGATGGTGTATATTTGGGCATACGAACCTTTTCTTACCCACTTTTTACAAACCAAGGTCGGACTTTCACACCTTCTCTTAGCTGAACAACTCCGCTCCCTCTTTTGATTGTGTACAGTCGGGTAATTTAACCTTTTCTTACCCGCTTTTTACCATCTATGGTCGGACATTCACACCGTCTTACAGCGGAACACCTTCGCTCCCTCTTTTGATGATGTATGGTTAGGCATTCGCACCTTTTCTTACCCATTTTTCAGTAATTATGGGTAGACATTCACACCTACTTGCAGCTGAATACTTCCGCTCCACCTTTTAGGTATGTATGGTTGGCATTTGCACCTCTTTTTATACTGATTGCTGAAGATTAAGGTGTTCTTTCTCAAACTACAATTTTTTTTTAATTGTTGAAACTTGATTTGAAGTGGATAAATAAGGAGGACAAACAGTTTTAAGTCAGGCTGATAGAAGGAATTAATTTTATAGCAAAATCTGTATTTCGTCATATGTCGAGAGATGCTTATTGCTGAAGAAGTTCTTTCTCATTCTACAAAGTACAACGGTGTTTATCGTTGAAACTTGATTAGACCTGAATAAATATGAAGGACAAAGCAGTCTTAACTTGGTTTGAGTTAATGAATTCTTTTTATAGGAGAATCCGAATTCGTGCATAACTCATAAAATAGAGCTTATTTTCGGATTCCTGAAGAATGAGTCTGGTTCTTTCTCATAATACAAAGTTTGTTGTTTATTGTTGAAACTTCATCAGAAGTGAAGAAATAAATGAATGCCTATCAACAAATGTGGGATCTAAACTCTAGTGCTTCCTCTAAAATAATTTCCTTTCTCAATTTAGAAATGTGTGTGTGTAAGTCACAACACCCGTGACACCAAAACGGCTTTCTTTTCTCTACACTCTGCACTATGAGCACACACACCAAATCAGAAAGGCTTTTTTCTCTCTTTTCTACATTATGGACTGTGGGGACACAAAACCGCTCTCTCTCTTTTTTTTTTTTTTTATCGTGTGCCAGGGCGTTGTCTCACGTATTAGATTATGCTTAAGATACGAATGGGTTTATCAGTCACATCAGAATCCATACATACTGATCCTCCCGTAATAAAATGGTCGGATCTTATCAAACACACTTTGTTTCTTGTGACAATCAAGTCAGCGAAACAGCGTATACACGTCAAGACACTGAATCAAGTTTGCCACAAGAACTCATAAGTTTGGCAGTATTGCTCTGCCGTCAGCAATCATACACCCATTTTATTTTCGTGAGACATGTGCAAGCACCTGTTCATCTACTGTTCTATCACTATGAATTAGTGATCTATTATCAATAAGGATACTTCTACAACTACTATCAAAGTATGTCCGGACTTCTTATGTTGTCAGTTGCTATATATGAATAAGTGGGTAGCTACTGACAAGCATTAAGCATGTCACACAGCCCAAACATATAACATTTCAGGACACACCACACAGTTAACAACCACAGTGAAGCGTGTCAAAGCCCAAACATGTAACATTCAACAGGACACTTACACAACACATTCAAATCAAACAGTCAGACAACATACAAGAACATATACCCCAGCCGGCATTGCTCCCTGCCTATTTTCGTACAGCACACTATGTGTGCACACACCTTTATTCACAAACTCTTCAACTTATACTCTTTTACCGAAGCTGCTACAGCTCGATTGGCCGAATACCCTTAGATCCTATTTCGGTGAATTTGACATCTGCCTTACATATAACAGATTAGCGGTTTAGCAGTTTTAATTTAGTATGAGTGAAGGAATTCATTTTATAGCAAAATCCGAAATCGTGAAGAACTCATGAAAGTAAGCTTATTCTCGGATTCCTGAAACTTTAGATTTGCTCTTTCTTTTACTGCAAAGTACAACGTTGTTTTTTTTGTTTAAATCTTTCTAGACATGGTAAATATTAAGGACAAAGCAGTTTTCACATAGTTTGAGTGAAGGAATTCATTTTATAGATAAAATCCCAAGAGTCTGCTGAGAAAAGAGTGTGAATGCGAAGTAGACTTTAACACGGCTATGGGAGCGAGCCGAGTGTGGGCTAACCGGGAGAATTGCTTGAAAGAAACGCGACACCGAATGAGCGATCAGAACAAAGCCTCAATACGGGATTCTCGTGGTGTTTTTGTTGCTGCCTTGTCTTTTGCACAGAGTAAAAGACAAGGCAGCCATCGAATAGGGCCCGATTGTTCCTACTTGGTCAGCCGAGGAGCAAGGGGGGGGGGGGGGGGGGGGGGGGGGGGCAAGCGTCTCAACCAAGCAAAGCTCACCATGGGGAAGGTGGCTATGCCAACTAGCCTGATGCCCTGCTCCCGCAGTGACGGATAATCGTACTCTGGTTTCTCTTCATAACGTACAAGTCTTTCGCCTTTTACTAAAGATTTCTGTGGAGAGCAGCACTAATGAGTTGTTTCTATTTTTGGCAGGCTTTACCTTTGCGGGTGAAGCCCTTTCTGTCTGTGCAAAAGAAATCTTGTTACTGTGCAGAGTGACTTCTCTGAGTAGAGTCGCCTTACTTGTTGCGACTGTGCCGATGTTCGAAGCTGGAGTGCAAAGTTGTTGCTTGAATGGTGCTTGCTGGAGCGTGCGGGAGTGCAAAGTTATACCATTTAAAAGGGCTGAAGAGTGCTCAGTGCAGTGGGTGGGCGACACTCTGGCCACCTTGAAAACCGAGGTTACATCCACTACCAGGGGCAGCCCAAGTTCTGCCGCAAGTGTGGTGAGCATGGACACCTGGTTGAGGCTTGTACCAAGGTGTTATGTGGGAAGAGCAGAGAAATTGGGCAAACTTTTGGAGAGTGTCCAAATGGCAGGAAATGTAATCTCTGTGGAGAATTAAATCACCTCTTCAGAGATTGCCCTAAATCTTTTGCCAACAAATTAAAGACGGTAAAGCCACAGTCAAGCCAACAAAGAGAAGGACCAAAGGTGGCAGTTGGTGAACAAAGTGAAGAGGTTGACCCAATAAATTCAAACTTCCCGCCAAAAGCTTGGATTGGAAGTGAGGAGCAAAAAGGGGAGGGGCCTGTAGAGGCCTCACCACTCAGTGTTGAAGTCTGTGAGAATTCACAGGCAGAGGGTGGAGCTACGCTAAATGAGGAGGAAGAGCAGACAGGTGAGTCTAGTGAAGATACTCACCTCCCCGAAGGTCAACAGCCGAAGAGGACGGCATCTGAGCCTCTGATTCCCCAGTGGTATCAGAGAAGAGGGGAAGGGTTAGGTCCCTTTCAGACAGTTCTTCAGTGGAAGAACCTAGTCTTCCCCTCCGACTCACCAAATGAGGTCTCCTTTTTAACTTCAGCTCTGCAATCAACCCCCAGGGACTCAAAGTTAAATGCAACATTGCGTCAGAGGCCAACACCGAGAGTCCGAAAAGGAAATATAGATCACCCTACTCACTTTTCACCTAAAGAAATGAAGGAAGAGCTAGTTTCCCAAGAAATAACCTGTGTGTAATTTGTTTTGATAACTTAGAAAAACGAAAATGACATACCTACTTTCCTTTATGCTTTTAATGGTTCTCACCTTCTCAACACTAAATGTGAGAAGTGTGAAATCAAAGACAAGAGCCCAGAGTATTTTATCCTTCTTAGACTCCATAAAATCAGATGTGTTTTTAATACAAGAATGTGGACTACCTTTTTTAAAAAACCATAGACAATGGGAGGAAATGTGGCCCCATTTATTGATATGGAGTGGCTCAAATCAAAATAAAAATGATGGTGTGGCCATTCTAATTAAAAATCCGCATGTTCTGGTGAAAGGTAGCACAGTGGTGAGAGACGGACGGGCACTTTTAGCACACTTGAATTTTATGGGGCAAGACTTTAACCTCTTAAATATTTATGGTTTCAATGGAAAAAATGAAAGGTATGACCTTTTAGAAGATATACAGCTTTACATGCTAGGGCAAGTACCTTTAGTTGTAGGAGGGGATTTTAACTGTATCTTGAGCAGGAAAGATAGAAAAAGAGCAGGGGTAGATTTTAAAGTGGATAAGACTTCGATTTTACTTCAGGGCATATGCAGGGATTTTAAGCTTACTGACTGTTTTAAAACCATGCATCCCAGAGAGGAGGGCTTCACCTGGTTTAGTCATGATGGCACCAGAGCCTCTCGCATTGATTATTTCTTTACTAGAGATTGCCCACCCACTGATGTTAGATTAACCCCTGTTTTCTTTTCAGACCACCTTATGCTCTCCTGCACCCTTTCACCCCCTTCTGGTGTGACGGTAGGAAGTGGTCTGTGGAAACTCAACTGTTCCCTGTTGGAGGATGAAATCATAGTCAGTCAGTACAGGGAATGTTATAAAGAGTGGCAGACCCTTCAAGACCTCTACGAAACACATGCACAATGGTGGGAAATGGTGAAGGAAACGACCCAGACTTTTTTTAAACAGCAAGGTAAATGTAAAAAAAGGAAAGAGAATAGATGTATGATGGGACTACATAAACGCTTACAGCGCTACTTTAAACTAAATCAGTGTGGCATAGACTTTAAAGAAGAAATCAAAGATGTCAAAAAGGAAATGTCAGTTTTAGCAGAAATAAAGAGTAAAGGAATTTTTGTAAGAAGCAGGGAGCAGGAAATTGAGGAAGGTGAAAAAGAAAGAAAGTTATAAATAAAAAGGAGTGTAATCAAAATCTAAAAAGAGAAGATGGGTTTTTAACAAAATCCACACAAGAGATGATTGAAACTGTACATACCTTTTATAGTAACATGTACAAAGAGAAACCAGTGGACTTGGAAACATCGGCAGAAATCTTAAAATTCGTTGACAAAACCGTAAAAGAGAATGCACACTTGACACAGAATTTTACTGCTTTAGAGTTAAAAAAATGCCTAACAGGTTTTAAGAGAAGTCGAGCTCCGGGTTTAGACGGGCTTCCTGCAGAATTCTATCTGACCTATTGGGACCTTTTATCATCAGACATTTTAGATGTTTTTAAAGATTTTGAAAAACTCGACCGACTGCCTGACAGTTTTAGAGTGGGAATAGTGACTCTACTTTATAAAAAAAATGATAAGACTGACCTAAAGAATTGGAGGCCCATCACACTTTTAAACTTTGACTGTAAACTTTTTAGCAAGGTTTTAGCGACACGGATGTCCTCTGTTTTAGAGGAGGTAATTCACCCAGACCAAGCTTGTGCCATCTCAGGGAGACAACTCACCGACAGCCTCGTACTGATTCGAGACATCATTGATTACGCTAGAGACAGAAACACCCGGCTTGTCATCTTAAATTTAGACTTTGAAAAAGCATTTGATCGGGTCTCGCATCAATATCTCTTTCAGGTGTTGCAGCCATCGAAAAGGGCCCGATTGTTCCTACTTGGTGAGCTTTGCTTGGTTGAGACGCTTGCCCCCCCCCCCTGCTCCTCGGCTGACCAAGTAGAAACAATCTATTCGATGGCTGCCTTGTCTTTTACTCTGTGCAAAAGACAAGGCAGCCACAAACACCACGGGAACACCGTATTGAGGCTTTGTTCTGACCACTCATTCGGTCTCGCGTTTCTTTCAAGCAATTCTCCCGGTTAGCCCGCACTCGGCTCGCTCCCAGAGCCGTGTTAAACTCCACTTCGCATTCACTCTCTTTTCTCAGCAGATTAAAAGAAAGTTTCATCTTGGGCTCCCTGAAACTTCCATCCTGCACCGCTGTTTGCTTTTTCACAAGAGCAGAGGAGAGCGCACCTTTCCCAGCGGCACTGCAGTACCGGGTCGAGGCTTGGAGTGAACGGAGCAAGCTTCTTTTTCAACTCCTATTCTTAAAAATCCATTTAATATGTTGTCCTCGTATAGAGGACATATTAAACTGATAAGAACAGATACTACACTTGATCTTAGCCAAAAGGCCGAGAAGCGATAACTGTCCACTGTTTCAGGTCCGAGGGCCCTTGCTGGCACAATGCGCACTTGTAGCAGTGTTCTTTTTATGGCCATAGGTGGCCAGAGTGTCACGTTGCACCTCCGCCCACCCGCTGCACTGAGCACTCTTCAGCCCTTTTAAATGGTATAACTTTGCACTCCCGCATGCTCCAGCAAGCACCATTCAAGCAACAACTTTGCACTCCAGCTTCGAACATCGGCACAGTCGCAACAAGTAAGGCGACTCTACTCAGAGAAGTCACTCTGCACAGTAAGAATATTTCTTTTGCACAGACAGAAAGGGCTTCACCCGCAAAGGTAAAGCCTGCCAAAAATAGAAACAACTCATTAGTGCTGCTCTCCACAGAAATCTTTAGTAAAAGGCGAAAGACTTGTACGTTATGAAGAGAAACCAGAGTACGATTATCCGTCACTGCGGGAGCAGGGCATCAGGCTAGTTGGCATAGCCACCTTCCCCATGGTGAGCTTTGCTTGGTTGAGACGCTTGCTCCCCCCCCCCTTGCTCCTCGGCTGACCAACTAGGAACAATCGGGCCCTATTCGATGGCTGCCTTGTCTTTTACTCTGTGCAAAAGACAAGGCAGCAACAAAAACACCACGAGAATCCCGTATTGAGGCTTTGTTCTGATCGCTCCCGAACACCTCCGTTTTTCTTTGTTGAAGTCGATCTAGACATTGATGAATATGGAAGGACAAAGCAGTTTTAACTTGGTTTGAGCAAAGCAATTCATTTTATAGCAAAATCCGAAATCGTGCAGAACTCATGAAAGCAGGCCTATACTCGGATTCCTGAAACTTTAGATTTGCTCTTTCTTTTACTGCAAAGTACAACGTTGTTTTTTTGTTTAAATATTTCTAGACATGGTAAATATGAAGGACAAATCAGTTTTAACATAGTTTGAGTGAAGTAATGCATTTTATAAGCAAAATCCCAAATCATGCAGAACTCACGAAATGCTTTTTCTCGCTTTTCACTGCTTTTTACAAACTTTGGTCGGACGTTCACACCTTCTTGTATCCGAACACCTCCGCTTCCGCTTTTGATGATGTATATTCGGGCATTCGAACCTTTTTTTACCCGCTTTTTAAAAAACATTGTCGGACTTTCACACCTTCTTGCAGCCGAACACCACCTCTCCCGCTTTTGATGATGTATGGTCCAGTATTCTTACCTTTTCTAACACATTTTTCAGCAATTATGGTCGGACATTCACACCTACTCACAGCTGGACACCTCCGCTCCCGCTTTTGATCATACAATTTCGGGACATCGCTCCTTGTCTTACCAGCTTTTTACAAACTTTAGTCGAACATTCACACCTTCTTGCAGCTGAACACCTCCGCTCCCGCTTTTGATGATGTATAGTCGGGCTTTCGAGCCTTTTCTTACCCGGTTTTTACAAATTATGGTTGGACATTCAGACCTTGCAGCCGAACACCTCCGCTTTCTCTTTTGATCATACATTGTTGGGCATTCGCACCTTGTCTTACCCGCTTTTTACAAACTATAGTCAGACATTAACACCTTGCAGCTGAACCTCCGCTCCCTGTTTTGATCATGTATGGTCTGGCAATACTACCTTTTCTTCCCCCGTTTGTGAGTAATTATGGCTGGACATTCACACCTACTTGCAGTCGAACAGCTCTGCTCCCGCTTTTGATTATGTTTGGTTGGATATTCAAACCTTTTCTTAAGTGCTTTTTACAAACCATGGTCGGACTTTCACACCTTCTTGTAGCCGAACAACTCCGCTCCCGCTATTGATTGTGTACAGTCGGGTATTTTAACCTTTTCTTACCCGCTTTTTACCAAGTATGGTCGGACATTCACACCGTCTTACAGCGGAACACCTCCGCTCCCGCTTTTTATGGTGTATAGTCGGGCATTCGAACCTTTTCTTTCCCGCTATTTACAAACTATGGTAGGACATTCAAACCTTCGTGTATCCGAAAACCTCCGCTCTCTCTTTTGATCATACATTGTCGGACATTCGCACCTTTTCTTACCCGCTTTTTACAAACCATGGTCGGACTGTCACACCTTCTTGTAGCCGAACACATCCGCTCCCGCTATTGATTGTGTACAGTTGGGTATTTTAACCTTTTCTTACCCGCTTTTTACCAAGTATGGTCGGACATTCACACCTTCGTACAGCGGAACACCTCCGCTCCCTCTTTTGATGGTGTATGTTCGGGCATTCAAACCTTTTCTTACCCGCTTTTTCCAAACTATGGTCGGCTATTCACAGCTTCCTCTCCACCAAACTTGTATGGTGGGATATTCACACCCACTTGCATCCGAAAACCTCCGCCCCAAATTTTGTTGATATTTAGTCGGACATTCGCACCTTACCCGCTTTTGGCAAACTATGGCCTTCTTGCAGCCTAACAACTCTGATCTTGCTTTTGATGATGTAAGGTTGGGCATTCAGACCTTGCTTCACCTGCTTTTCACCAAATATAGTCGGACATTCACACCTTCTTGCAGCCGAACACTTCCGCTCCACCTTTTAGTGTTCTATCACACCTTTTTTTTCACCGCATTTTATACATTATGGTTGGAAATTTTCAACCACTTTCATCCGAAGACCTCTCCTCCCGCTTTTGTTAATATATTTGAACTTTAGTTTGACATTCAAACCTTCTTGCAGCTGAACCACCTCCGATCCCTGTTTTGATCATATATGGTCTGGCAATACTACCTTTTCTTACCCGTTTGTGAGTAATTATGGCTGGACATTCACACCTACTTGCAGCCGAACACAACCTCTCTCGCTTTTGATGATGTATGGACCGGCATTTTTACCTTTTCTAACACATTTTTCAGCAATTATGGTCGGAGATTCACACCTACTCACAGCCGAACAACTCCGCTCCCGCATTTGATGATGTATAGTCGGGCATTCTCACCCTTTCTCATCAGCTTTTTGCAAATTATGATCTGACATTCACACCCACTTGCAGTCGAACAGCTCTGCTCCCGCTTTTGATTATGTTTGGTTGGATATTCGAACCTTTTCTTAACTTCTTTTTACATATTTTGGTTGGACGTTCACACCTTCTTGTAGCCGAACACTTCCACTCCTGCTTTTGATGATGTATGGTTGGGCATTCACACCTTTTTTTTGCCCATTTTTCAGGAATTATGGGTGGACATTCACACCTTGCAGCTGAACACCTCCTATCCCACTTATGATCATGTGCGGTTTGATTTTCGAAAAGTTTCTTTCATGTTTTCTAGCAATTATTGATGGACATGTAGACCTTCTTGCAGCTGAACACCTCCGCTCCCGCTTTTGATCATACATTGTCAGGCATTCGCACCTTGTCTTACCCACTTTTTACAAACTTTAGTCGAACAGTCACACCTTTTTGCAGCCGAACACCACCTCTACCGCTTTTGATGATGTATGGTCCAGCATTCTTACCTTTTCTAACACATTCTTCAGCAATTATGGTCGGACATTCACACCTACTCAGAGCCGAACACCTCCACTCCCGCATTTGATGGTCTATAGTCGGGCATTCTACAGCGGAAAAGACTCATTGTTATGTTTGGTTAGATATTCAAACCTTTTCTTAACTGCTTTTTACAAACTTTGGTCGGACGTTCACAATATCTTGCAGCCGAACACCTCCGCTTCCGCTTTTGATGGTGTATATTCGGGCATACGAACCTTTTCTTACCCGCTTTTTACAAACCAAGGTCGGACTTTCACACCTTCTCTTAGCTGAACAACTCCGCTCCCTCTTTTGATTGTGTACAGTCGGGTAATTTAACCTTTTCTTACCCGCTTTTTACCATCTATGGTCGGACATTCACACCGTCTTACAGCGGAACACCTCCGCTCCCTCTTTTGATGATGTATGGTTAGGCATTCGCACCTTTTCTTACCCATTTTTCAGTAATTATGGGTAGACATTCACCCCTTCTTGCAGCTGAACACCTCCTCTCCTGCTTATGATCATGTGCAGTTTGATATTCGAAAATTTTCTTTCATGTTTTCTAGCAATTATTGATGGACATTCAGACTGTCTTGAAGCTGAACACCGTCTTGAAGCTGAACACCTCCGCTCCCACTTTTGATGGTGTATAGTCGGGCTTTCGAGCCTTTTCTTCCCCGGTTTTTACAAATTATGGTTGGACATTCAGACCTTCTTGCGGCCGAAAACCTCCACTCCCTCTTTTGATCATACATTGTCGGGCATTCGCACCTTTTCTTACCCGCTTTTTACAAACCATGGTCGGACTTTCACACCTTCTTGTAGCCGAACAACTCCGCTCCCGCTATTGATTGTGTACAGTCGGGTATTTTAACCTTTTCTTACCCGCTTTTTACCAACTATTGTTGGACATTCACACCGTCTTACAGCGGAACACCTCCGCTCCCTCTTTTGATGGTGTATGTTCGGGCACTCGAATCTTTTCTTACCCGCTTTTTACAAACTATGGTCAGACATTCAAACCTTCTTGTAGCCGAACACATCCACTCCTGCTTTTGATGATGGGTATTCAAACCTACTTGTTGCCCGCTTTTCATTAATTATGGGTGGACATACACACCTTGTCGCAGCCAAACACCTCCGCTCCCTGTTTTGATCATGTATGATTGGACATTCGCACCTTTTCTCACCCGCTTTTTACTATGGTCGGCCATTCACAGCTTCCTCTCCACCATACTTGTATGGTGGGATATTCGCACCCACTTGCATCCGAAGACCTCCGCCCCCACTTTTGTTGATATTTAGTCGGTCATTCGCAGCTTACCCGCTTTTGGCAAACTATGGCCTTCTTGCAGCCAAACACCTCTGATCTCGTTTTTGATGATGTAAGGTTGGGCATTCAGACCTTGCTTCACCTGCTTTTTACCAAATATAGTCGAACAGTCACACCTTCTTGCAGCCGAACACTTCTGCTCCACCTTTTAGTGTTCTATGGGGTATTCACACCTTTTTTTTCACCGCATTTTATTGATTATGGTTGGAAATTCTCACCCACTCTTATCCGAAGACCTCTCCTCCTGCTTTTGTTAATATATAGTCGGCCATTCAAACCTTTTCTTACCCGCTTTTTACAAATTATGGTCGAACATTCACACCTACTTGCAGCCGAACACCTCCGCTCCCCGCTTTTGATGGTGTATAGTCGGGCTTTCGAGCCTTTTCTTCCCCGGTTTTTACAAATTATGGTTGTACATTCAGACCTTGCAGCCGAAAACCTCAGCTTCCTCATTTGATCATACATTGTCAGGCATTCGCACCTTGTCTTACCCGCTTTTTATAAACTTTAGTCAGACATTCACACCTTGCAGCTGAACCACCTCCGCTCCCTGTTTTGATAATGTATGGTCTGGCAATACTACCTTTTCTTACCGGTTTGTGAGTAATTATGGCTGGACATTCACACCTACTTGCAGCCGAACAACACTTTTCCCGCTTTTGATGATGTATGGTCCGGCATTCTAGTCTTTTCTAACACATTTTTCAGCAATTATGGTTTGACATTCACAACTACTCACAGCCGAACACTTCCGCTCCCGCTTTTGATTATGTTTGGTTGGATATTCGAAACTTTTCTTCACTGCTTTTTACAAACTTTGGTCGGACATTCACACCTTCTTGCAGCCGAACACCTCCGCTTCCGCTTTTGATGGTATATATTCGGGCATTCGAACCTTTTCTTACCCGCTTTTTACAAACCATGGTCGGACTTTCACACCTTCTTGTAGCCGAACAACTCCGCTCCCGCTATTGATTGTGTACAGTCGGGTATTTTAACCTTTTCTTACCCGCTTTATACTAACTATTGTTGGACATTCACACCGTCTTACAGCGGAACACCTCCGCTCCCTCTTTTGATGGTGTATGTTCGGGCATTCGAACCTTTTCTTACCTGCATTTTACGAACTATGGTCGGACATTCAAACCTTCTTTTAGCAAAACACATCCACTCCTGCTTTTGATGATGTATGGTTGAGCATTCGCACCTTTTCTTACCCATTTTTTACAAACTATGGTCGGACATTCACACCTTCTTGCAGCTGAACACCTCCTCTCCCGCTTATGATGATGTGTGGTTTGATATTCGAAAATTTTCTTTCATGTTTTCTAGGAATTATTGATGGACATTCAGACCTTTTTGCAGCTGAACACCTCCGCTCCCGCTTTTGATGATGTATAGTCGGGCTTTCGAGCCTTTTCTTCCCCGGTTTTTACATAATTATTGTTGGACATTCAGACCTTCTTGCAGCCGAAAACCTCCGCTCCCTCTTTTGATCATACATTGTCGGGCATTCGCACCTTCTCTTACCCGCTTTTTACAAACCAGGGTCTGACTTTCACACCTTTTAGTAGCCGAACAACTCCGCTCCCGCTATTGATTGTGTACAGTCGGGTATTTTCACCTTTTCTTACCCGCTTTTTACCAACTATGGTCAGACATTCACACCTTCTTACAGTGGAACACCTCCGCTCCCTCTTTTGATGGTGTATGTTCGGGCATTCGAAACTTTTCTTACCCGTTTTTTACAAACTATGGTCGGACATTAAAACCTTCTTGTAGCCGAACACATCCACTCCTGCTTTTGATGATGTATGGTTGGGCATTCGTACCTTTTCTTACCCATTTTGCAGTAATTATGGGTGGACATTCACACCTTTTTGCATTTTAACACCTCCTCTCCCGCTTATGATCATGTGCGGTTTGATATTCGAAAATTCTCTTCCATGTTTTCTAGCAATTATTGATGGACATTCAGACCTTCTTGCAGCTGAACACCTCCGCTCCAGCTGTTGATGGTGTATAGTCGGGCTTTCGAGCCTTTTCTTCCCCGATTTTTACAAATTATGGATGGACATTCAGACCTTCTTTCAGCCGAAAACCTCCGCTCCCTTTTTTGATCATACATTGTCGGGCATTCGCACCTTTTCTTACCCACTTTTTACAATTCATGGTCGGACTTTCACACCTTTTAGTAGCGGAACAACTCTGCTCCCGCTATTGATTGTGTACAATAGGGTATTTTAACCTTTTCTTACCTGCTTTTTGCCAATTATGGTTGGACATTCACACCTTCTTACAGCGGAACACCTCCGCTCCCTCCTTTGATGGTGTATGTTCGGGCATTCGAACCTTTTCTTACCCGCTTTTTACAAACTATGGTCAGACATTCAAACCTTCTTGTAGCCGAACACATCCACTCCTGCTTTTGATGATGGGTATTCAAACCTACTTGTTGCCCGCTTTTCATTAATTATGGGTGGACATACACACCTTGTCGCAGCCAAACACCTCCGCTCCAGCTGTTGATGGTGTATAGTCGGGCTTTCGAGCCTTTTCTTCCCAGATTTTTACAAAATATGGATGGACATTCAGACCTTGCAGCCGAAAACCTCAGCTCCCTCTTTTGATCATACATTGTCAGGCATTCGCACCTACTTGCAGCCGAATACTTCCGCTCCACCTTTTAGTGATGTATGGTTGGCATTTGCACCTTTTCTTACCCTTTCTTACCCTACTGATTGCTTAAGATGAAGTTGTTTTTTCTGAAACTACAACATTTTTTTAATTGTTGAAACTTGATTTGAAGTGGATAAATAAGGAGGACAAACAGTTTTAAGTCAGGCTGATAGAAGGAATTAATTTTATAGCAAAATCTGTATTTCGTCATATGTCGAGAGATGCTTATTGCTGAAGAAGTTCTTTCTCATTCTACAAAGTACAACGTTGTTTATCGTTGAAACTTGATTAGACATGAATAAATATGAAGGACAAAGCAGTCTTAACTTGGTTAGAGTTAAGGAATTCGTTTTATAGGAGAATCCGAATTCGTGCATAACTCGTAAAATAGAGCTTATTTTCGGATTCCTGAAGAATGAGTCTGGTTCTTTCTCATAATACAAAGTTTGTTGTTTATTGTTGAAACTTCATCAGAAGTGAAGAAATAAATGAATGCCTATCAACAAATGTGGGATCTAAACTCTAGTGCTTCCTCTAAAATAATTTCCTTTCTCAATTTAGAAATGTGTGTGTGTAAGTCACAACACCCGTGACACCAAAACGGCTTTCTTTTCTCTACACTCTGCACTATGAGCACACACACCAAATCAGAAAGGGTTTTTTCTCTCTTTTCTACATTATGGACTGTGGGGACACAAAACCGCTCTCTCTTTTTTTTTTTATCGTGTGCCAGGGCGTTGTCTGACGTATTAGATTGTGCTTAAGATACGAATGGGTTTATCAGTCACATCAGAATCCATACATACTGATCCTCCCGTAATAAAATGGTCGGATCTTATCAAACACACTTTGTTTCTTGTGACAATCAAGTCAGCGAAACAGCGTATACACGTCAAGACACTGAATCAAGTTTGCCACAAGAACTCATAAGTTTGGCAGTATTGCTCTGCCGTCAGCAATCATACATCCATTTTATTTTCGTGAGACATGTGCAGGCACCTGTTCATCTACTGTTCTATCACTATGAATTAGTTTATCTATTATCAATAAGGATACTTCTACAACTACTCTATCAAAGTATGTCCGGACTTCTTACGTTGTCAGTTGCTATATATGAATAAGTGGGTAGCTACTGACAAGCATTAAGCATGTCACACAGCCCAAACATATAACATTTCAGGACACACCACACAGTTAACAACCACAGTGAAGCGTGTCAAAGCCCAAACATGTAACATTCAACAGGACACTTACACAACACATTCAAATCAAACACTCAGACAACATACAAGAACATATACCCCAGCCGGCATTGCTCCCTGCCTATTTTCCTACAGCTCACTATGTGTGCGCACACCTTTATTCACAAACTCTTCAACTTATACTCTTTTACCGAAGCTGCTACAGCTCGATTGGCCGAATACCGAATAATCCTAATTCGGTGAATTTGACATCTGCCTTACATGTAACAGATTAGCGGTTTAGCAGTTTTAATTTAGTTTGAGTGAAGGAATTCATTTTATAGCAAAATCCGAAATCGTGAAGAACTCATGAAAGTAAGCTTATTCTCGGATTCCTGAAACTTTAGATTTGCTCTTTCTTTTACTGCAAAGTACAACGTTGGTTTTTTTGTTTAAATCTTTCAAGACATGGTAAATATGAAGGACAAAGCAGTTTTAACATAGTTTGAGTGAAGGAATTCATTTTATTGATAAAATCCCAAGAGTCTGCTGAGAAAAGAGAGTGAATGCGAAGCAGACTTTAACACGGCTCTGGGAGCGAGCCGAGTGCGGGCTAACCGGGAGAATTGCTTGAAAGAAACGCGACACCGAATGAGCGGTCAGAACAAAGCCTCAATACGGTGTTCCCGTTGTGTTTTTGTTGCTGCCGCTGTTTGCTTTTTCACAAGAGCGCAGCTGTTGAGGGGGGGCCTGGGGGGGCCTGGGTGATGGTGGGTCTCAGGCCCGGGCTGCTGCGACTGGTGTGACCGGGTGGTTTGTTTGTTTGTTTTTTGTTGTTGTTTGTTTGTTTTTTGTAGAGGTCCTCCGGAGTGGGGTTGGGTTGAGTGGGGTGGGGCGGGATGGGTACCTTCTGGGGGTACAGTAGCTCCCAGAATATGGTCGCTGCAGGCCCCGAGCCTGGTGGACATCAGGCCCTCCTGTCCTGTGTTGGCTCCCTGGTAGTGGGGATGCCTATTGCAGCCAGTCCCTGGCTGCCCCCAGTGTATATCCCCATACCCCTCTCCCTTCTGGCCGTGTTAAAGTCTACTTTGCATTCACTCTCTTTTCTCAGCAGACTCTTGGGATTTTATCTATAAAATGAATTCCTTCACTCAAACTATGTTAAAACTGCTTTGTCCTTCATATTTACCATGTCTAGAAAGATTTAAACAAAAAAAAAAACAACGTTGTACTTTGCAGTAAAAGAAAGAGCAAATCTAAAGTTTCAGGAATCTGAGAATAAGCTTACTTTCATGAGTTCTTCACGATTTCGGATTTTGCTATAAAATGAATTCCTTCACTCAAACTAAATTAAAACTGCTAAACCGCTAATCTGTTACATGTAAGGCAGATGTCAAATTCACCGAAATAGGATCTAAGGGTATTCGGCCAATCGAGCTGTAGCAGCTTTGGTAAAAGAGTATAAGTTGAAGAGTTTGTGAATAAAGGTGTGCGCACACATAGTGTGCTGTACGAAAATAGGCAGGGAGCAATGCCGGCTGGGGTATATGTTCTTGTATGTTGTCTGACTGTTTGATTTGAATGTGTTGTGTAAGTGTCCTGTTGAATGTTACATGTTTGGGCTTTGACACGCTTCACTGTGGTTGTTACTGTGTGGTGTGTCCTGAAATGTTATATGTTTGGGCTGTGTGACATGCTTAATGCTTGTCAGTAGCTACCCACTTATTCATATATAGCAACTGACAACATAAGAAGTCTGGACATACTTTGATAGTAGTTGTAGAAGTATCCTTATTGATAATAGATAAACTAATTCATAGTGATAGAACAGTAGATGAACAGGTGCCTGCACATGTCTCATGAAAATAAAATGGGTGTATGATTGCTGACGGCAGAGCAATACTGCCAAACTTATGAGTTCTTGTGGCAAACTTGATTCAGTGTCTTGACGTGTATACGCTGTTTCGCTGACTTGATTGTCACAAGAAACAAAGTGTGTTTGATAAGATCCGACCATTTTATTACGGGAGGATCAGTATGTATGGATTCTGATGTGACTGATAAACCCATTCGTATCGTAAGCATAATCTAATACGTGAGACAACGCCCTGGCACACAATCAAAAAAAAAAAGAGAGTCCCCACAGTCCATAATGTAGAAAAGAGAGAAAAAAGCCTTTCTGATTTGGTGTGTGTGCTCACAGTGCAGAGTGTAGAGAAAAGAGAGAAAAGAAAGCCGTTTTGGTGTCACGGGTGTTGTGACTTACACACACACATTTCTGAATTGAGAAAGGAAATTATTTTAGAGGAAGCACTAGAGTTTAGATCCCACATTTGTTGATAGGCATTCATTTATTTCTTCACTTCTGATGAAGTTTCAACAATAAACAACAAACTTTGTATCATGAGAAAGAACCAGACTCATTCTTCAGGAATCCGAAAATAAGCTCTATTTTACGAGTTATGCACGAATTCGGATTCTCCTATTAAACGAATTCCTTAACTCTAACCAAGTTAAGACTGCTTTGTCCTTCATATTTATTCATGTCTAATCAAGTTTCAACGATAAACAACGTTGTACTTTGTAGAATGAGAAAGAACTTCTTCAGCAATAAGCATCTCTCGACATATGACGAAATACAGATTTTGCTATAAAATTAATTCCTTCTATCAGCCTGACTTAAAACTGTTTGTCCTCCTTATTTATCCACTTCAAATCAAGTTTCAACAATTAAAAAAATGTTGTAGTTTGAGAAAAAACAACTTAATCTTAAGCAATCAGTAGGGTAAGAAAGGGTAAGAAAAGGTGCAAATGCCAACCATACATCACTAAAAGGTGGAGCGGAAGTATTCGGCTGCAAGTAGGTGCGAATGCCTGACAATGTATGATCAAAAGAGGGAGCGGAGGTTTTCGGCTGCAAGGTCTGAATGTCCAACCATAATTTGTAAAAACCGGGGAAGAAAAGGCTCGAAAAACCGACTATAGACCAATAAAAGCGGGAGCGGAGGTGTTCGGCTGCAAGTAGGTGTGAATGTTCGACCATAATTTGTAAAAAGCGGGTAAGAAAAGGTTCGAATGCCCGACTATATATTAACCAAAGCAGGAGGAGAGGTCTTCGGATAAGAGTGGGTGAGAATTTACAATCATAATCTATAAAATGCGGTGAAAAAAAAGGTGTGAATACCCCATAGAACACTAAAAGGTAGAGCGGAAGTGTTCGGCTGCAAGAAGGTGTGAATGTCTGACCATAGTTTGTAAAAAGCGGGTAAGAAAAGTTTCGAATGCCCGAACATACACCATCAAAGGAGGGAGCGGAGGTGTTCCGCTGTAAGAAGGTGTGAATGTCCGACCATAGTTGGCAAAAAGCAGGTAAGAAAAGGTTAAAATACCCGATTGTACACAATCAATAGCGGGAGCAGAGTTGTTCCGCTACTAAAAGGTGTGAAAGTCCGACCATGGTTTGTAAAAAGCGGGTAAGAAAAGGTGCGAATGCCCGACAATGTATGATCAAAAGAGGGAGTGGAGGTTTTCGGCTGAAACAAGGTCTGAATGTCCATCCATATTTTGTAAAAATCTGGGAAGAAAAGGCTCGAAAGCCCGACTATACACCATCAACAGCTGGAGCGGAGGTGTTCAGCTGCAAGAAGGTCTGAATGTCCATCAATAAATGCTAGAAAACATGGAAGAGAATTTTCGAATATCAAACCGCACATGATCATTAGCGGGAGAGGAGGTGTTCAAATGCAAGAAGGTGTGAATGTCCACCCATAATTACTGCAAAATGGGTAAGAAAAGGTACGAATGCCCAACCATACATGATCCTAACAGGGAGCGGAGGTGTTTGGCTGCGACAAGGTGTGTATGTCCACCCATAATTAATGAAAAGCGGGCAACAAGTAGGTTTAAATACCCATCATCAAAAGCAGGAGTGGATGTGTTCGGCTACAAGAAGGTTTGAATGTCTGACCATAGTTTGTAAAAAGCGGGTAAGAAAAGGTTCGAATGCCCGAACATACACCATCAAAAGAGGGAGCAGAGGTGTTCCGCTGTAAGACGGTGTGAATGTCCAACAATAGTTGGTAAAAAGCGGGTAAGAAAAGGTTAAAATACCCGACTGTACACAATCAATAGCGGGAGCGGAGTTCGGCTACAAGAAGGTGTGAAAGTCCGACCATGGTTTGTAAAAAGCGGGTAAGAAAAGGTGCGAATGCCCGACAATGTATGATCAAAAGAGGGAGTGGAGGTTTTCTGCTGCAAGAAGGTCTGAATGTCCAACAATAATTTTGTAAAAACCGGGGAAGAAAAGGCTCGAAAGCCCGACTATACACCATCAAAAGTGGGAGCGGAGGTGTTCAGCTTCAAGACGGTCTGAATGTCCATCAATAATTGCTAGAAAACATGAAAGAAAATTTTCGAATATCAAACTGCACATGATCATAAGCAGGAGAGGAGGTGTTCAGCTGCAAGAAGGTGTGAATGTTTACCCATAATTACTGAAAAATGGGTAAGAAAAGGTGCGAATGCCTAACCATACATCATCAAAAGAGGGAGCGGAGGTGTTCCGCTGTAAGACGGTGTGAATGTCCAACCATAGATGGTAAAAAGCGGGTAAGAAAAGGATAAATTACCCGACTGTACACAATCAAAAGATGGAGCGGAGTTGTTCAGCTAAGAGAAGGTGTGAAAGTCCGACCTTGGTTTGTAAAAAGCGGGTAAGAAAAGGTTCGTATGCCCGAATATACACCATCAAAAGCGGAAGCGGAGGTGTTCGGCTGCAAGATATTGTGAACGTCCGACCAAAGTTTGTAAAAAGCAGTTAAGAAAAGGTTCGAATATCTAACCAAACATAAGAATGAGTCTTTTCCGCTGTAGAATGCCCGACTATAGACCATCAAATGCGGGAGCGGAGGTGTTCGGCTCTGAGTAGGTGTGAATGTCCGACCATAATTGCTGAACAATGTGTTAGAAAAGGTAAGAATGCTGGACCATACATCATCAAAAGCGGTAGAGGTGGTGTTCGGCTGCAAAAAGGTGTGACTGTTCGACTAAAGTTTGTAAAAAGTGGGTAAGACAAGGTGCGAATGCCTGACAATGTATGATCAAAAGCGGGAGCGGAGGTGTTCAGCTGCAAGAAGGTCTACATGTCCATCAATAATTGCTAGAAAACATGAAAGAAACTTTTCGAAAATCAAACCGCACATGATCATAAGCGGGAGAGGAGGTGTTCAGCTGCAAGAAGGTGTGAATGTCCACCCATAATTCCTGAAAAATGGGCAAAAAAAAGGTGTGAATGCCCAACCATACATCATCAAAAGCAGGAGTGGAAGTGTTCGGCTACAAGAAGGTGTGAACGTCCAACCAAAATATGTAAAAAGAAGTTAAGAAAAGGTTCGAATATCCAACCAAACATAATCAAAAGCGGGAGCAGAGCTGTTCGACTGCAAGTAGGTGTGAATGTCAGATCATAATTTGCAAAAAGCTGATGAGAAAGGGTGAGAATGCCCGACTATACATCATCAACTGCGGGAGCGGAGTTGTTCGGCTGTGAGTAGGTGTGAATCTCCGACCATAATTGCTGAAAAATGTGTTAGAAAAGGTAAAAATGCCGGTCCATACATCATCAAAAGCGAGAGAGGTTGTGTTCGGCTGCAAGTAGGTGTGAATGTCCAGCCATAATTACTCACAAACGGGTAAGAAAAGGTAGTATTGCCAGACCATATATGATCAAAACAGGGAGCGGAGGTGGTACAGCTGCAAGAAGGTTTGAATGTCAAACTAAAGTTCAAATATATTAACAAAAGCGGGAGGAGAGGTCTTCGGATGAAAGTGGTTGAAAATTTCCAACCATAATGTATAAAATGCGGTGAAAAAAAAGGTGTGATAGAACACTAAAAGGTGGAGCGGAAGTGTTCGGCTGCAAGAAGGTGTGAATGTCCGACTATATTTGGTGAAAAGCAGGTGAAGCAAGGTCTGAATGCCCAACCTTACATCATCAAAAGCAAGATCAGAGTTGTTTGGCTGCAAGAAGGCCATAGTTTGCCAAAAGCGGGTAAGGTGCGAATGTCCGACTAAATATCAACAAAATTTGGGACGGGGGTTTTCGGATGCAAGTGGGTGTGAATATCCCACCATACAAGTATGGTGGAGAGGAAGCTGTGAATAGCCGACCATAGTTTGGAAAAAGCGGGTAAGAAAAGGTTTGAATGCCCGAACATACACCATCAAAAGAGGGAGCGGAGGTGTTCCGCTGTACGAAGGTGTGAATGTCCAACCATACTTGGTAAAAAGCGGGTAAGAAAAGGTTAAAATACCCGACTGTATACAATCAATAGCGGGAGCGGATGTGTTCGGCTACAAGAAGGTGTGACAGTCCGACCATGGTTTGTAAAAAGCGGGTAAGAAAAGGTGCGAATGTCCGACAATGTATGATCAAAAGAGAGAGCGGAGGTTTTCGGATACACGAAGGTTTGAATGTCCTACCATAGTTTGTAAATAGCGGGAAAGAAAAGGTTCGAATGCCCGACTATACACCATAAAAAGCGGGAGCGGAGGTGTTCCGCTGTAAGACGGTGTGAATGTCCGACCATAGTTGGTAAAAAGCGGGTAAGAAAAGGTTAAAATACCCGACTGTACACAATCAATAGCGGGAGCGGAGTTGTTCGGCTACAAGAAGGTGTGAAAGTCCGACCATAGTTTGTAAAAAGCGGGTAAAAAAAGGTTCGAATGCCCGAATATACATCATCAAAAGCGGGAGCGGAGGTGTTCGGATGCAAGAAGGTGTGAACGTCCGACCAAAGTTTGTAAAAAGCAGTGAAAAGCGAGAAAAAGCATTTCGTGAGTTCTGCATGATTTGGGATTTTGCTTATAAAATGCATTACTTCACTCAAACTATGTTAAAACTGATTTGTCCTTCATATTTACCATGTCTAGAAATATTTAAACAAAAAAACAACGTTGTACTTTGCAGTAAAAGAAAGAGCAAATCTAAAGTTTCAGGAATCCGAGTATAAGCCTGCTTTCATGAGTTCTGCACGATTTCGGATTTTGCTATAAAATGAATTGCTTTGCTCAAACCAAGTTAAAACTGCTTTGTCCTTCCATATTCATCAATGTCTAGATCGACTTCAACAAAGAAAAACATTGGACTTTGCAGTAGAAGAAGTTGAAATCCATCTACACATTGATAAATATTAAGGACAAAGCAGTTCCCACTTGCCCATAAGAAAATAAGCTTATTCTCGGATTCCTGATCTTTCAGTGTTGCTCTTTCTTCTACTGCAAAATACAATGTTGTTCTTTGTTGAAGTCGATCTAGACATCGATAAATATGAAGGAAAAAGCAGTTTTAACTTGGTTTGAGTGAATGAATTCATTTTATACATAAAATCCGAAATCATTCAGAACTCATGAAAATAAGCTTATTCTCGGATTCCTAAAACTTTTGATTGGCTCTTTCTTTTACTGCAAAGTACAACGTTGTTTTTTTGTTTAGATCTATCGAGACATTGATAAATATGAAGGTAAAAGCCGTTTTAACATAGTTTGAGTGAAGGAATTGATTTTATAGATAAAATCCCAAATCATGCAGAACTCCTCAAAAGGGGCGTATGGCTTAATCACAAGTGTGGTTCTTTCTCATTCAGGGTAGTAAGAGGAAGTTTATGCTTGAAATATATGTAGAAATGGGTACATATGAAGGACAAAGCAGTGTTAACTTAGTTTGAGTGAAGGAATTCATTTTATACATAAAATCCGAAATCGTGCAGAACTGATGAAAAGAAGCTTATTCTCGGATTCCTAAAACTTTTGATTTGCACTTTCTTTTACTGCAAAGTACAACGTTGTTTTTTGTTGAAATCTATCTAGACATTGATAAATACCAGCCGAAACTCTGCTGCCGCTTTTGATAATTTATGGTTGGGCATTCTTACCTTTTCTTACCCGCTTTTTACAAATTATGATCTTACATTCACACCTACTTGCAGTCGAACACCTTCTCATCCACTTATGATCATATGCGGTTGGGCTTTCGCACCTTTTCTTACCCATTTTTCAGTAATTATGGGTGGACATTCAGACCTTCTTGCAGCCGAAAACCTCCGCTCCTCTTTTGATCATACATTGTCGGGCATTCACACCTTGTCTTACCCGCTTTTTACAAACTTTAGTCGGACATTCACACCTTCTTGCAGCTGAACCACCTCCGCTCCCTGTTTTGATCATATATGGTCTGGCAATAGTACCTTTTCTTACCCGTTTGTGAGTAATTATGGCTGGACATTCACACCTTCTTGCAGCCGAACACAACCTCTCCCGCTTTTGATGATATATGGTCCGGCATTCTTACCTTTTCTAACACATTTTTCAGCAATTATGGTCGGACATTCACACCTACTCACAGACGAACACCTCCGCTCCCACATTTGATAGTGTATAGTCGGGCATTCTCACCCTTTCTCAACAGCTTTTTGCAAATTATGATCTGATATTCACACCTACTTGCAGTCGAACAGCTCTGCTCCCGCTTTTGATTATGTTTGGTTGGATATTCGAACATTTTCTTAATGCTTTTTACAAACTTTGGTCGGACGTTCACACCGTCTTGCAGCCGAACACCTCCGCTTCCGCTTTTGATGGTGTATAGTCGGGCATTCGAGCCTTTTCTTACCCACCTATTACTTACTATGGTTGGACATTCAAACCTTCTTGTAGCCGAACACATCCGCTCCTGCTTTTGATGATGTATGATTTGGCATTCGCACCTTTTCTTACTCATTTTTAAGTAATTATTGGTCGGACATTCAGACCTTCTTGCACCTGAACACCTCTGCTCCCGCTTTTGATGGTGTATAGTCGGGCTTTCGAGCCTTTTCTTCCCCGATTTTTACAAATTATGGTTGGACATTCAGACCTTGCAGCCGAAAACCTCCGCTCCCTCTTTTGATCATACATTGTCGGGCATTCGCCCCTTGTCTTACACGGTTTTTACAAACTTTAGTCAGACATTCACACCTTGCAGCTGAACCACCTCCATTCCCTGTTTTGATAATGTGTGGTCTGGAAATACTACCTTTTCTTCCCCCGTTTGTGAGTAATTATGGCTGGACATTCACACCTACTTGCAGCCGAAAAACCACCTCTCCCGCTTTTGATGATGTATTGTCTGGCATTCTAGTCTTTTCTATCACATTTTTCAGCAATTATGATCTGACATTCACACCTACTTGCAGTCGAACAGCTCTGCTCCCGCTTTTGATTATGTTCGGTTGGATATTCAAACCTTTTCTTAACTGCTTTTTACAAACTTTGGTCGGACGTTCACACCGTCTTGCAGCCGAACACCCCCGCTTCCGCTTTTGATGGTATATATTCGGGTATTCGAACCTTCTCTTACCCGCTTTTTACAAACCATGGTTGGACTTTCATACCTTCTTGTAGCTGAACAACTCCACTCCTGCTTTTGATGATTTATGGTTGGACATTCGCATCTTTTCCTACCCATTTTTCAGTAATTATGGGTGGATATTCACATCTTCTTGCAGCTGAACACCTCCTCTCCCGCTAATGATCATGTAAGGTTTGATATTCGAAAATTTTCTTTCATGTTTTAAAGCAATTATTAATGGACATTCACACCTACTTGCAGCCGAACACCACCTCTCCCGCTTTTGATGATGTATGGACCGGCATTCTTACCTTTTCTAACACATTTTCAGCAATTATGGTTGGAGAATCACACCTACTCACAGCCGAACAACTCCGCTACCGCATTTGATGGTGTATAGTCGGGATTTCTCACCCTTTCTCATCAGCTTTTTGCAAATTATTCTCTGACATTCACACCTACTTGCAGTCGAACAGCTCTGCTCCCGCTTTTGATTATGTTTGGTTAGATATTCGAACCTTTTCTTAACTGCTTTTTTACAAACTTTGGTCGGATGTTCACACCTTCTTGCAGCCGAACACCTACGCTTCTGGTTTTGATAGTGTATATTCGGGCATACGAACCTTTTCTTACCCGCTTTTTACAAACCATGGTCGGACTTTCACACCTTCTCTTAGCTGAACAACTCCGCTCCCTCTTTTGATTGTGTACAGTCGGGTATTTTAACCTTTTCTTACCCGCTTTTTACCAACTATGATAGGACATTCACACCGTCTTACAGCGGAACACCTCCGCTCCCTCTTTTGATGGTGTATGTTCGGGCATTCGAACCTTTTCTTACCCGCTTTTTACAAACCATGGTCGGACTTTCACACCTTTTAGTAGCCGAACAACTCCGCTCCCGCTATTGATTGTGTACAGTCGGGTATTTTAACCTTTTCTTACCCGCTTTTTACCAACTATGGTCGGACATTCACACCGTCTTACAGCAGAACACCTCTGCTCCCGCTTTTGATGGTGTATAGTCGGGCATTCGAACCTTTTCTTACCCGCTTTTTACAAACTATGGTGGGACATTCAAACCTTCTTGTATCCGAAAACCTCCGCTCTCTCTTTTGATCATACATTGTCGGACATTCGCACCTTTTCTTACCCGCTTTTTACAAACCATGGTCGGACTTTCATACCTTCTTGTAGCCGAACACATCCGCTCCCGCTATTGATTGTGTACAGTCGGGTATTTTAACCTTTTCTTACCCGCTTTTTACCAACTATGGTCAGACATTCACACCTTCGTACAGCGGAACACCTCCGCTCCCTCTTTTGATGGTGTATGTTCGGGTATTCAAACCTTTTCTTACCCGCTTTTTCCAAACTATGGTCGGCTATTCACAGCTTCCTCTCCACCATACTTGTATGGTTGGATATTCACACCCACTTGCATCCGAAGACCTCTGCCCCAAATTTTGTTGATATTTAGTCGGACATTCGCACCTTACCCGCTTTTGGCAAACTATGGCCTTCTTGCAGCCAAACAACTCTGATCTCGCTTTTGATGATGTAAGGTTGGGCATTCAGACCTTGCTTCACCTGCTTTTCACCAAATATAGTCGGACATTCACACCTTCTTGCAGCCGAACACTTCCGCTTTTAGTGTTCTATGAGGCATTCACATATTTTTTTTCACCGTATTTTATAGATTATGGTTGGAAATTCTCACCCACTCTCATCCGAAGACCTCTCCTCCCGCTTTTGTTAATATATAGTCGGGCATTCGAACCTTTTCTTACCCACTTTTTACAAATTATGGTCGAACATTCACACCTACTTGCAGCTGAATACTTCCGCTCCACCTTTTAGGTATGTATGGTTGGCATTTGCACCTCTTTTTATACTGATTGCTGAAGATTAAGTTGTTCTTTCTCAAACTACAAATTTTTTTTAATTGTTGAAACTTGATTTGAAGTGGATAAATAAGGAGGACAAACAGTTTTAAGTCAGGCTGATAGGAATTAATTTTATAGCAAAATCTGTATTTCGTCATATGTCGAGAGATGCTTATTGCTGAAGAAGTTCTTTCTCATTCTACAAAGTACAACGTTGTTTATCGTTGAAACTTGATTAGACATGAATAAATATGAAGGACAAAGCAGTCTTAACTTGGTTTGAGTTAAGGAATTCGTTTTATAGGAGAATCCGAATTCGTGCATAACTCATAAAATAGAGCTTATTTTCGGATTCCTGAAGAATGAGTCTGGTTCTTTCTCAAAATACAAAGTTTGTTGTTTATTGTTGAAACTTCATCAGAAGTGAAGAAATAAATGAATGCCTATCAAAAAATGTGGGATCTAAACTCTAGTGCTTCCTCTAAAATAATTTCCTTTCTCAATTTAGAAATGTGTGTGTGTAAGTCACAACACCCGTGACACCAAAACGGCTTTCTTTTCTCTACACTCTGCACTATGAGCACACACACCAAATCAGAAAGGCTTTTTTTCTCTCTTTTCTACATTATGGACTGTGGGGACACAAAACCGCTCTCTCTCTTTTTTTTTTTTATCGTGTGCCAGGGCGTTGTCTCACGTATTAGATTATGCTTAAGATACGAATGGGTTTATCAGTCACATCAGAATCCATACATACTGATCCTCCCGTAATAAAATGGTCGGATCTTATCAAACACACTTTGTTTCTTGTGACAATCAAGTCAGCGAAACAGCGTATACACGTCAAGACACTGAATCAAGTTTGCCACAAGAACTCATAAGTTTGGCAGTATTGCTCTGCCGTCAGCAATCATACACCCATTTTATTTTCGTGAGACATGTGCAAGCACCTGTTCATCTACTGTTCTATCACTATGAATTAGTGATCTATTATCAATAAGGATACTTCTACAACTACTATCAAAGTATGTCCGGACTTCTTATGTTGTCAGTTGCTATATATGAATAAGTGGGTAGCTACTGACAAGCATTAAGCATGTCAAACAGCCCAAACATATAACATTTCAGGACACACCACACAGTTAACAACCACAGTGAAGCGTGTCAAAGCCCAAACATGTAACATTCAACAGGACACTTACACAACACATTCAAATCAAACAGTCAGCCAACATACAAGAACATATACCCCAGCCGGCATTGCTCCCTGCCTATTTTCGTACAGCACACTATGTGTGCGCACACCTTTATTCACAAACTCTTCAACTTATACTCTTTTACCGAAGCTGCTACAGCTCGATTGGCCAAATACCCTTTGATCCTATTTCGGTGAATTTGACATCTGCCTTACATATAACAGATTAGCGGTTTAGCAGTTTTAATTTAGTTTGAGTGAAGGAATTCATTTTATAGCAAAATCCGAAATCGTGAAGAACTCATGAAAGTAAGCTTATTCTCGGATTCCTGAAACTTTAGATTTGCTCTTTCTTTTACTGCAAAGTACAACGTTGTTTTTTTTGTTTAAATCTTTCTAGACATGGTAAATATCAAGGACAAAGCAGTTTTCACATAGTTTGAGTGAAGGAATTCATTTTATAGATAAAATCCCAAGAGTCTGCTGAGAAAAGAGAGTGAATGCGAAGTAGACTTTAACACGGCTATGGCAGCGAGCCGAGTGTGGGCTAACCGGGAGAATTGCTTGAAAGAAACGCGACACCGAATGAGCGATCAGAACAAAGCCTCAATACGGGATTCTCGTGGTGTTTTTGTTGCTGCCTTGTCTTTTGCACAGAGTAAAAGACAAGGCAGCCATCGAATAGGGCCCGATTGTTCCTAGTTGGTCAGCCGAGGAGCAAGGGGGGGGGAGCAAGCGTCTCAACCAAGCAAAGCTCACCATGGGGAAGGTGGCTATGCCAACTAGCCTGATGCCCTGCTCCCGCAGTGACGGATAATCGTACTCTGGTTTCTCTTCATAACGTACAAGTCTTTCGCCTTTTACTAAAGATTTCTGTGGAGAGCAGCACTAATGAGTTGTTTCTATTTTTGGCAGGCTTTACCTTTGCGGGTGAAGCCCTTTCTGTCTGTGCAAAAGAAATCTTGTTACTGTGCAGAGTGACTTCTCTGAGTAGAGTCGCCTTACTTGTTGCGACTGTGCCGATGTTCGAAGCTGGAGTGTAAAGTTGTTGCTTGAATGGTGCTTGCTGGAGCATGCGGGAGTGCAAAGTTATACCATTTTAAAGGACTGAAGAGTGCTCAGTGCAGCGGGTGGGCGACACTCTGGCCACCTTGAAAACCGAGGTTACATCCACTACCAGGGGCAGCCCAAGTCCTGCCGCAAGTGTGGTGAGCATGGGCACCTGGTTGAGGCTTGTACCAAGGTGTTATGTGGGAAGAGCAGAGAAATTGGGCAAACTTTTGGAGAGTGTCCAAATGGCAGGAAATGTAATCTCTGTGGAGAATTAAATCACCTCTTCAGAGATTGCCCTAAATCTTTTGCCAACAAATTAAAGACGGTAAAGCCACAGTCAAGCCAACAAAGAGAAGGACCAAAGGTGGCAGTTGGTGAACAAAGTGAAGAGGTTGACCCAATAAATTCAAACTTCCCGCCAAAAGCTTGGATTGGAAGTGAGGAGCAAAAAGGGGAGGGGCCTGTAGAGGCCTCACCACTCAGTGTTGAAGTCTGTGAGAATTCACAGGCAGAGGGTGGAGCTACGCTAAATGAGGAGGAAGAGCAGACAGGTGAGTCTAGTGAAGATACTCACCTCCCCGAAGGTCAACAGCCGAAGAGGACGGCATCTGAGCCTCTGATTCCCCAGTGGTATCAGAGAAGAGGGGAAGGGTTAGGTCCCTTTCAGACAGTTCTTCAGTGGAAGAACCTAGAGTCTTCCCCTCCGACTCACCAAATGAGGTCTCCTTTTTAACTTCAGCTCTGCAATCAACCCCCAGGGACTCAAAGTTAAATGCAACATTGCGTCAGAGGCCAACACCGAGAGTCCGAAAAGGAAATATAGATCACCCTACTCACTTTTCACCTAAAGAAATGAAGGAAGAGCTAGTTTCCCAAGAAATAACCTGTGTGTAATTTGTTTTGATAACTTAGAAAAACGAAAATGACATACCTACTTTCCTTTATGCTTTTAATGGTTCTCACCTTCTCAACACTAAATGTGAGAAGTGTGAAATCAAAGACAAGAGCCCAGAGTATTTTATCCTTCTTAGACTCCATAAAATCAGATGTGTTTTTAATACAAGAATGTGGACTACCTTTTTTAAAAAACCATAGACAATGGGAGGAAATGTGGCCCCATTTATCGATATGGAGTGGCTCAAATCAAAATAAAAATGATGGTGTGGCCATTCTAATTAGAAATCCGCATGTTCTGGTGAAAGGTAGCACAGTGGTGAGAGACGGACGGGCACTTTTAGCACACTTGAATTTTATGGGGCAAGACTTTAACCTCTTAAATATTTATGGTTTCAATGGAAAAAATGAAAGGTATGACCTTTTAGAAGATATACAGCTTTACATGCTAGGGCAAGTACCTTTAGTTGTAGGAGGGGATTTTAACTGTATCTTGAGCAGGAAAGATAGAAAAAGAGCAGGGGTAGATTTTAAAGTGGATAAGACTTCGATTTTACTTCAGGGCATATGCAGGGATTTTAAGCTTACTGACTGTTTTAAAACCATGCATCCCAGAGAGGAGGGCTTCACCTGGTTTAGTCATGATGGCACCAGAGCCTCTCGCATTGATTATTTCTTTACTAGAGATTGCCCACCCACTGATGTTAGATTAACCCCTGTTTTCTTTTCAGACCACCTTATGCTCTCCTGCACCCTTTCACCCCCTTCTGGTGTGACGGTAGGAAGTGGTCTGTGGAAACTCAACTGTTCCCTGTTGGAGGATGAAATCATAGTCAGTCAGTACAGGGAATGTTATAAAGAGTGGCAGACCCTTCAAGACCTCTACGAAACACATGCACAATGGTGGGAAATGGTGAAGGAAACGACCCAGACTTTTTTTAAACAGCAAGGTAAACGTAAAAAAAGGAAAGAGAATAGATGTATGATGGGACTACATAAACGCTTACAGCGCTACTTTAAACTAAATCAGTGTGGCATAGACTTTAAAGAAGAAATCAAAGATGTCAAAAAGGAAATGTCAGTTTTAGCAGAAATAAAGAGTAAAGGAATTTTTGTAAGAAGCAGGGAGCAGGAAATTGAGGAAGGTGAAAAAGAAAGAAAGTTATAAATAAAAAGGAGTGTATTCAAAATCTAAAAAGAGAAGATGGGTTTTTAACAAAATCCACACAAGAGATGATTGAAACTGTACATACCTTTTATAGTAACATGTACAAAGAGAAACCAGTGCACTTGGAAACATCGGCAGAAATCTTAAAATTCGTTGACAAAACCGTAAAAGAGAATGCACACTTGACACAGAATTTTACTGCTTTAGAGTTAAAAAAATGCCTAACAGGTTTTAAGAGAAGTCGAGCTCCGGGTTTAGACGGGCTTCCTGCAGAATTCTATCTGACCTATTGGGACCTTTTATCATCAGACATTTTAGATGTTTTTAAAGATTTTGAAAAACTCGACCGACTGCCTGACAGTTTTAGAGTGGGAATAGTGACTCTACTTTATAAAAAAAATGATAAGACTGACCTAAAGAATTGGAGGCCCATCACACTTTTAAACTTTGACTGTAAACTTTTTAGCAAGGTTTTAGCGACACGGATGTCCTCTGTTTTAGAGGAGGTAATTCACCCAGACCAAGCTTGTGCCATCTCAGGGAGACAACTCACCGACAGCCTCGTACTGATTCGAGACATCATTGATTACGCTAGAGACAGAAACACCCGGCTTGTCATCTTAAATTTAGACTTTGAAAAAGCATTTGATCGGGTCTCGCATCAATATCTCTTTCAGGTGTTGCAGCCATCGAAAAGGGCCCGATTGTTCCTACTTGGTGAGCTTTGCTTGGTTGAGACGCTTGCCCCCCCCCCCTGCTCCTCGGCTGACCAAGTAGAAACAATCTATTCGATGGCTGCCTTGTCTTTTACTCTGTGCAAAAGACAAGGCAGCAACAAAAACACCACGAGAATCCCGTATTGAGGCTTTGTTCTGACCGCTCATTCGGTGTCGCGTTTCTTTCAAGCAATTCTCCCGGTTAGCCCGCACTCGGCTCGCTCCCATAGCCGTGTTAAAGTCTACTTCGCATTCACTCTCTTTTCTCTGCAGACTCTTGGGATTTTATCTATAAAATGAATTCCTTCACTCAAACTATGTTAAAACTGCTTTGTCGTTCATATTTACCATGTCTAGAAAGATTTAAACAAAAAAAACAACGTTGTACTTTGCAGTAAAAGAAAGAGCAAATCTAAAGTTTCAGGAATCCGAGAATAAGCTTACTTTCATGAGTGCTTCACGATTTCGGATTTTGCTATAAAATGAATTCCTTCACTCAAACTAAATTAAAACTGCTAAACCGCTAATCTGTTACATGTAAGGCAGATGTCAAATTCACCGAAATAGGATCTAAGGGTATTCGGCCAATCGAGCTGTAGCAGCTTCGGTAAAAGAGTATAAGTTGAAGAGTTTGTGAATAAAGGTGTGCGCACACATAGTGAGCTGTAGGAAAATAGGCAGGGAGCAATGCCGGCTGGGGTATATGTTCTTGTATGTTGTCTGACTGTTTGATTTGAATGTGTTGTGTAAGTGTCCTGTTGAAGGTTTGGGCTTTGACACTTCACTGTGGTTGTTAACTGTGTGGTGTGTCCTGAAATGTTATATGTTTGGGCTGTGTGACATGCTTAATGCTTGTCAGTAGCTACCCACTTATTCATATATAGCAACTGACAACATAAGAAGTCTGGACATACTTTGATAGTAGTTGTAGAAGTATCCTTATTGATAATAGATAAACTAATTCATAGTGATAGAACAGTAGATGAACAGGTGCCTGCACGTCTCACGAAAATAAAATGGGTGTATGATTGCTGACGGCAGAGCAATACTGCCAAACTTATGAGTTCTTGTGGCAAACTTGATTCAGTGTCTTGACGTGTATACGCTGTTTCGCTGACTTGATTGTCACAAGAAACAAAGTGTGTTTGATAAGATCCGACCATTTTATTACGGGAGGATCAGTATGTATGGATTCTGATGTGACTGATAAACCCATTCGTATCTTAAGCATAATCTAATACGTGAGACAACGCCCTGGCACACAATCAAAAAAAAAAACACACATTACACACACACATTTCTGAATTGAGAAAAGAAATTATTTTAGAGGAAGCAGTAGAGTTTAGATCCCACATTTGTTGATAGGCATTCATTTATTTCTTCACTTCTGATGAAGTTTCAACAATAAACAACAAACTTTGTATTATGAGAAAGAACCAGACTCATTCTTCAGGAATCCGAAAATAAGCACGAATTCGGATTCTCCTATAAAACGAATTAATTAACTCAAACCAAGTTAAGACTGCTTTGTCCTTCATATTTATTCATGTCTAATCAAGTTTCAACGATAAACAACGTTGTACTTTGTAGAATGAGAAAGAACTTCTTCAGCAATAAGCATCTCTCGACATATGACGAAATACAGATTTTGCTATAAAATTAATTTCTTCTATCAGCGTAACTTAAAACTGTTTGTCCTCCTTATTTATCCACTTCAAATCAAGTTTCAACAATTAAAAAAAAATTGTAGTTTGAGAAAGAACAACTTAATCTTCAGCAATAAGTATAAAAAGAGGGTAACAAAAGGTGCAAATGCCAACCATACATGACTAAAAGGTGGAGCGGAAGTATTCAGCTGCAAGTAGGTGTGAATGTTCGACCATAATTTGTAAAAAGTGGGTAAGAAAAGGTTTGAATGCCCGACTAAATATTAACAAAAGCGGGAGGAGAGGTCTTCGGATGAGAGTGGGTGAGAATTTCCTACCATACAAGTATGGTGGAGAGGAAGCTGTGATTGGCCGACAATAGTAAAAAGCAGGTGAGAAAAGGTGCGAATGTCAAAACATACATGATCAAAACAGGGAGCGGAGGTGTTTGGCTGCGACAAGGTGTGAATGTCCACCCATAATTAATGAAAAACGGGCAACAAGTAGGTTCGAATGCCCAACCATATATCATCAAAAGCAGGAGTGGATGTGTTCGGCTTCAAGAAGGTATGAATGTCCATCAATAATTGCTATAAAACATGAAAGAAAATTTTCGAATATCAAACCGCACATAATCATAAGCGGGAGACGAGGTGTTCCGCTGCAAGAAGGTGTGAATATCCACCCATAATTACTGAAAAATGGGTAAGAAAAGGTGCGAATGCCCAACCATACATCATCAAAAGCAAGAGTGGATGTGTTCGGCTACAAGAAGGTTTGAAAGTCCGACCATAGTTTGTAAAAAGCGGGTAAGAACAGGTTTGTATGCCCGACTGTACACAATCAAAAGAGGGAGCGGAGTTGTTCAGCTACAAGAAGGTGTGAAAGTCCGACCATGGTTTGTAAAAAGCGGGTAAGAACAGGTTCGTATGCCCGAATATACACCATCAAATGCGGGAGCGGAGGTGTTCGGCTGTGAGTAGGTGTGAATCTCCAACCATAATTGCTGAAAAATGTGTTAGAAAAGGTAAGAATGCCGGTCCATACATCATCAAAAGCGGGAGAGGTGGTGTTCGGCTGCAAGTAGGTGTGAATGTCCAGCAATAATTACTCACAAATGGGTAAGAAAAGGTAGTATTGCCAGACCATACATGATCAAAACAGGGAGCGGAGGTGGTTAAGCTGCAAGAAGGTGTTAATGTCCGACTAAGGTTTATAAAAAGCGGGTAAGAAAAGGTGCGAATGCCCGACAATGTATGATCAAAAGAGGGAGCGGAGGTTTTCGGCTGAAAGGTCTGAATGTCCAACCATAATTTGTAAAAACCGGGGAAGAAAAGGCTCGAAAGCCCGACTATACACCATCAAAAGCTGGAGCGGAGGTGTTCAGCTGCAAGAAGGTCTGAATGTCCATCAATAATTGCTAGAAAACATGAAAGAGAATTTTCGAATATCAAACCGCACATGATAATAAGCGGGAGAGGAGGTGTTCAGCTGCAAGAAGGTGTGAATGTCCACCCATAATTACTGAAAAATGGGTAAGAAAAGTTGCGAATTCCCAACCAAACATCATCAAATGCACGAGTGGATGTGTTCGGCTACAAGAAGGTTTGAATGTCCGACCATAGTTTGTAAAAAGCGGGTAAGAAAAGGTTCGAAAGCCCGACTATACACCATCAAAAGAGGGAGCGGAGGTGTTCCGCTGTAAGAAGGTGTGAATGTCCGACCATAGTTGGTAAAAAGCGGGTAAGAAAAGGTTAAAATATCCGACTGTACACAATCAATAGCGGGAGCGGAGTTGTTCGGCTACTAAAAGGTGTGAAAGTCCGACCCTGGTTTTAAAAAGCGGGTAAGAAAAGGTTCGAATGCCCGAACATACACCATCAAAAGAGGTAGCGGAGGTGTTCCGCTGTAAGACGGTGTGAATGTCCGATCATAGTTGGTAAAAAGCGGGTAAGAAAAGGTTAAAATACCCGACTGTACACAATCAAAAGACGGAGCAGAGTTGTTCAGCTAAGAGAAGGTGTGAAAGTCCGACCATGGTTTGTAAAAAGCGGGTAAGAAAAGGTTCGTATGCCCGAATATACACTATCAAAACCGGAAGCGTAGGTGTTCGGCTGCAAGAAGGTGTGAACGTCCGACCAAAGTTTGTGAAAAAGCAGTTAAGAAAAGGTTTGAATATCCAACCAAACATAATCAAAAGCGGGAGCAGAGCTGTTCGACTGCAAGTAGGTGTGAATGTCAGAGAATAATTTGCAAAAAGCTGATGAGAAAGGGTGAGAAATCCCGACTATACACCATCAAATGCGGTAGCGGAGTTGTTCGGCTGTGAGTAGGTGTGATTCTCCAACCATAATTGCTGAAAAATGTGTTAGAAAAGGTAAGAATGCCGGTCCATACATCATCAAAAGCGGGAGAGGTGGTGTTCGGCTGCAAGTAGGTGTGAATGTCCATTAATAATTGCTTTAAAACATGAAAGAAAATTTTCGAATATCAAACTGCACATGATCATTAGCGGAAGAGGAGGTGTTCAGCTGCAAGAAGGTGTGAATATCCACCCATAGTTACTGAAAAATGGGTAGGAAAAGATGCGAATGTCCAACCATAAATCATCAAAAGCAGGAGTGGAGTTGTTCAGCTACAAGAAGGTATGAAAGTCCAACCATGGTTTGTAAAAAGCGGGTAAGAGAAGGTTCGAATACCCGAATATATACCATCAAAAGCGGAAGCAGAGGTGTTCGGCTGCAAGAAGGTGTGAACGTCCGACCAAAGTTTGTAAAAAGCAGTTAAGAAAAGGTTTGAATATCCAACCGAACATAATCAAAAGCGGGAGCAGAGCTGTTCGACTGCAAGTAGGTGTGAATGTCAGATCATAATTGCTGAAAAATGTGATAGAAAAGACTAGAATGCCGGACAATACATCATCAACAGCGGGAGAGGTGGTTTTTCGGCTGCAAGTAGGTGTGAATGTCCAGCCATAATTACTCACAAACGGGGGAAGAAAAGGTAGTATTTCCAGACCACACATGATCAAAACAGGGAATGGAGGTGGTTCAGCTGCAAGGTGTTAATGTCTGACTAAAGTTTGTAAGAACCGTGTAAGACAAGGGGCGAATGCCCGACAATGTATGATCAAAAGAGGGAGCGGAGGTTTTCGGCTGCAAGGTCTGAATGTCCAACCACAATTTGTAAAAATCGGGGAAGAAAAGGCTCGAAAGCCCGACTATACACCATCAAAAGCGGGTGCAGAGGTGTTCAGGTGCAAGAAGGTCTGAATGTCCGACCAAAAATTACTGAAAAATGGGTAAGAAAAGGTGCGAATGCCAAATCATACATCATCAAAAGCAGGAGCGGATGTGTTCGGCTACAAGAAGGTTTGAATGTCCAACCATAGTAAGTAATAGGCGGGTAAGAAAAGGCTCGAATGCCCGACTATATACCATCAAAAGCGGAAGCGGAGGTGTTCGGCTGCAAGACGGTGTGAACGTCCAACCAAAGTTTGTAAAAAGCAGTTAAGAAAATGTTCGAATATCCAACCAAACATAATCAAAAGCGGGAGCAGAGCTGTTCGACTGCAAGTAGGTGTGAATATCAGATCATAATTTGCAAAAAGCTGTTGAGAAAGGGTGAGAATGCCCGACTATACACTATCAAATGTGGGAGCGGAGGTGTTCGTCTGTGAGTAGGTGTGAATGTCCGACCATAATTGCTGAAAAATGTGTTAGAAAAGGTAAGAATGCCGGACCATATATCATCAAAGGTTGTGTTCAGCTGCAAGTAGGTGTGAATGTCCAGCCATAATTACTCAAAAACGGGTAAGAAAAGGTACTATTGCCAGACCATATATGATCAAAACAGGGAGTAGAGGTGGTTCAGCTGCAAGAAGGTTTGAATGTCCAACTAAAGTTTGTAAAAAGCGGGTAAGACAAGGTGTGAATGCCCGACAATGTATGATCAAAAGAGGAGCGGAGGTTTTCGGCTGCAAGAAGGTCTGAATGTCCACCCATAATTACTGAAAAATGGGTAAGAAAAGGTGCGAAAGCCCAACCGCACATGATCATAAGTGGATGAGAAGGTGTTCGACTGCAAGTAGGTGTGAATGTAAGATCATAATATTTAAAAAGCGGGTAAGAAAAGGTAAGAATGCCCAACCATAAATTATCAAAAGCGGCAGCAGAGTTTCGGCTGGTGTTTATCAATGTCTAGATAGATTTCAACAAAAAACAACGTTGTACTTTGCAGTAAAAGAAAGTGCAAATCAAAAGTTTTAGGAATCCGAGAATAAGCTTATTTTCATGAGTTCTGCACGATTTCGGATTTTATGTATAAAATGAATTCCTTCACGCAAACTAAGTTAACACTGCTTTGTCCTTCATATGTACCCATTTCTACATATATTTCAAGCATAAACTTTCTCATACTACCCTGAATGAGAAAGAGCCACACTTGTGATTAAGCCATACGACCCTTTTGAGGATTTCTGCATGGTTTGGGATTTTATCTATAAAATTAATTCCTTCACTCAAACTATGTTAAAACGGCTTTTACCTTCATATTTATCAATGTCTCGATAGATTTAAACAAAAAAACAACGTTGTACTTTGCAATAAAAGAAAGAGCAAATCAAAAGTTTTAGGAGCCGAGAATAAGCTTATTTTCATGAGTTCTGCACGATTTCGGATTTTATGTATAAAATGAATTCATTCACTCAAACCAAGTTAAAACTGCTTTTTCCTTCATATTTATCAATGTCTAGATCAACTTCAACAAAGAACAACATTGTATTTTGCAGTAGAAGAAAGAGCAAAACTGAAGGATCAGGAATCCGAGAATAAGCTTCTTTTCATACGTTCTGCATGATTTGGGATTTTATGTATAAAATGAATTCCTTCACTCAAACTAAGTTAACACTGCTTTGTCCTTCATATGTACCCATTTCTACATATATTTCAAGCATAAACTTCCTCATACTACCCTGAATGAGAAAGAGCCACACTTGTGATTAAGCCATACGCCCCTTTTGAGGAGTTCTGCATGATTTGGGATTTTATCTATAAAATCAATTCCTTCACTCAAACTATGTTAAAACGGCTTTTACCTTCATATTTATCAATGTCTCGATAGATTTGAACAAAAAAACAACGTTGTACTTTGCAGTAAAAGAAAGAGCCAATCAAAAGTTTTAGGAATCCGAGAATAAGCTTATTTTCATGAGTTCTGCACGATTTCGGATTTTATGTATAAAATGAATTCATTCACTCAAACCAAGTTAAAACTGCTTTTTCATTCATATTTATCAATGTCTAGATCGACTTCAACAAAGAAAAACATTGTATTTTGCAGTAGAAGAAAGAGCAAAACTGAAGGATCAGGAATCCGAGAATAAGCTTATTTTCTTATGGGCAAGTGGGAACTGCTTTGTCCTTCATATTTATCAATGTGTAGATGGATTTCAACTTCTTCTACTGCAAAGTCCAATGTTTTTCTTTGTTGAAGTCGATCTAGACATTGATGAATATGGAAGGACAAAGCAGTTTTAACTTGGTTTGAGCAAAGCAATTCATTTTATAGCAAAATCCGAAATCGTGCAGAACTCATGAAAGCAGGCTTATACTCGGATTCCTGAAACTTTAGATTTGCTCTTTCTTTTACTGCAAAGTACAACGTTGTTTTTTTGTTTAAATCTTTCTAGACATGGTAAATATGAAGGACAAATCAGTTTTAACATAGTTTGAGTGAAGTAATGCATTTTATAAGCAAAATCCCAAATCATGCAGAACTCACGAAAAGCTTTTTCTCGCTTTTCACTGCTTTTTACAAACATTGGTCGGACGTTCACACCTTCTTGCATCCGAACACCTCCGCTTCCGCTTTTGATGATGTATATTCGGGCATTCGAACCTTTTATTACCCGCTTTTTACAAACCATTGTCGGACTTTCACACCTTCTTGCAGCTGAACACCACCTCTACCGCTTTTGATGATGTATGGTCCAGTATTCTTACCTTTTCTAACACATTTTTCAGCAATTATGGTCGGACATTCACACCTACTCACAGCTGGACACCTCCGTTCCCGCTTTTGATCATACAATGTCGGGACATCGCTCCTTGTCTTACTAGCTTTTTACAAACTTTAGTCGAACATTCACACCTTCTTGCAGCTGAACACCTCCGCTCCCGCTTTTGATGATGTATAGTCGGGCTTTCAAGCCTTTTCTTAACCGGTTTTTACAAATTATGGTTGGACATTCAGACCTTGCAGCCGAACACCTCCGCATTCTCTTTTGATCATACATTGTCGGGCATTCGCACCTTGTCTTACCCGCTTTTTACAAACTATAGTCAGACATTCACACCTTGCAGCTGAACCTCCGCTCCCTGTTTTGATCATGTATGGTCTGGCAATACTACCTTTTCTTCCCCCGTTTGTGAGTAATTATGGCTAGACATTCACACCTACTTGCAGTCGAACAGCTCTGCTCCCGCTTTTGATTATGTTTGGTTGGATATTCGAACCTTTTCTTAACTGCTTTTTACAAACCATGGTCGGACTTTCACACCTTCTTGTAGCTGAACAACTCCGCTCCCGCTATTGATTTTGTACAGTCGGGTATTTTAACCTTTTCTTACCCGCTTTTTACCAACTATGGTCGGACATTCACACCATCTTACAGCGGAACACCTCCGCTCCCGCTTTTTATGGTGTATAGTCGGGCATTCGAACCTTTTCTTACCCGCTATTTACAAACTATGGTAGGACATTCAAACTTTCGTGTATCCGAAAACCTCCGCTCTCTCTTTTGATCATACATTGTCGGACATTCGCACCTTTTCTTACCCGCTTTTTACAAACCATGGTCGGACTGTCACACCTTCTTGTAGCCGAACACATCCGCTCCCGCTATTGATTGTGTACAGTCGGGTATATTAACCTTTTCTTACCCGCTTTTTACCAAGTATGGTTGGACATTCACACCTTCGTACAGCGGAACACCTCCGCTCCCTCTTTTGATGGTGTATGTTCGGGCATTCAAACCTTTTCTTACCCGCTTTTTCCAAACTATGGTCGGCTATTCACAGCTTCCTCTCCACCATACTTGTATGGTGGGATATTCACACCCACTTGCATCCGAAGACCTCCGCCCCAAATTTTGTTGATATTTAGTCGGACATTCGCACCTTACCCGCTTTTGGCAAACTATGGCCTTCTTGCAGCCAAACAACTCTGATCTTGCTTTTGATGATGTAAGGTTGGGCATTCAGACCTTGCTTCACCTGCTTTTCACCAAATATAGTCGGACATTCACACCTTCTTGCAGCCGAATACTTCCGCTCCACCTTTTAGTGTTCTATCACACCTTTTTTTTCACCGCATTTTATACATTATGGTTGGAAATTTTCAACCACTCTCATCCGAAGACCTCTCCTTCCGCTTTTGTTAATATATTTGAACTTTAGTTTGACATTCAAACCTTCTTGCAGCTGAACCACCTCCGCTCCCTGTTTTGATCATATATGGTCTGGCTACTACCTTTTCTTACCCGTTTGTGAGTAATTATGGCTGGACATTCACACCTACTTGCAGTCGAACACAACCTCTCTCGCTTTTGATGATGTATGGACCGGCATTCTTACCTTTTCTAACACATTTTTCAGCAATTATGGTCGGAGATTCACACCTACTCACAGCCGAACAACTCCGCTCCCGCATTTGATGATGTATAGTCGGGCATTCTCACCCTTTCTCATCAGCTTTTTGCAAATTATGATCTGACATTCACACCTACTTGCAGTCGAACAGCTCTGCTCCCGCTTTTGATTATGTTTGGTTGGATATTCGAACCTTTTCTTAACTTCTTTTTACATATTTTGGTTGGACGTTCACACCTTCTTGTAGCCGAACACTTCCACTCCTGCTTTTGATGATGTATGGTTGGGCATTCACACCTTTTTTTTGCCCATTTTTCAGGAATTATGGGTGGACATTCACACCTTGCAGCTGAACACCTCCTATCCCACTTATGATCATGTGCGGTTTGATTTTCGAAAAGTTTCTTTCATGTTTTCTAGCAATTATTGATGGACATGTAGACCTTCTTGCAGCTGAACACCTCCGCTCCCGCTTTTGATCATACATTGTCAGGCATTCGCACCTTGTCTTACCCTCTTTTTACAAACTTTAGTCGAACAGTCACACCTTTTTGCAGCCGAACACCACCTCTCCCGCTTTTGATGATGTATGGTCCAGCATTCTTACCTTTTCTAACACATTTTTCAGCAATTATGGTCGGACATTCACACCTACTCAGAGCCGAACACCTCCGCTCCCGCATTTGATGGTGTATAGTCGGGCATTCTCACCCTTTCTCATCAGCTCTTTACAAATTATGATCTGACATTCACACCTGCTTTTGATAATGTATTGTTAGGCATTCGCACCTTTTTTTTTACCCATTTTTCATGAATTATGGGTGGACATTCACACCTTCTTGCAGCCGAACACCTCCTCTCCCGCTTATGATCATGTGCGGTTTGATATTCGAAAATTTACTTTCTTGTTTTAAAGCAATTATTGATGGACATTCAAACCTTCTTTTTGATGGTGTATAGTCGGGCTTTCGAGCCTTTTCTTCCCGGTTTTTACAAACCATGGTCGGACTTTCACACCTTCTTGTAGCCGAACAACTCCGCTCCCGCTATTGATTGTGTACAGTCGGGTATTTTAACCTTTTCTTACCCGCTTTTTACCAACTATGGTCGGACATTCACACCGTCTTACAGCGGAACACCTCTGCTCCCGCTTTTGATGGTGTATAGTCGGGCATTCGAAGCTTTTCTTACCCGCTTTTTACAAACTATGGTGGGACATTCAAACCTTCTTGTATCCGAAAACCTCCGCTCTCTCTTTTGATCATACATTGTCGGACATTCGCACCTTTTCTTACCCGCTTTTTACAAACCATGGTCGGACTTTCACATCTTCTTGTAGCCGAACACATCCGCTCCCGCTATTGATTGTGTACAGTCGGGTATTTTAACCTTTTCTTACCCGCTTTTTACCAAGTATGGTCGGACATTCACACCTTCGTACAGCGGAACACCTCCGCTCCCTCTTTTGATGGTGTATGTTCGGGCATTCAAACCTTTTCTTACCCGCTTTTTCCAAACTATGGTCGGCTATTCACAGCTTCCTCTCCACCATACTTTTATGGTGGGATATGCACACCCACTTGCATCCGAAGACCTCCGCCCCAAATTTTGTTGATATTTAGTCGGACATTCGCACCTTACCCGCTTTTGGCAAACTATGGCCTTCTTGCAGCCAAACACCTCTGATCTCGCTTTTGATGATGTAAGGTTGGGCATTCAGACCTTGCTTCACCTGCTTTTCACCAAATATAGTCGGACATTCACACCTTCTTGCAGCCGAACACTTCCGCTCCACCTTTTAGTGTTCTATCACACCTTTTTTTCACCGCATTTTATACATTTGGTCGGAAATTTTCAACCACTCTCATCCGAAGACCTCTCCTCCCGCTTTTGTTAATATATTTGAACTTTAGTCGGACATTCAAACCTTCTTGCAGCTGAACCACCTCCGCTCCCTGTTTTGATCATATATGGTCTGGCAATACTACCTTTTCTTACCCGTTTGTGAGTAATTATGGCTGGACATTCACACCTACTTGCAGCCGAACACAACCTCTCTCGCTTTTGATGATGTATGGACCGGCATTCTTACCTTTTCTAACACATTTTTCAGCAATTATGGTCGGAGATTCACACCTACTCACAGCCGAACAACTCCGCTCCCGCATTTGATGGTGTATAGTCGGGCATTCTCACCCTTTCTCATCAGCTTTTTGCAAATTATGATCTGACATTCACACCTACTTGCAGTCGAACAGCTCTGCTCCCGCTTTTGATTATGTTTGGTTGGATATTCGAACCTTTTCTTAACTTCTTTTTACATATTTTGGTTGGACGTTCACACCTTCTTGTAGCCGAACACTTCCACTCCTGCTTTTGATGATGTATGGTTGGGCATTCACACCTTTTTTTTGCCCATTTTTCAGGAATTATGGGTGGACATTCACACCTTGCAGCTGAACACCTCCTATCCCACTTATGATCATGTGCGGTTTGATTTTCGAAAAGTTTCTTTCATGTTTTCTAGCAATTATTGATGGACATGTAGACCTTGCAGCTGAACACCTCCGCTCCCGCTTTTGATCATACATTGTCAGGCATTCGCACCTTGTCTTACCCTCTTTTTACAAACTTTAGTCGAACAGTCAAACCTTTTTGCAGCCGAACACCACCTCTCCCGCTTTTGATGATGTATGGTCCAGCATTCTTACCTTTTCTAACACATTCTTCAGCAATTATGGTCGGACATTCACACCTACTCAGAGCCGAACACCTCCGCTCCCGCATTTGAAGGTGTATAGTCGGGCATTCTCACCCTTTCTCATCAGCTTTTTACAAATTATGATCTGACATTCACACCTGCTTTTGATAATGTATTGTTAGGCATTCGCACCTTTTTTTTTACCCATTTTTCATGAATTATGGGTGGACATTCACACCTTCTTGCAGCCGAACACCTCCTCTCCCGCTTATGATCATGTGCGGTTTGATATTCGAAAATTTACTTTCTTGTTTTAAAGCAATTATTGATGGACATTCAAACCTTCTTATTGATGGTGTATAGTCGGGCTTTCGAGCCTTTTCTTCACGGTTTTTACAAACCATGGTCGGACTTTCACACCTTCTTGTAGCCGAACAACTCCGCTCCCGCTATTGATTGTGTACAGTCGGGTATTTTAACCTTTTCTTACCCGCTTTTTACCAACTATGGTCGGAAATTCACACCGTCTTACAGCGGAACACCTCTGCTCCCGCTTTTGATGGTGTATAGTCGGGCATTCGAACCTTTTCTTACCCGCTTTTTACAAACTATGGTGGGACATTCAAACCTTCTTGTATCCGAAAACCTCCGCTCTCTCTTTTGATCATACATTGTCGGACATTCGCACCTTTTCTTACCCGCTTTTTACAAACCATGGTCGGACTTTCACATCTTCTTGTAGCCGAACACATCCGCTCCCGCTATTGATTGTGTACAGTCGGGTATTTTAACCTTTTCTTACCCGCTTTTTACCAAGTATGGTCGGACATTCACACCTTCGTACAGCGGAACACCTCCGCTCCCTCTTTTGATGGTGTATGTTCGGGCATTCAAACCTTTTCTTACCCGCTTTTTCCAAACTATGGTCGGCTATTCACAGCTTCCTCTCCACCATACTTGTATGGTGGGATATTCACACCCACTTGCATCCGAAGACCTCCGCCCCAAATTTTGTTGATATTTAGTCGGACATTCGCACCTTACCCGCTTTTGGCAAACTATGGCCTTCTTGCAGCCAAACACCTCTGATCTCGCTTTTGATAATGTAAGGTTGGGCATTCAGACCTTGCTTCACCTGCTTTTCACCAAATATAGTCGGACATTCACACCTTCTTGCAGCCGAACACTTCCGCTCCACCTTTTAGTGTTTTATCAAACCTTTTTTTCACCGCATTTCATACATTATGTTCGGAAATTTTCAACCACTCTCATCCGAAGACCTCTCCTCCCGCTTTTGTTAATATATTTGAACTTTAGTCGGACATTCAAACCTTCTTGCAGCTGAACCACCTCCGCTCCCTGTTTTGATCATATATGGTCTGGCAATACTACCTTTTCTTACCCGTTTGTGAGTAATTATGGCTGGACATTCACACCTACTTGCAGCCGAACACAACCTCTCTCGCTTTTGATGATGTATGGACCGGCATTCTTACCTTTTCTAACACATTTTTCAGCAATTATGGTCGGAGATTCACACCTACTCACAGCCGAACAACTCCGCTCCCGCATTTGATGGTGTATAGTCGGGCATTCTCACCCTTTCTCATCAGCTTTTTGCAAATTATGATCTGACATTCACACCTACTTGCAGTCGAACAGCTCTGCTCCCGCTTTTGATTATGTTTGGTTGGATATTCGAACCTTTTCTTAACTTCTTTTTACATATTTTGGTTGGACGTTCACACCTTCTTGTAGCCGAACACTTCCACTCCTGCTTTTGATGATGTATGGTTGGGCATTCACACCTTTTTTTTGCCCATTTTTCAGGAATTATGGGTGGACATTCACACCTTGCAGCTGAACACCTCCTATCCCACTCTTGATCATGTGCGGTTTGATTTTCGAAAAGTTTCTTTCATGTTTTCTAGCAATTCTTGATGGACATGTAGACCTTCTTGCAGCTGAACACCTCCGCTCCCGCTTTTGATCATACATTGTCAGGCATTCGCACCTTGTCTTACCCACTTTTTACAAACTTTAGTCGAACAGTCACACCTTTTTGCAGCCGAACACCACCTCTCCCGCTTTTGATGATGTATGGTCCAGCATTCTTACCTTTTCTAACACATTCTTCAGCAATTATGGTCGGACATTCACACCTACTCAGAGCCGAACACCTCCGCTCCCGCATTTGATGGTGTATAGTCGGGCATTCTCACCCTTTCTCATCAGCTTTTTACAAATTATGATCTGACATTCACACCTGCTTTTGATAATGTATTGTTAGGCATTGGCACCTTTTTTTTTACCCATTTTTCATGAATTATGGGTGGACATTCACACCTTCTTGCAGCCGAACACCTCCTCTCCCGCTTATGATCATGTGCGGTTTGATATTCGAAAATTTACTTTCTTGTTTTAAAGCAATTATTGATGGACATTCAAACCTTCTTTTTGATGGTGTATAGTCGGGCTTTCGAGCCTTTTCTTCACGGTTTTTACAAACCATGGTCGGACTTTCACACCTTCTTGTAGCCGAACACATCCGCTCCCGCTATTGATTGTGTACAGTCGGGTATTTTAACCTTTTCTTACCCGCTTTTTACCAACTATGGTCGGACATTCACACCTTCGTACAGCGGAACACCTCCGCTCCCTCTTTTGATGGTGTATGTTCGGGCATTCAAACCTTTTCTTACCCGCTTTTTCCAAACTATGGTCGGCTATTCACAGCTTCCTCTCCACCATACTTGTATGGTGGAATATTCACACCCACTTGCATCCGAAGACCTCCGCCCCAAATTTTGTTGATATTTAGTCGGACATTCGCACCTTACCCGCTTTTGGAAAACTATGGCCTTCTTGCAGCCAAACACCTCTGATCTCGCTTTTGATGATGTAAGGTTGGGCATTCAGACCTTGCTTCACCTGCTTTTCACCAAATATAGTCGGACATTCACACCTTCTTGCAGCCGAACACTTCCGCTTTTAGTGTTCTATGAGGCATTCACATATTTTTTTTCACCGTATTTTATAGATTATGGTTGGAAATTCTCACCCACTCTCATCCGAAGACCTCTCCTCCAGCTTTTGTTAATATATAGTCGGGCATTCGAACCTTTTCTTACCCGCTTTTTACAAATTATAGTCGAACATTCACACCTACTTGCAGCTGAATACTTCCGCTCCACCTTTTAGGTATGTATGGTTGGCATTTGCACCTCTTTTTATACTGATTTCTGAAGATTAAGTTGTACTTTCTCAAACTACAACATTTTTTTATTTGTTGAAACTTGATTTGAAGTGGATAAATAAGGAGAACAAACAGTTTTAAGTCAGGCTGATAGAAGGAATTAATTTTATAGCGAAATCTGTACTTCGTCATATGTCGAGAGATGCTTATTGCTGAAGAAGTTCTTTCTCATTCTACAAAGTACAACGTTGTTTATCGTTGAAACTTGATTAGACATGAATAAATATGAAGGACAAAGCAGTCTTAACTTGGTTTGAGTTAAGGAATTCGTTTTATAGGAGAATCCGAATTCGTGCATAACTCATAAAATAGAGCTTATTTTCGGTTTCCTGAAGAATGAGTCTGGTTCTTTCTCATAATACAAAGTTTGTTGTTTATTGTTGAAACTTCATCAGAAGTGAAGAAATAAATGAATGCCTATCAACAAATGTGGGATCTAAACTCTAGTGCTTCCTCTAAAATAATTTCCTTTCTCAATTTAGAAATGTGTGTGTGTAAGTCACAACACCCGTGACACCAAAACGGCTTTCTTTTCTCTACACTCTGCACTATGAGAACACACCAAATCAGAAAGGCTTTTTTCTCTCTTTTCTACATTATGGACTGTGGGGACACAAAACCGCTCTCTCTCTTTTTTTTTTTTTATCGTGTGCCAGGGCGTTGTCTCATGTATTAGATTATGCTTAAGATACGAATGGGTTTATCAGTCACATCAGAATTCAAACCTTCTTGCAGCTGAACCACCTCCGCTCCCTGTTTTGATCATATATGGTCTGGCAATACTACCTTTTCTTACCCGTTTGTGAGTAATTATGGCTGGACATTCACACCTACTTGCAGCCGAACACAACCTCTCTCGCTTTTGATGATGTATGGACCGGCATTTTTACCTTTTCTAACACATTTTTCAGCAATTATGGTCGGAGATTCACACCTACTCACAGCCGAACAACTCCGCTCCCGCATTTGATGATGTATAGTCGGGCATTCTCACCCTTTCTCATCAGCTTTTTGCAAATTATGATCTGACATTCACACCTACTTGCAGTCGAACAGCTCTGCTCCCGCTTTTGATTATGTTTGGTTGGATATTCGAACCTTTTCTTAACTTCTTTTTACATATTTTGGTTGGACGTTCACACCTTCTTGTAGCCGAACACTTCCACTCCTGCTTTTGATGATGTATGGTTGGGCATTCACACCTTTTTTTTGCCCATTTTTCAGGAATTATGGGTGGACATTCACACCTTGCAGCTGAACACCTCCTATCCCATTTATGATCATGTGCGGTTTGATTTTCGAAAAGTTTCTTTCATGTTTTCTAGCAATTATTGATGGACATGTAGACCTTCTTGCAGCTGAACACCTCCGCTCCCGCTTTTGATCATACATTGTCAGGCATTCGCACCTTGTCTTACCCACTTTTTACAAACTTTAGTCGAACAGTCACACCTTTTTGCAGCCGAACACCACCTCTACCGCTTTTGATGATGTATGGTCCAGCATTCTTACCTTTTCTAACACATTCTTCAGCAATTATGGTCGGACATTCACACCTACTCAGAGCCGAACACCTCCGCTCCCGCATTTGATGGTCTATAGTCGGGCATTCTACAGCGGAAAAGACTCATTCTTATGTTTGGTTAGATATTCGAACCTTTTCTTAACTGCTTTTTACAAACTTTGGTCGGACGTTCACAATATCTTGCAGCCGAACACCTCCGCTTCCGCTTTTGATGGTGTATATTCGGGCATACGAACCTTTTTTTACCCGCTTTTTACAAACCAAGGTCGGACTTTCACACCTTCTCTTAGCTTAACAACTCCGCTCCCTCTTTTGATTGTGTACAGTCGGGTAATTTAACCTTTTCTTACCCGCTTTTTACCATCTATGGTCGGACATTCACACCGTCTTACAGCGGAACACCTCCGCTTCCTCTTTTGATGATGTATGGTTAGGCATTCGCACCTTTTCTTACCCATTTTTCAGTAATTATGGGTAGACATTCACACCTTCTTGCAGCTGAACACCTCCTCTCCTGCTTATGATCATGTGCAGTTTGATATTCGAAAATTTTCTTTCATGTTTTCTAGCAATTATTGATGGACATTCAGACCGTCTTGAAGCTGAACACCTCCGCTCCCACTTTTGATGGTGTATAGTCGGGCTTTCGAGCCTTTTCTTCCCCGGTTTTTACAAATTATGGTTGGACATTCAGACCTTCTTGCAGCCGAAAACCTCCACTCCCTCTTTTGATCATACATTGTCGGACATTCGCACCTTTTCTTACCCGCTTTTTACAAACCATGGTCGGACTTTCACATCTTCTTGTAGCCGAACACATCCGCTCCCGCTATTGATTGTGTACAGTCGGGTATTTTAACCTTTTCTTACCCGCTTTTTACCAAGTATGGTCGGACATTCACACCTTCGTACAGCGGAACACCTCCGCTCCCTCTTTTGATGGTGTATGTTCGGGCATTCAAACCTTTTCTTACCCGCTTTTTCCAAACTATGGTCGGCTATTCACAGCTTCCTCTCCACCATACTTGTATGGTGGGATATTCACACCCACTTGCATCCGAAGACCTCCGCCCCAAATTTTGTTGATATTTAGTCGGACATTCGCACCTTACCCGCTTTTGGCAAACTATGGCCTTCTTGCAGCCAAACACCTCTGATCTCGCTTTTGATAATGTAAGGTTGGGCATTCAGACCTTGCTTCACCTGCTTTTCAGCAAATATAGTCGGACATTCACACCTTCTTGCAGCCGAACACTTCCGCTCCACCTTTTAGTGTTTTATCAAACCTTTTTTTCACCGCATTTCATACATTATGTTCGGAAATTTTCAACCACTCTCATCCGAAGACCTCTCCTCCCGCTTTTGTTAATATATTTGAACTTTAGTCGGACATTCAAACCTTCTTGCAGCTGAACCACCTCCGCTCCCTGTTTTGATCATATATGGTCTGGCAATACTACCTTTTCTTACCCGTTTGTGAGTAATTATGGCTGGACATTCACACCTACTTGCAGCCGAACACAACCTCTCTCGCTTTTGATGATGTATGGACCGGCATTCTTACCTTTTCTAACACATTTTTCAGCAATTATGGTCGGAGATTCACACCTACTCACAGCCGAACAACTCCGCTCCCGCATTTGATGGTGTATAGTCGGGCATTCTCACCCTTTCTCATCAGCTTTTTGCAAATTATGATCTGACATTCACACCTACTTGCAGTCGAACAGCTCTGCTCCCGCTTTTGATTATGTTTGGTTGGATATTCGAACCTTTTCTTAACTTCTTTTTACATATTTTGGTTGGACGTTCACACCTTCTTGTAGCCGAACACTTCCACTCCTGCTTTTGATGATGTATGGTTGGGCATTCACACCTTTTTTTTGCCCATTTTTCAGGAATTATGGGTGGACATTCACACCTTGCAGCTGAACACCTCCTATCCCACTCTTGATCATGTGCGGTTTGATTTTCGAAAAGTTTCTTTCATGTTTTCTAGCAATTCTTGATGGACATGTAGACCTTCTTGCAGCTGAACACCTCCGCTCCCGCTTTTGATCATACATTGTCAGGCATTCGCACCTTGTCTTACCCACTTTTTACAAACTTTAGTCGAACAGTCACACCTTTTTGCAGCCGAACACCACCTCTCCCGCTTTTGATGATGTATGGTCCAGCATTCTTACCTTTTCTAACACATTCTTCAGCAATTATGGTCGGACATTCACACCTACTCAGAGCCGAACACCTCCGCTCCCGCATTTGATGGTGTATAGTCGGGCATTCTCACCCTTTCTCATCAGCTTTTTACAAATTATGATCTGACATTCACACCTGCTTTTGATAATGTATTGTTAGGCATTCGCACCTTTTTTTTTACCCATTTTTCATGAATTATGGGTGGACATTCACACCTTCTTGCAGCCGAACACCTCCTCTCCCGCTTATGATCATGTGCGGTTTGATATTCGAAAATTTACTTTCTTGTTTTAAAGCAATTATTGATGGACATTCAAACCTTCTTTTTGATGGTGTATAGTCGGGCTTTCGAGCCTTTTCTTCCCGGTTTTTACAAACCATGGTCGGACTTTCACACCTTCTTGTAGCCGAACACATCCGCTCCCGCTATTGATTGTGTACAGTCGGGTATTTTAACCTTTTCTTACCCGCTTTTTACCAACTATGGTCGGACATTCACACCTTCGTACAGCGGAACACCTCCGCTCCCTCTTTTGATGGTGTATGTTCGGGCATTCAAACCTTTTCTTACCCGCTTTTTCCAAACTATGGTCGGCTATTCACAGCTTCCTCTCCACCATACTTGTATGGTGGAATATTCACACCCACTTGCATCCGAAGACCTCCGCCCCAAATTTTGTTGATATTTAGTCGGACATTCGCACCTTACCCGCTTTTGGAAAACTATGGCCTTCTTGCAGCCAAACACCTCTGATCTCGCTTTTGATGATGTAAGGTTGGGCATTCAGACCTTGCTTCACCTGCTTTTCACCAAATATAGTCGGACATTCACACCTTCTTGCAGCCGAACACTTCCGCTTTTAGTGTTCTATGAGGCATTCACATATTTTTTTTCACCGTATTTTATAGATTATGGTTGGAAATTCTCACCCACTCTCATCCGAAGACCTCTCCTCCAGCTTTTGTTAATATATAGTCGGGCATTCGAACCTTTTCTTACCCGCTTTTTACAAATTATAGTCGAACATTCACACCTACTTGCAGCTGAATACTTCCGCTCCACCTTTTAGGTATGTATGGTTGGCATTTGCACCTCTTTTTATACTGATTTCTGAAGATTAAGTTGTACTTTCTCAAACTACAACATTTTTTTATTTGTTGAAACTTGATTTGAAGTGGATAAATAAGGAGAACAAACAGTTTTAAGTCAGGCTGATAGAAGGAATTAATTTTATAGCGAAATCTGTACTTCGTCATATGTCGAGAGATGCTTATTGCTGAAGAAGTTCTTTCTCATTCTACAAAGTACAACGTTGTTTATCGTTGAAACTTGATTAGACATGAATAAATATGAAGGACAAAGCAGTCTTAACTTGGTTTGAGTTAAGGAATTCGTTTTATAGGAGAATCCGAATTCGTGCATAACTCATAAAATAGAGCTTATTTTCGGTTTCCTGAAGAATGATTCTGGTTCTTTCTCATAATACAAAGTTTGTTGTTTATTGTTGAAACTTCATCAGAAGTGAAGAAATAAATGAATGCCTATCAACAAATGTGGGATCTAAACTCTAGTGCTTCCTCTAAAATAATTTCCTTTCTCAATTTAGAAATGTGTGTGTGTAAGTCACAACACCCGTGACACCAAAACGGCTTTCTTTTCTCTACACTCTGCACTATGAGAACACACCAAATCAGAAAGGCTTTTTTCTCTCTTTTCTACATTATGGACTGTGGGGACACAAAACCGCTCTCTCTCTTTTTTTTTTTTTATCGTGTGCCAGGGCGTTGTCTCATGTATTAGATTATGCTTAAGATACGAATGGGTTTATCAGTCACATCAGAATTCAAACCTTCTTGCAGCTGAACCACCTCCGCTCCCTGTTTTGATCATATATGGTCTGGCAATACTACCTTTTCTTACCCGTTTGTGAGTAATTATGGCTGGACATTCACACCTACTTGCAGCCGAACACAACCTCTCTCGCTTTTGATGATGTATGGACCGGCATTTTTACCTTTTCTAACACATTTTTCAGCAATTATGGTCGGAGATTCACACCTACTCACAGCCGAACAACTCCGCTCCCGCATTTGATGATGTATAGTCGGGCATTCTCACCCTTTCTCATCAGCTTTTTGCAAATTATGATCTGACATTCACACCTACTTGCAGTCGAACAGCTCTGCTCCCGCTTTTGATTATGTTTGGTTGGATATTCGAACCTTTTCTTAACTTCTTTTTACATATTTTGGTTGGACGTTCACACCTTCTTGTAGCCGAACACTTCCACTCCTGCTTTTGATGATGTATGGTTGGGCATTCACACCTTTTTTTTGCCCATTTTTCAGGAATTATGGGTGGACATTCACACCTTGCAGCTGAACACCTCCTATCCCATTTATGATCATGTGCGGTTTGATTTTCGAAAAGTTTCTTTCATGTTTTCTAGCAATTATTGATGGACATGTAGACCTTCTTGCAGCTGAACACCTCCGCTCCCGCTTTTGATCATACATTGTCAGGCATTCGCACCTTGTCTTACCCACTTTTTACAAACTTTAGTCGAACAGTCACACCTTTTTGCAGCCGAACACCACCTCTACCGCTTTTGATGATGTATGGTCCAGCATTCTTACCTTTTCTAACACATTCTTCAGCAATTATGGTCGGACATTCACACCTACTCAGAGCCGAACACCTCCGCTCCCGCATTTGATGGTCTATAGTCGGGCATTCTACAGCGGAAAAGACTCATTCTTATGTTTGGTTAGATATTCGAACCTTTTCTTAACTGCTTTTTACAAACTTTGGTCGGACGTTCACAATATCTTGCAGCCGAACACCTCCGCTTCCGCTTTTGATGGTGTATATTCGGGCATACGAACCTTTTTTTACCCGCTTTTTACAAACCAAGGTCGGACTTTCACACCTTCTCTTAGCTTAACAACTCCGCTCCCTCTTTTGATTGTGTACAGTCGGGTAATTTAACCTTTTCTTACCCGCTTTTTACCATCTATGGTCGGACATTCACACCGTCTTACAGCGGAACACCTCCGCTCCCTCTTTTGATGATGTATGGTTAGGCATTCGCACCTTTTCTTACCCATTTTTCAGTAATTATGGGTAGACATTCACACCTTCTTGCAGCTGAACACCTCCTCTCCTGCTTATGATCATGTGCAGTTTGATATTCGAAAATTTTCTTTCATGTTTTCTAGCAATTATTGATGGACATTCAGACCGTCTTGAAGCTGAACACCTCCGCTCCCACTTTTGATGGTGTATAGTCGGACTTTCGAGCCTTTTCTTCCCCGGTTTTTACGAATTATGGTTGTACATTCAGACCTTGCAGCCGAAAACCTCCGCTCCCTCTTTTGATCATACATTGTCAGGCATTCGCACCTACTTGCAGCCGAATACTTCCGCTCCACCTTTTAGTGATGTATGGTTGGCATTTGCACCTTTTCTTACCCTTTCTTACCCTACTGATTGCTTAAGATTAAGTTGTTTTTTCTCAAACTACAACATTTCCGCTTTTAGTGTTCTATGAGGCATTCACATATTTTTTTTCACCGTAATGAAGTCTTTAGTAAAAGGCGAAAGACTTGTACGTTATGAAGAGAAACCAGAGTACGATTATCCGTCACTGCGGGAGCAGGTCATCAGGCCAGTTGGCATAGCCACCTTCCCCATGGTGAGCTTTGCTTTGTTGAGACGCTTGCTCCCCCCCCCCCCCCCCCCCCCCCCCTTGCTCCTCGGCTGACCAAGTAGGAACAATCGGGCCCTATTCGATGGCTGCCTTGTCTTTTACTCTGTGCAAAAGACAAGGCAGCAACAAAAACACCACGGGAACACCGTATTGAGGCTTTGTTCTGACCGCTCATTCGGTGTCGCGTTTCTTTCAAGCAATTCTCCCAGTTAGCCCGCACTCGGCTCGCTCCCAGAGCCGTGTTAAAGTCTACTTCGCATTCACTCTCTTTTCTCAGCAGACTCTTGGGATTTTAACAATAAAATGAATTCCTTCACTCAAACTATGTTAAAACTGCTTTGTCCTTCATATTTACCATGTCTTGAAAGATTTAAAGAAAAAAAACAACGTTGTACTTTGCAGTAAAAGAAATAGCAAATCTAAAGTTTCAGGAATCCGAGAATAAGCTTACTTTCATGAGTTCTTCACGATTTCGGATTTTGCTATAAAATGAATTCCTTCACTCAAACTAAATTAAAACTGCTAAACCGCTAATCTGTTACATGTAAGGCAGATGTCAAATTCACCGAATTAGGATTATTCGGTATTCGGCCAATCGAGCTGTAGCAGCTTCGGTAAAAGAGTATAAGTTGAAGAGTTTGTGAATAAAGGTGTGCGCACACATAGTGAGCTGTAGGAAAATAGGCAGGGAGCAATGCCGGCTGGGGTATATGTTCTTGTATGTTGTCTGACTGTTTGATTTGAATGTGTTGTGTAAGTGTCCTGTTGAATGTTACATGTTTGGGCTTTGACACGCTTCACTGTGGTTGTTAACTGTGTGGTGTGTCCTGAAATGTTATATGTTTGGGCTGTGTGACATGCTTAATGCTTGTCAGTAGCTACCCACTTATTCATATATAGCAACTGACAACGTAAGAAGTCCGGACATACTTTGATAGAGTAGTTGTAGAAGTATCCTTATTGATAATAGATAAACTAATTCATAGTGATAGAACAGTAGATGAACAGGTGCCTGCACATGTCTCACGAAAATAAAATGGATGTATGATTGCTGACGGCAGAGCAATACTGCCAAACTTATGAGTTCTTGTGGCAAACTTGATTCAGTGTCTTGACGTGTATACGCTGTTTCGCTGACTTGATTGTCACAAGAAACAAAGTGTGTTTGATAAGATCCGACCATTTTATTACGGGAGGATCAGTATGTATGGATTTTGATGTGACTGATAAACCCATTCGTATCTTAAGCACAATCTAATACGTGAGACAACGCCCTGGCACACGATAAAAAAAAAAAGAGAGAGCGGTTTTGTGTCCCCACAGTCCATAATGTAGAAAAGAGAGAGAAAAGCCTTTCTGATTTGGTGTGTGTGCTCATAGTGCAGAGTGTAGAGAAAAGAAAGCCGTTTTGGTGTCACGGGTGTTGTGACTTACACACACACATTTCTAAATTGAGAAAGGAAATTATTTTAGAGGAAGCACTAGAGTTTAGATCCCACATTTGTTGATAGGCATTCATTTATTTCTTCACTTCTGATGAAGTTTCAACAATAAACAACAAACTTTGTATTATGAGAAAGAACCAGACTCATTCTTCAGGAATCCGAAAATAAGCTCTATTTTATGAGTTATGCACGAATTCGGATTCTCCTATAAAACAAATTCATTAACTCAAACCAAGTTAAGACTGCCTTGTCCTTCATATTTATTCATGTCTAATCAAGTTTCAACGATAAACAACGTTGTACTTTGTAGAATGAGAAAGAACTTCTTCAGCAATAAGCATCTCTCGACATATGACGAAATACAGATTTTGCTATAAAATTAATTCCTTCTATCAGCCTGACTTAAAACTGTTTGTCCTCCTTATTTATCCACTTCAAATCAAGTTTCAACAATTAAAAAAAATTTGTAGTTTGAGAAAGAACAACTTAATCTTCAGCAATCAGTAAAAAAAGAGGTGCAAATGCCAACCATACATACCTAAAAGGTGGAGCGGAAGTATTCAGCTGCAAGTAGGTGTGAATGTTCGACCATAATTTGTAAAAAGCGGGTAAGAAAAGGTTCGAATGCCCGACTATATATTAACAAAAGCGGGAGGAGAGGTCTTCGGATGAGAGTGGGTGAGAATTTCCAACCATAATCTATAAAATACGGTGAAAAAAAATATGTGAATGCCTCATAGAACACTAAAAGCGGAAGTGTTCGGCTGCAAGAAGGTGTGAATGTCCGACTATATTTGGTGAAAAGCAGGTGAAGCAAGGTCTGAATGCCCAACCTTACATCATCAAAAGCGAGATCAGAGGTGTTTGGCTGCAAGAAGGCCATAGTTTGCCAAAAGCGGGTAAGGTGCGAATGACCGACTAAATATCAACAAAAGTGGGGGCGGAGGTCTTCGGATGCAAGTGGGTGTGAATATCCCACCATACAAGTATGGTGGAGAGGAAGCTGTGAATGGCCGACCATAGTAAAAGGCGGGTGAGAGAAGGTGCGAATGTCAAACCATACATAATCAAAACAGGGAGCGGAGGTGTTCTGCTGTAAGAAGGTGTGAATGTCCAACCATAGTTGGTAAAAAGCGGGTAAGAAAAGGTTAAAATACCCGACTGTACACAATCAATAGCGGGAGCGGAGTTGTTCGGCTACTAAAAGGTGTGAAAGTCCGACCATGGTTTGTAAAAAGCGGGTAAGAAAAGGTGCGAATGCCCGACAATGTATTATCAAAAAAGGGAGTGGAGGTTTTCGGCTGCAAGAAGGTCTGAATGTCCAACCATAATTTGTTAAAACCGGGGAAGAAAAGGCTCGAAAGCCCGACTATACACCATCAAAAGTGGGAGCGGAGGTGTTCAGCTGCAAGACGGTCTGAATGTCCATCAATAATTGCTAGAAAACAGGAAAGAAAATTTTCGAATATCAAAAGGCACATGATCATAAGCGGGAGAGGAGGTGTTCAGCTGCAAGAAGGTGTGAATGTCTACCCATAATTACTGAAAAATGGGTAAGAAAAGGTGCGAATGCCTAACCATACATCATCAAAAGAGGGAGCGGAGGTGTTCCGCTGTAAGACGGTGTGAATGTCCGACCATAGATGGTAAAAAGCGGGTAAGAAAAGGTTAAATTACCCGACTGTACACAATCAAAAGAGGGAGCGGAGTTGTTCAGCTAAGAGAAGGTGTGAACGTCCGACCTTGGTTTGTAAAAAGCGGGTAAGAAAAGGTTCGAATATGTAACCAAACATAATCAAAAGCGGGAGCAGAGCTGTTCGACTGGAAGTAGGTGTGAATGTCAGATCATAATTTGCAAAAAGCTGATGAGAATGGGTGAGAATGCCCGACTATACACCATCAAATGCGGTAGCGGAGTTGTTCGGCTGTGAGTAGGTGTGAATCTCCAACCATAATTGCTGAAAAATGTGTTAGAAAAGGTAAAAATGCCGGTCCATACATAATCAAAATCGGGAGAGGTGGTGTTCAGCTGCAAGAAGGTCTAAATGTCCATCAATAATTGCTAGAAAACATGAAAGAAAATTTTCGAAAATCAAACCACACATGATCATAAGTGGGAGAGGAGGTGTTCAGCTGCAAGAAGGTGTGAATGTCCACCCATAATACCTGAAAAATGGGTAAAAAAAAGGTGCGAATGCCCAACCATACATCATCAAAAGCAGGAGTGCATGTGTTCGGCTACAAGAAGGTGTGAACGTCCAACCAAAGTTTGTAAAAAGCAGTTAAGAAAAGGTTCGAATATCCAACCATACATAATCAAAAGCGGGAGCAGAGCTGTTCGACTGCAAGTAGGTGTGAATGTCAGATCATAATTTGCAAAAAGCTTATGAGAAAGGGTGAGAATGCCCGACTATACACCATCAAATGCGGTAGCGGAGTTGTTCGGCTGTGAGTAGGTGTGAATCTCCAACCATAATTGCTGAAAAATGTGTTAGAAAAGGTAAAAATGCCGGTCCATACATAATCAAAATCGGGAGAGGTGGTGTTCAGCTGCAAGAAGGTCTAAATGTCCATCAATAATTGCTAGAAAACATGAAAGAAAATTTTCGAAAATCAAACCACACATGATCATAAGTGGGAGAGGAGGTGTTCAGCTGCAAGAAGGTGTGAATGTCCACCCATAATACCTGAAAAATGGGTAAAAAAAAGGTGCGAATGCCCAACCATACATCATCAAAAGCAGGAGTGTATGTGTTCGGCTACAAGAAGGTGTGAACGTCCAACCAAAGTTTGTAAAAAGCAGTTAAGAAAAGGTTCGAATATCCAACCATACATAATCAAAAGCGGGAGCAGAGCTGTTCGACTGCAAGTAGGTGTGAATGTCAGATCATAATTTGCAAAAAGCTGATGAGAAAGGGTGAGAATGCCCGACTATACACCATCAAATGCGGTAGCGGAGTTGTTCGGCTGTGAGTAGGTGTGAATCTCCAACCATAATTGCTGAAAAATGTGTTAGAAAAGGTAAAAATGCCGGTCCATACATAATCAAAATCGGGAGAGGTGGTGTTCAGCTGCAAGAAGGTCTAAATGTCCATCAATAATTGCTAGAAAACATGAAAGAAAATTTTCGAAAATCAAACCACACATGATCATAAGTGGGAGAGGAGGTGTTCAGCTGCAAGAAGGTGTGAATGTCCACCCATAATACCTGAAAAATGGGTAAAAAAAAGGTGCGAATGCCCAACCATACATCATCAAAAGCAGGAGTGTATGTGTTCGGCTACAAGAAGGTGTGAACGTCCAACCAAAGTTTGTAAAAAGCAGTTAAGAAAAGGTTCGAATATCCAACCATACATAATCAAAAGCGGGAGCAGAGCTGTTCGACTGCAAGTAGGTGTGAATGTCAGATCATAATTTGCAAAAAGCTGATGAGAAAGGGTGAGAATGCCCGACTATACACCATCAAATGCGGTAGCGGAGTTGTTGGGCTGTGAGTAGGTGTGAATCTCCAACCATAATTGCTGAAAAATGTGTTAGAAAAGGTAAAAATGCCGGTCCATACATAATCAAAATCGGGAGAGGTGGTGTTCAGCTGCAAGAAGGTCTAAATGTCCATCAATAATTGCCAGAAAATATGAAAGAAAATTTTCGAAAATCAAACCACACATGATCATAAGTGGGAGAGGAGGTGTTCAGCTGCAAGAAGGTGTTAATGTCCACCCATAATACCTGAAAAATGGGTAAAAAAAAGGTGCGAATGCCCAACCATACATCATCAAAAGCAGGAGTGCATGTGTTCGGCTACAAGAAGGTGTGAACGTCCAACCAAAGTTTGTAAAAAGCAGTTCAGAAAAGGTTCGAATATCCAACCATACATAATCAAAAGCGGGAGCAGAGCTGTTCGACTGCAAGTAGGTGTGAATGTCAGATCATAATTTGCAAAAAGCTGATGAGAAAGGGTGAGAATGCCCGACTATACACCATCAAATGCGGTAGCGGAGTTGTTCGGCTGTGAGTAGGTGTGAATCTCAAACCATAATTGCTGAAAAATGTGTTAGAAAAGGTAAAAATGCCGGTCCATACATAATCAAAATCGGGAGAGGTGGTGTTCAGCTGCAAGAAGGTCTAAATGTCCATCAATAATTGCTAGAAAACATGAAAGAAAATTTTCGAAAATCAAACCACACATGATCATAAGTGGGAGAGGAGGTGTTCAGCTGCAAGAAGGTGTGAATGTCCACCCATAATACCTGAAAAATGGGTTAAAAAAAAGGTGCGAATGCCCAACCATACATCATCAAAAGCAGGATTGGAAGTGTTCGGCTACAAGAAGGTGTGAACGTCCAACCAAAGTTTGTAAAAAGCAGTTAAGAAAAGGTTCGAATATCCAACCATACACAATCAAAAGCGGGAGCAGAGCTGTTCGACTGCAAGTAGGTGTGAATGTCAGATCATAATTTGCAAAAAGCTGATGAGAAAGGGTGAGAATGCCCGACTATACACCATCAAATGCGGGAGCGGAGTTGTTCGGCTGTGAGTAGGTGTGAATCTCCGACCATATTTGCTGAAAAATGCGTTAGAAAAGGTAAGAATGCCGGTCCATACATCATCAAAAGCGAGAGAGGTTGTGTTCGGCTGCAAGTAGGTGTGAATGTCCAGCCATAATTACTCACAAACGGGTAGGAAAAGGTAGTATTGCCAGACCATATATGATCAAAACAGGGAGCGGAGGTGGTTCAGCTGCAAGAAGGTTTGAATGTCCGACTAAAGTTCAAATATATTAACAAAAGCGGGAGGAGAGGTCTTCGGGTGAGAGTGGTTGAAAATTTCCAACCATAATGTATAAAATGCGGTGAAAAAATGGTGTGATAGAACACTAAAAGGTGGAGCGGAAGTGTTCGGCTGCAAGAAGGTGTGAATGTCCGACTATATTTGGTGAAAAGCAGGTGAAGCAAGGTCTGAATGCCCAACCTTACATCATCAAAAGCGAGATCAGAGGTGTTGGGCTGCAAGAAGGCCATAGTTTGCCAAAAGCGGGTAAGGTGCGAATGACCGACTAAATATCAACAAAAGTGGGGGCGGAGGTCTTCGGATGCAGGTGGGTGTGAATATCCCACCATACAAGTATGGTGGAGAGGAAGCTGTGAATGGCCGACCATAGTAAAAGGCGGGTGAGAGAAGGTGCGAATGTCAAACCATACATAATCAAAACAGGGAGCGGAGGTGTTCTGCTGTAAGAAGGTGTGAATGTCCAACCATAGTTGGTAAAAAGCGGGTAAGAAAAGGTTAAAATACCCGACTGTACACAATCAATAGCGGGAGCGGAGTTGTTCGGCTACTAAAAGGTGTGAAAGTCCGCCCATGGTTTGTAAAAAGCGGGTAAGAAAAGGTGCGAATGCCCGACAATGTATGATCAAAAGAGGGAGTGGAGGTTTTCGGCTGCAAGAAGGTCTGAATGTCCAACCATAATTTGTAAAAACCGGGGAAGAAAAGGCTCAAAAGCCCGACTATACACCATCAAAAGTGGGAGCGGAGGTGTTCAGCTGCAAGACGGTCTGAATGTCCATCAATAATTGCTAGAAAACATGAAAGAAAATTTTCGAATATCAAACTGCACATGATCATAAGCGGGAGAGGAGGTGTTCAGCTGCAAGAAGGTGTGAATGTCTACCCATAATTACTGAAAAATGGGTAAGAAAAGGTGCGAATGCCTAACCATACATCATCAAAAGAGGGAGCGGAGGTGTTCCGCTGTAAGACGGTGTGAATGTCCGACCATAGATGGTAAAAAGCGGGTAAGAAAAGGTTAAATTACCCGACTGTACACAATCAATAGCGGGAGCGGAGTTGTTCGGCTACTAAAAGGTGTGAAAGTCCGACCTTGGTTTGTAAAAAGCGGGTAAGAAAAGGTTCGTATGCCCGAATATACACCATCAAAAGCGGAAGCGGAGGTGTTCGGCTGCAAGATATTGTGAACGTCCAACCAAAGTTTGTAAAAAGCAGTTAAGAAAAGGTTCGAATATCCAACCATACATAATCAAAAGCGGGAGCAGAGCTGTTCGACTGCAAGTAGGTGTGAATGTCAGATCATAATTTGCAAAAAGCTGATGAGAAAGGGTGAGAATGCCCGACTATACACCATCAAATGCGGTAGCGGAGTTGTTCGGCTGTGAGTAGGTGTGAATCTCCAACCATAATTGCTGAAAAATGTGTTAGAAAAGGTAAAAATGCCGGTCCATACATAATCAAAATCGGGAGAGGTGGTGTTCAGCTGCAAGAAGGTCTAAATGTCCATCAATAATTGCTAGAAAACATGAAAGAAAATTTTCGAAAATCAAACCACACATGATCATAAGTGGGAGAGGAGGTGTTCAGCTGCAAGAAGGTGTGAATGTCCACCCATAATACCTGAAAAATGGGTAAAAAAAAGGTGCGAATGCCCAACCATACATCATCAAAAGCAGGAGTGTATGTGTTCGGCTACAAGAAGGTGTGAACGTCCAACCAAAGTTTGTAAAAAGCAGTTAAGAAAAGGTTCGAATATCCAACCATACATAATCAAAAGCGGGAGCAGAGCTGTTCGACTGCAAGTAGGTGTGAATGTCAGATCATAATTTGCAAAAAGCTGATGAGAAAGGGTGAGAATGCCCGACTATACACCATCAAATGCGGTAGCGGAGTTGTTCGGCTGTGAGTAGGTGTGAATCTCCAACCATAATTGCTGAAAAATGTGTTAGAAAAGGTAAAAATGCCGGTCCATACATAATCAAAATCGGGAGAGGTGGTGTTCAGCTGCAAGAAGGTCTAAATGTCCATCAATAATTGCCAGAAAATATGAAAGAAAATTTTCGAAAATCAAACCACACATGATCATAAGTGGGAGAGGAGGTGTTCAGCTGCATGAAGGTGTTAATGTCCACCCATAATACCTGAAAAATGGGTAAAAAAAAGGTGCGAATGCCCAACCATACATCATCAAAAGCAGGAGTGCATGTGTTCGGCTACAAGAAGGTGTGAACGTCCAACCAAAGTTTGTAAAAAGCAGTTAAGAAAAGGTTCGAATATCCAACCATACATAATCAAAAGCGGGAGCAGAGCTGTTCGACTGCAAGTAGGTGTGAATGTCAGATCATAATTTGCAAAAAGCTGATGAGAAAGGGTGAGAATGCCCGACTATACACCATCAAATGCGGTAGCGGAGTTGTTCGGCTGTGAGTAGGTGTGAATCTCAAACCATAATTGCTGAAAAATGTGTTAGAAAAGGTAAAAATGCCGGTCCAAACATAATCAAAATCGGGAGAGGTGGTGTTCAGCTGCAAGAAGGTCTAAATGTCCATCAATAATAGCTAGAAAACATGAAAGAAAATTTTCGAAAATCAAACCACACATGATCATAAGTGGGAGAGGAGGTGTTCAGCTGCAAGAAGGTGTGAATGTCCACCCATAATACCTGAAAAATGGGTAAAAAAAAAGGTGCGAATGCCCAACCATACATCATCAAAAGCAGGAGTGGAAGTGTTCGGCTACAAGAAGGTGTGAACGTCCAACCAAAGTTTGTAAAAAGCAGTTAAGAAAAGGTTCGAATATCCAACCATACACAATCAAAAGCGGGAGAAGAGCTGTTCGACTGCAAGTAGGTGTGAATGTCAGATCATAATTTGCAAAAAGCTGATGAGAAAGGGTGAGAATGCCCGACTATACACCATCAAATGCGGGAGCGGAGTTGTTCGGCTGTGAGTAGGTGTGAATCTCCGACCATAATTGCTGAAAAATGTGTTAGAAAAGGTAAGAATGCCGGTCCATACATCATCAAAAGCGAGAGAGGTTGTGTTCGGCTGCAAGTAGGTGTGAATGTCCAGCCATAATTACTCACAAACGGGTAAGAAAAGGTAGTATTGCCAGACCATATATGATCAAAACAGGGAGCGGAGGTGGTTCAGCTGCAAGAAGGTTTGAATGTCCGACTAAAGTTCAAATATATTAACAAAAGCGGGAGGAGAGGTCTTCGGATGAGAGTGGTTGAAAATTTCCAACCATAATGTATAAAATGCGGTGAAAAAAAGGTGTTATAGAACACTAAAAGGTGGAGCGGAAGTGTTCGGCTGCAAGAAGGTGTGAATGTCCGACTATATTTGGTGAAAAGCAGGTGAAGCAAGGTCTGAATGCCCAACCTTACATCATCAAAAGCGAGATCAGAGGTGTTTGGCTGCAAGAAGGCCATAGTTTGCCAAAAGCGGGTAAGGTGCGAATGTCCGACTAAATATCAACAAAATTTGGGGCGGAGGTCTTCGGATGCAAGTGGGTGTGAATGTCCGACTATATTTGGTGAAAAGCAGGTGAAGCAAGGTCTGAATGCCCAACCTTACATCATCAAAAGCGAGATCAGAGGTGTTGGGCTGCAAGAAGGCCATAGTTTGCCAAAAGCGGGTAAGGTGCGAATGACCGACTAAATATCAACAAAAGTGGGGGCGGAGGTCTTCGGATGCAGGTGGGTGTGAATATCCCACCATACAAGTATGGTGGAGAGGAAGCTGTGAATGGCCGACCATAGTAAAAGGCGGGTGAGAGAAGGTGCGAATGTCAAACCATACATAATCAAAACAGGGAGCGGAGGTGTTCTGCTGTAAGAAGGTGTGAATGTCCAACCATAGTTGGTAAAAAGCGGGTAAGAAAAGGTTAAAATACCCGACTGTACACAATCAATAGCGGGAGCGGAGTTGTTCGGCTACTAAAAGGTGTGAAAGTCTGACCATGGTTTGTAAAAAGCGGGTAAGAAAAGGTGCGAATGCCCGACAATGTATGATCAAAAGAGGGAGTGGAGGTTTTCGGCTGCAAGAAGGTCTGAATGTCCAACCATAATTTGTAAAAACCGGGGAAGAAAAGGCTCGAAAGCCCGACTATACACCATCAAAAGTGGGAGCGGAGGTGTTCAGCTGCAAGACGGTCTGAATGTCCATCAATAATTGGTAGAAAACATTAAAGAAAATTTTCGAAAATCAAACCACACATGATCATAAGTGGGAGAGGAGGTGTTCAGCTGCAAGAAGGTGTGAATGTCCACCCATAATACCTGAAAAATGGGTAAAAAAAAGGTGCGAATGCCCAACCATACATCATCAAAAGCAGGAGTGCATGTGTTCGGCTACAAGAAGGTGTGAACGTCCAACCAAAGTTTGTAAAAAGCAGTTAAGAAAAGGTTCGAATATCCAACCATACATAATCAAAAGCGGGAGCAGAGCTGTTCGACTGCAAGTAGGTGTGAATGTCAGATCATAATTTGCAAAAAGCTGATGAGAAAGGGTGAGAATGCCCGACTATACACCATCAAATGCGGTAGCGGAGTTGTTCGGCTGTGAGTAGGTGTGAATCTCCAACCATAATTGCTGAAAAATGTGTTAGAAAAGGTAAAAATGCCGGTCCATACATAATCAAAATCGGGAGAGGTGGTGTTCAGCTGCAAGAAGGTCTAAATGTCCATCAATAATTGCTAGAAAACATGAAAGAAAATTTTCGAAAATCAAACCACACATGATCATAAGTGGGAGAGGAGGTGTTCAGCTGCAAGAAGGTGTGAATGTCCACCCATAATACCTGAAAAATGGGTAAAAAAAAGGTGCGAATGCCCAACCATACATCATCAAAAGCAGGAGTGTATGTGTTCGGCTACAAGAAGGTGTGAACGTCCAACCAAAGTTTGTAAAAAGCAGTTAAGAAAAGGTTCGAATATCCAACCATACATAATCAAAAGCGGGAGCAGAGCTGTTCGACTGCAAGTAGGTGTGAATGTCAGATCATAATTTGCAAAAAGCTGATGAGAAAGGGTGAGAATGCCCGACTATACACCATCAAATGCGGTAGCGGAGTTGTTCGGCTGTGAGTAGGTGTGAATCTCCAACCATAATTGCTGAAAAATGTGTTAGAAAAGGTAAAAATGCCGGTCCATACATAATCAAAATCGGTAGAGGTGGTGTTCAGCTGCAAGAAGGTCTAAATGTCCATCAATAATTGCCAGAAAATATGAAAGAAAATTTTCGAAAATCAAACCACACATGATCATAAGTGGGAGAGGAGGTGTTCAGCTGCAAGAAGGTGTTAATGTCCACCCATAATACCTGAAAAATGGGTAAAAAAAAGGTGCGAATGCCCAACCATACATCATCAAAAGCAGGAGTGCATGTGTTCGGCTACAAGAAGGTGTGAACGTCCAACCAAAGTTTGTAAAAAGCAGTTAAGAAAAGGTTCGAATATCCAACCATACATAATCAAAAGCGGGAGCAGAGCTGTTCGACTGCAAGTAGGTGTGAATGTCAGATCATAATTTGCAAAAAGCTGATGAGAAAGGGTGAGAATGCCCGACTATACACCATCAAATGCGGTAGCGGAGTTGTTCGGCTGTGAGTAGGTGTGAATCTCAAACCATAATTGCTGAAAAATGTGTTAGAAAAGGTAAAAATGCCGGTCCATACATAATCAAAATCGGGAGAGGTGGTGTTCAGCTGCAAGAAGGTCTAAATGTCCATCAATAATTGCTAGAAAACATGAAAGAAAATTTTCGAAAATCAAACCACACATGATCATAAGTGGGAGAGGAGGTGTTCAGCTGCAAGAAGGTGTGAATGTCCACCCATAATACCTGAAAAATGGGTTAAAAAAAAGGTGCGAATGCCCAACCATACATCATCAAAAGCAGGATTGGAAGTGTTCGGCTACAAGAAGGTGTGAACGTCCAACCAAAGTTTGTAAAAAGCAGTTAAGAAAAGGTTCGAATATCCAACCATACATAATCAAAAGCGGGAGCAGAGCTGTTCGACTGCAAGTAGGTGTGAATGTCAGATCATAATTTGCAAAAAGCTGATGAGAAAGGGTGAGAATGCCCGACTATACACCATCAAATGCGGGAGCGGAGTTGTTCGGCTGTGAGTAGGTGTGAATCTCCGACCATATTTGCTGAAAAATGCGTTAGAAAAGGTAAGAATGCCGGTCCATACATCATCAAAAGCGAGAGAGGTTGTGTTCGGCTGCAAGTAGGTGTGAATGTCCAGCCATAATTACTCACAAACGGGTAGGAAAAGGTAGTATTGCCAGACCATATATGATCAAAACAGGGAGCGGAGGTGGTTCAGCTGCAAGAAGGTTTGAATGTCCGACTAAAGTTCAAATATATTAACAAAAGCGGGAGGAGAGGTCTTCGGGTGAGAGTGGTTGAAAATTTCCAACTATAATGTATAAAATGCGGTGAAAAAATGGTGTGATAGAACACTAAAAGGTGGAGCGGAAGTGTTCGGCTGCAAGAAGGTGTGAATGTCCGACTATATTTGGTGAAAAGCAGGTGAAGCAAGGTCTGAATGCCCAACCTTACATCATCAAAAGCGAGATCAGAGGTGTTTGGCTGCAAGAAGGCCATAGTTTGCCAAAAGCGGGTAAGGTGCGAATGTCCGACTAAATATCAACAAAATTTGGGGCGGAGGTCTTCGGATGCAAGTGGGTGTGAATGTCCGACTATATTTGGTGAAAAGCAGGTGAAGCAAGGTCTGAATGCCCAACCTTACATCATCAAAAGCGAGATCAGAGGTGTTGGGCTGCAAGAAGGCCATAGTTTGCCAAAAGCGGGTAAGGTGCGAATGACCGACTAAATATCAACAAAAGTGGGGGCGGAGGTCTTCGGATGCAGGTGGGTGTGAATATCCCACCATACAAGTATGGTGGAGAGGAAGCTGTGAATGGCCGACCATAGTAAAAGGCGGGTGAGAGAAGGTGCGAATGTCAAACCATACATAATCAAAACAGGGAGCGGAGGTGTTCTGCTGTAAGAAGGTGTGAATGTCCAACCATAGTTGGTAAAAAGTGGGTAAGAAAAGGTTAAAATACCCGACTGTACACAATCAATAGCGGGAGCGGAGTTGTTCGGCTACTAAAAGGTGTGAAAGTCCGCCCATGGTTTGTAAAAAGCGGGTAAGAAAAGGTGCGAATGCCCGACAATGTATGATCAAAAGAGGGAGTGGAGGTTTTCGGCTGCAAGAAGGTCTGAATGTCCAACCATAATTTGTAAAAACTGGGGAAGAAAAGGCTCAAAAGCCCGACTATACACCATCAAAAGTGGGAGCGGAGGTGTTCAGCTGCAAGACGGTCTGAATGTCCATCAATAATTGCTAGAAAACATGAAAGAAAATTTTCGAATATCAAACTGCACATGATCATAAGCGGGAGAGGAGGTGTTCAGCTGCAAGAAGGTGTGAATGTCTACCCATAATTACTGAAAAATGGGTAAGAAAAGGTGCGAATGCCTAACCATACATCATCAAAAGAGGGAGCGGAGGTGTTCCGCTGTAAGACGGTGTGAATGTCCGACCATAGATGGTAAAAAGCGGGTAAGAAAAGGTTAAATTACCCGACTGTACACAATCAATAGCGGGAGCGGAGTTGTTCGGCTACTAAAAGGTGTGAAAGTCCGACCTTGGTTTGTAAAAAGCGGGTAAGAAAAGGTTCGTATGCCCGAATATACACCATCAAAAGCGGAAGCGGAGGTGTTCGGCTGCAAGATATTGTGAACGTCCAACCAAAGTTTGTAAAAAGCAGTTAAGAAAAGGTTCGAATATCCAACCATACATAATCAAAAGCGGGAGCAGAGCTGTTCGACTGCAAGTAGGTGTGAATGTCAGATCATAATTTGCAAAAAGCTGATGAGAAAGGGTGAGAATGCCCGACTATACACCATCAAATGCGGTAGCGGAGTTGTTCGGCTGTGAGTAGGTGTGAATCTCCAACCATAATTGCTGAAAAATGTGTTAGAAAAGGTAAAAATGCCGGTCCATACATAATCAAAATCGGGAGAGGTGGTGTTCAGCTGCAAGAAGGTCTAAATGTCCATCAATAATTGCCAGAAAATATGAAAGAAAATTTTCGAAAATCAAACCACACATGATCATAAGTGGGAGAGGAGGTGTTCAGCTGCATGAAGGTGTTAATGTCCACCCATAATACCTGAAAAATGGGTAAAAATAAGGTGCGAATGCCCAACCATACATCATCAAAAGCAGGAGTGCATGTGTTCGGCTACAAGAAGGTGTGAACGTCCAACCAAAGTTTGTAAAAAGCAGTTAAGAAAAGGTTCGAATATCCAACCATACATAATCAAAAGCGGGAGCAGAGCTGTTCGACTGCAAGTAGGTGTGAATGTCAGATCATAATTTGCAAAAAGCTGATGAGAAAGGGTGAGAATGCCCGACTATACACCATCAAATGCGGTAGCGGAGTTGTTCGGCTGTGAGTAGGTGTGAATCTCAAACCATAATTGCTGAAAAATGTGTTAGAAAAGGTAAAAATGCCGGTCCAAACATAATCAAAATCGGGAGAGGTGGTGTTCAGCTGCAAGAAGGTCTAAATGTCCATCAATAATAGCTAGAAAACATGAAAGAAAATTTTCGAAAATCAAACCACACATGATCATAAGTGGGAGAGGAGGTGTTCAGCTGCAAGAAGGTGTGAATGTCCACCCATAATACCTGAAAAATGGGTAAAAAAAAAGGTGCGAATGCCCAACCATACATCATCAAAAGCAGGAGTGGAAGTGTTCGGCTACAAGAAGGTGTGAACGTCCAACCAAAGTTTGTAAAAAACAGTTAAGAAAAGGTTCGAATATCCAACCATACACAATCAAAAGCGGGAGAAGAGCTGTTCGACTGCAAGTAGGTGTGAATGTCAGATCATAATTTGCAAAAAGCTGATGAGAAAGGGTGAGAATGCCCGACTATACACCATCAAATGCGGGAGCGGAGTTGTTCGGCTGTGAGTAGGTGTGAATCTCCGACCATAATTGCTGAAAAATGTGTTAGAAAAGGTAAGAATGCCGGTCCATACATCATCAAAAGCGAGAGAGGTTGTGTTCGGCTGCAAGTAGGTGTGAATGTCCAGCCATAATTACTCACAAACGGGTAAGAAAAGGTAGTATTGCCAGACCATATATGATCAAAACAGGGAGCGGAGGTGGTTCAGCTGCAAGAAGGTTTGAATGTCCAACTAAAGTTCAAATATATTAACAAAAGCGGGAGGAGAGGTCTTCGGATGAGAGTGGTTGAAAATTTCCAACCATAATGTATAAAATGCGGTGAAAAAAAGGTGTGATAGAACACTAAAAGGTGGAGCGGAAGTGTTCGGCTGCAAGAAGGTGTGAATGTCCGACTATATTTTGTGAAAAGCAGGTGAAGCAAGGTCTGAATGCCCAACCTTACATCATCAAAAGCGAGATCAGAGGTGTTTGGCTGCAAGAAGGCCATAGTTTGCCAAAAGCGGGTAAGGTGCGAATGTCCGACTAAATATCAACAAAATTTGGGGCGGAGGTCTTCGGATGCAAGTGGGTGTGAATGTCCGACTATATTTGGTGAAAAGCAGGTGAAGCAAGGTCTGAATGCCCAACCTTACATCATCAAAAGCGAGATCAGAGGTGTTGGGCTGCAAGAAGGCCATAGTTTGCCAAAAGCGGGTAAGGTGCGAATGACCGACTAAATATCAACAAAAGTGGGGGCGGAGGTCTTCGGATGCAGGTGGGTGTGAATATCCCACCATACAAGTATGGTGGAGAGGAAGCTGTGAATGGCCGACCATAGTAAAAGGCGGGTGAGAGAAGGTGCGAATGTCAAACCATACATAATCAAAACAGGGAGCGGAGGTGTTCTGCTGTAAGAAGGTGTGAATGTCCAACCATAGTTGGTAAAAAGCGGGTAAGAAAAGGTTAAAATACCCGACTGTACACAATCAATAGCGGGAGCGGAGTTGTTCGGCTACTAAAAGGTGTGAAAGTCTGACCATGGTTTGTAAAAAGCGGGTAAGAAAAGGTGCGAATGCCCGACAATGTATGATCAAAAGAGGGAGTGGAGGTTTTCGGCTGCAAGAAGGTCTGAATGTCCAACCATAATTTGTAAAAACCGGGGAAGAAAAGGCTCGAAAGCCCGACTATACACCATCAAAAGTGGGAGCGGAGGTGTTCAGCTGCAAGACGGTCTGAATGTCCATCAATAATTGGTAGAAAACATTAAAGAAAATTTTCGAATATCAAACTGCACATGATCATAAGCGGGAGAGGAGGTGTTCAGCTGCAAGAAGGTGTGAATGTCTACCCATAATTACTGAAAAATGGGTAAGAAAAGGTGCGAATGCCTAACCATACATCATCAAAAGAGGGAGCGGAGGTGTTCCGCTGTAAGACGGTGTGAATGTCCGACCATAGATGGTAAAAAGCGGGTAAGAAAAGGTTAAATTACCCGACTGTACACAATCAAAAGAGGGAGCGGAGTTGTTCAGCTAAGAAAAGGTGTGAAAGTCCGACCTTGGTTTGTAAAAAGCGGGTAAGAAAAGGTTCGTATGCCCGAATATACACCATCAAAAGCGGAAGCGGAGGTGTTCGGCTGCAAGATATTGTGAACGTCCGACAAAAGTTTGTAAAAAGCAGTTAAGAAAAGGTTCGAATATCTAACCAAACATAATCAAAAGCGGGAGCAGAGCTGTTCGTCTGGAAGTAGGTGTGAATGTCAGATCATAATTTGCAAAAAGCTGATGAGAAAGGGTGAGAATGCCCGACTATACACCATCAAATGCGGTAGCGGAGTTGTTCGGCTGTGAGTAGGTGTGAATCTCCAACCATAATTGCTGAAAAATGTGTTAGAAAAGGTAAAAATGCCGGTCCATACATAATCAAAATCGGGAGAGGTGGTGTTCAGCTGCAAGAAGGTCTAAATGTCCATCAATAATTGCTAGAAAACATGAAAGAAAATTTTCGAAAATCAAACCACACATGTGGGAGAGGAGGTGTTCAGCTGCAAGAAGGTGTGAATGTCCACCCATAATACCTGAAAAATGGGTAAAAAAAAGGTGCGAATGCCCAACCATACATCATCAAAAGCAGGAGTGCATGTGTTCGGCTACAAGAAGGTGTGAACGTCCAACCAAAGTTTGTAAAAAGCAGTTAAGAAAAGGTTCGAATATCCAACCATACATAATCAAAAGCGGGAGCAGAGCTGTTCGACTGCAAGTAGGTGTGAATGTCAGATCATAATTTGCAAAAAGCTGATGAGAAAGGGTGAGAATGCCCGACTATACACCATCAAATGCGGTAGCGGAGTTGTTCGGCTGTGAGTAGGTGTGAATCTCCAACCATAATTGCTGAAAAATGTGTTAGAAAAGGTAAAAATGCCGGTCCATACATAATCAAAATCGGGAGAGGTGGTGTTCAGCTGCAAGAAGGTCTACATGTCCATCAATAATTGCTAGAAAACATGAAAGAAAATTTTCGAAAATCAAACCACACATGATCATAAGTGGGAGAGGAGGTGTTCAGCTGCAAGAAGGTGTGAATGTCCACCCATAATACCTGAAAAATGGGTAAAAAAAAAGGTGCGAATGCCCAACCATACATCATCAAAAGCAGGAGTGCATGTGTTCGGCTACAAGAAGGTGTGAACGTCCAACCAAAGTTTGTAAAAAGCAGTTAAGAAAAGGTTCGAATATACAACCATACATAATCAAAAGCGGGAGCAGAGCTGTTCAACTGCAAGTAGGTGTGAATGTCAGATCATAATTTGCAAAAAGCTGATGAGAAAGGGTGAGAATGCCCGACTATACACCATCAAATGCGGGAGCGGAGTTGTTCGGCTGTGAGTAGGTGTGAATCTCCGACCATAATTGCTGAAAAATGTGTTAGAAAAGGTAAGAATGCCGGTCCATACATCATCAAAAGCGAGAGAGGTTGTGTTCGGCTGCAAGTAGGTGTGAATGTCCAGCCATAATTACTCACAAACGGGTAAGAAAAGGTAGTATTGCCAGACCATATATGATCAAAACAGGGAGCGGAGGTGGTTCAGCTGCAAGAAGGTTTGAATGTCCGACTAAAGTTCAAATATATTAACAAAAGCGGGAGGAGAGGTCTTCGGATGAGAGTGGTTGAAAATTTCCAACCATAATGTATAAAATGCGGTGAAAAACACTAAAAGGTGGAGCGGAAGTGTTCGGCTGCAAGAAGGTGTGAATGTCCGACTATATTTGGTGAAAAGCAGGTGAAGCAAGGTCTGAATGCCCAACCTTACATCATCAAAAGCGAGATCAGAGGTGTTGGGCTGCAAGAAGGCCATAGTTTGCCAAAAGCGGGTAAGGTGCGAATGACCGACTAAATATCAACAAAAGTGGGGGCGGAGGTCTTCGGATGCAGGTGGGTGTGAATATCCCACCATACAAGTATGGTGGAGAGGAAGCTGTGAATGGCCGACCATAGTAAAAGGCGGGTGAGAGAAGGTGCGAATGTCAAACCATACATAATCAAAACAGGGAGCGGAGGTGTTCTGCTGTAAGAAGGTGTGAATGTCCAACCATAGTTGGTAAAAAGCGGGTAAGAAAAGGTTAAAATACCCGACTGTACACAATCAATAGCGGGAGCGGAGTTGTTCGGCTACTAAAAGGTGTGAAAGTCTGACCATGGTTTGTAAAAAGCGGGTAAGAAAAGGTGCGAATGCCCGACAATGTATGATCAAAAGAGGGAGTGGAGGTTTTCGGCTGCAAGAAGGTCTGAATGTCCAACCATAATTTGTAAAAACCGGGGAAGAAAAGGCTCGAAAGCCCGACTATACACCATCAAAAGTGGGAGCGGAGGTGTTCAGCTGCAAGACGGTCTGAATGTCCATCAATAATTGCTAGAAAACATTAAAGAAAATTTTCGAATATCAAACTGCACATGATCATAAGCGGGAGAGGAGGTGTTCAGCTGCAAGAAGGTGTGAATGTCTACCCATAATTACTGAAAAATGGGTAAGAAAAGGTGCGAATGCCTAACCATACATCATCAAAAGAGGGAGCGGAGGTGTTCCGCTGTAAGACGGTGTGAATGTCCGACCATAGATGGTAAAAAGCGGGTAAGAAAAGGTTAAATTACCCGACTGTACACAATCAAAAGAGGGAGCGGAGTTGTTCAGCTAAGAAAAGGTGTGAAAGTCCGACCTTGGTTTGTAAAAAGCGGGTAAGAAAAGGTTCGTATGCCCGAATATACACCATCAAAAGCGGAAGCGGAGGTGTTCGGCTGCAAGATATTGTGAACGTCCGACAAAAGTTTGTAAAAAGCAGTTAAGAAAAGGTTCGAATATCTAACCAAACATAATCAAAAGCGGGAGCAGAGCTGTTCGTCTGGAAGTAGGTGTGAATGTCAGATCATAATTTGCAAAAAGCTGATGAGAAAGGGTGAGAATGCCCGACTATACACTATCAAATGCGGTAGCGGAGTTGTTCGGCTGTGAGTAGGTGTGAATCTCCAACCATAATTGCTGAAAAATGTGTTAGAAAAGGTAAAAATGCCGGTCCATACATAATCAAAATCGGGAGAGGTGGTGTTCAGCTGCAAGAAGGTCTAAATGTCCATCAATAATTGCTAGAAAACATGAAAGAAAATTTTCGAAAATCAAACCACACATGATCATAAGTGGGAGAGGAGGTGTTCAGCTGCAAGAAGGTGTGAATGTCCACCCATAATACCTGAAAAATGGGTAAAAAAAAGGTGCGAATGCCCAACCATACATCATCAAAAGCAGGAGTGCATGTGTTCGGCTACAAGAAGGTGTGAACGTCCAACCAAAGTTTGTAAAAAGCAGTTAAGAAAAGGTTCGAATATCCAACCATACATAATCAAAAGCGGGAGCAGAGCTGTTCGACTGCAAGTAGGTGTGAATGTCAGATCATAATTTGCAAAAAGCTGATGAGAAAGGGTGAGAATGCCCGACTATACACCATCAAATGCGGTAGCGGAGTTGTTCGGCTGTGAGTAGGTGTGAATCTCCAACCATAATTGCTGAAAAATGTGTTAGAAAAGGTAAAAATGCCGGTCCATACATAATCAAAATCGGGAGAGGTGGTGTTCAGCTGCAAGAAGGTCTACATGTCCATCAATAATTGCTAGAAAACATGAAAGAAAATTTTCGAAAATCAAACCACACATGATCATAAGTGGGAGAGGAGGTGTTCAGCTGCAAGAAGGTGTGAATGTCCACCCATAATACCTGAAAAATGGGTAAAAAAAAAGGTGCGAATGCCCAACCATACATCATCAAAAGCAGGAGTGCATGTGTTCGGCTACAAGAAGGTGTGAACGTCCAACCAAAGTTTGTAAAAAGCAGTTAAGAAAAGGTTCGAATATACAACCATACATAATCAAAAGCGGGAGCAGAGCTGTTCAACTGCAAGTAGGTGTGAATGTCAGATCATAATTTGCAAAAAGCTGATGAGAAAGGGTGAGAATGCCCGACTATACACCATCAAATGCGGGAGCGGAGTTGTTCGGCTGTGAGTAGGTGTGAATCTCCGACCATAATTGCTGAAAAATGTGTTAGAAAAGGTAAGAATGCCGGTCCATACATCATCAAAAGCGAGAGAGGTTGTGTTCGGCTGCAAGTAGGTGTGAATGTCCAGCCATAATTACTCACAAACGGGTAAGAAAAGGTAGTATTGCCAGACCATATATGATCAAAACAGGGAGCGGAGGTGGTTCAGCTGCAAGAAGGTTTGAATGTCCGACTAAAGTTCAAATATATTAACAAAAGCGGGAGGAGAGGTCTTCGGATGAGAGTGGTTGAAAATTTCCAACCATAATGTATAAAATGCGGTGAAAAAAAGGTGTGATAGAACACTAAAAGGTGGAGCGGAAGTGTTCGGCTGCAAGAAGGTGTGAATGTCCGACTATATTTGGTGAAAAGCAGGTGAAGCAAGGTCTGAATGCCCAACCTTACATCATCAAAAGCGAGATCAGAGGTGTTGGGCTGCAAGAAGGCCATAGTTTGCCAAAAGCGGGTAAGGTGCGAATGACCGACTAAATATCAACAAAAGTGGGGGCGGAGGTCTTCGGATGCAGGTGGGTGTGAATATCCCACCATACAAGTATGGTGGAGAGGAAGCTGTGAATGGCCGACCATAGTAAAAGGCGGGTGAGAGAAGGTGCGAATGTCAAACCATACATAATCAAAACAGGGAGCGGAGGTGTTCTGCTGTAAGAAGGTGTGAATGTCCAACCATAGTTGGTAAAAAGCGGGTAAGAAAAGGTTAAAATACCCGACTGTACACAATCAATAGCGGGAGCGGAGTTGTTCGGCTACTAAAAGGTGTGAAAGTCCGACCATGGTTTGTAAAAAGCGGGTAAGAAAAGGTGCGAATGCCCGACAATGTATGATCAAAAGAGGGAGTGGAGGTTTTCGGCTGCAAGAAGGTCTGAATGTCCAACCATAATTTGTAAAAACCGGGGAAGAAAAGGCTCGAAAGCCCGACTATACACCATCAAAAGTGGGAGCGGAGGTGTTCAGCTGCAAGACGGTCTGAATGTCCATCAATAATTGCTAGAAAACATGAAAGAAAATTTTCGAATATCAAACTGCACATGATCATAAGCGGGAGAGGAGGTGTTCAGCTGCAAGAAGGTGTGAATGTCTACCCATAATTACTGAAAAATGGGTAAGAAAAGGTGCGAATGCCTAACCATACATCATCAAAAGAGGGAGCGGAGGTGTTCCGCTGTAAGACGGTGTGAATGTCCGACCATAGATGGTAAAAAGCAGGTAAGAAAAGGTTAAATTACCCGACTGTACACAATCAAAAGAGGGAGCGGAGTTGTTCAGCTAAGAGAAGGTGTGAAAGTCCGACCTTGGTTTGTAAAAAGCGGGTAAGAAAAGGTTCGTATGCCCGAATATACACCATCAAAAGCGGAAGCGGAGGTGTTCGGCTGCAAGATATTGTGAACGTCCGACCAAAGTTTGTAAAAAGCAGTTAAGAAAAGGTTTGAATATCCAACCGAACATAATCAAAAGCGGGAGCAAAGCTGTTCGACTGCAAGTAGGTGTGAATGTCAGATCATAATTGCTGAAAAATGTGATAGAAAAGACTAGAATGCCGGACAATACATCATCAAAAGCGGGAGAGGTGGTTTTTCGGCTGCAAGTAGGTGTGAATGTCCAGCCATAATTACTCACAAATGGGGGAAGAAAAGGTAGTATTTCCAGACTACACATGATCAAAACAGGGAATGGAGGTGGTTCAGCTGCAAGGTGTGAATGTCTGACTAAAGTTTGTAAAAACCGTGTAAGACAAGGGGCGAATGCCCGACAATGTATGATCAAAAGAGGGAGCGGAGGTTTTCGGCTGCAAGGTCTGAATGTCGAACCATAATTTGTAAAAATTGGGGAAGAAAAGGCTCGAAAGCCCGACTATACACCATCAAAAGCGGGAGCAGAGGTGTTCAGGTGCAAGAAGGTCTGAACGTCCGACCAATAATTACTGAAAAATGGGTAAGAAAAGGTGCGAATGCCAAATCATACATCATCAAAAGCAGGAAAGGATGTGTTCGGCTACACGAAGGTTTGAATGTCCAACCATAGTAAGTAATAGGTGGGTAAGAAAAGGCTCGAATGCCCGACTATACACCATCAAAAACGGAAGCGGAGGTGTTCGGCTGCAAGACGGTGTGAACGTCCGACCAAAGTTTGTAAAAAGCATTAAGAAAATGTTCGAAAATCCAACCAAACATAATCAAAAGCGGGAGCAGAGCTGTTCGACTGCAAGTATGTGTAAATATCAGATCATAATTTGCAAAAAGCTGATGAGAAAGGGTGAGAATGCCCGACTATACACTATCAAATGTGGGAGCGGAGGTGTTCGTCTGTGAGTAGGTGTGAATGTCCGACCAAAATTGCTGAAAAATGTGTTAGAAAAGGTAAGAATGCCGGACCATATATCATCAAAAGCGGGAGAGGTTGTGTTCGGCTGCAAGAAGGTGTGAATGTCCAGCCATAATTACTCACAAACGGGTAAGAAAAGGTACTATTGCCAGACCATATATGATCAAAACAGGGAGCGGAGGTGGTTCAGCTGCAAGAAGGTGTGAATGTCCGACTAAAGTTTGTAAAAAGCGGGTAAGACAAGGTGTGAATGCCCGACAATGTATGATCAAAAGAGGAGCGGAGGTTTTCGGCTGCAAGAAGGTCTGAATGTCCACCCATAATTACTGAAAAATGGGTAAGAAAAGGTGCGAAAGCCCAACCGCACATGATCATAAGTGGATGAGAAGGTGTTCGACTGCAAGTAGGTGTGAATGTAAGATCATAATTTGTAAAAAGCGGGTAAGAAAAGGTAAGAATGCCCAACCATAAATTATCAAAAGCGGCAGCAGAGTTTCGGCTGGTATTTATCAATGTCTAGATAGATTTCAACAAAAAACAACGTTGTACTTTGCAGTAAAAGAAAGTGCAAATCAAAAGTTTTAGGAATCCGAGAATAAGCTTATTTTCATGAGTTCTGCACGATTTCGGATTTTATGTATAAAATGAATTTCTTCACGCAAACTAAGTTAACACTGCTTTGTCCTTCATATCTACCCATTTCTACATATATTTCAAGCATAAACTTCCTCATATTACCCTGAATGAGAAAGAGCCACACTTGTGATTAAGCCATACCTCCCTTTTGAGGAGTTCTGCATGATTTGGGATTTTATCTATAAAATTAATTCCTTCACTCAAACTATGTTAAAACGGCTTTTACCTTCATATTTATCAATGTCTCGATAGATTTAAACAAAAAAACAACGTTGTACTTTGCAATAAAAGAAAGAGCAAATCAAAAGTTTTAGGAATCCGAGAATAATCTTATTTTCATGAGTTCTGCACGATTTCGGATTTTATGTATAAAATGAATTCCTTCACTCAAACTAAGTTAACACTGCTTTGTCCTTCATATGTACCCATTTCTACATATATTTCAAGCATAAACTTCCTCATACTACCCTGAATGAGAAAGAACCACACTTGTGATTAAGCCATACGCCCCTTTTGAGGAGTTCTGCAAGATTTGGGATTTTATCTATAAAATCAATTCCTTCACTCAAACTATGTTAAAACGGCTTTTACCTTCATATTTATCAATGTCTCGATAGATTTAAACAAAAAAACAACGTTGTACTTTGCAGTAAAAGAAAGAGCCAATCAAAAGTTTTAGGAATCCGAGAATAAGCTTATTTTCATGAGTTCTGCACGATTTCGGATTTTATGTATAAAATGAATTCATTCACTCAAACCAAGTTAAAACTGCTTTTTCCTTCATATTTATCAATGTGTAGATGGATTTCAACTTCTTCTACTGCAAAGTCCAATGTTTTTCTTTGTTGAAGTCAATCTAGACATTGATGAATATGGAAGGACAAAGCAGTTTTAACTTGGTTTGAGCAAAGCAATTTTATAGCAAAATCCGAAATCGTGCAGAACTCATGAAAGCAGGCTTATACTCGGATTCCTGAAACTTTAGATTTGCTCTTTCTTTTACTGCAAAGTACAACGTTGTTTTCTTGTTTAAATATTTCTAGACATGGTAAATATGAAGGACAAATCAGTTTTAACATAGTTTGAGTGAAGTAATGCATTTTATAAGCAAAATCCCAAATCATGCAGAACTCACGAAATGCTTTTTCTCGCTTTTCACTGCTTTTTACAAACTTTGGTCGGACGTTCACACCTTCTTGCATCCGAACACCTCCGCTTCCGCTTTTGATGATGTATATTCGGGCATTCGAACCTTTTTTTACCCGCTTTTTACAAACCATTGTCGGACTTTCACACCTTCTTGCAGCCGAACACCACCTCTCCCGCTTTTGATGATGTATGGTCCAGTATTCTTACCTTTTCTAACACATTTTTCAGCAATTATGGTCGGACATTCACACCTACTCACAGCTGGACACCTCCGCTCCCGCTTTTGATCATACAATGTCGGGACATCGCTCCTTGTCTTACCAGCTTTTTACAAACTTTAGTTGAACATTCACACCTTCTTGCAGCTGAACACCTCCGCTCCCGCTTTTGATAATGTATAGTCGGGCTTTCGAGCCTTTTCTTACCCGGTTTTTACAAATTATGGTTGGACATTCAGACCTTGCAGCCGAACACCTCCGCTCTCTCTTTTGATCATACATTGTTGGGCATTCGCACCTTGTCTTACCCGCTTTTTACAAACTATAGTCAGACATTCAAACCTTGCAGCTGAACCTCCGCTCCCTGTTTTGATCATGTATGGTCTGGCAATACTACCTTTTCTTCCCCCGTTTGTGAGTAATTATGGCTGGACATTCACACCTACATGCATTCGAACAGCTCTGCTCCCGCTTTTGATTATGTTTGGTTGGATATTCGAACCTTTTCTTAACTGCTTTTTACAAATCATGGTCGGACTTTCACACCTTCTTGTAGCCGAACAACTCCGCTCCCGCTATTGATTGTGTACAGTCGGGTATTTTAACCTTTTCTTACCCGCTTTTTACCAACTATGGTCGGACATTCACACCTTCGTACAGCGGAACACCTCCGCTCCCTCTTTTGATGGTGTATAGTCGGGCATTCAAACCTTTTCTTACCCGCTATTTACAAACTATGGTAGGACATACAAACCTTCGTGTATCCGAAAACCTCCGCTCTCTCTTTTGATCATACATTGTCGGACATTCGCACCTTTTCTTACCCGCTTTTTACAAACCATGGTCAGACTGTCACACCTTCTTGTAGCCGAACACATCCGCTCCCGCTATTGATTGTGTACAGTCGGGTATTTTAACCTTTTCTTACCCGCTTTTTACCAAGTATGGTCGGACATTCACACCTTCGTACAGCGGAACACCTCCGCTCCCTCTTTTGATGGTGTATGTTCGGGCATTCAAACCTTTTCTTACCCGCTTTTTCCAAACTATGGTCGGCTATTCACAGCTTCCTCTCCACCATACTTGTATGGTGGGATATTCACACCCACTTGCATCCGAAAACCTCCGCCCCAAATTTTGTTGATATTTAGTCGGACATTCGCACCTTACCCGCTTTTGGCAAACTATGGCCTTCTTGCAGCCAAACAACTCTGATCTTGCTTTTGATGATGTAAGGTTGGGCATTCAGACCTTGCTTCACCTGCTTTTCACCAAATATAGTCGGACATTCACACCTTCTTGCAGCCGAACACTTCCGCTCCACCTTTTAGTGTTCTATCACACCTTTTTTTTCACCGCATTTTATACATTATGGTTGGAAATTTTCAACCACTTTCATCCGAAGACCTCTCCTCCCGCTTTTGTTAATATATTTGAACTTTAGTTTGACATTCAAACCTTCTTGCAGCTGAACCACCTCCGCTCCCTGTTTTGATCATATATGGTCTGGCAATACTACCTTTTCTTACCTGTTTGTGAGTAATTATGGCTGGACATTCACACCTACTTGCAGCCGAACACAACCTCTCTCGCTTTTGATGATGTATGGACCAGCATTTTTACCTTTTCTAACACATTTTTCAGCAATTATGGTCGGAGATTCACACCTACTCACAGCCGAACAACTCCGCTCCCGCATTTGATGATGTATATTCGGGCATTCTCACCCTTTCTCATCAGCTTTTTGCAAATTATGATCTGACATTCACACCTACTTGCAGTCGAACAGCTCTGCTCCCGCTTTTGATTATGTTTGGTTGGATATTCAAACCTTTTCTTAACTTCTTTTTACATATTTTGGTTGGACGTTCACACCTTCTTGTAGCTGAACACTTCCACTCCTGCTTTTGATGATGTATGGTTGGGCATTCACACCTTTTTTTTGCCCATTTTTCAGGAATTATGGGTGGACATTCACACCTTGCAGCTGAACACCTCCTATCCCACTTATGATCATGTGCGGTTTGATTTTCGAAAAGTTTCTTTCATGTTTTCTAGCAATTATTGATGGACATGTAGACCTTCTTGCAGCTGAACACCTCCGCTCCCGCTTTTGATCATACATTGTCAGGCATTCGCACCTTGTCTTACCCACTTTTTACAAACTTTAGTCGAACAGTCACATCTTTTTGCAGCCGAACACCACCTCTACCGCTTTTGATGATGTATGGTCCAGCATTCTTACCTTTTCTAACACATTCTTCAGCAATTATGGTCGGACATTCACACCTACTCAGAGCCGAACACCTCCGCTCCCGCATTTGATGGTCTATAGTCGGGCATTCTACAGCGGAAAAGACTCATTCTTATGTTTGGTTAGATATTCGAACCTTTTCTTAACTGCTTTTTACAAACTTTGGTCGGACGTTCACAATATCTTGCAGCCGAACACCTCCGCTTCCGCTTTTGATGGTGTAAATTCGGGCATACGAACCTTTTCTTACCCGCTTTTTACAAACCAAGGTCGGACTTTCACACCTTCTCTTAGCTGAACAACTCCGCTCCCTCTTTTGATTGTGTACAGTCGGGTAATTTAACCTTTTCTTACCCGCTTTTTACCACCTATGGTCGGACATTCACACCGTCTTACAGCGGAACACCTCCGCTCCCTCTTTTGATGATGTATGGTTAGGCATTCGCACCTTTTCTTACCCATTTTTCAGTAATTATGGGTAGACATTCACACCTTCTTGCAGCTGAACACATCCTCTCCTGCTTATGATCATGTGCAGTTTGATATTCGAAAATTTTCTTTCATGTTTTCTAGCAATTATTGATGGACATTCAGACCGTCTTGAAGCTGAACACCTCCGCTCCCACTTTTGATGGTGTATAGTCGGGCTTTCGAGCCTTTTCTTCCCCGGTTTTTACAAATTATGGTTGGACATTCAGACCTTCTTGCAGCCGAAAACCTCCACTCCCTCTTTTGATCATACATTGTCGGGCATTCGCACCTTTTCTTACCCAATTTTTACAAACCATGGTCGGACTTTCACACCTTTTAGTAGCCGAACAACTCCGCTCCCGCTATTGATTGTGTACAGTCGGGTATTTTAACCTTTTCTTACCCGCTTTTTACCAACTATTGTTGGACATTCACACCGTCTTACAGCGGAACACCTCCGCTCCCTCTTTTGATGGTGTATGTTCGGGCACTCGAACCTTTTCTTACCCGCTTTTTACAAACTATGGTCAGACATTCAAACCTTCTTGTAGCCGAACACATCCACTCCTGCTTTTGATGATGGGTATTCAAACCTACTTGTTGCCCGCTTTTCATTAATTATGGGTGGACATACACACCTTGTCGCAGCCAAACACCTCCGCTCCCTGTTTTGATCATGTATGATTGGACATTCGCACCTTTTCTCACCCGCTTTTTACTATGGTCGGCCATTCACAGCTTCCTCTCCACCATACTTGTATGGTGGGATATTCACACCCACTTGCATCCGAAGACCTCCGCCCCCACTTTTGTTGATATTTAGTCGGTCATTTGCAGCTTACCCGCTTTTGGCAAACTATGGCCTTCTTGCAGCCAAACACCTCTGATCTCGTTTTTGATGATGTAAGGTTGGGCATTCAGACCTTGCTTCACCTGCTTTTCACCAAATATAGTCGAACAGTCACACCTTCTTGCAGCCGAACACTTCTGCTCCACCTTTTAGTGTTCTATGGGGTATTCACACCTTTTTTTTCACCGCATTTTATTGATTATGGTTGGAAATTCTCACCCACTCTTATCCGAAGACCTCTCCTCCTGCTTTTGTTAATATATAGTCGGGCATTCAAACCTTTTCTTACCCGCTTTTTACAAATTATGGTCGAACATTCACACCTACTTGCAGCCGAACACCTCCGCTCCCGCTTTTGATGGTGTATAGTCGGGCTTTCGAGCCTTTTCTTCCCCAGTTTTTACAAATTATGGTTGTACATTCAGACCTTGCAGCCGAAAACCTCCGCTCCCTCATTTGATCATACATTGTCAGGAATTCGCACCTTGTCTTACCCGCTTTTTATAAACTTTAGTCAGACATTCACACCTTGCAGCTTAACCAACTCCGCTCCCTGTTTTGATAATGTATGGTCTGGCAATATTACCTTTTCTTACCGGTTTGGGAGTAATTATGGCTGGACATTCACACCTACTTGCAGCCGAACACCACTTTTCCCGCTTTTGATGATGTATGGTCCGGCATTCTAGTCTTTTCTAACACATTTTTCAGCAATTATGGTTTGACATTCACACCTACTCACAGCCGAACACTTCCGCTCCCGCATTTGATGGTGTATAGTCGGGCATTCTCACCCTTTCTCATCAGCTTTTTGCAAATTATGATCTGACATTCACACCTACTTGCAGTCGAACAGCTCTGCTCCCGCTTTTGATTATGTTTGGTTGGATATTCGAAACTTTTCTTCACTGCTTTTTACAAACTTTGGTCGGACGTTCACACCTTCTTGCAGCCGAACACCTCCGCTTCCGCTTTTGATGGTATATATTCGGGCATTCGAACCTTTTCTTACCCGCTTTTTACAAACCATGGTCGGACTTTCACACCTTCTTGTAGCCGAACAACTCCGCTCCCGCTATTGATTGTGTACAGTCGGGTATTTTAACCTTTTCTTACCCGCTTTTTACCAACTATGGTCAGACATTCACACCTTCTTACAGTGGAACACCTCCGCTCCCTCTTTTGATGGTGTATGTTCGGGCATTCGAACCTTTTCTTACCCGCTTTTTACAAACTATGGTCGGACATTAAAACCTTTTTGTAGCCGAACACATCCACTCTTGCTTTTGATGATGTATGGTTGGGCATTCGTACCTTTTCTTACCCATTTTGCAGGAATTATGGGTGGACATTCACACCTTTTTGCATTTTAACACCTCCTCTCCCGCTTATGGTCATGTGCGGTTTGATATTCGAAAATTCTCTTCCATGTTTTCTAGCAATTATTGATGGACATTCAGACCTTCTTGCAGCTGAACACCTCCGCTCCAGCTGTTGATGGTGTATAGTCGGGCTTTCGAGCCTTTTCTTCCCCGATTTTTACAAATTATGGATGGACATTCAGACCTTCTTTCAGCCGAAAACCTCCGCTCCCTCTTTTGATCATACATTGTCGGGCATTCGCACCTTTTCTTACCTGCTTTTTACAATTCATGGTCGGACTTTCACACCTTTTAGTAGCGGAACAACTCTGCTCCCGCTATTGATTGTGTACAATAGGGTATTTTAACCTTTTCTTACCTGCTTTTTGCCAATTATGGTTGGACATTCACACCTTCTTACAGCGGAACAACTCCGCTCCCTCCTTTGATGGTGTATGTTCGGGCATTCGAACCTTTTCTTACCCGCTTTTTACAAACTGTGGTCAGACATTCAAACCTTCTTGTAGCCGAACACATCCACTCCTGCTTTTGATGATGGGTATTCAAACCTACTTGTTGCCCGCTTTTCATTAATTATGGGTGGACATACACACCTTGTCGCAGCCAAACACCTCCGCTCCCTGTTAGGATCATGTATGGTTGGGCATTCGTACCTTTTCTTACCCATTTTGCAGTAATTATGGGTGGACATTCACACCTTCTTGCATTTGAACACCTCCTCTCCCGCTTATGATCATGTGCGGTTTGATATTCGAAAATTCTCTTCCATGTTTTCTAGCAATTATTGATGGACATTCAGACCTTCTTGCAGCTGAACACCTCCGCTCCAGCTGTTGATGGTGTATAGTCGGGCTTTCGAGCCTTTTCTTCCCAGAATTTTACAAAATATGGATGGACATTCAGACCTTGTTTCAGCCGAAAACCTCCGCTCCCTCTTTTGATCATACATTGTCGGGGATTCGCACCTTTTCTTACCCGCTTTTTACAAACCATGGTCGGACTTTCACACCTTTTAGTAGCGGAACAACTCTGCTCCCGCTATTGATTGTGTACAATCGGGTATTTTAACCTTTTCTTACCTGCTTTTTGCCAACTATGGTCGGACATTCACACCTTCTTACAGCGGAACACCTCCGCTCCCTCCTTTGATGGTGTATGTTCGGGCATTCGAACCTTTTCTTACCCGCTTTTTACAAACTATGGTCAGACATTCACACCTTCTTGCAGCCGAACACTTCCGCTCTACCTTTTAGTGTTCTATGGGGTATTCACACCTTTTTTTTCACCGCATTTTATAGATTATGGTTGTAAATTCTCACCCACTCTTATCCGAAGACCTCTCCTCCTGCTTTGGTTAATATATAGTCGGGCATTCGAACCTTTTCTTACCCGCTTTTTACAAATTATGGTCGAACATTCACACCTACTTGCAGCCGAACACCTCCGCTCCCGCTTTTGATGGTGTATAGTCGGGCTTTCGAGCCTTTTCTTCCCCGGTTTTTACAAATTATGGTTGGATATTCAGACCTTGCAGCCGAAAACCTCCGCTCCCTCTTTTGATCATACATTGTCAGGCATTCGCACCTACTTGCAGCCGAATACTTCCGCTCCACCTTTTAGTGATGTATGGTTGGCATTTGCACCTTTTCTTACCCTTTCTTACCCTACTGATTGCTTAAGATTAAGTTCTTTTTTTTCAAACTACAACATTTTTTTAATTGTTGAAACTTGATTTGAAGTGGATAAATAAGGAGGACAAACAGTTTTAAGTCAGGCTGATAGAAGGAATTAATTTTATAGCAAAATCTGTATTTCGTCATATGTCGAGAGATGCTTATTGCTGAAGAAGTACAAAGTACAACGTTGTTTATCGTTGAAACTTGATTAGACATGAATAAATATGAAGGACAAAGCAGTCTTAACTTGGTTAGAGTTAAGGAATTCGTTTTATAGGAGAATCCGAATTCGTGTATAACTCGTAAAATAGAGCTTATTTTCGGATTCCTGAAGAATGAGTCTGGTTCTTTCTCATAATACAAAGTTTGTTGTTTATTGTTGAAACTTCATCAGAAGTGAAGAAATAAATGAATGCCTATCAACAAATGTGGGATCTAAACTCTAGTGCTTCCTCTAAAATAATTTCCTTTCTCAATTCAGAAATGTGTGTGTGTAAGTCACAACACCCGTGACACCAAAACGGCTTTCTTTTCTCTCTTTTCTCTACACTCTGCACTGTGAGCACACACACCAAATCAGAAAGGCTTTTTTCTCTCTTTTCTACATTATGGACTGTGGGGACACAAAACCGCTCTCTCTTTTTTTTTTTGATTGTGTGCCAGGGCGTTGTCTCACGTATTAGATTATGCTTACGATACGAATGGGTTTATCAGTCACATCAGAATCCATACATACTGATCCTCCCGTAATAAAATGGTCGGATCTTATCAAACACACTTTGTTTCTTGTGACAATCAAGTCAGCGAAACAGCGTATACACGTCAAGACACTGAATCAAGTTTGCCACAAGAACTCATAAGTTTGGCAGTATTGCTCTGCCGTCAGCAATCATACACCCATTTTATTTTCGTGAGACATGTGCAGGCACCTGTTCATCTACTGTTCTATCACTATGAATTAGTTTATCTATTATCAATAAGGATACTTCTACAACTACTATCAAAGTATGTCCAGACTTCTTATGTTGTCAGTTGCTATATATGAATAAGTGGGTAGCTACTGACAAGCATTAAGCATGTCACACAGCCCAAACATATAACATTTCAGGACACACCACACAGTTAACAACCACAGTGAAGTGTCAAAGCCCAAACATGTAACATTCAACAGGACACTTACACAACACATTCAAATCAAACAGTCAGACAACATACAAGAACATATACCCCAGCCGGCATTGCTCCCTGCCTATTTTCCTACAGCTCACTATGTGTGCGCACACCTTTATTCACAAACTCTTCAACTTATACTCTTTTACCAAAGCTGCTACAGCTCGATTGGCCGAATACCCTTAGATCCTATTTCGGTGAATTTGACATCTGCCTTACATGTAACAGATTAGCGGTTTAGCAGTTTTAATTTAGTTTGAGTGAAGGAATTCATTTTATAGCAAAATCCGAAATCGTGAAGAACTCATGAAAGTAAGCTTATTCTCGGATTCCTGAAACTTTAGATTTGCTCTTTCTTTTACTGCAAAGTACAACGTTGTTTTTTTTTTGTTTAAATCTTTCTAGACATGGTAAATATGAAGGACAAAGCAGTTTTAACATAGTTTGAGTGAAGGAATTCATTTTATAGATAAAATCCCAAGAGTCTGCTGAGAAAAGAGAGTGAATGCGAAGTAGACTTTAACACGGCTCTGGGAGCGAGCCGAGTGTGGGCTAACCAGGAGAATTGCTTGAAAGAAACGCGACACCGAATGAGCGGTCAGAACAAAGCCTCAATACGGTGTTCCCGTGGTGTTTTTGTTGCTGCCTTGTCGATTGCACAGGGGCAAGCGTTTCAACCAAGCAACGCTCACCATGGGGAAGGTGGCTATGGCAACTAGCCTGATGCCCTGCTCCCGCAGTGACGGATAATCGTACTCTGGTTTCTCTTCATAACATACAAGTCTTTCGCCTTTTACTAAAGACTTTCGTGGAGAGCAGCACTAATGAGTTGTTTCTATTTTTGGCAGGCTTTACCTTTGCGGGTGAAGCCCTTTCTGTCTGTGCAAAAGAAATCTTGTTACTGTGCAGAGTGACTTCTCTGAGTAGAGTCGCCTTACTTGTTGCGATTGTGCCGATGTTCGAAGCTGGAGTGCAAAGTTGTTGCTTGAATGGTGCTTGCTGGAGCATGCGGGAGTGCAAAGTTATACCATTTAAAAGGGCTGAAGAGTGCTCAGTGCAGCGGGTGGGCGGAGGTGCAACGTGACACTCTGGCCACCTATGGCCATAAAAAGAACACTGCTACAAGTGCGCATTGTGCCAGCAAGGGCCCTCGGACCTGAAACAGTGGACAGTTATCGCTTCTCGGCCTTTTGGCTAAGATCAAGTGTAGTATCTGTTCTTATCAGTTTAATATGTCCTCTATACGAGGACTACATATTAAATGGATTTTTAAGAATAGGAGTTGAAAAAGAAGCTTGCTCCGTTCACTCCAAGCATCGACCCAGTACTGCAGTGCCGCTGGGAACGGTGCGCTCTTCTCTGCTCTTGTGAAAAAGCAAACAGCGGTGCAGGATGGAAGTTTCAGGGAGCCCAAGATGAAACTTTCTTTTAATCTGCTGAGAAAAGAGAGTGAATGCGAAGTAGACTTTAACACAGCTCTGGGAGCGAGCCGAGTGTGGGCTAACCGGGAGAATTGCTTGAAAGAAACGCGACACCGAATGAGTGGTCAGAACAAAGCCTCAATACGGTGTTCCCGTGGTGTTTGTGGCTGCCTTGTCTTTTGCACAGAGTAAAAGACAAGGCAGCCATCGAATAGGGCCCGATTGTTCCTACTTGGTCAGCCGAGGAGCAAGGGGGGGGAGCAAGCGTCTCAACCAAACAAATCTCATCAAGTAGGAACAATCGGGCCCTATTCGATGGCTGCAACACCTGAAAGAGATATATGCGAGACCCGATCAAAAGCTTTTTCAAAGTCTAAATTTAAGATGACAAGCCGGGTATTTCTGTCTCTAGCGTAATCAATGATGTCTCGAATCAGTACGAGGCTGTCGGTGAGTTGTCTCTCTGAGATGGCACAAGCCTGGTCTGGGTGAATTACCTCCTCTAAAACAGAGGACATCCGTGTCGTTAAAACCTTGCTAAAAAGTTTACAGTCAAAGTTTAAAAGTGTGATGGGCCTCCAATTCTTTAGGTCAGTCTTATCATTTTTATCAGAAGTGAAGAAATAAATGAATGCCTATCAACAAATGTGGGATCTAAACTCTAGTGCTTCCTCTAAAATAATTTCCTTTCTCAATTTAGAAATGTGTGTGTGTAAGTCACAACACCCGTGACACCAAAACGGCTTTCTTTTCTCTACACTCTGCACTATGAGCACACACACCAAATCAGAAAGGCTTTTTTCTCTCTTTTCTACATTATGGACTGTGGGGACACAAAACCGCTCTCTCTTTTTTTTTTTATCGTGTGCCAGGGCGTTGTCTCACGTATTAGATTGTGCTTAAGATACGAATGGGTTTATCAGTCACATCAGAATCCATACATACTGATCCTCCCGTAATAAAATGGTCGGATCTTATCAAACACATTTTGTTTCTTGTGACAATCAAGTCAGCGAAACAGCGTATACACCTCAAGACACTGAATCAAGTTTGCCACAAGAACTCATAAGTTTGGCAGTATTGCTCTGCCGTCAGCAATCATACATCCATTTTATTTTCGTGAGACATGTGCAGGCACCTGTTCATCTACTGTTCTATCACTATGAATTAGTTTATCTATTATCAATAAGGATACTTCTACAACTACTCTATCAAAGTATGTCCGGACTTCTTACGTTGTCAGTTGCTATATATGAATAAGTGGGTAGCTACTGACAAGCATTAAGCATGTCACACAGCCCAAACATATAACATTTCAGGACACACCACACAGTTAACAACCACAGTGAAGCGTGTCAAAGCCCAAACATGTAACATTCAACAGGACACTTACACAACACATTCAAATCAAACAGTCAGACAACATACAAGAACATATACCCCAGCCGGCATTGCTCCCTGCCTATTTTCCTACAGCTCACTATGTGTGCGCACACCTTTATTCACAAACTCTTCAACTTAGGAGCAAGCGTCTCAACCAAGCAAAGCTCACCATGGGGAAGGTGGCTATGCCAACTAGCCTGATGCCCTGCTCCCGCAGTGACGGATAATCGTACTCTGGTTTCTCTTCATAGTCTTTCGCCTTTTACTAAAGACTTCTGTGGAGAGCAGCACTAATGAGTTGTTTCTATTTTTGGAAGGATGTCCACCAGGCTCGGGGCCTGCAGCGACCATATTCTGGGAGCTACTGTACCCCCAGAAGGTACCCATCCCGCCCCACCCCACTCAACCCAACCCCACTCCGGAGGACCTCTACAAAAAACAAACAAACAACAACAAAAAACAAACAAACAAACCACCCAGTCACACCAGTCGCAGCAGCCCGGGCCTGAGACCCACCATCACCCAGGCCCCCCCAGGCCCCCCCTCAACAGGTGCGCTCTTGTGAAAAAGCAAACAGCGGCAGCAACAAAAACACAACGGGAACACCGTATTGAGGCTTTGTTCTGACCGCTCATTTGGTATGGCGTTTCTTTCAAGCAATTCTCCCGGTTAGCCCGCACTCGGCTCGCTCCCAGAGCCGTGTTAAAGTCTACTTCGCATTCACTCTCTTTTCTCAGCAGACTAAAAGAAAGTTTCATCTTGGGCTCCCTGAAACTTCCATCCTGCACCGCTGTTTGCTTTTTCACAAGAGCAGAGAAGAGCGCACCGTTCCCAGCGGCACTGCAGTACTGGGTCGATGCTTGGAGTGAACGGAGCAAGCTTCTTTTTCAACTCCTATTCTTAAAAATCCATTTAATATGTAGTCCTCGTATAGAGGACATATTAAACTGATAAGAACAGATACTACACTTGATCTTAGCCAAAAGGCCGAGAAGCGACAACTGTCCACTGGTTCACGTCCGAGGGCCCTTCCTGTTACAATGCGCACTTGTCCGCTAACACCCCTGTTCTTTTTATGGCCATAGGTGGCCAGAGTGTCACTTTGCACCTCCGCCCACCTGCTGCACTGAGCACTCTTCAGCCCTTTTAAATGGTATAACTTTGCACTCCTGCACGCTCCAGCAAGCACCATTCAAGCAACAACTTTGCACTCCAGCTTCGAACATCGGCACAGTCGCAACAAGTAAGGCGACTCTACTCAGAGAAGTCACTCTGCACAGTAACAAGATTTCTTTTGCACAGACAGAAAGGGCTTCACCCGCAAAGGTAAAGCCTGCCAAAAATAGAAACAACTCATTAGTGCTGCTCTCCACAGAAGTCTTTAGTAAAAGGCGAAAGACTTGTATGTTATGAAGAGAAACCAGAGTACGATTATCCGTCACTGCGGGAGCAGGGCATCAGGCTAGTTGCCATAGCCACCTTCCCCATGGTGAGCGTTGCTTGGTTGAAACGCTTGCCCCTGTGCAATCGACAAGGCAGCAACAAAAACACCACGGGAACACCGTATTGAGGCTTTGTTCTGACCGCTCATTCTGTGTCGCGTTTCTTTCAAGCAATTCTCCCGGTTAGCCCACACTCGGCTCGCTCCCAGAGCCGTGTTAAAGTCTACTTCGCATTCACTCTCTTTTCTCAGCAGACTCTTGGGATTTTATCTATAAAATGAATTCCTTCACTCAAACTATGTTAAAACTGCTTTGTCCTTCATATTTACCATGTCTAGAAAGATTTAAACAACGTGTACTTTGCAGTAAAAGAAAGAGCAAATCTAAAGTTTCAGGAATCCGAGAATAAGCTTACTTTCATGAGTTCTTCACGATTTCAGATTTTGCTATAAAATGAATTCCTTCACTCAAACTAAATTAAAACTGCTAAACCGCTAATCTGTTACATGTAAGGCAGATGTCAAATTCACCGAAATAGGATCTAAGGGTATTCGGCCAATCGAGCTGTAGCAGCTTTGGTAAAAGACTGTTTGATTTGAATGTGTTGTGTAAGTGTCCTGTTGAATGTTACATGTTTGGGCTTTGACACTTCACTGTGGTTGTTAACTGTGTGGGTGTGTCCTGAAATGTTATATGTTTGGGCTGTGTGACATGCTTAATGCTTGTCAGTAGCTACCCACTTATTCATATATAGCAACTGACAACATAAGAAGTCTGGACATACTTTGATAGTAGTTGTAGAAGTATCCTTATTAATAATAGATAAACTAATTCATAGTGATAGAACAGTAGATGAACAGGTGCCTGCACATGTCTCACGAAAATAAAATGGGTGTATGATTGCTGACGGCAGAGCAATACTGCCAAACTTATGAGTTCTTGTGGCAAACTTGATTCAGTGTCTTGACGTGTATACGCTGTTTCGCTGACTTGATTGTCACAAGAAACAAAGTGTGTTTGATAAGATCCGACCATTTTATTACGGGAGGATCAGTATGTATGGATTCTGATGTGACTGATAAACCCATTCGTATCGTAAGCATAATCTAATACGTGAGACAACGCCCTGGCACATAATCAAAAAAAAAAAGAGAGAGCGGTTTTGTGTCCCCACAGTCCATAATGTAGAAAAGAGAGAAAAAAGCCTTTCTGATTTGGTGTGTGTGCTCACAGTGCAGAGTGTAGAGAAAAGAGAGAAAAGAAAGCCGTTTTGGTGTCACGGGTGTTGTGACTTACACACACACATTTCTGAATTGAGAAAGGAAATTATTTTAGAGGAAGCACTAGAGTTTAGATCCCACATTTGTTGATAGGCATTCATTTATTTCTTCACTTCTGATGAAGTTTCAACAATAAACAACAAACTTTGTATTATGAGAAAGAACCAGATTCATTCTTCAGGAATCCGAAAATAAGCTCTATTTTACGAGTTATGCACGAATTCGGATTCTCCTATAAAAAAAATTCCTTAACTCTAACCAAGTTAAGACTGCTTTGTCCTTCATATTTATTCATGTCTAATCAAGTTTCAACGATAAACAACGTTGTACTTTGTACTTCTTCAGCAATAAGCATCTCTCGACATATGACGAAATACAGATTTTGCTATAAAATTAATTCCTTCTATCAGCCTGACTTAAAACTGTTTGTCCTCCTTATTTATCCACTTAAAATCAAGTTTCAACAATTAAAAAAATGTTGTAGTTTGAGAAAAAACAACTTAATCTTAAGCAATCAGTAGGGTAAGAAAGGGTAAGAAAAGGTGCAAATGCCAACCATACATCACTAAAAGGTGGAGCGGAAGTATTCGGCTGCAAGTAGGTGCGAATGCCTGACAATGTATGATCAAACGAGGGAGCGGAGGTTTTCGGCTGCAAGGTCTGAATGTCCAACCATAATTTGTAAAAACCGGGGAAGAAAAGGCTCGAAAGCCCGACTATACACCATCAAAAGCGGGAGCGGAGGTGTTCGGCTGCAAGTAGGTGTGAATGTTCGACCATAATTTGTAAAAAGCGGGTAAGAACAGGTTCGAATGCCCGACTATATATTAACCAAAGCAGGAGGAGAGGTCTTCGGATAAGAGTGGGTGAGAATTTACAACCATAATCTATAAAATGCGGTGAAAAAAAAGGTGTGAATACCCCATAGAACACTAAAAGGTAGAGCGGAAGTGTTCGGCTGCAAGAAGGTGTGAATGTCTGACCATAGTTTGTAAAAAGCGGGCAAGAAAACGTTCGAATGCCCGAACATACACCATCAAAGGAGGGAGCGGAGGTGTTCCGCTGTAAGAAGGTGTGAATGTCCGACCATAGTTGGCAAAAAGCAGGTAAGAAAAGGTTAAAATACCCGATTGTACACAATCAATAGCGGGAGCAGAGTTGTTCCGCTACTAAAAGGTGTGAAAGTCCGACCATGGTTTGTAAAAAGCGGGTAAGAAAAGGTGCGAATGCCCGACAATGTATGATCAAAAGAGGGAGCGGAGGTTTTCGGCTGAAACAAGGTCTGAATGTCCATCCATATTTTGTTCAAATCTGGGAAGAAAAGGCTCGAAAGCCCGACTATACACCATCAACAGCTGGAGCGGAGGTGTTCAGCTGCAAGAAGGTCTGAATGTCCATCAATAATTGCTAGAAAACATGGAAGAGAATTTTCGAATATCAAACCGCACATGATCATAAGCGGGAGAGGAGGTGTTCAAATGCAAGAAGGTGTGAATGTCCACCCATAATTACTGCAAAATGGGTAAGAAAAGGTACGAATGCCCAACCATACATGATCCTAACAGGGAGCGGAGGTGTTTGGCTGCGACAAGGTGTGTATGTCCACCCATAATTAATGAAAAGCGGGCAACAAGTAGGTTTGAATACCCATCATCAAAAGCAGGAGTGGATGTGTTCGGCTACAAGAAGGTTTGAATGTCTGACCATAGTTTGTAAAAAGCGGGTAAGAAAAGGTTCGAATGCCCGAACATACACCATCAAAGGAGGGAGCGGAGGTGTTCCGCTGTAAGAAGGTGTGAATGTCCAACCATAATTGGCAAAAAGCAGGTAAGAAAAGGTTAAAATACCCGATTGTACACAATCAATAGCGGGAGCAGAGTTGTTCCGCTACTAAAAGGTGTGAAAGTCCGACCATGAATTGTAAAAAGCGGGTAAGAAAAGGTGCGAATGCCCGACAATGTATGATCAAAAGAGGGAGCGGAGGTTTTCGGCTGAAAGAAGGTCTGAATGTCCATCCATAATTTGTAAAAATTGGGGAAGAAAAGGCTCGAAAGCCTGACTATACACCATCAACAGCTGGAGCGGAGGTGTTCAGCTGCAAGAAGGTCTGAATGTCCATCAATAATTGCTAGAAAACATGGAAGAGAATTTTCGAATATCAAACCGCACATGATCATAAGCGGGAGAGGAGGTGTTAAAATGCAAAAAGGTGTGAATGTCCACCCATAATTACTGCAAAATGGGTAAGAAAAGGTACGAATGCCCAACCATAAATCATCAAAAGCAGGAGTGGATGTGTTCGGCTACAAGAAGGTTTTGATGTCCGACCATAGTTTGTAAAAAGCGGGTAAGAAAAGGTTCGAATGCCCGAACATACACCATCAAAAGAGGGAGCGGAGGTGTTCCACTGTAAGAAGGTGTGAATGTCTGACCATATTTGGTAAAAAGCGGGTAAGAAAAGGTGAAAATACCCGACTGTACACAATAAATAGCGGGAGCGGAGTTGTTCGGCTACTAAAAGGTGTGAAAGTCCGACCCTGGTTTGTAAAAAGCGGGTAAGAGAAGGTGCGAATGCCTGACAATGTATGATCAAAAGAGGGAGCGGAGGTTTTCGGCTGCAAGAAGGTCTGAATGTCCAACAATAATTTTGTAAAAACCGGGGAAGAAAAGGCTCGAAAGCCCGACTATACATCATCAAAAGCGGGAGCGGAGGTGTTCAGCTGCAAGAAGGTCTGAATGTCCATCAATAATTGCTAGAAAACATGAAAGAAAATTTTCGAATATCAAACCACACATCATCATAAGCGGGAGAGGAGGTGTTCAGCTGCAAGAAGGTGTGAATGTCCGACCATAGTTCGTAAAATGCGGGTAAGAAAAGGTTCGAATGCCCGAACATACACCATCAAAAGAGGGAGCGGAGGTGTTCCGCTGTAAGACGGTGTGAATGTCCGACCATAGTTGGCAAAAAGCAGGTAAGAAAAGGTTAAAATACCCGATTGTACACAATCAATAGCGGGAGCAGAGTTGTTCCGCTACTAAAAGGTGTGAAAGTCCGACCATGGTTTGTAAAAAGCGGGTAAGAAAAGGTGCGAATGCCCGACAATGTATGATCAAAAGAGGGAGCGGAGGTTTTCGGCTGAAACAAGATCTGAATGTCCATCCATATTTTGTAAAAATCTGGGAAGAAAAGGCTCGAAAGCCCGACTATACACCATCAACAGCTGGAGCGGAGGTGTTCAGCTGCAAGAAGGTCTGAATGTCCATCAATAATTGCTAGAAAACATGGAAGAGAATTTTCGAATATCAAACCGCACATGATCATAAGCGGGAGAGGAGGTGTTCAAATGCAAGAAGGTGTGAATGTCCACCCATAATTACTGCAAAATGGGTAAGAAAAGGTACGAATGCCCAACCATACATGATCCTAACAGGGAGCGGAGGTGTTTGGCTGCGACAAGGTGTGTATGTCCACCCATAATTAATGAAAAGCGGGCAACAAGTAGGTTTGAATACCCATCATCAAAAGCAGGAGTGGATGTGTTCGGCTACAAGAAGGTTTGAATGTCTGACCATAGTTTGTAAAAAGCGGGTAAGAAAAGGTTCGAATGCCCGAACATACACCATCAAAGGAGGGAGCGGAGGTGTTCCGCTGTAAGAAGGTGTGAATGTCCAACCATAATTGGCAAAAAGCAGGTAAGAAAAGGTTAAAATACCCTATTGTACACAATCAATAGCGGGAGCAGAGTTGTTCCGCTACTAAAAGGTGTGAAAGTCCGACCATGAATTGTAAAAAGCGGGTAAGAAAAGGTGCGAATGCCCGACAATGTATGATCAAAAGAGGGAGCGGAGGTTTTCGGCTGAAAGAAGGTCTGAATGTCCATCCATAATTTGTAAAAATCGGGGAAGAAAAGGCTCGAAAGCCCGACTATACACCATCAACAGCTGGAGCGGAGGTGTTCAGCTGCAAGAAGGTCTGAATGTCCATCAATAATTGTTAGAAAACATGGAAGAGAATTTTCGAATATCAAACCGCACATGATCATAAGCGGGAGAGGAGGTGTTAAAATGCAAAAAGGTGTGAATGTCCACCCATAATTACTGCAAAATGGGTAAGAAAAGGTACGAATGCCCAACCATACATCATCAAAAGCAGGAGTGGATGTGTTCGGCTACAAGAAGGTTTTAATGTCCGACCATAGTTTGTAAAAAGCGGGTAAGAAAAGGTTCGAATGCCCGAACATACACCATCAAAAGAGGGAGCGGAGGTGTTCCACTGTAAGAAGGTGTGAATGTCTGACCATATTTGGTAAAAAGCGGGTAAGAAAAGGTGAAAATACCCGACTGTACACAATAAATAGCGGGAGCGGAGTTGTTCGGCTACTAAAAGGTGTGAAAGTTCGACCCTGGTTTGTAAAAAGCGGGTAAGAGAAGGTGCGAATGCCCGACAATGTATGATCAAAAGAGGAGCGGAGGTTTTCGGCTGCAAGAAGGTCTGAATGTCCACCCATAATTACTGAAAAATGGGTAAGAAAAGGTGCGAAAGCCCAACCGCACATGATCATAAGTGGATGAGAAGGTGTTCGACTGCAAGTAGGTGTGAATGTAAGATCATAATTTGTAAAAAGCGGGTAAGAAAAGGTAAGAATGCCCAACCATAAATTATCAAAAGCGGCAGCAGAGTTTCGGCTGGTATTTATCAATGTCTAGATAGATTTCAACAAAAAAACAACGTTGTACTTTGCAGTAAAAGAAAGTGCAAATCAAAAGTTTTAGGAATCCGAGAATAAGCTTATTTTCATGAGTTCTGCACGATTTCGGATTTTATGTATAAAATGAATTCCTTCACGCAAACTAAGTTAACACTGCTTTGTCCTTCATATGTACCCATTTCTACATATATTTCAAGCATAAACTTCCTCATACTACCCTGAATGAGAAAGAGCCACACTTGTGATTAAGCCATACGCCCCTTTTGAGGAGTTCTGCATGGTTTGGGATTTTATCTATAAAATTAATTCCTTCACTCAAACTATGTTAAAACGGCTTTTACCTTCATATTTATCAATGTCTCGATAGATTTAAACAAAAAAACAACGTTGTACTTTGCAATAAAAGAAAGAGCAAATCAAAAGTTTTAGGAATCCGAGAATAAGCTTATTTTCATGAGTTCTGCACGATTTCGGATTTTATGTATAAAATGAATTTCTTCACGCAAACTAAGTTAACACTGCTTTGTCCTTCATATGTACCCATTTCTACATATATTTCAAGCATAAACTTCCTCATACTACCCTGAATGAGAAAGAGCCACACTTGTGATTAAGCCATACGCCCCTTTTGAGGAGTTCTGCATGGTTTGGGATTTTATCTATAAAATTAATTCCTTCACTCAAACTATGTTAAAACGGCTTTTACCTTCATATTTATCAATGTCTCGATAGATTTAAACAAAAAAACAACGTTGTACTTTGCAATAAAAGAAAGAGCAAATCAAAAGTTTTAGGAATCCGAGAATAAGCTTATTTTCATGAGTTCTGCACGATTTCGGATTTTATGTATAAAATGAATTCATTCACTCAAACCAAGTTAAAACTGCTTTTTCCTTCATATTTATCAATGTCTAGATCGACTTCAACAAAGAACAACATTGTATTTTGCAGTAGAAGAAAGAGCAAAACTGAAGGATCAGGAATCCGAGAATAAGCTTCTTTTCATACGTTCTGCATGATTTGGGATTTTATCTATAAAATGAATTCCTTCACTCAAACTAAGTTAACACTGCTTTGTCCTTCATATGTACCCATTTCTACATATATTTCAAGCATAAACTTCCTCATACTACCCTGAATGAGAAAGAGCCACACTTGTGATTAAGCCATACGCCCCTTTTGAGGAGTTCTGCATGGTTTGGGATTTTATCTATAAAATTAATTCCTTCACTCAAACTATGTTAAAACGGCTTTTACCTTCATATTTATCAATGTCTCGATAGATTTAAACAAAAAAACAACGTTGTACTTTGCAATAAAAGAAAGAGCAAATCAAAAGTTTTAGGAATCCGAGAATAAGCTTATTTTCATGAGTTCTGCACGATTTCGGATTTTATGTATAAAATGAATTCATTCACTCAAACCAAGTTAAAACTGCTTTTTCCTTCATATTTATCAATGTCTAGATCGACTTCAACAAAGAACAACATTGTATTTTGCAGTAGAAGAAAGAGCAAAACTGAAGGATCAGGAATCCGAGAATAAGCTTCTTTTCATACGTTCTGCATGATTTGGGATTTTATCTATAAAATGAATTCCTTCACTCAAACTAAGTTAACACTGCTTTGTCCTTCATATGTACCCATTTCTACATATATTTCAAGCATAAACTTCCTCATACTACCCTGAATGAGAAAGAGCCACACTTGTGATTAAGCCATACGCCCCTTTTGAGGAGTTCTGCACGATTTCGGATTTTATGTATAAAATGAATTCATTCACTCAAACCAAGTTAAAACTGCTTTTTCATTCATATTTATCAATGTCTAGATCGACTTCAACAAAGACCAACATTGTATTTTGCAGTAGAAAAAAGAGCAAAACTGAAGGATCAGGAATCCGAGAATAAGCTTATTTTCTTATGGGCAAGTGGGAACTGCTTTGTCCTTCATATTTATCAATGTGTAGATGGATTTCAACTTCTTCTACTGCAAAGTCCAATGTTTTTCTTTGTTGAAGTCGATCTAGTCATTGATGAATATGGAAGGACAAAGCAGTTTTAACTTGGTTTGAGCAAAGCAATTCATTTTATAGCAAAATCCGAAATCGTGCAGAACTCATGAAAGCAGGCTTATACTCGGATTCCTAAAACTTTAGATTTGCTCTTTCTTTTACTGCAAAGTACAACGTTGTTTTTTTGTTTAAATCTTTCTAGACATGGTAAATATGAAGGACAAATCAGTTTTAACATAGTTTGAGTGAAGTAATGCATTTTATAAGCAAAATCCCAAATCATGCAGAACTCACGAAAAGCTTTTTCTCGCTTTTCACTGCTTTTTACAAACTTTGGTCGGACGTTCACACCTTCTTGCATCCGAACACCTCCGCTTCCGCTTTTGATGATGTATATTCGGGCATTCGAACCTTTTATTACCCGTTTTTTACAAACCATTGTCGGACTTTCACACCTTCTTGCAGCCGAACACCACCTCTCCCGCTTTTGATAATGTATGGTCCAGTATTCTTACCTTTTCTAACACATTTTTCAGCAATTATGGTCGGACATTCACACCTACTCACAGCTGGACACCTCCGCTCCCGCTTTTGATCATACAATGTCGGGACATCGCTCCTTGTCTTACCAGCTTTTTACAAACTTTAGTCGAACATTCACACCTTCTTGCAGCTGAACACCTCCGCTCCCGCTTTTGATGATGTATAGTCGGGCTTTCGAGCCTTTTCTTCCCCGGTTTTTACAAATTATGGTTGGACATTCAGACCTTGCAGCCGAACACCTCCGCTCTCTCTTTTGATCATACATTGTCGGACATTCGCACCTTTTCTTACCCGCTTTTTACAAACCATGGTCGGACTGTCACACCTTCTTGTAGCCGAACACATCCACTCCCGCTATTGATTGTGTACAGTCGGGTATTTTAACCTTTTCTTACCTGCTTTTTACCAAGTATGGTTGGACATTCACACCTTCGTACAGCGGAACACCTCCGCTCCCTCTTTTGATGGTGTATGTTCGGGCATTCAAACCTTTTCTTACCCGCTTTTTCCAAACTATGGTCGGCTATTCACAGCTTCCTCTCCACCATACTTGTATGGTGGAATATTCACACCCACTTGCATCCGAAGACCTCCGCCCCAAATTTTGTTGATATTCGCACCTTACCCGCTTTTGGCAAACTATGGCCTTTTTGCAGCCAAACAACTCTGATCTTGCTTTTGATGATGTAAGGTTGGGCATTCAGACCTTGCTTCACCTGCTTTTCACCAAATATAGTCGGACATTCACACCTTCTTGCAGCCGAACACTTCCGCTCCACCTTTTAGTGTTCTATCACACCTTTTTTTTCACCGCGTTTTATACATTATGGTTGGAAATTTTCAACCACTCATCCGAAGACCTCTCCTCCCGCTTTTGTTAATATATTTGAACTTTAGTTTGACATTCAAACCTTCTTGCAGCTGAACCACCTCCGCTCCCTGTTTTGATCATATATGGTCTGGCTACTACCTTTTCTTACCCGTTTGTGAGTAATTATGGCTGGACATTCACACCTACTTGCAGTCGAACACAACCTCTCTCGCTTTTGATGATGTATGGACCGGCATTTTTACCTTTTCTAACACATTTTTCAGCAATTATGGTCGGAGATTCACACCTACTCACAGCCGAACAACTCCGCTCCCGCATTTGATGATGTATAGTCGGGCATTCTCACCCTTTCTCATCAGCTTTTTGCAAATTATGATCTGACATTCACACCTACTTGCAGTCGAACAGCTCTGCTCCCGCTTTTGATTATGTTTGGTTGGATATTCGAACCTTTTCTTTACTTCTTTTTACATATTTTGGTTGGACGTTCACACCTTCTTGTAGCCGAACACTTCCACTCCTGCTTTTGATGATGTATGGTTGGGCATTCACACCTTTTTTTTGCCCATTTTTCAGGAATTATGGGTGGACATTCACACCTTGCAGCTGAACACCTCCTATCCCACTTATGATCATGTGCGGTTTGATTTTCGAAAAGTTTCTTTCATGTTTTCTAGCAATTATTGATGGACATGTAGACCTTCTTGCAGCTGAACACCTCCGCTCCCGCTTTTGATCATACATTGTCAGGCATTCGCACCTTGTCTTACCCACTTTTTACAAACTTTAGTCGAACAGTCACACCTTTTTGCAGCCGAACACCACCTCTCCCGCTTTTGATGATGTATGGTCCAGCATTCTTACTTTTTCTAACACATTCTTCAGCAATTATGGTCGGACATTCACACCTACTCAGAGCCGAACACCTCCGCTCCCGCATTTGATGGTGTATAGTCGGGCATTCTCACCCTTTCTCATCAGCTTTTTACAAATTATGATCTGACATTCACACCTGCTTTTGATAATGTATTGTTAGGCATTCGCACCTTTTTTTTTACCCATTTTTCATGAATTATGGGTGGACATTCACATCTTCTTGCAGCCGAAGACCTCCTCTCCCGCTTATGATCACGTGTGGTTTGATATTCGAAAATTTACTTTCTTGTTTTAAAGCAATTATTGATGGACATTCAAACCTTCTTTTTGATGGTGTATAGTCGGGCTTTCGAGCCTTTTCTTCCCGGTTTTTACAAACCATGGTCGGACTTTCACACGTTCTTGTAGCCGAACAACTCCGCTCCCGCTATTGATTGTGTACAGTCGGGTATTTTAACCTTTTCTTACCCGCTTTTTACCAACTATGGTCGGACATTCACACCTTCTTACAGCGGAACACCTCCGCTCCCTGTTTTGATCATTTATGGTCTGGCAATACTACCTTTTCTTACCCGTTTTTGAGTAATTATGGCTGGACATTCACAGCTTCTTGCAGCCGAACACCTCTTCTCCCGCTTTTGATGATGAATGGTCCGGCATTCTTACCTTTTCTAACACATTTTTCAGCAATTATTGTCGGTCATTCACACCTTTCTCATCAGCTTTTTGCAAATTATGATCTGACATTCACACCTACTTGCAGCCGAACACCTTGGCTTCCGCTTTTGATGGTGTATATTTTGGCATTCGAACCTTTTCTTACCCGCTTTTTACAAACTATGCTCGGACATTCAAACCTTCTTGTAGCAGAACACATCCACTTCTTCTTTTGATGATGTATGGTTGGGCATTCGCACCTTTTCTTACCCATTTTTCAGGAATTATGGGTGGACATTCACACCTACTTGCAGTCGAACAGCTCTGCTCTCACTTTTGATTATGTTTGGTTGGATATTCGAACCTTTTCTTAACTGCTTTTTACAAACTTTGGTTGGACATTCACACCTTCTTGCAGCTGAACCCCTCCGCTCCCGCTTTTGATGGTATATATTCGGAAATTCGAACCTTTTCTTAACCGCTTTTTACCAACTATGGTCGGACATTCACACCGTCTTACAGCGGAACACAACTCCGCTCCCTCTTTTGATGGTGTATGTTCGGGCATTCGCACCTTTTCTTACCCGCTTTTTACTAACTATGGTCGGACATTCAAACCTTCCTGTAGCCGAAAACCTCAACTCCCTCTTTTGATCATACATTGTCGGGCATTCGCACCTTTTCTTACCCGCTTTTTACAAACTATGCTCGGACATTCAAACCTTCTTGTAGCCAAACACATCCACTCCTGCTTTTGTTGATGTATGGTTGGGCATTTGAACCTACTTGTTGACCGCTTTTCATTAATTATGGGTGGACATTCACACCTTGTCGCAGCCGAACACCTCCGCTCCCTGTTTTGATCATGTATGGTTGGACATTCGCCCCTTTTCTCACCCGCTTTTTGCAAACTATGGTCGGCCATTCACAGCTTCCTCTCCACCATACTTGTATGGTGGGATATTCGCACCCACTTGCATCCGAAGACCTCCGCCCCCACTTTTGTTGATATTTAGTCGGTCATTCACACCTTACCCGTTTTCTTGCAGCCAAACACCTCTGATCTCGCTTTTGATGATTTAAGATTGGGCACTCAGACCTTGCTTTTCATGCTTTTCACCAACTATAGACGGACATTCACACCTTCTTGCAGCCGAACACTTCCGCTCCACCTTTTAGGTTTCTATCACACCTTTTTTTTCACCGCATTTTATAGATTATGGTTGGAAATTCTCAACCACTCATCCGAAGACCTCTCCTCCCGCTTTTGTTAATATATTTGAACTTTAGTCAGACATTCACACCTACTTGCAGCCAAACACCACCTCTCTAGCTTTTGATGATGTATGGTCCGGCATTCTTACCGTTTCTAACACATTTTTCAGCAATTATGGTAGGACATTCACACCTTCTTGCAGCTGAACACCTCCTCTCCCACTTATGATCATGTGCGGATTGATTTTCGAAAATTTTCTTTCATGTTTTCTAGCAATTAATGATGGACATTTAGACCTTCTTGCAGCTGAACACCTCCGCTCCCGCTTTTGATCATACATTGTCAGGCATTCGCACCTTGTCTTACCCGCTTTTTACAAACTTTAGTCGAACATTCACACCTTTTTGCAGCCGAACACAGTTTTTTGCAGCCGAATTTGGGCATTCGAACCTTTTCATACCCACTTTTTACCAACTATGGTCGGACATTCACACCGTCTTACAGCGGAACACCTCCGCTCCCTCTTTTGATGGTGTATGTTTGGGCATTCGAACCTTTTCTTACCCGCTTTTTACAAACTATGCTCGGACATTCAAACCTTCTTGTAGCCGAACACATCCATTCCTGCTTTTGATGATGTATAGTTGGGCATTCGAACCTACTTGTTGCCCGCTTTTCATTAATTATGGGGGGACATTCACACCTTGTCGCAGCCAAACACCTCCGCTCCCTGTTTTGATCATGTATGGTTGGACATTCGCACCTTTTCTCACCCGCTTTTTGCAAACTATGGTCGGCCATTCACAGCTTCCTCTCCACCATACTTGTATGGTGGGATATTCACACCCACTTGCATCCGAAGACCTCCGCCCCCACTTTTGTTGATATTTAGTCGGTCATTCGCACCTTACCCGCTTTTGGCAAACTATGGCCTTCTTGCAGCCAAAAACCTCTGATCTCGCTTTTGATGATATAAGGTTGGGCATTCAGACCTTGCTTCACCTGCTTTTCACCAAATATAGTCGGACATTCACACCTTCTTGCAGCCGAACACTTCCGCTCCACCTTTTAGTTTTCTATGGGGCATTCACACCTTTTTTTTCACCGCATTTTATAAAAACACCACAGGAACACCGTATTGAGGCTTTGTTCGGACCTCTCATTCGGTGTCGCGTTTCTTAAATACGGGACAAAAGGAAAGTTAGAAGAACAATCAACTATACCCAAAGACAGATGACGTGATGAGCGGGCAATATAACTGTGTGTTTTTGCTTCAGTGGTCAGAGCAACTCTGTATTCTTTTAAACCACCACCATATTCCACTGATAACACTTTTTCTCCTTCTGCACCTCTTTACCCCAGCCTGAGCGCTCTCGCTGTGCCGGATCCAGACCTGGACTCCTGCCCTCCACAACGCCTGCAACAACAACAGCCAGCCCTGCCACAAGCCTCTGGCTCTCGGGAAGAAGGGACTTCTTCCATCCTCCCTCGGGAAGAAATTCCATCATCCTCACAACATCAGTTACATAGGTCTGATGATGAGGAAAAGGAAGACGTTTGGTTCTCCAGCGTACCTGCCCAAGAACTTTTAACGCAAGTGACAAAAATCCTTTACCCACAATCTGGACTTCGGAGATCTAAACGTGAGAAAAAACAAAACCAGATTCAAACCATGCCTATGGTTAAAGTTGCAGTTCCCACTGGACCATTACTGGTTTATCGACCCTGGACTGAGACTGACATCATGGAAGCATAACAATTCTTACCAGATCCAGAGATTTCTGGACCCCATTTTGCTGACGAGTTGCGAGATTTCTGCGCACAATTCTGCCCGACCGGGGTTGAATTGCGTCGCATATTGGCAAAAAAGTTCAAACCGACCGACCTCTGCAAAATAGAGGCCAGTATGCTACAACTGGATTTGCGACCTACCAACAGTGAACGAGGACATAATGATAACGCTCAATATGAAGCAGCCATCCAAAGACTGTGTCAAGCCATCACCACTCAATTTCCAACCAAAATCAACATGTCCCACATTTACACCTGCAAACAGAAACCCGGTGAAGGGACTGATGATTTTGTACACCGCATCCTTGAGGAAGTTAGCAAGCACAGCGGTCATCAGAGACCAACGGATTTGGGTAATGAATCAGGACCATGGGAGAGTATTGCATGCAACGCAATAATTAAAGGCCTCATGCCAGATGTCGCCACTGAAGTAAAGAACATTTACGTGGGATGGTGCGAGGGTCCTCGTTTGGCTGACGTTCGCCGATATGCTCGCCATGCTCATAACCAAGTTGAGACGTGTAAGACAACCAAAAAGGACAAGTGTGAAAAGGAGCTGCATTTGGCAGCCATGACCATGTATTACGCAGTTGGTGTAAACAGAGGACGAGGCCGAAGTCGAAGACGTGGACGTGTGGGAGAGGAGGTCGAAATGGGCCACGCCAGAGCTATGATCCGAATATTTGTTTTTACTGTGGCCAGACTGGATACTGGAAGAAGGACTGTCCACAGCTGAAAAGTGATGAAATTGGGCAAAAAGGCTGACTGAGGGTGGGAGGCAGGTTCTGGACGCCTTGTTTTTTGCACAGAGTAAAAGACAAGGCAGCCATCGAATAGATTGTTTCTACTTGGTCAGCCGAGGAGCAAGCGTCTCAACCAAGCAAAGCTCACCAAGTAGGAACAATCGGGCCCTTTTCGATGGCTGCAACACCTGAAAGAGATATTGATGCGAGACCCGATCAAATGCTTTTTCAAAGTCTAAATTTAAGATGACAAGCCGGGTGTTTCTGTCTCTAGCGTAATCAATGATGTCTCGAATCAGTACGAGGCTGTCGGTGAGTTGTCTCCCTGAGATGGCACAAGCTTGGTCTGGGTGAATTACCTCCTCTAAAACAGAGGACATCCGTGTCGCTAAAACCTTGCTAAAAAGTTTACAGTCAAAGTTTAAAAGTGTGATGGGCCTCCAATTCTTTAGGTCAGTCTTATCATTTTTTTTATAAAGTAGAGTCACTATTCCCACTCTAAAACTGTCAGGCAGTCGGTCGAGTTTTTCAAAATCTTTAAAAACATCTAAAATGTCTGATGATAAAAGGTCCCAATAGGTCAGATAGAATTCTGCAGGAAGCCCGTCTAAACCCGGAGCTCGACTTCTCTTAAAACCTGTTAGGCATTTTTTTAACTCTAAAGCAGTAAAATTCTGTGTCAAGTGTGCATTCTCTTTTACGGTTTTGTCAACGAATTTTAAGATTTCTGCCGATGTTTCCAAGTGCACTGGTTTCTCTTTGTACATGTTACTATAAAAGGTATGTACAGTTTCAATCATCTCTTGTGTGGATTTTGTTAAAAACCCATCTTCTCTTTTTAGATTTTGAATACACTCCTTTTTATTTATAAATTTCTTTCTTTTTCACCTTCCTCAATTTCCTGCTCCCTGCTTCTTACAAAAATTCCTTTACTCTTTATTTCTGCTAAAACTGACATTTCCTTTTTGACATCTTTGATTTCTTCTTTAAAGTCTATGCCACACTGATTTAGTTTAAAGTAGCGCTGTAAGCGTTTATGTAGTCCCATCATACATCTATTCTCTTTCCTTTTTTTACGTTTACCTTGCTGTTTAAAAAAAGTCTGGGTCGTTTCCTTCACCATTTCCCACCATTGTGCATGTGTTTCGTAGAGGTCTTGAAGGGTCTGCCACTCTTTATAACATTCCCTGTACTGACTGACTATGATTTCATCCTCCAACAGGGAACAGTTGAGTTTCCACAGACCACTTCCTACCGTCACACCAGAAGGGGGTGAAAGGGTGCAGGAGAGCATAAGGTGGTCTGAAAAGAAAACAGGGGTTAATCTAACATCAGTGGGTGGGCAATCTCTAGTAAAGAAATAATCAATGCGAGAGGCTCTGGTGCCATCATGACTAAACCAGGTGAAGCCCTCCTCTCTGGGATGCATGGTTTTAAAACAGTCAGTAAGCTTACCAAGTAGAAACAATCTATTCGATGGCTGCCTTGTCTTTTACTCTGTGCAAAAGACAAGGCAGCAACAAAAACACCACGAGAATCCCGTATTGAGGCTTTGTTCTGACCGCTCATTCGGTGTCGCGTTTCTTTCAAGCAATTCTCCCGGTTAGCCGACACTCGGCTCGCTCCCATAGCCGTGTTAAAGTCTACTTCGCATTCACTCTCTTTTCTCTGCAGACTCTTGGGATTTTATCTATAAAATGAATTCCTTCACTCAAACTATGTTAAAACTGCTTTGTCGTTCATATTTACCATGTCTAGAAAGATTTAAACAAAAAAAACAACGTTGTACTTTGCAGTAAAAGAAAGAGCAAATCTAAAGTTTCAGGAATCCGAGAATAAGCTTACTTTCATGAGTGCTTCACGATTTCGGATTTTGCTATAAAATGAATTCCTTCACTCAAACTAAATTAAAACTGCTAAACCGCTAATCTGTTACATGTAAGGCAGATGTCAAATTCACCGAAATAGGATCTAAGGGTATTCGGCCAATCGAGCTGTAGCAGCTTCGGTAAAAGAGTATAAGTTGAAGAGTTTGTGAATAAAGGTGTGCGCACACATAGTGAGCTGTAGGAAAATAGGCAGGGAGCAATGCCGGCTGGGGTATATGTTCTTGTATGTTGTCTGACTGTTTGATTTGAATGTGTTGTGTAAGTGTCCTGTTGAAGGTTTGGGCTTTGACACTTCACTGTGGTTGTTAACTGTGTGGTGTGTCCTGAAATGTTATATGTTTGGGCTGTGTGACATGCTTAATGCTTGTCAGTAGCTACCCACTTATTCATATATAGCAACTGACAACATAAGAAGTCTGGACATACTTTGATAGTAGTTGTAGAAGTATCCTTATTGATAATAGATAAACTAATTCATAGTGATAGAACAGTAGATGAACAGGTGCCTGCACGTCTCACGAAAATAAAATGGGTGTATGATTGCTGACGGCAGAGCAATACTGCCAAACTTATGAGTTCTTGTGGCAAACTTGATTCAGTGTCTTGACGTGTATACGCTGTTTCGCTGACTTGATTGTCACAAGAAACAAAGTGTGTTTGATAAGATCCGACCATTTTATTACGGGAGGATCAGTATGTATGGATTCTGATGTGACTGATAAACCTATTCGTATCTTAAGCATAATCTAACACGTGAGACAACGCCCTGGCACACAATCAAAAAAAAAACACACATTACACACACACATTTCTGAATTGAGAAAAGAAATTATTTTAGAGGAAGCAGTAGAGTTTAGATCCCACATTTGTTGATAGGCATTCATTTATTTCTTCACTTCTGATGAAGTTTCAACAATAAACAACAAACTTTGTATTATGAGAAAGAACCAGACTCATTCTTCAGGAATCCGAAAATAAGCACGAATTCGGATTCTCCTATAAAACGAATTAATTAACTCAAACCAAGTTAAGACTGCTTTGTCCTTCATATTTATTCATGTCTAATCAAGTTTCAACGATAAACAACGTTGTACTTTGTAGAATGAGAAAGAACTTCTTCAGCAATAAGCATCTCTCGACATATGACGAAATACAGATTTTGCTATAAAATTAATTTCTTCTATCAGCGTGACTTAAAACTGTTTGTCCTCCTTATTTATCCACTTCAAATCAAGTTTCAACAATTAAAAAAAAATTGTAGTTTGAGAAAGAACAACTTAATCTTCAGCAATAAGTATAAAAAGAGGGTAACAAAAGGTGCAAATGCCAACCATACATGACTAAAAGGTGGAGCGGAAGTATTCAGCTGCAAGTAGGTGTGAATGTTCGACCATAATTTGTAAAAAGTGGGTAAGAAAAGGTTCGAATGCCCGACTAAATATTAACAAAAGCGGGAGGAGAGGTCTTCGGATGAGAGTGGGGGAGAATTTCCTACCATACAAGTATGGTGGAGAGGAAGCTGTGATTGGCCGACAATAGTAAAAAGCAGGTGAGAAAAGGTGCGAATGTCAAAACATACATGATCAAAACAGGGAGCGGAGGTGTTTGGCTGCGACAAGGTGTGAATGTCCACCCATAATTAATGAAAAACGGGCAACAAGTAGGTTCGAATGCCCAACCATATATCATCAAAAGCAGGAGTGGATGTGTTCGGCTTCAAGAAGGTATGAATGTCCATCAATAATTGCTATAAAACATGAAAGAAAATTTTCGAATATCAAACCGCACATAATCATAAGCGGGAGACGAGGTGTTCCGCTGCAAGAAGGTGTGAATATCCACCCATAATTACTGAAAAATGGGTAAGAAAAGGTGCGAATGCCCAACCATACATCATCAAAAGCAAGAGTGGATGTGTTCGGCTACAAGAAGGTTTGAATGTCCGACCATAGTTTGTAAAAAGCGGGTAAGAACAGGTTTGTATGCCCGACTGTTCACAATCAAAAGAGGGAGCGGAGTTGTTCAGCTACAAGAAGGTGTGAAAGTCCGACCATGGTTTGTAAAAAGCGGGTAAGAACAGGTTCGTATGCCCGAATATACACCATCAAATGTGGGAGCGGAGGTGTTCGGCTGTGAGTAGGTGTGAATCTCCAACCATAATTGCTGAAAAATGTGTTAGAAAAGGTAAGAATGCCGGTCCATACATCATCAAAAGCGGGAGAGGTGGTGTTCGGCTGCAAGTAGGTGTGAATGTCCAGCAATAATTACTCACAAATGGGTAAGAAAAGGTAGTATTGCCAGACCATACATGATCAAAACAGGGAGCGGAGGTGGTTAAGCTGCAAGAAGGTGTTAATGTCCGACTAAGGTTTATAAAAAGCGGGTAAGAAAAGGCGCGAATGCCCGACAATGTATGATCAAAAGAGGGAGCGGAGGTTTTCGGCTGCAAGGTCTGAATGTCCAACCACAATTTGTAAAAATCGGGGAAGAAAAGGCTCGAAAGCCCGACTATACACCATCAAAAGCGGGTGCAGAGGTGTTCAGGTGCAAGAAGGTCTGAATGTCCGACCAAGAATTACTGAAAAATGGGTAAGAAAAGGTGCGAATGCCAAATCATACACCATCAAAAGCAGGAGCAGATGTGTTCGGCTACAAGAAGGTTTGAATGTCCAACCATAGTAAGTAATAGGCGGGTAAGAAAAGGCTCGAATGCCCAACTATATACCATCAAAAGCGGAAGCGGAGGTGTTCGGCTGCAAGACGGTGTGAACGTCCGACCAAAGTTTGTAAAAAGCATTAAGAAAATGTTCGAATATCCAACCAAACATAATCAAAAGCGGGAGCAGAGCTGTTCGACTGCAAGTAGGTGTGAATATCAGATCATAATTTGCAAAAAGCTGTTGAGAAAGGGTGAGAATGCCCGACTATACACTATCAAATGTGGGAGCGGAGGTGTTCGTCTGTGAGTAGGTGTGAATGTCCGACCATAATTGTTGAAAAATGTGTTAGAAAAGATAAGAATGCCGGACCATATATCATCAAAGGTTGTGTTCGGCTGCAAGTAGGTGTGAATGTCCAGCCATAATTACTCACAAACGGGTAAGAAAAGGTACTATTGCCAGACCATATATGATCAAAACAGGGAGTAGAGGTGGTTCAGCTGCAAGAAGGTTTGAATGTCCGACTAAAGTTTGTAAAAAGCGGGTAAGACAAGGTGTGAATGCCCGACAATGTATGATCAAAAGAGGAGCGGAGGTTTTCGGCTGCAAGAAGGTCTGAATGTCCACCCATAATTACTGAAAAATGGGTAAGAAAAGGTGCGAAAGCCCAACCGCACATGATCATAAGTGGATGAGAAGGTGTTCGACTGCAAGTAGGTGTGAATGTAAGATCATAATATTTAAAAAGCGGGTAAGAAAAGGTAAGAATGCCCAACCATAAATTATCAAAAGCGGCAGCAGAGTTTCGGCTGGTATTTATCAATCTAGATAGAAATTCAACAAAAAACAACGTTGTACTTTGCAGTAAAAGAAAGTGCAAATCAAAAGTTTTAGGAATCCGAGAATAAGCTTATTTTCATGAGTTCTGCACGATTTCGGATTTTATGTATAAAATGAATTCCTTCACGCAAACTAAGTTAACACTGCTTTGTCCTTCATATGTACCCATTTCTACATATATTTCAAGCATAAACTTTCTCATACTACCCTGAATGAGAAAGAGCCACACTTGTGATTAAGCCATACGACCCTTTTGAGGAGTTCTGCATGGTTTGGGATTTTATCTATAAAATTAATTCCTTCACTCATCCATCCATCCATCATCTGCCGCTTATCCGGGGGTCGGGTCGCGGGGGCAGCAGCTTGAGCAGAGAAACCCAGACGTCTCTGTCCCCGGCCACTTCTTCCAGCTCTTCCGGGGGGACCCCGAGGCGTTCCCAGGCCAGCCGAGAGACATAGTCTCTCCAGCGTGTCCTGGGTCTTCCCCGGGGTCTCCTCCCAGTGGGACGTGCCCGGAACACCTCCCCAGGGAGGCGCCCAGGGGGCATCCTAACCAGATGCCCGAGCCACCTCATCTGACTCCTCTCAATGCGGAGGAGCAGCGGTTCTACTCCGAGCCCCTCCCGGATGACTGAGCTTCTCACCCTATCTCTAAGGGAGAGCCCAGACACCCTGCGGAGGAAACCCATTTCGGCCGCTTGTATTCGCGATCTTGTTCACTACCCACAACTCGTGACCATAGGTGAGGATGGGAACGTAGATTGACCAGTAAGTAGAGAGCTTCGCCTTCTGGCTCAGCTCCCTCTTCACAACGACGGGTCGGTGCAGAGCCCGCAACACTGCAGACGCCGCACCGATCCGCCCGTCAATCTCCCGCTCCATTCGTCCCTCACTCGTGAACAAGACCCCGAGATACTTGAACTCCTCCACTTGGGGAAGGATCTCATTCCCGACCCGGAGAGAGCATTCCACCCTTTTCCGGCTGAGAACCATAGTCTCGGATTTGGAGGTGCTGATTCTCATCCCAGCCGCTTCACACTCGGCTGCGAATCGCTCCAGTGAGAGCTGAAGGTCACGGCCTGACGACGCTAACAAAACCACATCATCTGCAAAAAGCAGAGACCCGATTCTGAGGTCGCCAAATCGGACACCCTCAACGCCCTGGCTGCGCCTAGAAATTCTGTCCATAAAAGTTAGGAACAGAATCGGTGACAAAGGGCAGCCCTGACGGAGTCCAACTCTCACTGGAAACGTATCCGACTTACTGCCGGCAATGCGGACCAAACTCTGGCACCGGTCATACAGAGACCGAACGGACCCTATCAAGGGGTCCGGCACTCCATATTCCCGGAGCACCCCCCACAGGACTCCACGAGGGACACGGTCGAACGCTTTCTCCAAGTCCACAAAACACATGTAGACTGGTTGGGCGAACTCCCATGCACCCTCCAGGATCCTGCCGAGGGTATAGAGCTGGTCCACTGTTCCACGGCCAGGACGAAAGCCACACTGCATCTCCTGAATCCGAGGCTCGATTATCCGACGGATCCTCCTCTCCAATACCCCCGAATAGACCTTACCAGGGAGGCTGAGGAGTGTGATACCCCTATAGTTGGAACACACCCTCCGGTCCCCCTTTTTAAAGAGGGGGACCACCACCCCAATCTGCCAGTCCAGAGGCACTGTCCCCGATGTCCACGCGATGCTGCAGAGGCGTGTCAGCCAAGACAGCCCTACAACATCCAGAGCCTTGAGAAACTCAGGACGGACCTCATCCACCCCCGGGGCCTTGCCACCGAGGAGCTTTTTGACCACCTCGGCAACCTCAGCCCCAGAAATGGGAGGCCCCGTCTCCGAGCTCTCCGACTCTGCCTCTTCCGAGCACGTGTTGGTAGGATTGAGGAGTTCCTCGAAGTACTCCCCCCACCGACTCACAACATCCCTAGTTGAGGTCAGCAAAGCCCCGTCCCCACTGTAAACAGTGTTGACTGTGAGCCGCTCCCCCCCCCTGAGACGCCAGATGGTGGACCAGAATCTCTTCGAGGCCGTCCGGAAATCGTTCTCCATGGTCTCACCGAACTCCTCCCAGGCCCGAGTTTTTGCCTCAGCAACCGCCGAAGCCGCAGCCCGTCTGGCCTGTCGGTACCTATCAGCTGCTTCCAGGGTCCCACTGGCCAAAAAGGCCCGATAGGACTCCTTCTTCAGCTTGACGGCTTCCCTCACCACTGGTGTCCACCAGCAGGTTCGAGGGTTGCCGCCACGACAGGCACCGACCACCTTACGGCCACAACTCCGATCAGCTGCCTCGGCAATGGAGTCACGGAACATGGCCCATTCGGACTCAATGTCCCCCACCTCCCCCGGGATATGGTTGAAGCTCTGCCGGAGGTGGGAGTTAAACTATGTTCTATAGTTCCTTCACTCAAACTATGTTAAAACGGCTTTTACCTTCATATTTATCAATGTCTCGATAGATTTAAACAAAAAAACAACGTTGTACTTTGCAATAAAAGAAAGAGCAAATCAAAAGTTTTAGGAATCCGAGAATAAGCTTATTTTCATGAGTTCTGCACGATTTCGGATTTTATGTATAAAATGAATTCATTCACTCAAACCAAGTTAAAACTGCTTTGTCCTTCATATGTACCCATTTCTACATATATTTCAAGCATAAACTTTCTCATACTACCCTGAATGAGAAAGAGCCACACTTGTGATTAAGCCATACGACCCTTTTGAGGAGTTCTGCATGGTTTGGGATTTTATCTATAAAATTAATTCCTTCACTCAAACTATGTTAAAACGGCTTTTACCTTCATATTTATCAATGTCTCGATAGATTTAAACAAAAAAACAACGTTGTACTTTGCAATAAAAGAAAGAGCAAATCAAAAGTTTTAAGAATCCGAGAATAAGCTTATTTTCATGAGTTCTGCACGATTTCGGATTTTATGTATAAAATGAATTCATTCACTCAAACCAAGTTAAAACTGCTTTTTCCTTCATATTTATCAATGTCTAGATCGACTTCAACAAAGAACAACATTGTATTTTGCAGTAGAAGAAAGAGCAAAACTGAAGGATCAGGAATCCGAGAATAAGCTTCTTTTCATATGTTCTGCATGATTTGGGATTTTATGTATAAAATTAATTCCTTCACTCAAACTAAGTTAACACTGCTTTGTCCTTCATATGTACCCATTTCTACATATATTTCAAGCATAAACTTCCTCATACTACCCTGAATGAGAAAGAGCCACACTTGTGATTAAGCCATACGCCCCTTTTGAGGAGTTCTGCACGATTTCGGATTTTATGTATAAAATGAATTCATTCACTCAAACCAAGTTAAAACTGCTTTTTCATTCATATTTATCAATGTCTAGATCGACTTCAACAAAGAAAAACATTGTATTTTGCAGTAGAAGAAAGAGCAAAACTGAAGGATCAGGAATCCGAGAATAAGCTTATTTTCTTATGGGCAAGTGGGAACTGCTTTGTCCTTCATATTTATCAATGTGTAGATGGATTTCAACTTCTTCTACTGCAAAGTCCAATGTTTTTCTTTGTTGAAGTCGATCTAGACATTGATGAATATGGAAGGACAAAGCAGTTTTAACTTGGTTTGAGCAAAGCAATTCATTTTATAGCAAAATCCGAAATCGTGCAGAACTCATGAAAGCAGGCTTATACTCGGATTCCTGAAACTTTAGATTTGCTCTTTCTTTTACTGCAAAGTACAACGTTGTTTTTTTGTTTAAATCTTTCTAGACATGGTAAATATGAAGGACAAATCAGTTTTAACATAGTTTGAGTGAAGTAATGCATTTTATAAGCAAAATCCCAAATCATGCAGAACTCACGAAAAGCTTTTTCTCGCTTTTCACTGCTTTTTACAAACTTTGGTCGGACGTTCACACCTTCTTGCATCCGAACACCTCCGCTTCCGCTTTTGATGATGTATATTCGGGCATTCGAACCTTTTATTACCCGCTTTTTACAAACCATTGTCGGACTTTCACACCTTCTTGCAGCCGAACACCACCTCTACCGCTTTTGATGATGTATGGTCCAGTATTCTTACCTTTTCTAACACATTTTTCAGCAATTATGGTCGGACATTCACACCTACTCACAGCTGGACACCTCCGCTCCCGCTTTTGATCATACAATGTCGGGACATCGCTCCTTGTCTTACTAGCTTTTTACAAACTTTAGTCGAACATTCACACCTTCTTGCAGCTGAACACCTCCGCTCCCGCTTTTGATGATGTATAGTCGGGCTTTCAAGCCTTTTCTTAACCGGTTTTTACAAATTATGGTTGGACATTCAGACCTTGCAGCCGAACACCTCCGCATTCTCTTTTGATCATACATTGTCGGGCATTCGCACCTTGTCTTACCCGTTTTTACAAACTATAGTCAGACATTCACACCTTGCAACTGAACCTCCGCTCCCTGTTTTGATCATGTATGGTCTGGCAATACTACCTTTTCTTCACCCGTTTGTGAGTAATTATGGCTGGACATTCACACCTACTTGCAGTCGAACAGCTCTGCTCCCGCTTTTGATTATGTTTGGTTGGATATTCGAACCTTTTCTTAACAGTTTTTTACAAACCATGGTCGGACTTTCACACCTTCTTGTAGCCGAACAACTCCACTCCCGCTATTGATTTTGTACAGTCGGGTATTTTAACCTTTTCTTACCCGCTTTTTACCAACTATGGTCGGACATTCACACCATCTTACAGCGGAACACCTCCGCTCCCGCTTTTTATGGTGTATAGTCGGGCATTCGAACCTTTTCTTACCCGCTATTTACAAACTATGGTAGGACATTCAAACTTTCGTGTATCCGAAAACCTCCGCTCTCTCTTTTGATCATACATTGTCGGACATTCGCACCTTTTCTTACCCGCTTTTTACAAACCATGGTCGGACTGTCACACCTTCTTGTAGCCGAACACATCCGCTCCCGCTATTGATTGTGTACAGTCGGGTATATTAACCTTTTCTTACCCGCTTTTTACCAAGTATGGTTGGACATTCACACCTTCGTACAGCGGAACACCTCCACTCCCTCTTTTGATGGTGTATGTTCGGGCATTCAAACCTTTTCTTACCCGCTTTTTCCAAACTATGGTCGGGTATTCACAGCTTCCTCTCCACCATACTTGTATGGTGGGACATTCACACCCACTTGCATCCGAAGACCTCCGCCCCAAATTTTGTTGATATTTAGTCGGACATTCGCACCTTACCCACTTTTGGCAAACTATGGCCTTCTTGCAGCCAAACAACTCTGATCTTGCTTTTGATGATGTAAGGTTTGGCATTCAGACCTTGCTTCACCTGCTTTTCACCAAATATAGTCGGACATTCACACCTTCTTGCAGCCGAACACTTCCGCTCCACCTTTTAGTGTTCTATCACACCTTTTTTTCACCGCATTTTATACATCATGTTCGGAAATTTTCAACCACTCTCATCCGAAGACCTCTCCTCCCGCTTTTGTTAATATATTTGAACTTTAGTCGGACATTCAAACCTTCTTGCAGCTGAACCACCTCCGCTCCCTGTTTTGATCATATATGGTCTGGCAAAACTACCTTTTCTTACCCGTTTGTGAGTAATTATGGCTGGACATTCACACCTACTTGCAGCCGAACCCAACCTCTCTCGCTTTTGATGATGTATGGACCGGCATTCTTACCTTTTCTAACACATTTTTCAGCAATTATGGTCGGAGATTCACACCTACTCACAGCCGAACAACTCCGCTCCCGCATTTGATGGTGTATAGTCGGGCATTCTCACCCTTTCTCATCAGCTTTTTGCAAATTATGATCTGACATTCACACCTACTTGCAGTCGAACAGCTCTGCTCCCGCTTTTGATTATGTTTGGTTGGATATTCGAACCTTTTCTTAACTTCTTTTTACATATTTTGGTTGGACGTTCACACCTTCTTGTAGCCGAACACTTCCACTCCTGCTTTTGATGATGTATGGTTGGGCATTCACACCTTTTTTTTGCCCATTTTTCAGGAATTATGGGTGGACATTCACACCTTGCAGCTGAACACCTCCTATCCCACTCTTGATCATGTGCGGTTTGATTTTCGAAAAGTTTCTTTCATGTTTTCTAGCAATTATTGATGGACATGTAGACCTTCTTGCAGCTGAACACCTCCGCTCCCGCTTTTGATCATACATTGTCAGGCATTCGCACCTTGTCTTACCCACTTTTTACAAACTTTAGTCGAACAGTCACACCTTTTTGCAGCCGAACACCACCTCTCCCGCTTTTGATGATGTATGGTCCAGCATTCTTACCTTTTCTAACACATTCTTCAGCAATTATGGTCGGACATTCACACCTACTCAGAGCCGAACACCTCCGCTCCCGCATTTGATGGTGTATAGTCGGGCATTCTCACCCTTTCTCATCAGCTTTTTACAAATTATGATCTGACATTCACACCTGCTTTTGATAATGTATTGTTAGGCATTCGCACCTTTTTTTTTACCCATTTTTCATGAATTATGGGTGGACATTCACACCTTCTTGCAGCCGAACACCTCCTCTCCCGCTTATGATCATGTGCGGTTTGATATTCGAAAATTTACTTTCTTGTTTTAAAGCAATTATTGATGGACATTCAAACCTTCTTATTGATGGTGTATAGTCGGGCTTTCGAGCCTTTTCTTCCCGGTTTTTACAAACCATGGTCGGACTTTCACACCTTCTTGTAGCCGAACAACTCCGCTCCCGCTATTGATTGTGTACAGTCGGGTATTTTAACCTTTTCTTACCCGCTTTTTACCAACTATGGTCGGAAATTCACACCGTCTTACAGCGGAACACCTCTGCTCCCGCTTTTGATGGTGTATAGTCGGGCATTCGAACCTTTTCTTACCCGCTTTTTACAAACTATGGTGGGACATTCAAACCTTCTTGTATCCAAAAACCTCCGCTCTCTCTTTTGATCATACATTGTCGGACATTCGCACCTTTTCTTACCCGCTTTTTACAAACCATGGTCGGACTTTCACATCTTCTTGTAACCGAACACATCCGCTCCCGCTATTGATTGTGTACAGTCGGGTATTTTAACCTTTTCTTACCCGCTTTTTACCAAGTATGGTCGGACATTCACACCTTCGTACAGCGGAACACCTCCGCTCCCTCTTTTGATGGTGTATGTTCGGGCATTCAAACCTTTTCTTACCCGCTTTTTCCAAACTATGGTCGGCTATTCACAGCTTCCTCTCCACCATACTTGTATGGTGGGATATTCACACCCACTTGCATCCGAAGACCTCCGCCCCAAATTTTGTTGATATTTAGTCGGACATTCGCACCTTACCCGCTTTTATCAAACTATGGCCTTCTTGCAGCCAAACACCTCTGATCTCGCTTTTGATAATGTAAGGTTGGGCATTCAGACCTTGCTTCACCTGCTTTTCACCAAATATAGTCGGACATTCACACCTTCTTGTAGCCGAACACTTCCGCTCCACCTTTTAGTGTTCTATCACACCTTTTTTTCACCGCATTTTATACATTATGTTCGGAAATTTTCAACCACTCTCATCCGAAGACCTCTCCTCCCGCTTTTGTTAATATATTTGAACTTTAGTCGGACATTCAAACCTTCTTGCAGCTGAACCACCTCCGCTCCCTGTTTTGATCATATATGGTCTGGCAAAACTACCTTTTCTTACCCGTTTGTGAGTAATTATGGCTGGACATTCACACCTACTTGCAGCCGAACACAACCTCTCTCGCTTTTGATGATGTATGGACCGGCATTCTTACCTTTTCTAACACATTTTTCAGCAATTATGGTCGGAGATTCACACCTACTCACAGCCGAACAACTCCGCTCCCGCATTTGATGGTGTATAGTCGGGCATTCTCACCCTTTCTCATCAGCTTTTTGCAAATTATGATCTGACATTCACACCTACTTGCAGTCGAACAGCTCTGCTCCCGCTTTTGATTATGTTTGGTTGGATATTCGAACCTTTTCTTAACTTCTTTTTACATATTTTGGTTGGACGTTCACACCTTCTTGTAGCCGAACACTTCCACTCCTGCTTTTGATGATGTATGGTTGGGCATTCACACCTTTTTTTTGCCCATTTTTCAGGAATTATGGGTGGACATTCACACCTTGCAGCTGAACACCTCCTATCCCATTTATGATCATGTGCGGTTTGATTTTCGAAAAGTTTCTTTCATGTTTTCTAGCAATTATTGATGGACATGTAGACCTTCTTGCAGCTGAACACCTCCGCTCCCGCTTTTGATCATACATTGTCAGGCATTCGCACCTTGTCTTACCCACTTTTTACAAACTTTAGTCGAACAGTCACACCTTTTTGCAGCCGAACACCACCTCTACCGCTTTTGATGATGTATGGTCCAGCATTCTTACCTTTTCTAACACATTCTTCAGCAATTATGGTCGGACATTCACACCTACTCAGAGCCGAACACCTCCGCTCCCGCATTTGATGGTCTATAGTCGGGCATTCTACAGCGGAAAAGACTCATTCTTATGTTTGGTTAGATATTCGAACCTTTTCTTAACTGCTTTTTACAAACTTTGGTCGGACGTTCACAACATCTTGCAGCCGAACACCTCCGCTTCCGCTTTTGATGGTGTATATTCGGGCATACGAACCTTTTCTTACCCGCTTTTTACAAACCAAGGTCGGACTTTCACACCTTCTCTTAGCTGAACAACTCCGCTCCCTCTTTTGATTGTGTACAGTCGGGTAATTTAACCTTTTCTTACCCGCTTTTTACCATCTATGGTCGGACATTCACACCGTCTTACAGCGGAACACCTCCGCTCCCTCTTTTGATGATGTATGGTTAGGCATTCGCACCTTTTCTTACCCATTTTTCAGTAATTATGGGTAGACATTCACACCTTCTTGCAGCTGAACACCTCCTCTCCTGCTTATGATCATGTGCAGTTTGATATTCGAAAATTTTCTTTCATGTTTTCTAGCAATTATTGATGGACATTCAGACCGTCTTGAAGCTGAACACCTCCGCTCCCACTTTTGATGGTGTATAGTCGGGCTTTCGAGCCTTTTCTTCCCCGGTTTTTACAAATTATGGTTGGACATTCAGACCTTCTTGCAGCCGAAAACCTCCACTCCCTCTTTTGATCATACATTGTCGGGCATTCGCACCTTTTCTTACCCGCTTTTTACAAACCACGGTCGGACTTTCACACCTTCTTGTAGCCGAACAACTCCGCTCCCGCTATTGATTGTGTACAGTCGGGAATTTTAACCTTTTCTTACCCGCTTTTTACCAACTATTGTTGGACATTCACACCGTCTTACAGCGGAACACCTCCGCTCCCTCTTTTGATGGTGTATGTTCGGGCACTCGAACCTTTTCTTACCCGCTTTTTACAAACTATGGTCAGACATTCAAACCTTCTTGTAGCCGAACACATCCACTCCTGCTTTTGATGATGGGTATTCAAACCTACTTGTTGCCCGCTTTTTATTAATTATGGGTGGACATACACACCTTGTCGCAGCCAAACACCTCCGCTCCCTGTTTTGATCATGTATGATTGGACATTCGCACCTTTTCTCACCCGCTTTTTACTATGGTCGGCCATTCACAGCTTCCTCTCCACCATACTTGTATGGTGGGATATTCACACCCACTTGCATCCGAAGACCTCCGCCCCCACTTTTGTTGATATTTAGTCGGTCATTCGCACCTTACCCGCTTTTGGCAAACTATGGCCTTCTTGCAGCCAAACACCTCTGATCTCGCTTTTGATGATGTAAGGTTGGGAATTCAGACCTTGCTTCACCTGCTTTACACCAAATATAGTCGGACATTCACACCCACTTGCATCCGAAGACCTCCGCCCCAAATTTTGTTGATATTTAGTCGGACATTCGCACCTTACCCGCTTTTGGCAAACTATGGCCTTCTTGCAGCCAAACACCTCTGATCTCGCTTTTGATGATGTAAGGTTGGGCATTCAGACCTTGCTTCACCTGCTTTTCACCAAATATAGTCGGACATTCACACCTTCTTGCAGCCGAACACTTCCGCTTTTAGTGTTCTATGAGGCATTCACATATTTGTTTTCACCGTATTTTATAGATTATGGTTGGAAATTCTCACCCACTCTCATCCGAAGACCTCTCCTCCCGCTTTTGTTAATATATAGTCGGGCATTCGAACCTTTTCTTACCCGCTTTTTACAAATTATGGTTGAACATTCACACCTACTTGCAGCTGAATACTTCCGCTCCACCTTTTAGGTATGTATGGTTGGCATTTGCACCTCTTTTTATACTGATTGCTGAAGATTAAGGTGTTCTTTCTCAAACTACAATTTTTTTTTAATTGTTGAAACTTGATTTGAAGTGGATAAATAAGGAGGACAAACAGTTTTAAGTCAGGCTGATAGAAGGAATTAATTTTATAGCAAAATCTGTATTTCGTCATATGTCGAGAGATGCTTATTGCTGAAGAAGTTCTTTCTCATTCTACAAAGTACAACGTTGTTTATCGTTGAAACTTGATTAGACCTGAATAAATATGAAGGACAAAGCAGTCTTAACTTGGTTTGAGTTAATGAATTCGTTTTATAGGAGAATCCGAATTCGTGCATAACTCATAAAATAGAGCTTATTTTCGGATTCCTGAATAATGAGTCTGGTTCTTTCTCATAATACAAAGTTTGTTGTTTATTGTTGAAACTTCATCAGAAGTGAAGAAATAAATGAATGCCTATCAACAAATGTGGGATCTAAACTCTAGTGCTTCCTCTAAAATAATTTCCTTTCTCAATTTAGAAATGTGTGTGTGTAAGTCACAACACCCGTGACACCAAAACGGCTTTCTTTTCTCTACACTCTGCACTATGAGCACACACACCAAATCAGAAAGGCTTTTTTCTCTCTTTTCTACATTATGGACTGTGGGGACACAAAACCGCTCTCTCTCTTTTTTTTTTTTTATCTGTCTCACGTATTAGATTATGCTTAAGATACGAATGGGTTTATCAGTCACATCAGAATCCATACATACTGATCCTCCCGTAATAAAATGGTCGGATCTTATCAAACACACTTTGTTTCTTGTGACAATCAAGTCAGCGAAACAACGTATACACGTCAAGACACTGAATCAAGTTTGCCACAAGAACTCATAAGTTTGGCAGTATTGCTCTGCCGTCAGCAATCATACACCCATTTTATTTTCGTGAGACGTGTGCAAGCACCTGTTCATCTACTGTTCTATCACTATGAATTAGTGATCTATTATCAATAAGGATACTTCTACAACTACTATCAAAGTATGTCCGGACTTCTTATGTTGTCAGTTGCTATATATGAATAAGTGGGTAGCTACTGACAAGCATTAAGCATGTCACACAGCCCAAACATATAACATTTCAGGACACACCACACAGTTAACAACCACAGTGAAGCGTGTCAAAGCCCAAACATGTAACATTCAACAGGACACTTACACAACACATTCAAATCAAACAGTCAGACAACATACAAGAACATATACCCCAGCCGGCATTGCTCCCTGCCTATTTTCGTACAGCACACTATGTGTGCACACACCTCTATTCACAAACTCTTCAACTTATACTCTTTTACCGAAGCTGCTACAGCTCGATTGGCCGAATACCCTTTGATCCTATTTCGGTGAATTTGACATCTGCCTTACATATAACAGATTAGCGGTTTAGCAGTTTTAATTTAGTATGAGTGAAGGAATTCATTTTATAGCAAAATCCGAAATCGTGAAGAACTCATGAAAGTAAGCTTATTCTCGGATTCCTGAAACTTTAGATTTGCTCTTTCTTTTACTACAAAGTACAACGTTGTTTTTTTTGTTTAAATCTTTCTAGACATGGTAAATATTAAGGACAAAGCAGTTTTCACATAGTTTGAGTGAAGGAATTCATTTTATAGATAAAATCCCAAGAGTCTGCTGAGAAAAGAGAGTGAATGCGAAGTAGACTTTAACACGGCTATGGGAGCGAGCCGAGTGTGGGCTAACCGGGAGAATTGCTTGAAAGAAACGCGACACCGAATGAGCGATCAGAACAAAGCCTCAATACGGGATTCTCGTGGTGTTTTTGTTGCTGCCTAGTCTTTTGCACAGAGTAAAAGACAAGGCAGCCATCGAATAGGGCCCGATTGTTCCTACTTGGTCAGCCGAGGAGCAAGGGGGGGGGGGGCAAGCGTCTCAACCAAGCAAAGCTCACCATGGGGAAGGTGGCTATGCCAACTAGCCTGATGCCCTGCTCCCGCAGTGACGGATAATCGTACTCTGGTTTCTCTTCATAACGTACAAGTCTTTCGCCTTTTACTAAAGATTTCTGTGGAGAGCAGCACTAATGAGTTGTTTCTATTTTTGGCAGGCTTTACCTTTGCGGGTGAAGCCCTTTCTGTCTGTGCAAAAGAAATCTTCTTACTGTGCAGAGTGACTTCTCTGAGTAGAGTCGCCTTACTTGTTGCGACTGTGCCGATGTTCGAAGCTGGAGTACAAAGTTGTTGCTTGAATGGTGCTTGCTGGAGCGTGCGGGAGTGCAAAGTTATACCATTTAAAAGGCCTGAAGAGTGCTCAGTGCAGCGGGTGGGCGACACTCTGGCCACCTTGAAAACCGAGGTTACATCCACTACCAGGGGCAGCCCAAGTTCTGCCGCAAGTGTGGTGAGCATGGACACCTGGTTGAGGCTTGTACCAAGGTGTTATGTGGGAAGAGCAGAGAAATTGGGCAAACTTTTGGAGAGTGTCCAAATGGCAGGAAATGTAATCTCTGTGGAGAATTAAATCACCTCTTCAGAGATTGCCCTAAATCTTTTGCCAACAAATTAAAGACGGTAAAGCCACAGTCAAGCCAACAAAGAGAAGGACCAAAGGTGGCAGTTGGTGAACAAAGTGAAGAGGTTGACCCAATAAATTCAAACTTCCCGCCAAAAGCTTGGATTGGAAGTGAGGAGCAAAAAGGGGAGGGGCCTGTAGAGGCCTCACCACTCAGTGTTGAAGTCTGTGAGAATTCACAGGCAGAGGGTGGAGCTACGCTAAATGAGGAGGAAGAGCAGACAGGTGAGTCTAGTGAAGATACTCACCTCCCCGAAGGTCAACAGCCGAAGAGGACGGCATCTGAGCCTCTGATTCCCCAGTGGTATCAGAGAAGAGGGGAAGGGTTAGGTCCCTTTCAGACAGTTCTTCAGTGGAAGAACCTAGTCTTCCCCTCCGACTCACCAAATGAGGTCTCCTTTTTAACTTCAGCTCTGCAATCAACCCCCAGGGACTCAAAGTTAAATGCAACATTGCGTCAGAGGCCAACACCGAGAGTCCGAAAAGGAAATATAGATCACCCTACTCACTTTTCACCTAAAGAAATGAAGGAAGAGCTAGTTTCCCAAGAAATAACCTGTGTGTAATTTGTTTTGATAACTTAGAAAAACGAAAATGACATACCTACTTTCCTTTATGCTTTTAATGGTTCTCACCTTCTCAACACTAAATGTAAGAAGTGTGAAATCAAAGACAAGAGCCCAGAGTATTTTATCCTTCTTAGACTCCATAAAATCAGATGTGTTTTTAATACAAGAATGTGGACTACCTTTTTTAAAAAACCATAGACAATGGGAGGAAATGTGGCCCCATTTATTGATATGGAGTGGCTCAAATCAAAATAAAAATGATGGTGTGGCCATTCTAATTAAAAATCCGCATGTTCTGGTGAAAGGTAGCACAGTGGTGAGAGACGGACGGGCACTTTTAGCACACTTGAATTTTATGGGGCAAGACTTTAACCTCTTAAATATTTATGGTTTCAATGGAAAAAATGAAAGGTATGACCTTTTAGAAGATATACAGCTTTACATGCTAGGGCAAGTACCTTTAGTTGTAGGAGGGGATTTTAACTGTATCTTGAGCAGGAAAGATAGAAAAAGAGCAGGGGTAGATTTTAAAGTGGATAAGACTTTGATTTTACTTCAGGGCATATGCAGGGATTTTAAGCTTACTGACTGTTTTAAAACCATGCATCCCAGAGAGGAGGGCTTCACCTGGTTTAGTCATGATGGCACCAGAGCCTCTCGCATTGATTATTTCTTTACTAGAGATTGCCCACCCACTGATGTTAGATTAACCCCTGTTTTCTTTTCAGACCACCTTATGCTCTCCTGCACCCTTTCACCCCCTTCTGGTGTGACGGTAGGAAGTGGTCTGTGGAAACTCAACTGTTCCCTGTTGGAGGATGAAATCATAGTCAGTCAGTACAGGGAATGTTATAAAGAGTGGCAGACCCTTCAAGACCTCTACGAAACACATGCACAATGGTGGGAAATGGTGAAGGAAACGACCCAGACTTTTTTTAAACAGCAAGGTAAACGTAAAAAAAGGAAAGAGAATAGATGTATGATGGGACTACATAAACGCTTACAGCGCTACTTTAAACTAAATCAGTGTGGCATAGACTTTAAAGAAGAAATCAAAGATGTCTAAAAGGAAATGTCAGTTTTAGCAGAAATAAAGAGTAAAGGAATTTTTGTAAGAAGCAGGGAGCAGGAAATTGAGGAAGGTGAAAAAGAAAGAAAGTTATAAATAAAAAGGAGTGTAATCAAAATCTAAAAAGAGAAGATGGGTTTTTAACAAAATCCACACAAGAGATGATTGAAACTGTACATACCTTTTATAGTAACATGTACAAAGAGAAACCAGTGCACTTGGAAACATCGGCAGAAATCTTAAAATTCATGCACACTTGACACAGAATTTTACTGCTTTAGAGTTAAAAAAATGCCTAACAGGTTTTAAGAGAAGTCGAGCTCCGGGTTTAGACGGGCTTCCTGCAGAATTCTATCTGACCTATTGGGACCTTTTATCATCAGACATTTTAGATGTTTTTAAAGATTTTGAAAAACTCGACCGACTGCCTGACAGTTTTAGAGTGGGAATAGTGACTCTACTTTATAAAAAAAATGATAAGACTGACCTAAAGAATTGGAGGCCCATCACACTTTTAAACTTTGACTGTAAACTTTTTAGCAAGGTTTTAGCGACACGGATGTCCTCTGTTTTAGAGGAGGTAATTCACCCAGACCAAGCTTGTGCCATCTCACGGAGACAACTCACCGACAGCCTCGTACTGATTCGAGACATCATTGATTACGCTAGAGACAGAAACACCCGGCTTGTCATCTTAAATTTAGACTTTGAAAAAGCATTTGATCGGGTCTCGCATCAATATCTCTTTCAGGTGTTGCAGCCATCGAAAAGGGCCCGATTGTTCCTACTTGGTGAGCTTTGCTTGGTTAAGACGCTTTTTCACAAGAGCAGAGGAGAGCGCACCGTTCCCAGCGGCACTGCAGTACCGGGTCGAGGCTTGGAGTGAACGGAGCAAGCTTCTTTTTCAACTCCTATTCTTAAAAATCCATTTAATATGTTGTCCTCGTATAGAGGACATATTAAACTGATAAGAACAGATACTACACTTGATCTTAGCCAAAAGGCCGAGAAGCGATAACTGTCCACTGTTTCAGGTCCGAGGGCCCTTGCTGGCACAATGCGCACTTGTAGCAGTGTTCTTTTTATGGCCATAGGTGGCCAGAGTGTCACGTTGCACCTCCGCCCACCCGCTGCACTGAGCACTCTTCAGCCCTTTTAAATGGTATAACTTTGCACTCCCGCATGCTCCAGCAAGCACCATTCAAGCAACAACTTTGCACTCCAGCTTCGAACATCGGCACAGTCGCAACAAGTAAGGCGACTCTACTCAGAGAAGTCACAAAAAAAACAACGTTGTCATTGCAGTAAAAGAAAGAGTTTCAGGAATCCGAGAATAAGCTTACTTTCATGAGTGCTTCACGATTTCGGATTTTGCTATAAAATGAATTCCTTCACTCAAACTAAATTAAAACTGCTAAACCGCTAATCTGTTACATGTAAGGCAGATGTCAAATTCACCGAAATAGGATCTAAGGGTATTCGGCCAATCGAGCTGTAGCAGCTTCGGTAAAAGAGTATAAGTTGAAGAGTTTGTGAATAAAGGTGTGCGCACACATAGTGAGCTGTAGGAAAATAGGCAGGGAGCAATGCCGGCTGGGGTATATGTTCTTGTATGTTGTCTGACTGTTTGATTTGAATGTGTTGTGTAAGTGTCCTGTTGAAGGTTTGGGCTTTGACACTTCACTGTGGTTGTTAACTGTGTGGTGTGTCCTGAAATGTTATATGTTTGGGCTGTGTGACATGCTTAATGCTTGTCAGTAGCTACCCACTTATTCATATATAGCAACTGACAACATAAGAAGTCTGGACATACTTTGATAGTAGTTGTAGAAGTATCCTTATTGATAATAGATAAACTAATTCATAGTGATAGAACAGTAGATGAACAGGTGCCTGCACGTCTCACGAAAATAAAATGGGTGTATGATTGCTGACGGCAGAGCAATACTGCCAAACTTATGAGTTCTTGTGGCAAACTTGATTCAGTGTCTTGACGTGTATACGCTGTTTCGCTGACTTGATTGTCACAAGAAACAAAGTGTGTTTGATAAGATCCGACCATTTTATTACGGGAGGATCAGTATGTATGGATTCTGAGGTGACTGATAAACCCATTCGTATCTTAAGCATAATCTAATACGTGAGACAACGCCCTGGCACACAATCAAAAAAAAAAACACACATTACACACACACATTTCTGAATTGAGAAAAGAAATTATTTTAGAGGAAGCAGTAGAGTTTAGATCCCACATTTGTTGATAGGCATTCATTTATTTCTTCACTTCTGATGAAGTTTCAACAATAAACAACAAACTTTGTATTATGAGAAAGAACCAGACTCATTCTTCAGGAATCCGAAAATAAGCACGAATTCGGATTCTCCTATAAAACGAATTAATTAACTCAAACCAAGTTAAGACTGCTTTGTCCTTCATATTTATTCATGTCTAATCAAGTTTCAACGATAAACAACGTTGTACTTTGTAGAATGAGAAAGAACTTCTTCAGCAATAAGCATCTCTCGACATATGACGAAATATAGATTTTGCTATAAAATTAATTTCTTCTATCAGCGTGACTTAAAACTGTTTGTCCTCCTTATTTATCCACTTCAAATCAAGTTTCAACAATTAAAAAAAAATTGTAGTTTGAGAAAGAACAACTTAATCTTCAGCAATAAGTATAAAAAGAGGGTAACAACAGGTGCAAATGCCAACCATACATGACTAAAAGGTGGAGCGGAAGTATTCAGCTGCAAGTAGGTGTGAATGTTCGACCATAATTTTTAAAAAGTGGGTAAGAAAAGGTTCGAATGCCCGACTAAATATTAACAAAAGCGGGAGGAGAGGTCTTCGGATGAGAGTGGGTGAGAATTTCCTACCATACAAGTATGGTGGAGAGGAAGCTGTGATTGGCCGACAATAGTAAAAAGCAGGTGAGAAAAGGTGCGAATGTCAAAACATACATGATCAAAACAGGGAACGGAGGTGTTTGGCTGCGACAAGGTGGGAATGTCCACCCATAATTAATGAAAAACGGGCAACAAGTAGGTTCGAATGCCCAACCATATATCATCAAAAGCAGGAGTGGATGTGTTCGGCTTCAAGAAGGTATGAATGTCCATCAATAATTGCTATAAAACATGAAAGAAAATTTTCGAATATCGAACCGCACATAATCATAAGCGGGAGACGAGGTGTTCCGCTGCAAGAAGGTGTGAATATCCACCCATAATTACTGAAAAATGGGTAAGAAAAGGTGCGAATGCCCAACCATACATCATCAAAAGCACCAGTGGATGTGTTCGGCTACAAGAAGGTTTGAATGTCCGACCATAGTTTGTAAAAAGCGGGTAAGAAAAGGTTCGAATGCCCAAATATACACCATCAAAAGAGGGAGCGGAGGTGTTCCGCTGTAAGAAGGTGTGAATGTCCGACCATAGTTGGTAAAAAGCGGGTAAGAAAAGGTTAAAATACCCGACTGTACACAATCAATAGCGGGAGCGGAGTTGTTCGGCTACTAAAAGGTGTGAAAGTCCGACCCTGGTTTTAAAAAGCGGGTAAGAAAAGGTTCGAATGCCCGAACATACACCATCAAAAGAGGTAGCGGAGGTGTTCCGCTGTAAGACGGTGTGAATGTCCGATCATAGTTGGTAAAAAGCGGGTAAGAAAAGGTTAAAATACCCGACTGTACACAATCAAAAGACGGAGCGGAGTTGTTCAGCTAAGAGAAGGTGTGAAAGTCCGACCATGGTTTGTAAAAAGCGGGTAAGAAAAGGTTCGTATGCCCGAATATACACTATCAAAACCGGAAGCGTAGGTGTTCGGCTGCAAGAAGGTGTGAACGTCCGACCAAAGTTTGTGAAAAAGCAGTTAAGAAAAGGTTCGAATATCTAACCAAACATAATCAAAAGCGGGAGCAGAGCTGTTCGACTGCAAGTAGGTGTGAATGTCAGAGAATAATTTGCAAAAAGCTGATGAGAAAGGGTGAGAAATGTGGTAGCGGAGTTGTTCGGCTGTGAGTAGGTGTGATTCTCCAACCATAATTGCTGAAAAATGTGTTAGAAAAGGTAAGAATACCGGTCCATACATCATCAAAAGCGGGAGAGGTGGTGTTCGGCTGCAAGTAGGTGTGAATGTCCATTAATAATTGCTTTAAAATATGAAAGAAAATTTTCGAATATCAAACCTTACATGATCATTAGCGGGAGAGGAGGTGTTCAGGTGCAAGAAGGTCTGAATGTCCGACCAAAAATTACTGAAAAATGGGTAAGAAAAGGTGCGAATGCCAAATCATACATCATCAAAAGCAGGAGCGGATGTGTTCGGCTACAAGAAGGTTTGAATGTCCAACCATAGTAAGTAATAGGCGGGTAAGAAAAGGCTCGAATGCCCGACTATATACCATCAAAAGCGGAAGCGGAGGTGTTCGGCTGCAAGACGGTGTGAACGTCCGACCAAAGTTTGTAAAAAGCAGTTAAGAAAATGTTCGAATATCCAACCAAACATAATCAAAAGCGGGAGCAGAGCTGTTCGACTGCAAGTAGGTGTGAATATCAGATCATAATTTGCAAAAAGCTGTTGAGAAAGGGTGAGAATGCCCGACTATACACTATCAAATGTGGGAGCGGAGGTGTTCGTCTGTGAGTAGGTGTGAATGTCCGACCATAATTGCTGAAAAATGTGTTAGAAAAGGTAAGAATGCCGGACCATATATCATCAAAGGTTGTGTTCGGCTGCAAGTAGGTGTGAATGTCCAGCCATAATTACTCACAAACGGGTAAGAAAAGGTACTATTGCCAGACCATATATGATCAAAACAGGGAGTAGAGGTGGTTCAGCTGCAAGAAGGTGTTAATGTCCGACTAAAGTTTGTAAAAAGCGGGTAAGACAAGGTGTGAATGCCCGACAATGTATGATCAAAAGAGGAGCGGAGGTTTTCGGCTGCAAGAAGGTCTGAATGTCCACCCATAATTACTGAAAAATGGGTAAGAAAAGGTGCGAAAGCCCAACCGCACATGATCATAAGTGGATGAGAAGGTGTTCGACTGCAAGTAGGTGTGAATGTAAGATCATAATATTTAAAAAGCGGGTAAGAAAAGGTAAGAATGCCCAACCATAAATTATCAAAAGCGGCAGCAGAGTTTCGGCTGGTATTTATCAATATCTAGATAGATTTCAACAAAAAACAACGTTGTACTTTGCAGTAAAAGAAAGTGCAAATCAAAAGTTTTAGGAATCCGAGAATAAGCTTATTTTCATGAGTTCTGCACGATTTCGGATTTTATGTATAAAATGAATTCCTTCACGCAAACTAAGTTAACACTGCTTTGTCCTTCATATGTACCCATTTCTACATATATTTCAAGCATAAACTTTCTCATACTACCCTGAATGAGAAAGAGCCACACTTGTGATTAAGCCATACGACCCTTTTGAGGAGTTCTGCATGGTTTGGGATTTTATCTATAAAATTAATTCCTTCACTCAAACTATGTTAAAACGGCTTTTACCTTCATATTTATCAATGTCTCGATAGATTTAAACAAAAAAACAACGTTGTACTTTGCAATAAAAGAAAGAGCAAATCAAAAGTTTTAGGAATCCGAGAATAAGCTTATTTTCATGAGTTCTGCACGATTTCGGATTTTATGTATAAAATGAATTCATTCACTCAAACCAAGTTAAAACTGCTTTTTCCTTCATATTTATCAATGTCTAGATCGACTTCAACAAAGAACAACATTGTATTTTGCAGTAGAAGAAAGAGCAAAACTGAAGGATCAGGAATCCGAGAATAAGCTTCTTTTCATACGTTCTGCATGATTTGGGATTTTATGTATAAAATGAATTCCTTCCCTCAAACTAAGTTAACACTGCTTTGTCCTTCATATGTACCCATTTCTACATATATTTCAAGCATAAACTTCCTCATACTACCCTGAATGAGAAAGAGCCACACTTGTGATTAAGCCATACGCCCCTTTTGAGGAGTTCTGCATGATTTGGGATTTTATCTATAAAATCAATTCCTTCACTCAAACTATGTTAAAACGGCTTTTACCTTCATATTTATCAATGTCTCGATAGATTTAAACAAAAAAACAACGTTGTACTTTGCAGTAAAAGAAAGAGCCAATCAAAAGTTTTAGGAATCCGAGAATAAGCTTATTTTCATGAGTTCTGCACGATTTCGGATTTTATGTATAAAATGAATTCATTCACTCAAACCAAGTTAAAACTGCTTTTTCATTCATATTTATCAATGTCTAGATCGACTTCAACAAAGAACAACATTGTATTTTGCAGTAGAAGAAAGAGCAAAACTGAAGGATCAGGAATCCGAGAATAAGCTTATTTTCTTATGGGCAAGTGGGAACTGCTTTGTCCTTCATATTTATCAATGTGTAGATGGATTTCAACTTCTTCTACTGCAAAGTCCAATGTTTTTCTTTGTTTAAGTCGATCTAGACATTGATGAATATGGAAGGACAAAGCAGTTTTAACTTGGTTTGAGCAAAGCAATTCATTTTATAGCAAAATCCGAAATCGTGCAGAACTCATGAAAGCAGGCTTATACTCGGATTCCTGAAACTTTAGATTTGCTCTTTCTTTTACTGCAAAGTACAACGTTTTTTTTTTGTTTAAATCTTTCTAGACATGGTAAATATGAAGGACAAATCAGTTTTAACATAGTTTGAGTGAAGTAATGCATTTTATAAGCAAAATCCCAAATCATGCAGAACTCACGAAAAGCTTTTTCTCGCTTTTCACTGCTTTTTACAAACATTGGTCGGACGTTCACACCTTCTTGCATCCGAACACCTCCGCTTCCGCTTTTGATGATGTATATTCGGGCATTCGAACCTTTTATTACCCGCTTTTTACAAACCATTGTCGGACTTTCACACCTTCTTGCAGCCGAACACCACCTCTACCGCTTTTGATGATGTATGGTCCAGTATTCTTACCTTTTCTAACACATTTTTCAGCAATTATGGTCGGACATTCACACCTACTCACAGCTGGACACCTCCGCTCCCGCTTTTGATCATACAATGTCGGGACATCGCTCCTTGTCTTACTAGCTTTTTACAAACTTTAGTCGAACATTCACACCTTCTTGCAGCTGAACACCTCCGCTCCCGCTTTTGATGATGTATAGTCGGGCTTTCAAGCCTTTTCTTAACCGGTTTTTACAAATTATGGTTGGACATTCAGACCTTGCAGCCGAACACCTCCGCATTCTCTTTTGATCATACATTGTCGGGCATTCGCACCTTGTCTTACCCGCTTTTTACAAACTATAGTCAGACATTCACACCTTGCAGCTGAACCTCCGCTCCCTGTTTTGATCATGTATGGTCTGGCAATACTACCTTTTCTTCCCCCGTTTGTGAGTAATTATGGCTGGACATTCACACCTACTTGCAGTCGAACAGCTCTGCTCCCGCTTTTGATTATGTTTGGTTGGATATTCGAACCTTTTCTTAACTGCTTTTTACAAACCATGGTCGGACTTTCACACCTTCTTGTAGCCGAACAACTCCGCTCCCGCTATTGATTTTGTACAGTCGGGTATTTTAACCTTTTCTTACCCGCTTTTTACCAACTATGGTCGGACATTCACACCATCTTACAGCGGAACACCTCCGCTCCCACTTTTTATGGTGTATAGTTGGGCATTCGAACCTTTTCTTACCCGCTATTTACAAACTATGGTAGGACATTCAAACTTTCGTGTATCCGAAAACCTCCGCTCTCTCTTTTGATCATACATTGTCGGACATTCGCACCTTTTCTTACCCGCTTTTTACAAACCATGGTCGGACTTTCACACCTTCTTGTAGCCGAACACATCCGCTCCCGCTATTGATTGTGTACAGTCGGGTATATTAACCTTTTCTTACCCGCTTTTTACCAAGTATGGTTGGACATTCACACCTTCGTACAGCGGAACACCTCCGCTCCCTCTTTTGATGGTGTATGTTCGGGCATTCAAACCTTTTCTTACCCGCTTTTTCAAAAATATGGTCGGGTATTCACAGCTTCCTCTCCACCATACTTGTATGGTGGGATATTCACACCCACTTGCATCCGAAGACCTCCGCCCCAAATTTTGTTGATATTTAGTCGGACATTCGCACCTTACCCGCTTTTGGCAAACTATGGCCTTCTTGCAGCCAAACAACTCTGATCTTGCTTTTGATGATGTAAGGTTGGGCATTCAGACCTTGCTTCACCTGCTTTTCACCAAATATAGTCGGACATTCACACCTTCTTGCAGCCGAACACTTCCGCTCCACCTTTTAGTGTTCTATCACACCTTTTTTTTCACCGCATTTTATACATTATGGTTGGAAATTTTCAACCACTCTCATCCGAAGACCTCTCCTCCCGCTTTTGTTAATATATTTGAACTTTAGTTTGACATTCAAACCTTCTTGCAGCTGAACCACCTCCGCTCCCTGTTTTGATCATATATGGTCTGGCTACTACCTTTTCTTACCCGTTTGTGAGTAATTATGGCTGGACATTCACACCTACTTGCAGTCGAACACAACCTCTCTCGCTTTTGATGATGTATGGACCGGCATTCTTACCTTTTCTAACACATTTTTCAGCAATTATGGTCGGAGATTTACACCTACTCACAGCCGAACAACTCCGCTCCCGCATTTGATGGTGTATAGTCGGGCATTCTCAACCTTTCTCATCAGCTTTTTACAAATTATGATCTGACATTCACACCTACTTGCAGTCGAACAGCTCTGCTCCCGCTTTTGATTATGTTTGGTTGGATATTCGAACCTTTTCTTAACTTCTTTTTACATATTTTGGTTGGACGTTCACACCTTCTTGTAGCCGAACACTTCCACTCCTGCTTTTGATGATGTATGGTTGGGCATTCACACCTTTTTTTTGCCCATTTTTCAGGAATTATGGGTGGACATTCACACCTTGCAGCTGAACACCTCCTATCCCACTTATGATCATGTGCGGTTTGATTTTCGAAAAGTTTCTTTCATGTTTTCTAGCAATTATTGATGGACATGTAGACCTTCTTGCAGCTGAACACCTCCGCTCCCGCTTTTGATCATACATTGTCAGGCATTCGCACCTTGTCTTACCCTCTTTTTACAAACTTTAGTCGAACAGTCAAACCTTTTTGCAGCCGAACACAACCTCTCTCGCTTTTGATGATGTATGGACCGGCATTCTTACCTTTTCTAACACATTTTTCAGCAATTATGGTCGGAGATTCACACCTACTCACAGCCGAACAACTCCGCTCCCGCATTTGATGGTGTATAGTTGGGCATTCTCACCCTTTCTCATCAGCTTTTTGAAAATTATGATCTGAAATTCACACCTACTTGCAGTCGAACAGCTCTGCTCCCGCTTTTGATTATGTATGGTTGGATATTCGAACCTTTTCTTACCCACTTTTTACAAACTTTGGTTGGACGTTCACACCTTCTTGTAGCCGAACACATGCACTCCTGCTTTTGATGATGTATGGTTGGGCATTCGCACCTTTTTTTTACCCATTTTTCAGGGATTATGGGTGGACATTCACACCTTCTTGCAGCTGAACACCTCCTCTCCCACTTATGACCATGTGTGGTTTGATTTTCGAAAATGTTCTTTCATGTTTTCTAGCAATTATTGATGGACATTTAGACCTTTTTGCAGCTGAACACCACCTCTCCCGATTTTGATGATGTATGGACCGGCATTTTTACCTTTTCTAACACATTTTTCAGCAATTATGGTTGGAGATTCCCACCTACTCACAGCCGAACAACTCCGCTACCGCATTTGATGGTGTATAGTCGGGCATTCTCACCCTTTCTCATCAGCTTTTTGCAAATTATGATCTGACATTCACACCTACTTCCAGTCGAACAGCTCTGCTCCCGCTTTTGATTATGTTTGGTTAGATATTCGAACCTTTTCTTAACTGCTTTTTACAAACTTTGGTCGGACGTTCACAATATCTTGCAGCCGAACACCTCCGCTTCCGCTTTTGATGGTGTATATTCGGGCATACGAACCTTTTCTTACCCGCTTTTTACAAACCAAGGTCGGACTTTCACACCTTCTCTTAGCTGAACAACTCCGCTCCCTCTTTTGATTGTGTACAGTCGGGTAATTTAACCTTTTCTTACCCGCTTTTTACCATCTATGGTCGGACATTCACACCGTCTTACAGCGGAACACCTCCGCTCCCTCTTTTGATGATGTATGGTTAGGCATTCGCACCTTTTCTTACCCATTTTTCAGTAATTATGGGTAGACATTCACACCTTCTTGCAGCTGAACACCTCCTCTCCCGCTTATAATCATGTGCAGTTTGATATTCGAAAATTTTCTTTCATGTTTTCTAGCAATTATTGATGGACATTCAGACCGTCTTGCAGCTGAACACCTCCGCTCCCACTTTTGATGGTGTATAGTCGGGCTTTCGAGCCTTTTCTTCCCCGGTTTTTACAAATTATGGTTGGACATTCAGACCTTCTTGCAGCCGAAAACCTCCACTCCCTCTTTTGATCATACATTGTCGGGCATTCGCACCTTTTCTTACCCGCTTTTTACAAACCATGGTCGGACTTTCACACCTTTTAGTAGCCGAACAACTCCGCTCCCGCTATTGATTGTGTACAGTCGGGTATTTTAACCTTTTCTTACCCGCTTTTTACCAACTATGGTTGGACATTCACACCTTCTTACAGCAGAACACCTCCGCTCCCTGTTTTGATTATGTATGGTTTGACATTCGCACCTTCTCTCACCCGCCTTTTACTATGGTCGGCCATTCACAGCTTCCTCTCCACCATACTTGTTTGGTGGGATATTCACACCCACTTGCATCCGAAGACCTCCGCCCCAAATTTTGTTGATATTTAGTCGGACTTTCGCACCTTACCCGCTTTTGGCAAACTATGGCCTTCTTGCAGCCAAACACCTCTGATCTCGCTTTTGATGATGTAAGGTTGGGCATTCAGACCTTGCTTCACCTGCTTTTCACCAAATATAGTCGGACATTCACACCTTCTTGCAGCCGAACACTTCCGCTTTTAGTGTTCTATGAGGCATTCACATATTTTTTTTCACCGTATTTTATAGATTATGGTTGGAAATTCTCACCCACTCTCATCCGAAGACCTCTCCTCCAGCTTTTGTTAATATATAGTCGGGCATTCGAACCTTTTCTTACCCGCTTTTTACAAATTATAGTCGAACATTCACACCTACTTGCAGCTGAATACTTCCGCTCCACCTTTTAGGTATGTATGGTTGGCATTTGCACCTCTTTTTATACTGATTCCTGAAGATTAAGTTGTACTTTCTCAAACTACAACATTTTTTTATTTGTTGAAACTTGATTTGAAGTGGATAAATAAGGAGAACAAACAGTTTTAAGTCAGGCTGATAGAAGGAATTAATTTTATAGCAAAATCTGTACTTCGTCATATGTCGAGAGATGCTTATTGCTGAAGAAGTTCTTTCTCATTCTACAAAGTACAACGTTGTTTATCGTTGAAACTTGATTAGACATGAATAAATATGAAGGACAAAGCAGTCTTAACTTGGTTTGAGTTAAGGAATTCGTTTTATAGGAGAATCCGAATTCGTGCATAACTCATAAAATAGAGCTTATTTTCGGTTTCCTGAAAAATGATTCTGGTTCTTTCTCATAATACAAAGTTTGTTGTTTATTGTTGAAACTTCATCAGAAGTGAAGAAATAAATGAATGCCTATCAACAAATGTGGGATCTAAACTCTAGTGCTTCCTCTAAAATAATTTCCTTTCTCAATTTAGAAATGTGTGTGTGTAAGTCACAACACCCGTGACACCAAAACGGCTTTCTTTTCTCTACACTCTGCACTATGAGCACACACTCCAAATCAGAAAGGCTTTTTTCTCTCTTTTCTACATTATGGACTGTGGGGACCCAAAACCGCTCTCTCTCTTTTTTTTTTTTATCGTGTGCCAGGGCGTTGTCTCATGTATTAGATTATGCTTAAGATACGAATGGGTTTATCAGTCACATCAGAATTCAAACCTTCTTGCAGCTGAACCACCTCCGCTCCCTGTTTTGATCATATATGGTCTGGCAATACTACCTTTTCTTACCCGTTTGTGAGTAATTATGGCTGGACATTCACACCTACTTGCAGCCGAACACAACCTCTCTCGCTTTTGATGATGTATGGACCGGCATTTTTACCTTTTCTAACACATTTTTCAGCAATTATGGTCGGAGATTCACACCTACTCACAGCCGAACAACTCCGCTCCCGCATTTGATGATGTATAGTCGGGCATTATCACCCTTTCTCATCAGCTTTTTGCAAATTATGATCTGACATTCACACCTACTTGCAGTCGAACAGCTCTGCTCCCGCTTTTGATTATGTTTGGTTGGATATTCGAACCTTTTCTTAACTTCTTTTTACATATTTTGGTCGGACGTTCACACCTTCTTGTAGCCGAACACTTCCACTCCTGCTTTTGATGATGTATGGTTGGGCATTCACACCTTTTTTTTTCCCATTTTTCAGGAATTATGGGTGGACATTCACACCTTGCAGCTGAACACCTCCTATCCCATTTATGATCATGTGCGGTTTGATTTTCGAAAAGTTTCTTTCATGTTTTCTAGCAATTATTGATGGACATGTAGACCTTCTTGCAGCTGAACACCTCCGCTCCCGCTTTTGATCATACATTGTCAGGCATTCGCACCTTGTCTTACCCACTTTTTACAAACTTTAGTCGAACAGTCACACCTTTTTGCAGCCGAACACCACCTCTACCGCTTTTGATGATGTATGGTCCAGCATTCTTACCTTTTCTAACACATTCTTCAGCAATTATGGTCGGACATTCACACCTACTCAGAGCCGAACACCTCCGCTCCCGCATTTGATGGTGTATAGTCGGGCATTCTCACCCTTTCTCATCAGCTTTTTACAAATTATGATCTGACATTCACACCTGCTTTTGATAATGTATTGTTAGGCATTCGCACCTTTTTTTTTACCCATTTTTCATGAATTATGGGTGGACATTCACACCTTCTTGCAGCCGAACACCTCCTCTCCCGCTTATGATCATGTGCGGTTTGATATTCGAAAATTTACTTTCTTGTTTTAAAGCAATTATTGATGGACATTCAAACCTTCTTTTTGATGGTGTATAGTCGGGCTTTCGAGCCTTTTCTTCCCGGTTTTTACAAACCATGGTCGGACTTTCACACCTTCTTGTAGCCGAACAACTCCGCTCCCGCTATTGATTGTGTACAGTCGGGTATTTTAACCTTTTCTTACCCACTTTTTACCAACTATGGTCGGACATTCACACCGTCTTACAGCGGAACACCTCTGCTCCCGCTTTTGATGGTGTATAGTCGGGCATTCGAAGCTTTTCTTACCCGCTTTTTACAAACTATGGTGGGACATTCAAACCTTCTTGTATCCGAAAACCTCCGCTCTCTCTTTTGATCATACATTGTCGGACATTCGCACCTTTTCTTACCCGCTTTTTACAAACCATGGTCGGACTTTCACATCTTCTTGTAGCCGAACAACTCCGCTCCCGCTATTGATTGTGTACAGTCGGGTATTTTAACCTTTTCTTACCCGCTTTTTACCAACTATGGTCGGACATTCACACCTTCGTACAGCGGAACACCTCCGCTCCCTCTTTTGATGGTGTATGTTCGGGCATTCAAACCTTTTCTTACCCGCTTTTTCCAAACTATGGTCGGCTATTCACAGCTTCCTCTCCACCATACTTGTATGGTGGAATATTCACACCCACTTGCATCCGAAGACCTCCGCCCCAAATTTTGTTGATATTTAGTCGGACATTCGCACCTTACCCGCTTTTGGAAAACTATGGCCTTCTTGCAGCCAAACACCTCTGATCTCGCTTTTGATGATGTAAGGTTGGGCATTCAGACCTTGCTTCACCTGCTTTTCACCAAATATAGTCGGACATTCACACCTTCTTGCAGCCGAACACTTCCGCTTTTAGTGTTCTATGAGGCATTCACATATTTTTTTTCACCGTATTTTATAGATTATGGTTGGAAATTCTCACCCACTCTCATCCGAAGACCTCTCCTCCAGCTTTTGTTAATATATAGTCGGGCATTCGAACCTTTTCTTACCCGCTTTTTACAAATTATAGTCGAACATTCACACCTACTTGCAGCTGAATACTTCCGCTCCACCTTTTAGGTATGTATGGTTGGCATTTGCACCTCTTTTTATACTGATTCCTGAAGATTAAGTTGTACTTTCTCAAACTACAACATTTTTTTATTTGTTGAAACTTGATTTGAAGTGGATAAATAAGGAGAACAAACAGTTTTAAGTCAGGCTGATAGAAGGAATTAATTTTATAGCAAAATCTGTACTTCGTCATATGTCGAGAGATGCTTATTGCTGAAGAAGTTCTTTCTCATTCTACAAAGTACAACGTTGTTTATCGTTGAAACTTGATTAGACATGAATAAATATGAAGGACAAAGCAGTCTTAACTTGGTTTGAGTTAAGGAATTCGTTTTATAGGAGAATCCGAATTCGTGCATAACTCATAAAATAGAGCTTATTTTCGGTTTCCTGAAAAATGATTCTGGTTCTTTCTCATAATACAAAGTTTGTTGTTTATTGTTGAAACTTCATCAGAAGTGAAGAAATAAATGAATGCCTATCAACAAATGTGGGATCTAAACTCTAGTGCTTCCTCTAAAATAATTTCCTTTCTCAATTTAGAAATGTGTGTGTGTAAGTCACAACACCCGTGACACCAAAACGGCTTTCTTTTCTCTACACTCTGCACTATGAGCACACACACCAAATCAGAAAGGCTTTTTTCTCTCTTTTCTACATTATGGACTGTGGGGACACAAAACCGCTCTCTCTCTTTTTTTTTTTTATCGTGTGCCAGGGCGTTGTCTCATGTATTAGATTATGCTTAAGATACGAATGGGTTTATCAGTCACATCAGAATTCAAACCTTCTTGCAGCTGAACCACCTCCGCTCCCTGTTTTGATCATATATGGTCTGGCAATACTACCTTTTCTTACCCGTTTGTGAGTAATTATGGCTGGACATTCACACCTACTTGCAGCCGAACACAACCTCTCTCGCTTTTGATGATGTATGGACCGGCATTTTTACCTTTTCTAACACATTTTTCAGCAATTATGGTCGGAGATTCACACCTACTCACAGCCGAACAACTCCGCTCCCGCATTTGATGATGTATAGTCGGGCATTATCACCCTTTCTCATCAGCTTTTTGCAAATTATGATCTGACATTCACACCTACTTGCAGTCGAACAGCTCTGCTCCCTCTTTTGATTATGTTTGGTTGGATATTCGAACCTTTTCTTAACTTCTTTTTACATATTTTGGTTGGACGTTCACACCTTCTTGTAGCCGAACACTTCCACTCCTGCTTTTGATGATGTATGGTTGGGCATTCACACCTTTTTTTTCCCCATTTTTCAGGAATTATGGGTGGACATTCACACCTTGCAGCTGAACACCTCCTATCCCATTTATGATCATGTGCGGTTTGATTTTCGAAAAGTTTCTTTCATGTTTTCTAGCAATTATTGATGGACATGTAGACCTTCTTGCAGCTGAACACCTCCGCTCCCGCTTTTGATCATACATTGTCAGGCATTCGCACCTTGTCTTACCCACTTTTTACAAACTTTAGTCGAACAGTCACACCTTTTTGCAGCCGAACACCACCTCTACCGCTTTTGATGATGTATGGTCCAGCATTCTTACCTTTTCTAACACATTCTTCAGCAATTATGGTCGGACATTCACACCTACTCAGAGCCGAACACCTCCGCTCCCGCATTTGATGGTCTATAGTCGGGCATTCTACAGCGGAAAAGACTCATTCTTATGTTTGGTTAGATATTCGAACCTTTTCTTAACTGCTTTTTACAAACTTTGGTCGGACATTCACAATATCTTGCAGCCGAACACCTCCGCTTCCGCTTTTGATGGTGTATATTCGGGCATACGAACCTTTTCTTACCCGCTTTTTACAAACCAAGGTCGGACTTTCACACCTTCTCTTAGCTGAACAACTCCGCTCCCTCTTTTGATTGTGTACAGTCGGGTAATTTAACCTTTTCTTACCCGCTTTTTACCATCTATGGTCGGACATTCACACCGTCTTACAGCGGAACACCTCCGCTCCCTCTTTTGATGATGTATGGTTAGGCATTCGCACCTTTTCTTACCCATTTTTCAGTAATTATGGGTAGACATTCACACCTTCTTGCAGCTGAACACCTCCTCTCCTGCTTATGATCATGTGCAGTTTGATATTCGAAAATTTTCTTTCATGTTTTCTAGCAATTATTGATGGACATTCAGACCGTCTTGAAGCTGAACACCTCCGCTCCCACTTTTGATGGTGTATAGTCGGGCTTTCGAGCCTTTTCTTCCCCGGTTTTTACAAATTATGGTTGGACATTCAGACCTTCTTGCAGCCGAAAACCTCCACTCCCTCTTTTGATCATACATTGTCGGGCATTCGCACCTTTTCTTACCCGCTTTTTACAAACCATGGTCGGACTTTCACACCTTCTTGTAGCCGAACAACTCCGCTCCCGCTATTGATTGTGTACAGTCGGGTATTTTAACCTTTTCTTACCCGCTTTTTACCAACTATTGTTGGACATTCACACCGTCTTACAGCGGAACACCTCCGCTCCCTCTTTTGATGGTGTATGTTCGGGCACTCGAACCTTTTCTTACCCGCTTTTTACAAACTATGGTCAGACATTCAAACCTTCTTGTAGCCGAACACATCCACTCCTGCTTTTGATGATGGGTATTCAAACCTACTCGTTGCCCGCTTTTTATTAATTATGGGTGGACATACACACCTTGTCGCAGCCAAACACCTCCGCTCCCTGTTTTGATCATGTATGATTGGACATTCGCACCTTTTCTCACCCGCTTTTTACTATGGTCGGCCATTCACAGCTTCCTCTCCACCATACTTGTATGGTGGGATATTCACACCCACTTGCATCCGAAGACCTCCGCCCCCACTTTTGTTGATATTTAGTCGGTCATTCGCAGCTTACCCGCTTTTGGCAAACTATGGCCTTCTTGCAGCCAAACACCTCTGGTCTCGTTTTTGATGATGTAAGGTTGGGCATTCAGACCTTGCTTCACCTTCTTTTCACCAAATATAGTCGAACAGTCACACCTTCTTGCAGCCGAACACTTCTGCTCCACCTTTTAGTGTTCTATGGGGTATTCACACCTTTTTTTTCACCGCATTTTATTGATTATGGTTGGAAATTCTCACCCACTCTTATCCGAAGACCTCTCCTCCTGCTTTTGTTAATATATAGTCGGGCATTCAAACCTTTTCTTACCCGCTTTTTACAAATTATGGTCGAACATTCACACCTACTTGCAGCCGAACACCTCCGCTCCCGCTTTTGATGGTGTATAGTCGGACTTTCGAGCCTTTTCTTCCCCGGTTTTTACGAATTATGGTTGTACATTCAGACCTTGCAACCGAAAACCTCCGCTCCCTCATTTGATCATACATTGTCAGGCATTCGCACCTTGTCTTACCCGCTTTTTATAAACTTTAGTCAGACATTCACACCTTGCAGCTGAACCACCTCCGCTCCCTGTTTTGATAATGTATGGTCTGGCAATACTACCTTTTCTTACCGGTTTGTGAGTAATTATGGCTGGACATTCACACCTACTTGCAGCCGAACACCACTTCTCCCGCTTTTGATGATGTATGGTCCGGCATTCTTACCTTTTCTAACACATTTTTCAGCAATTATGGTCGGAGATTCACACCTACTCACAGCCGAACAACTCCGCTCCCGCATTTGATGGTGTATAGTCGGGCATTCTCACCCTTTCTCATCAGCTTTTTGCAAATTATGATCTGACATTCACACCTACTTGCAGTCGAACAGCTCTGCTCCCGCTTTTGATTATGTATGGTTGGATATTCGAACCTTTTCTTAACTGCTTTTTACAAACTTTGGTTGGACGTTCACACCTTCTTGTAGCCGAACACATGCACTCCTGCTTTTGATGATGTATGGTTGGGCATTCGCACCTTTTTTTTACCCATTTTTCAGGTATTATGGGTGGACATTCACACCTTGCAGCTGAACACCTCCTCTCCCACTTATGATCATGTGTGGTTTGATTTTCGAAAATTTTCTTTCATGTTTTCTAGCAATTATTGATGGACATTTAGACCTTCTTGCAGCTGAACACCACCTCTCCCGATTTTGATGATGTATGGACCGGCATTTTTACCTTTTCTAACACATTTTTCAGCAATTATGGTTGGAGATTCACACCTACTCACAGCCGAACAACTCCGCTACCGCATTTGATGGTGTATAGTCGGGCATTCTCACCCTTTCTCATCAGCTTTTTGCAAATTATGATCTGACATTCACACCTACTTGCAGTCGAACAGCTCTGCTCCCGCTTTTGATTATGTATGGTTGGATATTCGAACCTTTTCTTAACTGCTTTTTACAAACTTTGGTCGGACGTTCACAATATCTTGCAGCCGAACACCTCCGCTTCCGCTTTTGATGGTGTATATTCGGGCATACGAACCTTTTCTTACCCGCTTTTTACAAACCAAGGTCGGACTTTCACACCTTCTCTTAGCTGAACAACTCCGCTCCCTCTTTTGATTGTGTACAGTCGGGTAATTTAACCTTTTCTTACCCGCTTTTTACCAACTATGGTTGGACATTCACACCTTCTTACAGCAGAACACGTCCGCTCCCTGTTTTGTTTATGTATGGTTTGACATTCGCACCTTCTCTCACCCGCCTTTTACTATGGTCGGCCATTCACAGCTTCCTCTCCACCATACTTGTATGGTGGGATATTCACACCCACTTGCATCCGAAGACCTCCGCCCCCACTTTTGTTGATATTTAGTCGGTCATTCGCACCTTACCCGCTTTTGGCAAACTATGGCCTTCTTGCAGCCAAACACCTCTGATCTCGCTTTTGATGATGTAAGGTTGGGCATTCAGACCTTGCTTCACCTGCTTTACACCAAATATAGTCGGACATTCACACCCACTTGCATCCGAAGACCTCCGCCCCAAATTTTGTTGATATTTAGTCGGACATTCGCACCTTACCCGCTTTTGGCAAACTATGGCCTTCTTGCAGCCAAACACCTCTGATCTCGCTTTTGATGATGTAAGGTTGGGCATTCAGACCTTGCTTCACCTGCTTTTCACCAAATATAGTCGGACATTCACACCTTCTTGCAGCCGAACACTTCCGCTTTTAGTGTTCTATGAGGCATTTACATATTTTTTTTTCACCGTATTTTATAGATTATGGTTGGAAATTCTCACCCACTCTCATCCGAAGACCTCTCCTCCCGCTTTTGTTAATATATAGTCGGGCATTCGAACCTTTTCTTACCCGCTTTTTACAAATTATGGTTGAACATTCACACCTACTTGCAGCTGAATACTTCCGCTCCACCTTTTAGGTATGTATGGTTGGCATTTGCACCTCTTTTTATACTGATTGCTGAAGATTAAGGTGTTCTTTCTCAAACTACAATTTTTTTTTAATTGTTGAAACTTGATTTGAAGTGGATAAATAAGGAGGACAAACAGTTTTAAGTCAGGCTGATAGAAGGAATTAATTTTATTGCAAAATCTGTATTTCGTCATATGTCGAGAGATGCTTATTGCTGAAGAAGTTCTTTCTCATTCTACAAAGTACAACGTTGTTTATCGTTGAAACTTGATTAGACCTGAATAAATATGAAGGACAAAGCAGTCTTAACTTGGTTTGAGTTAATGAATTCGTTTTATAGGAGAATCCGAATTCGTGCATAACTCATAAAATAGAGCTTATTTTCGGATTCCTGAAGAATGAGTCTGGTTCTTTCTCATAATACAAAGTTTGTTGTTTATTGTTGAAACTTCATCAGAAGTGCAGAAATAAATGAATGCCTATCAACAAATGTGGGATCTAAACTCTAGTGCTTCCTCTAAAATAATTTCCTTTCTCAATTTAGAAATGTGTATGTGTAAGTCACAACACCCGTGACACCAAAACGGCTTTCTTTTCTCTACACTCTGCACTATGAGCACACACACCAAATCAGAAAGGCTTTTTTCTCTCTTTTCTACATTATGGACTGTGGGGACACAAAACCGCTCTCTCTCTTTTTTTTTTTTTATCGTGTGCCAGGGCGTTGTCTCACGTATTAGATTATGCTTAAGATACGAATGGGTTTATCAGTCACATCAGAATCCATACATACTGATCCTCCCGTAATAAAATGGTCGGATCTTATCAAACACACTTTGTTTCTTGTGACAATCAAGTCAGCGAAACAGCGTATACACGTCAAGACACTGAATCAAGTTTGCCACAAGAACTCATAAGTTTGGCAGTATTGCTCTGCCGTCAGCAATCATACACCCATTTTATTTTCGTGAGACATGTGCAAGCACCTGTTCATCTACTGTTCTATCACTATGAATTAGTGATCTATTATCAATAAGGATACTTCTACAACTACTATCAAAGTATGTCCGGACTTCTTATGTTGTCAGTTGCTATATATGAATAAGTGGGTAGCTACTGACAAGCATTAAGCATGTCACACAACCCAAACATATAACATTTCAGGACACACCACACAGTTAACAACCACAGTGAAGCGTGTCAAAGCCCAAACATGTAACATTCAACAGGACACTTACACAACACATTCAAATCAAACAGTCAGACAACATACAAGAACATATACCCCAGCCGGCATTGCTCCCTGCCTATTTTCGTACAGCACACTATGTGTGCACACACCTTTATTCACAAACTCTTCAACTTATACTCTTTTACCGAAGCTGCTACAGCTCGATTGGCCGAATACCCTTTGATCCTATTTCGGTGAATTTGACATCTGCCTTACATATAACAGATTAGCGGTTTAGCAGTTTTAATTTAGTATGAGTGAAGGAATTCATTTTATAGCAAAATCCGAAATCGTGAAGAACTCATGAAAGTAAGCTTATTCTCGGATTCCTGAAACTTTAGATTTGCTCTTTCTTTTACTGCAAAGTACAACGTTGTTTTTTTTGTTTAAATCTTTCTAGACATGGTAAATATTAAGGACAAAGCAGTTTTCACATAGTTTGAGTGAAGGAATTAATTTTATAGATAAAATCCCAAGAGTATGCTGAGAAAAGAGAGTGAATGCGAAGTAGACTTTAACACGGCTATGGGAGCGAGCCGAGTGTGGGCTAACCGGGAGAATTGCTTGAAAGAAACGCGACACCGAATGAGCGATCAGAACAAAGCCTCAATACGGGATTCTCGTGGTGTTTTTGTTGCTGCCTTGTCTTTTGCACAGAGTAAAAGACAAGGCAGCCATCGAATAGGGCCCGATTGTTCCTACTTGGTCAGCCGAGGAGCAAGGGGGGGGGGGGGGGGGGGGGGGGGGCAAGCGTCTCAACCAAGCAAAGCTCACCATGGGGAAGGTGGCTATGCCAACTAGCCTGATGCCCTGCTCCCGCAGTGACGGATAATCGTACTCTGGTTTCTCTTCATAACGTACAAGTCTTTCGCCTTTTACTAAAGATTTCTGTGGAGAGCAGCACTAATGAGTTGTTTCTATTTTTGGCAGGCTTTACCTTTGCGGGTGAAGCCCTTTCTGTCTGTGCAAAAGAAATCTTCTTACTGTGCAGAGTGACTTCTCTGAGTAGAGTCACCTTACTTGTTGCGACTGTGCCGATGTTCGAAGCTGGAGTGCAAAGTTGTTGCTTGAATGGTGCTTGCTGGAGCGTGCGGGAGTGCAAAGTTATACCATTTAAAAGGGCTGAAGAGTGCTCAGTGCAGCGGGTGGGCGACACTCTGGCCACCTTGAAAACCGAGGTTACATCCACTACCAGGGGCAGCCCAAGTCCTGCCGCAAGTGTGGTGAGCATGGACACCTGGTTGAGGCTTGTACCAAGGTGTTATGTGGGAAGAGCAGAGAAATTGGGCAAACTTTTGGAGAGTGTCCAAATGGCAGGAAATGTAATCTCTGTGGAGAATTAAATCACCTCTTCAGAGATTGCCCTAAATCTTTTGCCAACAAATTAAAGACGGTAAAGCCACAGTCAAGCCAACAAAGAGAAGGACCAAAGGTGGCAGTTGGTGAACAAAGTGAAGAGGTTGACCCAATAAATTCAAACTTCCCGCCAAAAGCTTGGATTGGAAGTGAGGAGCAAAAAGGGGAGGGGCCTGTAGAGGCCTCACCACTCAGTGTTGAAGTCTGTGAGAATTCACAGGCAGAGGGTGGAGCTACGCTAAATGAGGAGGAAGAGCAGACAGGTGAGTCTAGTGAAGATACTCACCTCCCCGAAGGTCAACAGCCGAAGAGGACGGCATCTGAGCCTCTGATTCCCCAGTGGTATCAGAGAAGAGGGGAAGGGTTAGGTCCCTTTCAGACAGTTCTTCAGTGGAAGAACCTAGTCTTCCCCTCCGACTCACCAAATGAGGTCTCCTTTTTAACTTCAGCTCTGCAATCAACCCCCAGGGACTCAAAGTTAAATGCAACATTGCGTCAGAGGCCAACACAGAGAGTCCGAAAAGGAAATATAGATCACCCTACTCACTTTTCACCCAAAGAAATGAAGGAAGAGCTAGTTTCCCAATAAATAACCTGTGTGTAATTTGTTTTGATAACTTAGAAAAACGAAAATGACATACCTACTTTCCTTTATGCTTTTAATGGTTCTCACCTTCTCAACACTAAATGTGAGAAGTGTGAAATCAAAGACAAGAGCCCAGAGTATTTTATCCTTCTTAGACTCCATAAAATCAGATGTGTTTTTAATACAAGAATGTGGACTACCTTTTTTAAAAAACCATAGACAATGGGAGGAAATGTGGCCCCATTTATTGATATGGAGTGGCTCAAATCAAAATAAAAATGATGGTGTGGCCATTCTAATTAAAAATCCGCATGTTCTGGTGAAAGGTAGCACAGTGGTGAGAGACGGACGGGCACTTTTAGCACACTTGAATTTTATGGGGCAAGACTTTAACCTCTTAAATATTTATGGTTTCAATGGAAAAAATTAAAGGTATGACCTTTTAGAAGATATACAGCTTTACATGCTAGGGCAAGTACCTTTAGTTGTAGGAGGGGATTTTAACTGTATCTTGAGCAGGAAAGATAGAAAAAGAGCAGGGGTAGATTTTAAAGTGGATAAGACTTCGATTTTACTTCAGGGCATATGCAGGGATTTTAAGCTTACTGACTGTTTTAAAACCATGCATCCCAGAGAGGAGGGCTTCACCTGGTTTAGTCATGATGGCACCAGAGCCTCTCGCATTGATTATTTCTTTACTAGAGATTGCCCACCCACTGATGTTAGATTAACCCCTGTTTTCTTTTCAGACCACCTTATGCTCTCCTGCACCCTTTCACCCCCTTCTGGTGTGACGGTAGGAAGTGGTCTGTGGAAACTCAACTGTTCCCTGTTGGAGGATGAAATCATAGTCAGTCAGTACAGGGAATGTTATAAAGAGTGGCAGACCCTTCAAGACCTCTACGAAACACATGCACAATGGTGGGAAATGGTGAAGGAAACGACCCAGACTTTTTTTAAACAGCAAGGTAAACGTAAAAAAAGGAAAGAGAATAGATGTATGATGGGACTACATAAACGCTTACAGCGCTACTTTAAACTAAATCAGTGTGGCATAGACTTTAAAGAAGAAATCAAAGATGTCAAAAAGGAAATGTCAGTTTTAGCAGAAATAAAGAGTAAAGGAATTTTTTTAAGAAGCAGGGAGCAGGAAATTGAGGAAGGTGAAAAAGAAAGAAAGTTATAAATAAAAAGGAGTGTAATCAAAATCTAAAAAGAGAAGATGGGTTTTTAACAAAATCCACACAAGAGATGATTGAAACTGTACATACCTTTTATAGTAACATGTACAAAGAGAAACCAGTGCACTTGGAAACATCGGCAGAAATCTTAAAATTCGTTGACAAAACCGTAAAAGAGAATGCACACTTGACACAGAATTTTACTGCTTTAGAGTTAAAAAAATGCCTAACAGGTTTTAAGAGAAGTCGAGCTCCGGGTTTAGACGGGCTTCCTGCAGAATTCTATCTGACCTATTGGGACCTTTTATCATCAGACATTTTAGATGTTTTTAAAGATTTTGAAAAACTCGACCGACTGCCTGACAGTTTTAGAGTGGGAATAGTGACTCTACTTTATAAAAAAAATGATAAGACTGACCTAAAGAATTGGAGGCCCATCACACTTTTAAACTTTGACTGTAAACTTTTTAGCAAGGTTTTAGCGACACGGATGTCCTCTGTTTTAGAGGAGGTAATTCACCCAGACCAAGCTTGTGCCATCTCAGGGAGACAACTCACCGACAGCCTCGTACTGATTCGAGACATCATTGATTACGCTAGAGACAGAAACACCCGGCTTGTCATCTTAAATTTAGACTTTGAAAAAGCATTTGATCGGGTCTCGCATCAATATCTCTTTCAGGTGTTGCAGCCATCGAAAAGGGCCCGATTGTTCCTACTTGGTGAGCTTTGCTTGGTTGAGACGCTTGCCCCCCCCCCCCCCCCTCCTCCTCGGCTGACCAAGTAGAAACAATCTATTCGATGGCTGCCTTGTCTTTTACTCTGTGCAAAAGACAAGGCAGCCACAAACACCACGGGAACACCGTATTGAGGCTTTGTTCTGACCACTCATTCGGTGTCGCGTTTCTTTCAAGCAATTCTCCCGGTTAGCCCGCACTCGGCTCGCTCCCAGAGCCGTGTTAAAGTCCACTTCGCATTCACTCTCTTTTCTCAGCAGATTAAAAGAAAGTTTCATCTTGGGCTCCCTGAAACTTCCATCCTGCACCGCTGTTTGCTTTTTCACAAGAGCAGAGGAGAGCGCACCGTTCCCAGCGGCACTGCAGTACCGGGTCGAGGCTTGGAGTGAACGGAGCAAGCTTCTTTTTCAACTCCTATTCTTAAAAATCCATTTAATATGTTGTCCTCGTATAGAGGACATATTAAACTGATAAGAACAGATACTACACTTGATCTTAGCCAAAAGGCCGAGAAGCGATAACTGTCCACTGTTTCAGGTCCGAGGTCCCTTGCTGGCACAATGCGCACTTGTAGCAGTGTTCTTTTTATGGCCATAGGTGGCCAGAGTGTCACGTTGCACTGAGCACTCTTCAGCCCTTTTAAATGGTATAACTTTGCACTCCCGCATGCTCCAGCAAGCACCATTCAAGCAACAACTTTGCACTCCAGCTTCGAACATCGGCACAGTCGCAACAAGTAAGGCGACTCTACTCAGAGAAGTCACTCTGCACAGTAAGAATATTTCTTTTGCACAGACAGAAAGGGCTTCACCCGCAAAGGTAAAGCCTGCCAAAAATAGAAACAACTCATTAGTGCTGCTCTCCACAGAAATCTTTAGTAAAAGGCGAAAGACTTGTACGTTATGAAGAGAAACCAGAGTACGATTATCCGTCACTGCGGGAGCAGGGCATCAGGCTAGTTGGCATAGCCACCTTCCCCATGGTGAGCTTTGCTTGGTTGAGACGCTTGCTCCCCCCCCCCTTGCTCCTCGGCTGACCAAGTAGGAACAATCGGGCCCTATTTGATGGCTGCCTTGTCTTTTACTCTGTGCAAAAGACAAGGCAGCAACAAAAACACCACGAGAATCCCGTATTGAGGCTTTGTTCTGATCGCTCATTCGGTGTCGCGTTTCTTTCAAGCAATTCTCCCGGTTAGCCCACACTCGGCTCGCTCCCATAGCCGTGTTAAAGTCTACTTCGCATTCACTCTCTTTTCTCAGCAGACTCTTGGGATTTTATCTATAAAATTAATTCCTTCACTCAAACTATGTGAAAACTGCTTTGTCCTTAATATTTACCATGTCTAGAAAGATTTAAACAAAAAAAACAACGTTGTACTTTGCAGTAAAAGAAAGATCAAATCTAAAGTTTCAGGAATCCGAGAATAAGCTTACTTTCATGAGTTCTTCACGATTTCGGATTTTGCTATAAAATGAATTCCTTCACTCAAACTAAATTAAAACTGCTAAACCGCTAATCTGTTATATGTAAGGCAGATGTCAAATTCACCGAAATAGGATCAAAGGGTATTCGGCCAATCGAGCTGTAGCAGCTTCGGTAAAAGAGTATAAGTTTAAGAGTTTGTGAATAAAGGTGTGCGCACACATAGTGTGCTGTACGAAAATAGGCAGGGAGCAATGCCGGCTGGGGTATATGTTCTTGTATGTTGTCTGACTGTTTGATTTGAATGTGTTGTGTAAGTGTCCTGTTGAATGTTACATGTTTGGGCTTTGACACGCTTCACTGTGGTTGTTAACTGTGTGGTGTGTCCTGAAATGTTATATGTTTGGGCTGTGTGACATGCTTAATGCTTGTCAGTAGCTACCCACTTATTCATATATAGCAACTGACAACATAAGAAGTCCGGACATACTTTGATAGTAGTTGTAGAAGTATCCTTATTAATAATAGATCACTAATTCATAGTGATAGAACAGTAGATGAACAGGTGCTTGCACATGTCTCACGAAAATAAAATGGGTGTATGATTGCTGACGGCAGAGCAATACTGCCAAACTTATGAGTTCTTGTGGCAAACTTGATTCAGTGTCTTGACGTGTATACGCTGTTTCGCTGACTTGATTGTCACAAGAAACAAAGTGTGTTTGATAAGATCCGACCATTTTATTACGGCAGGATCAGTATGTATGGATTCTGATGTGACTGATAAACCCATTCATATCTTAAGCATAATCTAGTACGTGACACAACGCCCTGGCACACGATAAAAAAAAAAAAAAGAGAGAGAGCGGTTTTGTGTCCCCACAGTCCATAATGTAGAAAAGAGAGAAAAAAGCCTTTCTGATTTGGTGTGTGTGCTCATAGTGCAGAGTGTAGAGAAAAGAAAGCCGTTTTGGTGTCACGGGTGTTGTGACTTACACACATTTCTAAATTGAGAAAGGAAATTATTTTAGAGGAAGCACTAGAGTTTAGATCCCACATTTGTTGATAGGCATTCATTTATTTCTTCACTTCTGATGAAGTTTCAACAATAAACAACAAACTTTGTATTATGAGAAAGAACCAGACTCATTCTTCAGGAATCCGAAAATAAGCTCTATTTTATGAGTTATGCACGAATTCGGATTCTCCTATAAAACAAATTCATTAACTCAAACCAAGTTAAGACTGCTTTGTCCTTCATATTTATTCATGTCTAATCAAGTTTCAACGATAAACAACGTTGTACTTTGTAGAATGAGAAAGAACTTCTTCAGCAATAAGCATCTCTCGACATATGACGAAATACAGATTTTGCTATAAAATTAATTCCTTCTATCAGCCTGACTTAAAACTGTTTGTCCTCCTTATTTATCCACTTCAAATCAAGTTTCAACAATTAAAAAAAAATTGTAGTTTGAGAAAGAACAACTTAATCTTCAGCAATCAGTATAAAAAGAGGTGCAAATGCCAACCATAAATACCTAAAAGGTGGAGCGGAAGTATTCAGCTGCAAGTAGGTGTGAATGTTCGACCATAATTTGTAAAAAGCGGGTAAGAAAAGGTTCGAATGCCCGACTATATATTAACAAAAGCGGGAGGAGAGGTCTTCGGATGAGAGTGGGTGAGAATTTCCAACCATAATCTATAAAATACGGTGAAAAAAAATATGTGAATGCCTCATAGAACACTAAAAGCGGAAGTGTTCGGCTGCAAGAAGGTGTGAATGTCCGACTATATTTGGTGAAAAGCAGGTGAAGCAAGGTCTGAATGCCCAACCTTACATCATCAAAAGCGAGATCAGAGGTGTTTGGCTGCAAGAAGGCCATAGTTTGCCAAAAGCGGGTAAGGTGCGAATGACCGACTAAATATCAACAAAAGTGGGGGCGGAGGTCTTCGGATGCAAGTGGGTGTGAATATCCCACCATACAAGTATGGTGGAGAGGAAGCTGTGAATGGCCGACCATAGTAAAAGGCGGGTGAGAGAAGGTGCGAATGTCAAACCATACATAATCAAAACAGGGAGCGGAGGTGTTCTGCTGTAAGAAGGTGTGAATGTCCAACCATAGTTGGTAAAAAGCGGGTAAGAAAAGGTTAAAATACCCGACTGTACACAATCAATAGCGGGAGCGGAGTTGTTCGGCTACTAAAAGGTGTGAAAGTCCGACCATGGTTTGTAAAAAGCGGGTAAGAAAAGGTGCGAATGCCCGACAATGTATTATCAAAAGAGGGAGTGGAGGTTTTCGGCTGCAAGAAGGTCTGAATGTCCAACCATAATTTGTAAAAACCGGGGAAGAAAAGGCTCGAAAGCCCGACTATACACCATCAAAAGTGGGAGCGGAGGTGTTCAGCTGCAAGACGGTCTGAATGTCCATCAATAATTGCTAGAAAACATGAAAGAAAATTTTCGAATATCAAACTGCACATGATCATAAGCGGGAGAGGAGGTGTTCAGCTGCAAGAAGGTGTGAATGTCCACCCATAATTACTGAAAAATGGGCAAGAAAAGGTGCGAATGCCTAACCATACATCATCAAAAGAGGGAGCGGAGGTGTTCCGCTGTAAGACGGTGTGAATGTCCGACCATAGATGGTAAAAAGCGGGTAAGAAAAGGTTAAATTACCCGACTGTACACAATCAAAAGAGGGAGCGGAGTTGTTCAGCTAAGAGAAGGTGTGAAAGTCCGACCTTGGTTTGTAAAAAGCGGGTAAGAAAAGGTTCGTATGCCCGAATATACACCATCAAAAGCGGAAGCGGAGGTGTTCGGCTGCAAGATATTGTGAACGTCCGACCAAAGTTTGTAAAAAGCAGTTAAGAAAAGGTTCGAATATCCAACCATACATAATCAAAAGCGGGAGCAGAGCTGTTCGACTGCAAGTAGGTGTGAATGTCAGATCATAATTTGCAAAAAGCTGATGAGAAAGGGTGAGAATGCCCGACTATACACCATCAAATGCGGTAGCGGAGTTGTTCGGCTGTGAGTAGGTGTGATTCTCCAACCATAATTGCTGAAAAATGTGTTAGAAAAGGTAAAAATGCCGGTCCATACATAATCAAAATCGGGAGAGGTGGTGTTCAGCTGAAAGAAGGTCTAAATGTCCATCAATAATTGCTAGAAAACATGAAAGAAAATTTTCGAAAATCAAACCACACATGATCATAAGTGGGAGAGGATGTGTTCAGCTGCAAGAAGGTGTGAATGTCCACCCATAATACCTGAAAAATGGGTAAAAAAAAGGTGCGAATGCCCAACCATACATCATCAAAAGCAGGAGTGCATGTGTTCGGCTACAAGAAGGTGTGAACGTCCAACCAAAGTTTGTAAAAAGCAGTTAAGAAAAGGTTCGAATATCCAACCATACATAATCAAAAGCGGGAGCAGAGCTGTTCGACTGCAAGTAGGTGTGAATGTCAGATCATAATTTGCAAAAAAGCTGATGAGAAAGGGTGAGAATGCCCAACTATACACCATCAAATGCGGTAGCGGAGTTGTTCGACTGTGAGTAGGTGTGAATCTCCAACCATAATTGCTGAAAAATGTGTTAGAAAAGGTAAAAATGCCGGTCCATACATAATCAAAATCGGGAGAGGTGGTGTTCAGCTGCAAGAAGGTCTAAATGTCCATCAATAATTGCTAGAAAACATGAAAGAAAATTTTCGAAAATCAAACCACACATGATCATAAGTGGGAGAGGAGGTGTTCAGCTGCAAGAAGGTGTGAATGTCCACCCATAATACCTGAAAAATGGGTAAAAAAAAGGTGCGAATGCCCAACCATACATCATCAAAAGCAGGAGTGCATGTGTTCGGCTACAAGAAGGTGTGAACGTCCAACCAAAGATTGTAAAAAGCAGTTAAGAAAAGGTTCGAATATCCAACCATACATAATCAAAAGCGGGAGCAGAGCTGTTCGACTGCAAGTAGGTGTGAATGTCAGATCATAATTTGCAAAAAGCTGATGAGAAAGGGTGAGAATGCCCGACTATACACCATCAAATGCGGTAGCGGAGTTGTTCGGCTGTGAGTAGGTGTGAATCTCCAACCATAATTGCTGAAAAATGTGTTAGAAAAGGTAAAAATGCCGGTCCATACATAACCAAAATCGGGAGAGGTGGTGTTCAGCTGCAAGAAGGTCTAAATGTCCATCAATAATTGCTAGAAAATATGAAAGAAAATTTTCGAAAATCAAGCCACACATGATCATAAGTGGGAGAGGAGGTGTTCAGCTGCAAGAAGGTGTGAATGTCCACCCATAATACCTGAAAAATGGGAAAAAAAAAGGTGTGAATGCCCAACCATACATCATCAAAAGCAGGAGTGCATGTGTTCGGCTACAAGAAGGTGTGAACGTCCAACCAAAGTTTGTAAAAAGCAGTTAATAAAAGGTTCGAATATCGAACCATACATAATCAAAAGCGGGAGCAGAGCTGTTCGACTGCAAGTAGGTGTGAATGTCAGATCATAATTTGCAAAAAGCTGATGAGAAAGGGTGAGAATGCCCGACTATACACCATCAAATGCGGTAGCGGAGTTGTTCGGCTGTGAGTAGGTGTGAATCTCAAACCATAATTGCTGAAAAATGTGTTAGAAAAGGTAAAAAATGCCGGTCCATACATAATCAAAATCGGGAGAGGTGGTGTTCAGCTGAAAGAAGGTCTAAATGTCCATCAATAATAGCTAGAAAACATGAAAGAAATTTTTCGAAAATCAAACCACACATGATCATAAGTGGGAGAGGAGGTGTTCAGCTGCAAGAAGGTGTGAATGTCCACCCATAATACCTGAAAAATGGGTAAAAAAAAAGGTGCGAATGCCCAACCATACATCATCAAAAGCAGGAGTGCATGTGTTCGGCTACAAGAAGGTGTGAACGTCCAACCAAAGTTTGTAAAAAGCAGTTAAGAAAAGGTTCGAATATACAACCATACATAATCAAAAGCGGGAGCAGAGCTGTTCAACTGCAAGTAGGTGTGAATGTCAGATCATAATTTGCAAAAAGCTGATGAGAAAGGGTGAGAATGCCCGACTATACACCATCAAATGCGGGAGCGGAGTTGTTCGGCTGTGAGTAGGTGTGAATCTCCGACCATAATTGCTGAAAAATGTGTTAGAAAAGGTAAGAATGCCGGTCCATACATCATCAAAAGCGAGAGAGGTTGTGTTCGGCTGCAAGTAGGTGTGAATGTCCAGCCATAATTACTCACAAACGGGTAAGAAAAGGTAGTATTGCCAGACCATATATGATCAAAACAGGGAGCGGAGGTGGTTCAGCTGCAAGAAGGTTTGAATGTCCGACTAAAGTTCAAATATATTAACAAAAGCGGGAGGAGAGGTCTTCGGATGAGAGTGGTTGAAAATTTCCAACCATAATGTATAAAATGCGGTGAAAAAAAGGTGTGATAGAACACTAAAAGGTGGAGCGGAAGTGTTCGGCTGCAAGAAGGTGTGAATGTCCGACTATATTTGGTGAAAAGCAGGTGAAGCAAGGTCTGCATGCCCAACCTTACATCATCAAAAGCGAGATCAGAGGTGTTTGGCTGCAAGAAGGCCATAGTTTGCCAAAAGCGGGTAAGGTGCGAATGTCCGACTAAATATCAACAAAAGTGGGGGCGGAGGTCTTCGGATGCAAGTGGGTGTGAATGTCCGACTATATTTGGTGAAAAGCAGGTGAAGCAAGGTCTGAATGCCCAACCTTACATCATCAAAAGCGAGATCAGAGGTGTTGGGCTGCAAGAAGGCCATAGTTTGCCAAAAGCGGGTAAGGTGCGAATGACCGACTAAATATCAACAAAAGTGGGGGCGGAGGTCTTCGGATGCAGGTGGGTGTGAATATCCCACCATACAAGTATGGTGGAGAGGAAGCTGTGAATGGCCGACCATAGTAAAAGGCGGGTGAGAGAAGGTGCGAATGTCAAACCATACATAATCAAAACAGGGTGTTCTGCTGTAAGAAGGTGTGAATGTCCAACCATAGTTGGTAAAAAGCGGGTAAGAAAAGGTTAAAATACCCGACTGTACACAATCAATAGCGGGAGCGGAGTTGTTCGGCTACTAAAAGGTGTGAAAGTCCGACCATGGTTTGTAAAAAGCGGGTAAGAAAAGGTGCGAATGCCCGACAATGTATGATCAAAAGAGGGAGTGGAGGTTTTCGGCTGCAAGAAGGTCTGAATGTCCAACCATAATTTGTAAAAACCGGGGAAGAAAAGGCTCGAAAGCCCGACTATACACCATCAAAAGTGGGAGCGGAGGTGTTCAGCTGCAAGACGGTCTGAATGTCCATCAATAATTGCTAGAAAACATGAAAGAAAATTTTCGAATATCAAACTGCACATGATCATAAGCGGGAGAGGAGGTGTTCAGCTGCAAGAAGGTGTGAATGTCTACCCATAATTACTGAAAAATGGGTAAGAAAAGGTGCGAATGCCTAACCATACATCATAAAAAAAAAGGGAGCGGAGGTGTTCCGCTGTAAGACGGTGTGAATGTCCGACCATAGATGGTAAAAAGCGGGTAAGAAAAGGTTAAATTACCCGACTGTACACAATCAAAAGAGGGAGCGGAGTTGTTCAGCTAAGAGAAGGTGTGAAAGTCCGACCTTGGTTTGTAAAAAGCGGGTAAGAAAAGGTTCGTATGCCCGAATATACACCATCAAAAGCGGAAGCGGAGGTGTTCGGCTGCAAGATATTGTGAACGTCCGACCAAAGTTTGTAAAAAGCAGTTAAGAAAAGGTTTGAATATCCAACCGAACATAATCAAAAGCGGGAACAGAGCTGTTCGACTGCAAGTAGGTGTGAATGTCAGATCATAATTGCTGAAAAATGTGATAGAAAAGACTAGAATGCCGGACAATACATCATCAAAAGCGGGAGAGGTGGTTTTTCGGCTGCAAGTAGGTGTGAATGTCCAGCCATAATTACTCACAAACGGGGGAAGAAAAGGTAGTATTTCCAGACCACACATGATCAAAACAGGGAATGGAGGTGGTTCAGCTGCAAGGTGTGAATGTCTGACTAAAGTTTGTAAAAACCGTGTAAGACAAGGGGCGAATGCCCGACAATGTATGATCAAAAGAGGGAGCGGAGGTTTTCGGCTGCAAGGTCTGAATGTCCAACCATAATTTGTAAAAATCGGGGAAGAAAAGGCTCGAAAGCCCGACTATACACCATCAAAAGCGGGAGCAGAGGTGTTCAGGTGAAAGAAGGTCTGAACGTCCGACCAATAATTACTGAAAAATGGGTAAGAAAAGGTGCGAATGCCAAATCATACATCATCAAAAGCAGGAGCGGATGTGTTCGGCTACAAGAAGGTTTGAATGTCCAACCATAGTAAGTAATAGGTGGGTAAGAAAAGGCTCGAATGCCCGACTATACACCATCAAAAACGGAAGCGGAGGTGTTCGCCTGCAAGACGGTGTGAACGTCCGACCAAAGTTTGTAAAAAGCATTAAGAAAATGTTCGAATATCCAACCAAACATAATCAAAAGCGGGAGCAGAGCTGTTCGACTGCAAGTAGGTGTGAATATCAGATCATAATTTGCAAAAAGCTGATGAGAAAGGGTGAGAATGCCCGACTATACACTATCAAATATGGGAGCGGAGGTGTTCGTCTGTGAGTAGGTGTGAATGTCCGACCATAATTGCTGAAAAATGTGTTAGAAAAGGTAAGAATGCCGGACCATATATCATCAAAAGCGGGAGAGGTTGTGTTCGGCTGCAAGAAGGTGTGAATGTCCAGCCATAATTACTCACAAACGGGTAAGAAAAGGTACTATTGCCAGACCATATATGATCAAAACAGGGAGCGGAGGTGGTTCAGCTGCAAGAAGGTTTGAATGTCCGACTAAAGTTTGTAAAAAGCGGGTAAGACAAGGTGTGAATGCCCGACAATGTATGATCAAAAGAGGAGCGGAGGTTTTCGGCTGCAAGAAGGTCTGAATGTCCACCCATAATTACTGAAAAATGGGTAAGAAAAGGTGCGAAAGCCCAACCGCACATGATCATAAGTGGATGAGAAGGTGTTCGACTGCAAGTAGGTGTGAATGTAAGATCATAATTTGTAAAAAGCGGGTAAGAAAAGGTAAGAATGCCCAACCATAAATTATCAAAAGCGGCAGCAGAGTTTCGGCTGGTATTTATCAATGTCTAGATAGATTTCAACAAAAAACAACGTTGTACTTTGCAGTAAAAGAAAGTGCAAATCAAAAGTTTTAGGAATCCGAGAATAAGCTTATTTTCATGAGTTCTGCACGATTTCGGATTTTATGTATAAAATGAATTTCTTCACGCAAACTAAGTTAACACTGCTTTGTCCTTCATATGTACCCATTTCTACATATATTTCAAGCATAAACTTTCTCATACTACCCTGAATGAGAAAGAGCCACACTTGTGATTAAGCCATACGACCCTTTTGAGGAGTTCTGCATGGTTTGGGATTTTATCTATAAAATTAATTCCTTCACTCAAACTATGTTAAAACGGCTTTTACCTTCATATTTATCAATGTCTCGATAGATTTAAACAAAAAAACAACGTTGTACTTTGCAATAAAAGAAAGAGCAAATCAAAAGTTTTAGGAATCCGAGAATAAGCTTATTTTCATGAGTTCTGCACGATTTCGGATTTTATGTATAAAATGAATTCATTCACTCAAACCAAGTTAAAACTGCTTTTTCCTTCATATTTATCAATGTCTAGATCGACTTCAACAAAGAACAACATTGTATTTTGCAGTAGAAGAAAGAGCAAAACTGAAGGATCAGGAATCCGAGAATAAGCTTCTTTTCATACGTTCTGCATGATTTGGGATTTTATGTATAAAATGAATTCCTTCACTCAAACTAAGTTAACACTGCTTTGTCCTTCATATGTACCCATTTCTACATATATTTCAAGCATAAACTTCCTCATACTACCCTGAATGAGAAAGAACCAGACTTGTGATTAAGCCATACGCCCCTTTTGAGGAGTTCTGCATGATTTGGGATTTTATCTATAAAATCAATTCCTTCACTCAAACTATGTTAAAACGGCTTTTACCTTCATATTTATCAATGTCTCGATAGATTTAAACAAAAAAACAACGTTGTACTTTGCAGTAAAAGAAAGAGCCAATCAAAAGTTTTAGGAATCCGATAATAAGCTTATTTTCATGAGTTCTAAACGATTTCGGATTTTATGTATAAAATGAATTCATTCACTCAAACCAAGTTAAAACTGCTTTTTCCTTCATATTTATCAATGTGTAGATGGATTTCAACTTCTTCTACTGCAAAGTCCAATGTTTTTCTTTGTTGAAGTCAATCTAGACATTGATGAATATGGAAGGACAAAGCAGTTTTAACTTGGTTTGAGCAAAGCAATTTTATAGCAAAATCCGAGTTGTTCGGCTGTGAGTAGGTGTGAATCTCCAACCATAATTGCTGAAAAATGTGTTAGAAAAGGTAAAAATGCCGGTCCATACATAATCAAAATCGGGAGAGGTGGTGTTCAGCTGCAAGAAGGTCTAAATGTCCATCAATAATTGCTAGAAAACATGAAAGAAAATTTTCGAAAATCAAACCACACATGATCATAAGTGGGAGAGGTTGTGTTCGGCTGCAAGTAGGTGTGAATGTCCAGCCATAATTACTCACAAACGGGTAAGAAAAGGTAGTATTGCCAGACCATATATGATCAAAACAGGGAGCGGAGGTGGTTCAGCTGCAAGAAGGTTCAAATATATTAACAAAAGCGGGAGGAGAGGTCTTCGGATGAGAGTGGTTGAAAATTTCCAACCATAATGTATAAAATGTGGTGAAAAAAAGGTGTGATAGAACACTAAAAGGTGGAGCGGAAGTGTTCGGCTGCAAGAAGGTGTGAATGTCCGACTATATTTGGTGAAAAGCAGGTGAAGCAAGGTCTGAATGCCCAACCTTACATCATCAAAAGCGAGATCAGAGGTGTTTGGCTGCAAGAAGGCCATAGTTTGCCAAAAGCGGGTAAGGTGCGAATGTCCGACTAAATATCAACAAAAGTGGGGGCGGAGGTCTTCGGATGCAAGTGGGTGTGAATGTCCGACTATATTTGGTGAAAAGCAGGTAAAGCAAGGTCTGAATGCCCAACCTTACATCATCAAAAGCGAGATCAGAGGTGTTGGGCTGCAAGAAGGCCATAGTTTGCCAAAAGCGGGTAAGGTGCGAATGACCGACTAAATATCAACAAAAGTGGGGGCGGAGGTCTTCGGATGCAGGTGGGTGTGAATATCCCACCATACAAGTATGGTGGAGAGGAAGCTGTGAATGGCCGACCATAGTAAAAGGCGGGTGAGAGAAGGTGCGAATGTCAAACCATACATAATCAAAACAGGGAGCGGAGGTGTTCTGCTGTAAGAAGGTGTGAATGTCCAACCATAGTTGGTAAAAAGCGGGTAAGAAAAGGTTAAAATACCCGACTGTACACAATCAATAGCGGGAGCGGAGTTGTTCGGCTACTAAAAGGTGTGAAAGTCCGACCATGGTTTGTAAAAAGCGGGTAAGAAAAGGTGCGAATGCCCGACAATGTATGATCAAAAGAGGGAGTGGAGGTTTTCGGCTGCAAGAAGGTCTGAATGTCCAACCATAATTTGTAAAAACCGGGGAAGAAAAGGCTCGAAAGCCCGACTATACACCATCAAAAGTGGGAGCGGAGGTGTTCAGCTGCAAGACGGTCTGAATGTCCATCAATAATTGCTAGAAAACATGAAAGAAAATTTTCGAATATCAAACTGCACATGATCATAAGCGGGAGAGGAGGTGTTCAGCTGCAAGAAGGTGTGAATGTCTACCCATAATTACTGAAAAATGGGTAAGAAAAGGTGCGAATGCCTAACCATACATCATCAAAAGAGGGAGCGGAGGTGTTCCGCTGTAAGACGGTGTGAATGTCCGACCATAGATGGTAAAAAGCGGGTAAGAAAAGGTTAAATTACCCGACTGTACACAATCAAAAGAGGGAGCGGAGTTGTTCAGCTAAGAGAAGGTGTGAAAGTCCGACCTTGGTTTGTAAAAAGCGGGTAAGAAAAGGTTCGTATGCCCGAATATACACCATCAAAAGCGGAAGCGGAGGTGTTCGGCTGCAAGATATTGTGAACGTCCGACCAAAGTTTGTAAAAAGCAGTTAAGAAAAGGTTCGAATATCTAACCAAACATAATCAAAAGCGGGAGCAGAGCTGTTCGACTGCAAGTAGGTGTGAATGTCAGATCATAATTTGCAAAAAGCTGATGAGAAAGGGTGAGAATGCCCGACTATACACCATCAAATGCGGTAGCGGAGTTATTCAGCTGTGAGTAGGTGTGAATCTCCAACCATAATTGCTGAAAAATGTGTTAGAAAAGGTAAAAATGCCGGTCCATGCATCATCAAAATCGGGAGAGGTGGTGTTCAGCTGCAAGAAGGTCTAAATGTCCATCAATAATTGCTAGAAAACATGAAAGAAAATTTTCGAAAATCAAACCACATGATCATAAGTGGGAGAGGAGGTGTTCAGCTGCAAGAAGGTGTGAATGTCCACCCATAATACCTGAAAAATGGGTAAAAAAAAGGTGCGAATGCCCAACCATACATCATCAAAAGCAGGAGTGCATGTGTTCGGCTACAAGAAGGTGTGAACGTCCAACAAAAGTTTGTAAAAAGCAGTTAAGAAAAGGTTCGAATATCCAACCAAACATAATCAAAAGCGGGAGCAGAGCTGTTCGACTGCAATTAGGTGTGAATGTCAGATCATAATTTGCAAAAAGCTGATGAGAAAGGGTGAGAATGCCCGACTATACACCATCAAATGCGGGAGCGGAGTTGTTCGGCTGTGAGTAGGTGTGAATCTCCGACCATAATTGCTGAAGAATGTGTTAGAAAAGGTAAAAATGCCGGTCCATACATCATCAAAAGCGAGAGAGGTTGTGTTCGGCTGCAAGTAGGTGTGAATGTCCATTAATAATTGCTTTAAAACATGAAAGAAAATTTTCGAATATCAAACCTTACACGATCATTAGCGGGAGAGGAGGTGTTCAGCTGCAAGAAGATGTGAATATCCACCCATAATTACTGAAAAATGGGTAGGAAAAGATGCGAATGTCCAACCATAAATCATCAAAAGCAGGAGTGGAGTTGTTCAGCTACAAGAAGGTATGAAAGTCCAACCATGGTTTGTAAAAAGCGGGTAAGAGAAGGTTCGAATACCCGAATATATACCATCAAAAGCGGAAGCGGGGGTTGTCGGCTGCAAGAAGGTGTGAACGTCCGACCAAAGTTTGTAAAAAGCAGTTAAGAAAAGGTTTGAATATCCAACCGAACATAATCAAAAGCGGGAGCAGAGCTGTTCGACTGCAAGTAGGTGTGAATGTCAGATCATAATTGCTGAAAAATGTGATAGAAAAGACTAGAATGCCGGACAATACATCATCAAAAGCGGGAGAGGTGGTTTTTCGGCTGCAAGTAGGTGTGAATGTCCAGCCATAATTACTCACAAACGGGGGAAGAAAAGGTAGTATTTCCAGACCACACATGATCAAAACAGGGAATGGAGGTGGTTCAGCTGCAAGGTGTGAATGTCTGACTAAAGTTTGTAAAAACCGTGTAAGACAAGGGGCGAATGCCCGACAATGTATGATCAAAAGAGGGAGCGGAGGTTTTCGGCTGCAAGGTCTGAATGTCCAACCATAATTTGTAAAAATCGGGGAAGAAAAGGCTCGAAAGCCCGACTATACACCATCAAAAGCGGGAGCAGAGGTGTTCAGGTGCAAGAAGGTCTGAACGTCCGACCAATAATTACTGAAAAATGGGTAAGAAAAGGTGCGAATGCCAAATCATACATCATCAAAAGCAGGAAAGGATGTGTTCGGCTACAAGAAGGTTTGAATGTCCAACCATAGTAAGTAATAGGTGGGTAAGAAAAGGCTCGAATGCCCGACTATACACCATCAAAAGCGGAAGCGGAGGTGTTCGGCTGCAAGACGGTGTGAACGTCCGACCAAAGTTTGTAAAAAGCATTAAGAAAATGTTCGAATATCCAACCAAACATAATCAAAAGCGGGAGCAGAGCTGTTCGACTGCAAGTAGGTGTGAATATCAGATCATAATTTGCAAAAAGCTGATGAGAAAGGGTGAGAATGCCCGACTATACACTATCAAATGTGGGAGCGGAGGTGTTCGTCTGTGAGTAGGTGTGAATGTCCGACCATAATTGCTGAAAAATGTGTTAGAAAAGGTAAGAATGCTGGACCATATATCATCAAAAGCGGGAGAGGTTGTGTTCGGCTGCAAGAAGGTGTGAATGTCCAGCCATAATTACTCACAAACGTGTAAGAAAAGGTACTATTGCCAGACCATATATGATCAAAACAGGGAGCGGAGGTGGTTCAGCTGCAAGAAGGTTTGAATGTCCGACTAAAGTTTGTAAAAAGCGGGTAAGACAAGGTGTGAATGCCCGACAATGTATGATCAAAAGAGGAGCGGAGGTTTTCGGCTGCAAGAAGGTCTGAATGTCCACCCATAATTACTGAAAAATGGGTAAGAAAAGGTGCGAAAGCCCAACCGCACATGATCATAAGTGGATGAGAAGGTGTTCGACTGCAAGTAGGTGTGAATGTAAGATCATAATTTGTAAAAAGCGGGTAAGAAAAGGTAAGAATGCCCAACCATAAATTATCAAAAGCGGCTGCAGAGTTTCGGCTGGTATTTATCAATGTCTAGATAGATTTCAACAAAAAACAACGTTGTACTTTGCAGTAAAAGAAAGTGCAAATCAAAAGTTTTAGGAATCCGAGAATAAGCTTATTTTCATGAGTTCTGCACGATTTCGGATTTTATGTATAAAATGAATTTCTTCACGCAAACTAAGTTAACACTGCTTTGTCCTTCATATGTACCCATTTCTACATATATTTCAAGCATAAACTTCCTCATATTACCCTGAATGAGAAAGAGCCACACTTGTGATTAAGCCATACCTCCTTTTGAGGAGTTCTGCATGATTTGGGATTTTATCTATAAAATGAATTCCTTCACTCAAACTATGTTAAAACGGCTTTTACCTTCATATTTATCAATGTCTCGATAGATTTAAACAAAAAAACAACGTTGTACTTTGCAATAAAAGAAAGAGCAAATCAAAAGTTTTAGGAATCCGAGAATAAGCTTATTTTCATGTGTTCTGCACGATTTCGGATTTTATATATAAAATGAATTCATTCACTCAAACCAAGTTAAAACTGCTTTTTCCTTCATATTTATCAATGTCTAGATCGACTTCAACAAAGAACAACATTGTATTTTGCAGTAGAAGAAAGAGCAAAACTGAAGGATCAGGAATCCGAGAATAAGCTTCTTTTCATACGTTCTGCATGATTTGGGATTTTATGTATAAAATGAATTCCTTCACTCAAACTAAGTTAACACTGCTTTGTCCTTCATATGTACCCATTTCTACATATATTTCAAGCATAAACTTCCTCATACTACCCTGAATGAGAAAGAACCACACTTGTGATTAAGCCATACGCCCCTTTTGAGGAGTTCTGCATGATTTGGGATTTTATCTATAAAATCAATTCCTTCACTCAAACTATGTTAAAACGGCTTTTACCTTCATATTTATCAATGTCTCGATAGATTTAAACAAAAGAACAACGTTGTACTTTGCAGTAAAAGAAAGAGCCCATCAAAAGTTTTAGGAATCCGAGAATAAGCTTATTTTTATGAGTTCTGCACGATTTCGGATTTTATGTATAAAATGAATTCATTCACTCAAACCAAGTTAAAACTGCTTTTTCATTCATATTTATCAATGTCTAGATCGACTTCAACAAAGAAAAACATTGTATTTTGCAGTAGAAGAAAGAGCAAAACTGAAGGATCAGGAATCCGAGAATAAGCTTATTTTCTTATGGGCAAGTGGGAACTGCTTTGTCCTTCATATTTATCAATGTGTAGATGGATTTCAACTTCTTCTACTGCAAAGTCCAATGTTTTTCTTTGTTGAAGTCGATCTAGACATTGATGAATATGGAAGGACAAAGCAGTTTTAACTTGGTTTGAGCAAAGCAATTCATTTTATAGCAAAATCCGAAATCGTGCAGAACTCATGAAAGCAGGCTTATACTCGGATTCCTGAAACTTTAGATTTGCTCTTTCTTTTACTGCAAAGTACAACGTTGTTTTTCTGTTTAAATCTTTCTAGACATGGCAAATATGAAGGACAAATCAGTTTTAACATAGTTTGAGTGAAGTAATGCATTTTATAAGCAAAATCCCAAATCATGCAGAACTCACGAAAAGCTTTTTCTCGCTTTTCACTGCTTTTTACAAACTTTGGTCGGACGTTCACACCTTCTTGCATCCGAACACCTCCGCTTCCGCTTTTGATGATGTATATTCGGGCATTCGAACCTTTTATTACCCGCTTTTTACAAACCATTGTCGGACTTTCACACCTTCTTGCAGCCGAACACCACCTCTACCGCTTTTGATGATGTATGGTCCAGTATTCTTACCTTTTCTAACACATTTTTCAGCAATTATGGTCGGACATTCACACTTACTCACAGCTGGACACCTCCGCTCCCGCTTTTGATCATACAATGTCGGGACATCGCTCCTTGTCTTACTAGCTTTTTACAAACTTTAGTCGAACATTCACACCTTCTTGCAGCTGAACACCTCCGCTCCCGCTTTTGATGATGTATAGTCGGGCTTTCAAGCCTTTTCTTAACCGGTTTTTACAAATTATGGTTGGACATTCAGACCTTGCAGCCGAACACCTCCGCTTTCTCTTTTGATCATACATTGTCGGGCATTCGCACCTTGTCTTACCCGCTTTTTACAAACTATAGTCAGACATTCACACCTTGCAGCTGAACCTCCGCTCCCTGTTTTGATCATGTATGGTCTGGCAATACTACCTTTTCTTCCCCCGTTTGTGGGTAATTATGGCTGGACATTCACACCTACTTGCAGTCGAACAGCTCTGCTCCCGCTTTTGATTATGTTTGGTTGGATATTCGAACCTTTTCTTAACTGCTTTTTACAAACCAAGGTCGAACTTTCACACCTTCTTGTAGCCGAACAACTCCGCTCCCGCTATTGATTTTGTACAGTCGGGTATTTTAATCTTTTCTTACCCGCTTTTTACCAACTATGGTCGGACATTCACACCATCTTACAGCGGAACACCTCCGCTCCCGCTTTTTATGGTGTATAGTCGGGCATTCGAACCTTTTCTTACCCGCTATTTACAAACTATGGTAGGACATTCAAACTTTCGTGTATCCGAAAACCTCCGCTCTCTCTTTTGATCATACATTGTCGGACATTCGCACCTTTTCTTACCCGCTTTTTACAAACCATGGTCGGACTGTCACACCTTCTTGTAGCCGAACACATCCGCTCCCGCTATTGATTGTGTAGAGTCGGGTATATTAACCTTTTCTTACCCGCTTTTTACCAAGTATGGTTGGACATTCACACCTTCGTACAGCGGAACACCTCCGCTCCCTCTTTTGATGGTGTATGTTCGGGCATTCAAACCTTTTCTTACCCGCTTTTTCCAAACTATGGTCGGGTATTCACAGCTTCCTCTCCACCATACTTGTATGGTGGGATATTCACACCCACTTGCATCCGAAGACCTCCGCCCCAAATTTTGTTGATATTTAGTCGGACATTCGCACCTTACCCGCTTTTGGCAAACTATGGCCTTCTTGCAGCCAAACAACTCTGATCTTGCTTTTGATGATGTAAGGTTGGGCATTCAGACCTTGCTTCACCTGCTTTTCACCAAATATAGTCGGACATTCACACCTTCTTGCAGCCGAACACTTCCGATCCAACTTTTAGTGTTCTATCACACCTTTTTTTTCACCGCATTTTATACATTATGGTTGGAAATTTTCAACCACTCTCATCCGAAGACCTCTCCTCCCGCTTTTGTTAATATATTTGAACTTTAGTTTGACATTCAAACCTTCTTGCAGCTGAACCACCTCCGCTCCCTGTTTTGATCATATATGGTCTGGCTACTACCTTTTCTTACCCGTTTGTGAGTAATTATGGCTGGACATTCACACCTACTTGCAGTCGAACACAACCTCTCTCGCTTTTGATGATGTATGGACCGGCATTTTTACCTTTTCTAACACATTTTTCAGCAATTATGGTCGGAGATTCACACCTACTCACAGCCGAACAACTCCGCTCCCGCATTTGATGATGTATAGTCGGGCATTCTCACCCTTTCTCATCAGCTTTTTGCAAATTATGATCTGACATTCACACCTACTTGCAGTCGAACAGCTCTGCTCCCGCTTTTGATTATGTTTGGTTGGATATTCGAACCTTTTCTTAACTTCTTTTTACATATTTTGGTTGGACGTTCACACCTTCTTGTAGCCGAACACTTCCACTCCTGCTTTTGATGATGTATGGTTGGGCATTCACACCTTTTTTTTTCCCATTTTTCAGGAATTATGGGTGGACATTCACACCTTGCAGCTGAACACCTCCTATCCCACTTATGATCATGTGCGGTTTGATTTTCGAAAAGTTTCTTTCATGTTTTCTAGCAATTATTGATGGACATGTAGACCTTCTTGCAGCTGAACACCTCCGCTCCCGCTTTTGATCATACATTGTCAGGCATTCGCACCTTGTCTTACCCTCTTTTTACAAACTTTAGTCGAACAGTCACACCTTTTTGCAGCCGAACACCACCTCTCCCGCTTTTGATGATGTATGGTCCAGCATTCTTACCTTTTCTAACACATTCTTCAGCAATTATGGTCGGACATTCACACCTACTCAGAGCCGAACACCTCCGCTCCCGCATTTGATGGTGTATAGTCGGGCATTCTCACCCTTTCTCATCAGCTTTTTTACAAATTATGATCTGACATTCACACCTGCTTTTGATAATGTATTGTTAGGCATTCGCACCTTTTTTTTTACCCATTTTTCATGAATTATGGGTGGACATTCACACCTTCTTGCAGCCGAACACCTCCTCTCCCGCTTATGATCATGTGCGGTTTGATATTCGAAAATTTACTTTCTTGTTTTAAAGCAATTATTGATGGACATTCAAACCTTCTTTTTGATGGTGTATAGTCGGGTTTTCGAGCCTTTTCTTCCCGGTTTTTACAAACCATGGTCGGACTTTCACACCTTCTTGTAGCCGAACAACTCCGCTCCCGCTATTGATTGTGTACAGTCGGGTATTTTAACCTTTTCTTACCCGCTTTTTACCAACTATGGTCGGACATTCACACCGTCTTACAGCGGAACACCTCTGCTCCCGCTTTTGATGGTGTATAGTCGGGCATTCGAAGCTTTTCTTACCCGCTTTTTACAAACTATGGTGGGACATTCAAACCTTCTTGTATCCGAAAACCTCCGCTCTCTCTTTTGATCATACATTGTCGGACATTCGCACCTTTTCTTACCCGCTTTTTACAAACCATGGTCGGACTTTCACATCTTCTTGTAGCCGAACACATCCGCTCCCGCTATTGATTGTGTACAGTCGGGTATTTTAACCTTTTCTTACCCGCTTTTTACCAACTATGGTCGGACATTCACACCTTCGTACAGCGGAACACCTCCGCTCCCTCTTTTGATGGTGTATGTTCGGGCACTCGAACCTTTTCTTACCCGCTTTTTACAAACTATGGTCAGACATTCAAACCTTCTTGTAGCCGAACACATCCACTCCTGCTTTTGATGATGGGTATTCAAACCTACTTGTTGCCCGCTTTTTATTAATTATGGGTGGACATACACACCTTGTCGCAGCCAAACACCTCCGCTCCCTGTTTTGATCATGTATGATTGGACATTCGCACCTTTTCTCACCCGTTTTTTACTATGGTCGGCCATTCACAGCTTCCTCTCCACCATACTTGTATGGTGGGATATTCACACCCACTTGCATTCGAAGACCTCCGCCCCCACTTTTGTTGATATTTAGTCGGTCATTCGCAGCTTACCCGCTTTTGGCAAACTATGGCCTTCTTGCAGCCAAACACCTCTGATCTCGTTTTTGATGATGTAAGGTTGGGCATTCAGACCTTGCTTCACCTGCTTTTCACCAAATATAGTCGAACAGTCACACCTTCTTGCAGCCGAACACTTCTGCTCCACCTTTTAGTGTTCTATGGGGTATTCACACCTTTTTTTTCACCGCATTTTATTGATTATGGTTGGAAATTCTCACCCACTCTTATCCGAAGACCTCTCCTCCTGCTTTTGTTAATATATAGTCGGGCATTCAAACCTTTTCTTACCCGCTTTTTACAAATTATGGTCGAACATTCACACCTACTTGCAGCCGAACACCTCCGCTCCCGCTTTTGATGGTGTATAGTCGGACTTTCGAGCCTTTTCTTCCCCGGTTTTTACGAATTATGGTTGTACATTCAGACCTTGCAGCCGAAAACCTCCGCTCCCTCATTTGATCATACATTGTCAGGCATTCGCACCTTGTCTTACCCGCTTTTTATAAACTTTAGTCAGACATTCACACCTTGCAGCTGAACCACCTCCGCTCCCTGTTTTGATAATGTATGGTCTGGCAATACTACCTTTTCTTACCGGTTTGTGAGTAATTATGACTGGACATTCACACCTACTTGCAGTCGAACACCACTTCTCCCGCTTTTGATGATGTATGGACCGGCATTCTTACCTTTTCTAACACATTTTTCAGCAATTATGGTCGGAGATTCACACCTACTCACAGCCGAACAACTCCGCTCCCGCATTTGATGGTGTATAGTCGGGCATTCTCACCCTTTCTCATCAGCTTTTTGCAAATTATGATCTGACATTCACACCTACTTGCAGTCGAACAGCTCTGCTACCGCTTTTGATTATGTTTGGTTGGATATTCGAAACTTTTCTTCACTGCTTTTTACAAACTTTGGTCGGACGTTCACACCTTCTTGCAGCCGAACACCTCCGCTTCCGCTTTTGATTGTGTACAGTCGGGTATTTTAACCTTTTCTTACCTGCTTTTTGCCAACTATGGTCGGACATTCAGACCTTCTTACAGCGGAACACCTCCGCTCCCTCCTTTGATGGTGTTTGTTCGGGCATTCGAGCCTTTTCTTACCCGCTTTTTACAAACTATGGTCAGACATTCACACCTTCTTGCAGCCGAACACTTCCGCTCTACCTTTTAGTGTGCTATGGGGTATTCACACCTTTTTTTTCACCGCATTTTATAGATTATGGTTGTAAATTCTCACCCACTCTTATCCGAAGACCTCTCCTCCTACTTTGGTTAATATATAGTCGGGCATTCGAACCTTTTCTTACTCGCTTTTTACAAATTATGGTCGAACATTCACACCTACTTGCAGCCGAACACCTCCGCTCCCGCTTTTGATGGTGTATAGTCGGGCTTTCGAGCCTTTTCTTCCCCGGTTTTTACAAATTATGGTTGGACATTCAGACCTTGCAGCCGAAAACCTCCGCTCCCTCTTTTGATCATACATTGTCAGGCATTCGCACCTACTTGCAGCCGAATACTTCCGCTCCACCTTTTAGTGATGTATGGTTGGCATTTGCACCTTTTCTTACCCTTTCTTACCCTACTGATTGCTTAAGATTAAGTTGTTTTTTCTCAAACTACAACATTTCCGCTTTTAGTGTTCTATGAGGCATTCACATATTTTTTTTCACCGTAATGAAGTCTTTAGTAAAAGGCGAAAGACTTGTACGTTATGAAGAGAAACCAGAGTACGATTATCCGTCACTGCGGGAGCAGGTCATCAGGCCAGTTGGCATAGCCACCTTCCCCATGGTGAGCTTTGCTTTGTTGAGACGCTTGCTCCCCCCCCCCCCCCCCCCCCCCTGCTCCTCGGCTGACCAAGTAGGAACAATCGGGCCCTATTCGATGGCTGCCTTGTCTTTTACTCTGTGCAAAAGACAAGGCAGCAACAAAAACACCACGGGAAAACCGTATTGAGGCTTTGTTCTGACCGCTCATTCGGTGTCGCGTTTCTTTCAAGCAATTCTCCCGGTTAGCCCGCACTCGGCTCGCTCCCAGAGCCGTGTTAAAGTCTACTTCGCATTCACTCTCTTTTCTCAGCAGACTCTTGGGATTTTAACAATAAAATGAATTCCTTCACTCAAACTATGTTAAAACTGCTTTGTCCTTCATATTTACCATGTCTTGAAAGATTTAAAGAAAAAAAACAACGTTGTACTTTGCAGTAAAAGAAATAGCAAATCTAAAGTTTCAGGAATCCGAGAATAAGCTTACTTTCATGAGTTCTTCACGATTTCGGATTTTGCTATAAAATGAATTCCTTCACTCAAACTATATTAAAACTGCTAAACCGCTAATCTGTTACATGTAAGGCAGATGTCAAATTCACCGAATTAGGATTATTCGGTATTCGGCCAATCGAGCTGTAGCAGCTTCGGTAAAAGAGTATAAGTTGAAGAGTTTGTGAATAAAGGTGTGCGCACACACAGTGAACTGTAGGAAAATAGGCAGGGAGCAATGCCGGCTGGGGTATATGTTCTTGTATGTTGTCTGACTGTTTGATTTGAATGTGTTGTGTAAGTGTCCTGTTGAATGTTACATGTTTGGGCTTTGACACGCTTCACTGTGGTTGTTAACTGTGTGGTGTGTCCTGAAATGTTATATGTTTGGGCTGTGTGACATGCTTAATGCTTGTCAGTAGCTACCCACTTATTCATATATAGCAACTGACAACGTAAGAAGTCCGGACATACTTTGATAGAGTAGTTGTAGAAGTATCCTTATTGATAATAGATAAACTAATTCATAGTGATAGAACAGTAGATGAACAGGTGCCTGCACATGTCTCACGAAAATAAAATGGATGTATGATTGCTGACGGCAGAGCAATACTGCCAAACTTATGAGTTCTTGTGGCAAACTTGATTCAGTGTCTTGACGTGTATACGCTGTTTCGCTGACTTGATTGTCACAAGAAACAAAGTGTGTTTGATAAGATCCGACCATTTTATTACGGGAGGATCAGTATGTATGGATTTTGATGTGACTGATAAACCCATTCGTATCTTAAGCACAATCTAATACGTGAGACAACGCCCTGGCACACGATAAAAAAAAAAAGAGAGAGCGGTTTTGTGTCCCCACAGTCCATAATGTAGAAAAGAGAGAGAAAAGCCTTTCTGATTTGGTGTGTGTGCTCATAGTGCAGAGTGTAGAGAAAAGAAAGCCGTTTTGGTGTCACGGGTGTTGTGACTTACACACACACATTTCTAAATTGAGAAAGGAAATTATTTTAGAGGAAGCACTAGAGTTTAGATCCCACATTTGTTGATAGGCATTCATTTATTTCTTCACTTCTGATAAAAATGATAAGACTGACCTAAAGAATTGGAGGCCCATCACACTTTTAAACTTTGACTGTAAACTTTTTAGCAAGGTTTTAACGACACGGATGTCCTCTGTTTTAGAGGAGGTAATTCACCCAGACCAGGCTTGTGCCATCTCAGAGAGACAACTCACCGACAGCCTCGTACTGATTCGAGACATCATTGATTACGCTAGAGACAGAAACACCCGGCTTGTCATCTTAAATTTAGACTTTGAAAAAGCTTTTGATCGGGTCTCGCATCAATATCTCTTTCAGGTGTTACAGCCATCGAATAGGGCCCGATTGTTCCTACTTGGTGAGATTTGCTTGGTTGAGACGCTTGCTCCCCCCCCTTGCTCCTCGGCTGACCAAGTAGGAACAATCGGGCCCTATTCGATGGCTGCCTTGTCTTTTACTCTGTGCAAAAGACAAGGCAGCCATAAACACCGCTCCCGCTATTGATTGTGTACAGTCGGGTATTTTAACCTTTTCTTACCCGCTTTTTACCAACTATGGTTGGACATTCACACCTTCTTACAGCAGAACACCTCCGCTCCCTGTTTTGATTATGTATGGTTTGACATTCGCACCTTCTCTCACCTGCCTTTTACTATGGTCGGCCATTCACAGCTTCCTCTCCACCATACTTGTATGGTGGGATATTCACACCCACTTGCATCCGAAGACCTCCGCCCCCACTTTTGTTGATATTTAGTCGGTCATTCGCACCTTACCCGCTTTTGGCAAACTATGGCCTTCTTGCAGCCAAAAACCCTCTGATCTCGCTTTTGATGATGTAAGGTTGGGCATTCAGACCTTGCTTCACCTGCTTTTCACCAAATATAGTCGGACATTCACACCCACTTGCATCCGAAGACCTCCGCCCCAAATTTTGTTGATATTTAGTCGGACATTCGCACCTTAACCGCTTTTGGCAAACTATGGCCTTCTTGCAGCCAAACACCTCTGATCTCGCTTTTGATGATGTAAGGTTGGGCATTCAGACCTTGCTTCACCTGCTTTTCACCAAATATAGACGGACATTCACACCTTCTTGCAGCCGAACACTTCCGCTCCACCTTTTAGTGTTCTATCACACCTTTTTTTCACCGCATTTTATACATTATGGTTGGAAATTTTCAACCACTCTCATCCGAAGACCTCTCCTCCGGCTTTTCTTAATATATTTTAACTTTAGTCGGACATTCAAACCTTCTTGCAGCTGAACCACCTCCGCTCCCTGTTTTGATCATATATGGTCTGGCAATACTACCTTTTCTTACCCGTTTGTGAGTAATTATGGCTGGACATTCACACCTACTTGCAGCCGAACACAACCTCTCTCGCTTTTGATGATGTATGGACCGGCATTCTTACCTTTTCTAACACATTTTTCAGCAATTATGGTCGGAGATTCACACCTACTCACAGCCGAACAACTCCGCTCCCGCATTTGATGATGTATAGTCGGGCATTCTCACCCTTTCTCATCAGCTTTTTGCAAATTATGATCTGAAATTCACACCTACTTGCAGTCGAACAGCTCTGCTCCCGCTTTTGATTATGTATGGTTGGATATTCGAACCTTTTCTTAACTGCTTTTTACATATTTTGGTTGGACGTTCACACCTTCTTGTAGCCGAACACTTCCACTCCTGCTTTTGATGATGTATGGTTGGGCATTCACACCTTTTTTTTGCCCATTTTTCAGGAATTATGGGTGGACATTCACACCTTGCAGCTGAACACCTCCTATCCTACTTATGATCATGTGTGGTTTGATTTTCGAAAAGTTTCTTTCATGTTTTCTAGCAATTATTGATGGACATGTAGACCTTCTTGCAGCTGAACACCTCCGCTCCCGCTTTTGATCATATATGGTCTGGCAATACTACCTTTTCTTACCCGTTTGTGAGTAATTATGGCTGGACATTCACACCTACTTGCAGCCGAACACAACCTCTCTCGCTTTTGATGATGTATGGACCGGCATTGTTACCTTTTCTAACACATTTTTCAGCAATTATGGTCAGAGATTCACACCTACTCACAGCCGAACAACTCCGCTCCCGCATTTGATGGTGTATAGTCGGGCATTCTCACCCTTTCTCATCAGCTTTTTGCAAATTATGATCTGACATTCACACCTACTTGCAGTCGAACAGCTCTGCTCCCGCTTTTGATTATGTATGGTTGGATATTCGAACCTTTTCTTAACTGCTTTTTACAAACTTTGGTTGGACGTTCACACCTTCTTGTAGCCGAACACATGCACTCCTGCTTTTGATGATGTATGGTTGGGCATTCACACCTTTTTTTTACCAATTTTTCAGGTATTATGGGTGGACATTCACACCTTCTTGCAGCTGAACACCTCCTCTCCCACTTATGATCATGTGTGGTTTGATTTTCGAAAATTTTCTTTCATGTTTTCTAGCAATTATTGATGGACATTTAGACCTTCTTGCAGCTGAACACCACCTCTCCCGATTTTGATTATGTATGGACCGGCATTTTTACCTTTTCTAACACATTTTTCAGCAATTATGGTTGGAGATTCACACCTACTCACAGCCGAACAACTCCGCTACCGCATTTGATGGTGTATAGTCGGGCATTCTCACCCTTTCTCATCAGCTTTTTGCAAATTATGATCTGACATTCACACCTACTTGCAGTCAAACAGCTCTGCTCCCGCTTTTGATTATGTATGGTTGGATATTCGAACCTTTTCTTAACTGCTTTTTACAAACTTTGGTCGGACGTTCACAATATCTTGCAGCCGAACACCTCCGCTTCCGCTTTTGATGGTGTATATTCGGGCATACGAACCTTTTCTTACCCGCTTTTTACAAACCAAGGTCGGACTTTCACACCTTCTCTTAGCTGAACAACTCCGCTCCCTCTTTTGATTGTGTACAGTCGGGTAATTTAACCTTTTCTTACCCGCTTTTTACCAACTATGGTTGGACATTCACACCTTCTTACAGCAGAACACCTCCGCTCCCTGTTTTGTTTATGTATGGTTTGACATTCGCACCTTCTCTCACCCGCCTTTTACTATGGTCGGCCATTCACAGCTTCCTCTCCACCATACTTGTATGGTGGGATATTCACACCCACTTGCATCCGAAGACCTCCGCCCCCACTTTTGTTGATATTTAGTCGGTCATTCGCACCTTACCCGCTTTTGGCAAACTATGGCCTTCTTGCAGCCAAACACCTCTGATCTCGCTTTTGATGATGTAAGGTTGGGCATTCAGACCTTGCTTCACCTGCTTTACACCAAATATAGTCGGACATTCACACCCACTTGCATCCGAAGACCTCCGCCCCAAATTTTGTTGATATTTAGTCGGACATTCGCACCTTACCCGCTTTTGGCAAACTATGGCCTTCTTGCAGCCAAACACCTCTGATCTCGCTTTTGATGATGTAAGGTTGGGCATTCAGACCTTGCTTCACCTGCTTTTCACCAAATATAGTCGGACATTCACACCTTCTTGCAGCCGAACACTTCCGCTTTTAGTGTTCTATGAGGCATTCACATATTTTTTTTCACCGTATTTTATAGATTATGGTTGGAAATTCTCACCCACTCTCATCCGAAGACCTCTCCTCCCGCTTTTGTTAATATATAGTCGGGCATTCGAACCTTTTCTTACCCGCTTTTTACAAATTATGGTTGAACATTCACACCTACTTGCAGCTGAATACTTCCGCTCCACCTTTTAGGTATGTATGGTTGGCATTTGCACCTCTTTTTATACTGATTGCTGAAGATTAAGGTGTTCTTTCTCAAACTACAATTTTTTTTTAATTGTTGAAACTTGATTTGAAGTGGATAAATAAGGAGGACAAACAGTTTTAAGTCAGGCTGATAGAAGGAATTAATTTTATAGCAAAATCTGTATTTCGTCATATGTCGAGAGATGCTTATTGCTGAAGAAGTTCTTTCTCATTCTACAAAGTACAACGGTGTTTATCGTTGAAACTTGATTAGACCTGAATAAATATGAAGGACAAAGCAGTCTTAACTTGGTTTGAGTTAATGAATTCGTTTTATAGGAGAATCCGAATTCGTGCATAACTCATAAAATAGAGCTTATTTTCGGATTCCTGAAGAATGAGTCTGGTTCTTTCTCATAATACAAAGTTTGTTGTTTATTGTTGAAACTTCATCAGAAGTGAAGAAATAAATGAATGCCTATCAACAAATGTGGGATCTAAACTCTAGTGCTTCCTCTAAAATAATTTCCTTTCTCAATTTAGAAATGTGTGTGTGTAAGTCACAACACCCGTGACACCAAAACGGCTTTCTTTTCTCTACACTCTGCACTGTGAGCACACACACCAAATCAGAAAGGCTTTTTTCTCTCTTTTCTACATTATGGACTGTGGGGACACAAAACCGCTCTCTCTCTTTTTTTTTTTTTATCGTGTGCCAGGGCGTTGTCTCACGTATTAGATTATGCTTAAGATACGAATGGGTTTATCAGTCACATCAGAATCCATACATACTGATCCTCCCGTAATAAAATGGTCGGATCTTATCAAACACACTTTGTTTCTTGTGACAATCAAGTCAGCGAAACAGCGTATACACGTCAAGACACTGAATCAAGTTTGCCACAAGAACTCATAAGTTTGGCAGTATTGCTCTGCCGTCAGCAATCATACACCCATTTTATTTTCGTGAGACATGTGCAAGCACCTGTTCATCTACTGTTCTATCACTATGAATTAGTGATCTATTATCAATAAGGATACTTCTACAACTACTATCAAAGTATGTCCGGACTTCTTATGTTGTCAGTTGCTATATATGAATAAGTGGGTAGCTACTGACAAGCATTAAGCATGTCACACAGCCCAAACATATAACATTTCAGGACACACCACACAGTTAACAACCACAGTGAAGCGTGTCAAAGCCCAAACATGTAACATTCAACAGGACACTTACACAACACATTCAAATCAAACAGTCAGACAACATACAAGAACATCCAGCCGGCATTGCTCCCTGCCTATTTTCGTACAGCACACTATGTGTGCACACACCTTTATTCACAAACTCTTCAACTTATACTCTTTTACCGAAGCTGCTACAGCTCGATTGGCCGAATACCCTTTGATCCTATTTCGGTGAATTTGACATCTGCCTTACATATAACAGATTAGCGGTTTAGCAGTTTTAATTTAGTATGAGTGAAGGAATTCATTTTATAGCAAAATCCGAAATCGTGAAGAACTCATGAAAGTAAGCTTATTCTCGGATTCCTGAAACTTTACATTTGCTCTTTCTTTTACTGCAAAGTACAACGTTGTTTTTTTTGTTTAAATCTTTCTAGACATGGTAAATATTAAGGACAAAGCAGTTTTCACATAGTTTGAGTGAAGGAATTCATTTTATAGATAAAATCCCAAGAGTCTGCTGAGAAAAGAGTGTGAATGCGAAGTAGACTTTAACACGGCTATGGGAGCGAGCCGAGTGTGGGCTAACCGGGAGAATTGCTTGAAAGAAACGCGACACCGAATGAGCGATCAGAACAAAGCCTCAATACGGGATTCTCGTGGTGTTTTTGTTGCTGCCTTGTCTTTTGCACAGAGTAAAAGACAAGGCAGCCATCGAATAGGGCCCGATTGTTCCTACTTGGTCAGCCGAGGAGCAAGGGGGGGGGGGCAAGCGTCTCAACCAAGCAAAGCTCACCATGGGGAAGGTGGCTATGCCAACTAGCCTGATGCCCTGCTCCCGCAGTGACGGATAATCGTACTCTGGTTTCTCTTCATAACGTACAAGTCTTTCGCCTTTTACTAAAGATTTCTGTGGAGAGCAGCACTAATGAGTTGTTTCTATTTTTGGCAGGCTTTACCTTTGCGGGTGAAGCCCTTTCTGTCTGTGCAAAAGAAATCTTCTTACTGTGCAGAGTGACTTCTCTGAGTAGAGTCGCCTTACTTGTTGCGATTGTGCCGATGTTCGAAGCTGGAGTGCAAAGTTGTTGCTTGAATGGTGCTTGCTGGAGCGTGCGGGAGTGCAAAGTTATACCATTTAAAAGGGCTGAAGAGTGCTCAGTGCAGCGGGTGGGCGACACTCTGGCCACCTTGAAAACCGAGGTTACATCCACTACCAGGGGCAGCCCAAGTTCTGCCGCAAGTGTGGTGAGCATGGACACCTGGTTGAGGCTTGTACCAAGGTGTTATGTGGGAAGAGCAGAGAAATTGGGCAAACTTTTGGAGAGTGTCCAAATGGCAGGAAATGTAATCTCTGTGGAGAATTAAATCACCTCTTCAGAGATTGCCCTAAATCTTTTGCCAACAAATTAAAGACGGTAAAGCCACAGTCAAGCCAACAAAGAGAAGAACCAAAGGTGGCAGTTGGTGAACAAAGTGAAGAGGTTGACCCAATAAATTCAAACTTCCCGCCAAAAGCTTGGATTAGAAGTGAGGAGCAAAAAGGGGAGGGGCCTGTAGAGGCCTCACCACTCAGTGTTGAAGTCTGTGAGAATTCACAGGCAGAGGGTGGAGCTACGCTAAATGAGGAGGAAGAGCAGACAGGTGAGTCTAGTGAAGATACTCACCTCCCCGAAGGTCAACAGCCGAAGAGGACGGCATCTGAGCCTCTGATTCCCCAGTGGTATCAGAGAAGAGGGGAAGGGTTAGGTCCCTTTCAGACAGTTCTTCAGTGGAAGAACCTAGTCTTCCCCTCCGACTCACCAAATGAGGTCTCCTTTTTAACTTCAGCTCTGCAATCAACCCCCAGGGACTCAAAGTTAAATGCAACATTGCGTCAGAGGCCAACACCGAGAGTCCGAAAAGGAAATATAGATCACCCTACTCACTTTTCACCTAAAGAAATGAAGGAAGAGCTAGTTTCCCAAGAAATAACCTGTGTGTAATTTGTTTTGATAACTTAGAAAAACGAAAATGACATACCTACTTTCCTTTATGCTTTTAATGGTTCTCACCTTCTCAACACTAAATGTGAGAAGTGTGAAATCAAAGACAAGAGCCCAGAGTATTTTATCCTTCTTAGACTCCATAAAATCAGATGTGTTTTTAATACAAGAATGTGGACTACCTTTTTTAAAAAACCATAGACAATGGGAGGAAATGTGGCCCCATTTATTGATATGGAGTGGCTCAAATCAAAATAAAAATGATGGTGTGGCCATTCTAATTAAAAATCCGCATGTTCTGGTGAAAGGTAGCACAGTGGTGAGAGACGGACGGGCACTTTTAGCACACTTGAATTTTATGGGGCAAGACTTTAACCTCTTAAATATTTATGGTTTCAATGGAAAAAATGAAAGGTATGACCTTTTAGAAGATATACAGCTTTACATGCTAGGGCAAGTACCTTTAGTTGTAGGAGGGGATTTTAACTGTATCTTGAGCAGGAAAGATAGAAAAAGAGCAGGGGTAGATTTTAAAGTGGATAAGACTTCGATTTTACTTCAGGGCATATGCAGGGATTTTAAGCTTACTGACTGTTTTAAAACCATGCATCCCAGAGAGGAGGGCTTCACCTGGTTTAGTCATGATGGCACCAGAGCCTCTCGCATTGATTATTTCTTTACTAGAGATTGCCCACCCACTGATGTTAGATTAACCCCTGTTTTCTTTTCAGACCACCTTATGCTCTCCTGCACCCTTTCACCCCCTTCTGGTGTGACGGTAGGAAGTGGTCTGTGGAAACTCAACTGTTCCCTGTTGGAGGATGAAATCATAGTCAGTCAGTACAGGGAATGTTATAAAGAGTGGCAGACCCTTCAAGACCTCTACGAAACACATGCACAATGGTGGGAAATGGTGAAGGAAACGACCCAGACTTTTTTTAAACAGCAAGGTAAACGTAAAAAAAGGAAAGAGAATAGATGTATGATGGGACTACATAAACGCTTACAGCGCTACTTTAAACTAAATCAGTGTGGCATAGACTTTAAAGAAGAAATCAAAGATGTCAAAAAGGAAATGTCAGTTTTAGCAGAAATAAAGAGTAAAGGAATTTTTGTAAGAAGCAGGGAGCAGGAAATTGAGGAAGGTGAAAAAGAAAGAAAGTTATAAATAAAAAGGAGTGTAATCAAAATCTAAAAAGAGAAGATGGGTTTTTAACAAAATCCACACAAGAGATGATTGAAACTGTACATACCTTTTATAGTAACATGTACAAAGAGAAACCAGTGGACTTGGAAACATCGGCAGAAATCTTAAAATTCGTTGACAAAACCGTAAAAGAGAATGTGCACTTGACACAGAATTTTACTGCTTTAGAGTTAAAAAAATGCCTAACAGGTTTTAAGAGAAGTCGAGCTCCGGGTTTAGACGGGCTTCCTGCAGAATTCTATCTGACCTATTGGGACCTTTTATCATCAGACATTTTAGATGTTTTTAAAGATTTTGAAAAACTCGACCGACTGCCTGACAGTTTTAGAGTGGGAATAGTGACTCTACTTTATAAAAAAATGATAAGACTGACCTAAAGAATTGGAGGCCCATCACACTTTTAAACTTTGACTGTAAACTTTTTAGCAAGGTTTTAGCGACACGGATGTCCTCTGTTTTAGAGGAGGTAATTCACCCAGACCAAGCTTGTGCCATCTCAGGGAGACAACTCACCGACAGCCTCGTACTGATTCGAGACATCATTGATTACGCTAGAGACAGAAACACCCGGCTTGTCATCTTAAATTTAGACTTTGAAAAAGCATTTGATCGGGTCTCGCATCAATATCTCTTTCAGGTGTTGCAGCCATCGAAAAGGGCCCGATTGTTCCTACTTGGTGAGCTTTGCTTGGTTGAGACGCTTGCCCCCCCCCCCTACTCCTCGGCTGACCAAGTAGAAACAATCTATTCGATGGCTGCCTTGTCTTTTAGGTAAAGCCTGCCAAAAATAGAAACAACTCATTAGTGCTGCTCTCCACAGAAATCTTTAGTAAAAGGCGAAAGACTTGTACGTTATGAAGAGAAACCAGAGTACGATTATCCGTCACTGCGGGAGCAGGGCATCAGGCTAGTTGGCATAGCCACCTTCCCCATGGTGAGCTTTGCTTGGTTGAGACGCTTGCTCCCCCCCCCCTTGCTCCTCGGCTGACCAACTAGGAACAATCGGGCCCTATTCGATGGCTGCCTTGTCTTTTACTCTGTGCAAAAGACAAGGCAGCCACAAACACCACGGGAACACCGTATTGAGGCTTTGTTCTGACCACTCATTCGGTCTCGCGTTTCTTTCAAGCAATTCACCCGGTTAGCCCGCACTCGGCTCGCTCCCAGAGCCGTGTTAAAGTCTACTTCGCATTCACTCTCTTTTCTCAGCAGATTAAAAGAAAGTTTCATCTTGGGCTCCCTGAAACTTCCATCCTGCACCGCTGTTTGCTTTTTCACAAGAGCAGAGGAGAGCGCACCGTTCCCAGCGGCACTGCAGTACCGGGTCGAGGCTTGGAGTGAACGGAGCAAGCTTCTTTTTCAACTCCTATTCTTAAAAATCCATTTAATATGTTGTCCTCGTATAGAGGACATATTAAACTGATAAGAACAGATACTACACTTGATCTTAGCCAAAAGGCAGAGAAGCGATAACTGTCCACTGTTTCAGGTCCGAGGGCCCTTGCTGGCACAATGCGCACTTGTAGCAGTGTTCTTTTTATGGCCATAGGTGGCCAGAGTGTCACGTTGCACCTCCGCCCACCCGCTGCACTGAGCACTCTTCAGCCCTTTTAAATGGTATAACTTTGCACTCCCGCATGCTCCAGCAAGCACCATTCAAGCAACAACTTTGCACTCCAGCTTCGAACATCGGCACAATCGCAACAAGTAAGGCGACTCTACTCAGAGAAGTCACTCTGCACAGTAAGAATATTTCTTTTGCACAGACAGAAAGGGCTTCACCCGCAAAGGTAAAGCCTGCCAAAAATAGAAACAACTCATTAGTGCTGCTCTCCACAGAAATCTTTAGTAAAAGGCGAAAGACTTGTACGTTATGAAGAGAAACCAGAGTACGATTATCCGTCACTGCGGGAGCAGGGCATCAGGCTAGTTGGCATAGCCACCTTCCCCATGGTGAGCTTTGCTTGGTTGAGACGCTTGCTCCCCCCCCCCTTGCTCCTCGGCTGACCAACTAGGAACAATCGGGCCCTATTCGATGGCTGCCTTTTCTTTTACTCTGTGCAAAAGACAAGGCAGCAACAAAAACACCACGAGAATCCCGTATTGAGGCTTTGTTCTGATCGCTCATTCGGTGTCGCGTTTCTTTCAAGCAATTCTCCCGGTTAGCCCACACTCGGCTCGCTCCCATAGCCGTGTTAAAGTCTACTTCGCATTCACTCTCTTTTCTCAGCAGACTCTTGGGATTTTATCTATAAAATGAATTCCTTCACTCAAACTATGTGAAAACTGCTTTGTCCTTAATATTTACCATGTCTAGAAAGATTTAAACAAAAAAAACAACGTTGTACTTTGCAGTAAAAGAAAGAGCAAATCTAAAGTTTCAGGAATCCGAGAATAAGCTTACTTTCATGAGTTCTTCACGATTTCGGATTTTGCTATAAAATGAATTCCTTCACTCAAACTAAATTAAAACTGCTAAACCGCTAATCTGTTATATGTAAGGCAGATGTCAAATTCACCGAAATAGGATCAAAGGGTATTCGGCCAATCGAGCTGTAGCAGCTTCGGTAAAAGAGTATAAGTTTAAGAGTTTGTGAATAAAGGTGTGCGCACACATAGTGTGCTGTACGAAAATAGGCAGGGAGCAATGCCGGCTGGGGTATATGTTCTTGTATGTTGTCTGACTGTTTGATTTGAATGTGTTGTGTAAGTGTCCTGTTGAATGTTACATGTTTGGGCTTTGACACGCTTCACTGTGGTTGTTAACTGTGTGGTGTGTCCTGAAATGTTATATGTTTGGGCTGTGTGACATGCTTAATGCTTGTCAGTAGCTACCCACTTATTCATATATAGCAACTGACAACATAAGAAGTCCGGACATACTTTGATAGTAGTTGTAGAAGTATCCTTATTGATAATAGATCACTAATTCATAGTGATAGAACAGTAGATGAACAGGTGCTAGCACATGTCTCACGAAAATAAAATGGGTGTATGATTGCTGACGGCAGAGCAATACTGCCAAACTTATGAGTTCTTGTGGCAAACTTGATTCAGTGTCTTGACGTGTATACGCTGTTTCGCTGACTTGATTGTCACAAGAAACAAAGTGTGTTTGATAAGATCCGACCATTTTATTACGGGAGGATCAGTATGTATGGATTCTGATGTGACTGATAAACCCATTCATATCTTAAGTAAAAAGCAGTTAAGAAAAGGTTCGAATATCCAACCAAACATAATCAAAAGTGGGAGCAGAGCTTTTCGACTGCAAGTAGGTGTGAATGTCAGATCATAATTTGCAAAAAGCTGATGAGAAAGGGTGAGAATGCCCGACTATACATCATCAAATGCGGGAGCGGAGTTGTTTGGCTGTGAGTAGGTGTGAATCTCCGACCATAATTGCTGAAAAATGTGTTAGAAAAGTTAAAAATGCCGGTCCATACATCATCAAAAGCGAGAGGGGTTGTGTTCGGCTGCAAGTAGGTGTGAATGTCCAGCCATAATTACTCACAAACGGGTAAGAAAAGGTAGTATTGCCAGACCATATATGATCAAAACAGGGAGCGGAGGTGGTTCAGCTGCAAGAAGGTTTGAATGTCCGACTAAAGTTCAAATATATTAAAGAAAGCGGGAGGAGAGGTCTTCGGATGAGAGTGGTTGAAAATTTCCGACCATAATGTATAAAATGCGGTGAAAAAAAGGTGTGATAGAACACTAAAAGGTGGAGCGGAAGTGTTCGGCTGCAAGAAGGTGTGAATGTCCGACTATATTTGGTGAAAAGCAGGTGAAGCAAGGTCTGAATGCCAAACCTTACATCATCAAATGCGAGATCAGAGGTGTTTGGCTGCAAGAAGGCCATAGTTTGCCAAAAGCGGGTAAGGTGCGAATGTCCGACTAAATATCAAAAAAATTTGGGGCAGAGGTCTTCGGATGCAAGTGGGTGTGAATATCCAACCATACAAGTATGGTGGAGAGGAAGCTGTGAATAGCCGACCATAGTTTGGAAAAAGCGGGTAAGAAAAGGTTTGAATACACGAACATACACCATCAAAAGAGGGAGCGGAGGTGTTCCGCTGTACGAAGTTGTGAATGTCCGACCATAGTTGGTAAAAAGCGGGTAAGAAAAGGTTAAAATACCCGACTGTACACAATCAATAGCGGGAGCGGATGTGTTCGGCTACAAGAAGGTGTGAAAGTCCGACCATGGTTTGTAAAAAGCGGGTAAGAAAAGGTGCGAATGTCCGACAATGTATGATCAAAAGAGAGAGCGGAGGTTTTCGGATACAAGAAGGTTTGAATGTCCCACCATAGTTTGTAAAAAGCGGGTAAGAAAAGGTTCGAATGCCCGACTATACACCATCAAAAGCGGGAGCAGAGGTGTTCCGCTGTAAGACGGTGTGAATGTCCGACCATAGTTGGTAAAAAGCGGGTAAGAAAAGGTTAAAATACCCGACTGTACACAATCAATAGCAGGAGCGGAGTTGTTCGGCTACAAGAAGGTGTGAAAGTCCGACCATGGTTTGTAAAAACCGGGAAGAAAAGAATCGAAAGCCCGACTATACACCATCAAAAAGAAGGTTTGAATGTCCATTAATAATTGCTTTAAAACAAGAAAGTAAATTTTCGAATATCAAACCGTACATGATCATAAGCGGGAGAGGAGGTGTTCCGCTGTAAGACGGTGTGAATGTCCGACCATAGTTGGTAAAAAGCGGATAAGAAAAGGTTAAAATACCCGACTGTACACAATCAATAGCGGGAGCGGAGTTGTTCAGCTAAGAGAAGGTGTGAAAGTCCGACCATGGTTTGTAAAAAGCGGGTAAGAAAAGGTTTGTATGCCCGAATATACACTATCAAAACCGGAAGTGTAGGTGTTCGGCTGCAAGAAGGTGTGAACGTCCGACCAAAGTTTGTAAAAAAGCAGTTAAGAAAAGGTTCGAATATCTAACCAAACATAATCAAAAGCGGGAGCAGAGCTGTTCGACTGCAAGTAGGTGTGAATGTCAGAGAATAATTTGCAAAAAGCTGATGAGAAAGGGTGAGAAATCCCGACTATACACCATCAAATGAGGTAGCGGAGTTGTTCGGCTGTGAGTAGGTGTGATTCTCCAACCATAATTGCTGAAAAATGTGTTAGAAAAGGTAAGAATGCCGGTCCATACATCATCAAAAGCGGGAGAGGTGGTGTTCGGCTACAAGTAGGTGTGAATGTCCATTAATAATTGCTTTAAAACATGAAAAAAAAATTTCGAATATCAAACCTTACATGATCATTAGCGGGAGAGGAGGTGTTCAGCTGCAAGAAGATGTGAATATCCACCTATAATTAATGAAAAATGGGTAGGAAAAGATGCGAATGTCCAACCATAAATCATCAAAAGCAGGAGTGGAGTTGTTCAGCTACAAGAAGGTATGAAAGTCCAACCATGGTTTGTAAAAAGCGGGTAAGAGAAGGTTCGAATACCCGAATATATACCATCAAAAGCGGAAGCGGGGGTGTTCGGCTGCAAGAAGGTGTGAACGTCCGACCAAAGTTTGTAAAAAGCAGTTAAGAAAAGGTTTGAATATCCAACCGAACATAATCAAAAGCGGGAGCAGAGCTGTTAGACTGCAAGTAGGTGTGAATGTCAGATCATAATTGCTGAAAAATGTGATAGAAAAGACTAGAATGCCGGACAATACATCATCAAAAGCGGGAGAGGTGGTTTTTCGGCTGCAAGTAGGTGTGAATGTCCAGCCATAATTACTCACAAACGGGGGAAGAAAAGGTAGTATTTCCAGACCACACATGATCAAAACAGGGAATGGAGGTGGTTCAGCTGCAAGGTGTGAATGTCTGACTAAAGTTTGTAAAAACCGTGTAAGACAAGGGGCGAATGCCCGACAATGTATGATCAAAAGAGGGAGCGGAGGTTTTCGGCTGCAAGGTCTGAATGTCCAACCATAATTTGTAAAAATCGGGGAAGAAAAGGCTCGAAAGCCCGACTATACACCATCAAAAGCGGGAGCAGAGGTGTTCAGGTGCAAGAAGGTCTGAATGTCCGACCAATAATTACTGAAAAATGGGTAAGAAAAGGTGCGAATGCCAAATCATACATCATCAAAAGCAGGAGCGGATGTGTTCGGCTACAAGAAGGTTTGAATGTCCAACCATAGTAAGTAATAGGTTGGTAAGAAAAGGCTTGAATGCCCGAATATACACCATCAAAAGCGGAAGCGGAGGTGTTCGGCTGCAAGACGGTGTGAACGTCCGACCAAAGTTTGTAAAAAGCATTAAGAAAATGTTCGAATATCCAACCAAACATAATCAAAAGCGGGAGCAGAGCTGTTCGACTTCAAGTAGGTGTGAATATCAGATCATAATTTGCAAAAAGCTGATGAGAAAGGGTGAGAATGCCCGACTATACACTATCAAATGTGGGAGCGGAGGTGTTCGTCTGTGAGTAGGTGTGAATGTCCGACCATAATTGCTGAAAAATGTGTTAGAAAAGGTAAGAATGCCGGACCATATATCATCAAAAGCGGGAGAGGTTGTGTTCGGCTGCAAGAAGGTGTGAATGTCCAGCCATAATTACTCACAAACGGGTAAGAAAAGGTACTATTGCCAGACCATATATGATCAAAACAGGGAGCGGAGGTGGTTCAGCTGCAAGAAGGTTTGAATATCCGACTAAAGTTTGTAAAAAGCGGGTAAGACAAGGTGTGAATGCCCGACAATGTATGATCAAAAGAGGAGCGGAGGTTTTCGGCTGCAAGAAGGTCTGAATGTCCACCCATAATTACTGAAAAATGGGTAAGAAAAGGTGCGAAAGCCCAACCGCACATGATCATAAGTGGATGAGAAGGTGTTCGACTGTAAGTAGGTGTGAATGTAAGATCATGATTTGTAAAAAGCGGGTAAGAAAAGGTAAGAATGCCCAACCATAAATTATCAAAAGCGGCAGCAGTATCGGCTGGTATTTATCAATGTCTAGATAGATTTCAACAAAAAACAACGTTGTACTTTGCAGTAAAAGAAAGTGCAAATCAAAAGTTTTAGGAATCCGAGAATAAGCTTATTTTCATGAGTTCTGCACGATTTCGGATTTTATGTATAAAATGAATTTCTTCACGCAAACTAAGTTAACACTGCTTTGTCCTTCATATGTACCCATTTCTACATATATTTCAAGCATAAACTTCCTCATATTTCCCTGAATGAGAAAGAGCCACACTTGTGATTAAGCCATACCTCCCTTTTGAGGAGTTCTGCATGATTTGGGATTTTATCTATAAAATTAATTCCTTCACTCAAACTATGTTAAAACGGCTTTTACCTTCATATATATCAATGTTTCGATAGATTTAAACAAAAAAAACAACGTTGTACTTTGCAATAAAAGAAAGAGCAAATCAAAAGTTTTAGGAATCCGAGAATAAGCTTATTTTCATGAGTTCTGCACGATTTCGGATTTTATGTATAAAATGAATTAATTCACTCAAACCAAGTTAAAACTGCTTTTTCCTTCATATTTATCAATGTCTAGATCGACTTCAACAAAGAACAACATTGCATTTTGCAGTAGAAGAAAGAGCAAAACTGAAGGATCAGGAATCCGAGAATAAGATTCTTTTCATACGTTCTGCATGATTTGGGATTTTATGTATAAAATGAATTCCTTCACTCAAACTAAGTTAACACTGCTTTGTTCTTCATATGTACCCATTTCTATATATATTTCAAGCATAAACTTCCTCATACTACCGTGAATGAGAAAGAACCACACTTGTGATTAAGCCATACGCCCCTTTTGAGGAGTTCTGCATGATTTGGGATTTTATCTATAAAATTAATTCCTTCACTCAAACTATGTTAAAACGGCTTTTACCTTCATATTTATCAATGTCTCGATAGATTTAAACAAAAAAACAACGTTGTACTTTGCAATAAAAGAAAGAGCAAATCAAAAGTTTTAGGAATCCGAGAATAAGCTTATTTTCATGTGTTCTGCACGATTTCGGATTTTATATATAAAATGAATTCATTCACTCAAACCAAGTTAAAACTGCTTTTTCCTTCATATTTATCAATGTCTAGATCGACTTCAACAAAGAACAACATTGCATTTTGCAGTAGAAGAAAGAGCAAAACTGAAGGATCAGGAATCCGAGAATAAGCTTATTTTCTTATGGGCAAGTGGGAACTGCTTTGTCCTTCATATTTATCAATGTGTAGATGGATTTCAACTTCTTCTACTGCAAAGTCCAATGTTTTTCTTTGTTGAAGTCGATCTAGACATTGATGAATATGGAAGGACAAAGCAGTTTTAACTTGGTTTGAGCAAAGCAATTCATTTTATAGCAAAATCCGAAATCGTGCAGAACTCATGAAAGCAGGCCTATACTCGGATTCCTGAAACTTTAGATTTGCTCTTTTTTTTACTGCAAAGTACAACGTTGTTTTTTTGTTTAAATATTTCTAGACATGGTAAATATGAAGGACAAATCAGTTTTAACATAGTTTGAGTGAAGTAATGCATTTTATAAGCAAAATCCCAAATCATGCAGAACTCACGAAATGCTTTTTCTCGCTTTTCACTGCTTTTTACAAACTTTGGTCGGACGTTCACACCTTCTTGTATCCGAACACCTCCGCTTCCACTTTTGATGATGTATATTCGGGCATTCGAACCTTTTTTTACCCGCTTTTTAAAAACCATTGTCGGACTTTCACACCTTCTTGCAGCCGAACACCACCTCTCCCGCTTTTGATGATGTATGGTCCAGTATTCTTACCTTTTCTAACACATTTTTCAGCAATTATGGTCGGACATTCACACCTACTCACAGCTGGACACCTCCGCTCCCGCTTTTGATCATACAATGTCGGGACATCGCTCCTTGTCTTACCAGCTTTTTACAAACTTTAGTCGAACATTCACACCTTCTTGCAGCTGAACACCTCCACTCCCGCTTTTGATGATGTATAGTCGGGCTTTCGAGCCTTTTCTTACCCGGTTTTTACAAATTATGGTTGGACATTCAGACCTTGCAGCCGAACACCTCCGCTCTCTCTTTTGATCATACATTGTTGGGCATTCGCACCTTGTCTTACCCGCTTTTTACAAACTATAGTCAGACATTAACACCTTGCAGCTGAACCTCCGCTCCCTGTTTTGATCATGTATGGTCTGGCAATACTACCTTTTCTTCCCCCGTTTGTGAGTAATTATGGCTGGACATTCACACCTACTTGCAGTCGAACAGCTCTGCTCCCGCTTTTGATTATGTTTGGTTGGATATTCGAACCTTTTCTTAACTGCTTTTTACAAACCATGGTCGGACTTTCACACCTTCTTGTAGCCGAACAACTCCGCTCCCGCTATTGATTGTGTACAGTCGGGTATTTTAACCTTTTCTTACCCGCTTTTTACCAACTATGGTCGGACATTCACACGTCTTACAGCGGAACACCTCCGCTCCCGCTTTTTATGGTGTATAGTCGGGCATTCGAACCTTTTCTTACCCGCTATTTACAAACTATGGTAGGACATTCAAACCTTCGTGTATCCGAAAACCTCCGCTCTCTCTTTTGATCATACATTGTCGGACATTCGCACCTTTTCTTACCCGCTTTTTACAAACCATGGTCGGACTGTCACACCTTCTTGTAGCCGAACACATCCGCTCCCGCTATTGATTGTGTACAGTTGGGTATTTTAACCTTTTCTTACCCGCTTTTTACCAAGTATGGTTGGACATTCACACCTTCGTACAGCGGAACACCTCCGCTCCCTCTTTTGATGGTGTATGTTCGGGCATTCAAACCTTTTCTTACCCGCTTTTTCCAAACTATGGTCGGCTATTCACAGCTTCCTCTCCACCATACTTGTATGGTGGGATATTCACACCCACTTGCATCCGAAAACCTCCGCCCCAAATTTTGTTGATATTTAGTCGGACATTCGCATCTTAACCGCTTTTGGCAAACTATGGCCTTCTTGCAGCCTAACAACTCTGATCTTGCATTTGATGATGTAAGGTTGGGCATTCAGACCTTGCTTCACCTGCTTTTCACCAAATATAGTCGGACATTCACACCTTCTTGCAGCCGAACACTTCCGCTCCACCTTTTAGTGTTCTATCACACCTTTTTTTTCACCGCATTTTATACATTATGGTTGGAAATTTTCAACCACTTTCATCCGAAGACCTCTCCTCCCGCTTTTGTTAATATATTTGAACTTTAGTTTGACATTCAAACCTTCTTGCAGCTGAACCACCTCCGCTCCCTGTTTTGATCATATATGGTCTGGCAATACTACCTTTTCTTACCCGTTTGTGAGTAATTATGGCTGGACATTCACACCTACTTGCAGCCGAACACAACCTCTCTCGCTTTTGATGATGTATGGACCAGCATTTTTACCTTTTCTAACACATTTTTCAGCAATTATGGTCGGAGATTCACACCTACTCAAAGCCGAACAACTCCGCTCCCGCATTTGATGATGTATAGTCGGGCATTCTCACCCTTTCTATTCAGCTTTTTGCAAATTATGATCTGACATTCACACCTACTTGCAGTCGAACAGCTCTGCTCCCGCTTTTGATTATGTTTGGTTGGATATTCGAACCTTTTCTTAACTTCTTTTTACATATTTTGGTTGGACGTTCACACCTTCTTGTAGCCGAACACTTCCACTCCTGCTTTTGATGATGTATGGTTGGGCATTCACACCTTTTTTTTGCCCATTTTTCAGGAATTATGGGTGGACATTCACACCTTGCAGCTGAACACCTCCTATCCCACTTATGATCATGTGCGGTTTGATTTTCGAAAAGTTTCTTTCATGTTTTCTAGCAATTATTGATGGACATGTAGACCTTCTTGCAGCTGAACACCTCCGCTCCCGCTTTTGATCATACATTGTCAGGCATTCGCACCTTGTCTTACCCACTTTTTACAAACTTTAGTCGAACAGTCACACCTTTTTGCAGCCGAACACCACCTCTACCGCTTTTGATGATGTATGGTCCAGCATTCTTACCTTTTCTAACACATTCTTCAGCAATTATGGTCGGACATTCACACCTACTCAGAGCCGAACACCTCCACTCCCGCATTTGATGGTCTATAGTCGGGCATTCTACAGCGGAAAAGACTCATTGTTATGTTTGGTTAGATATTCAAACCTTTTCTTAACTGCTTTTTACAAACTTTGGTCGGACGTTCACAATATCTTGCAGCCGAACACCTCCGCTTCCGCTTTTGATGGTGTATATTCGGGCATACGAACCTTTTCTTACCCGCTTTTTACAAACCAAGGTCGGACTTTCACACCTTCTCTTAGCTGAACAACTCCGCTCCCTCTTTTGATTGTGTACAGTCGGGTAATTTAACCTTTTCTTACCCGCTTTTTACCATCTATGGTCGGACATTCACACCGTCTTACAGCGGAACACCTCCGCTCCCTCTTTTGATGATGTATGGTTAGGCATTCGCACCTTTTCTTACCCATTTTTCAGTAATTATGGGTAGACATTCACACCTTCTTGCAGCTGAACACCTCCTCTCCTGCTTATGATCATGTGCAGTTTGATATTCGAAAATTTTCTTTCATGTTTTCTAGCAATTATTGATGGACATTCAGACTGTCTTGAAGCTGAACACCGTCTTGAAGCTGAACACCTCCGCTCCCACTTTTGATGGTGTATAGTCGGGCTTTCGAGCCTTTTCTTCCCCGGTTTTTACAAATTATGGTTGGACATTCAGACCTTCTTGCAGCCGAAAACCTCCACTCCCTCTTTTGATCATACATTGTCGGGCATTCGCACCTTTTCTTACCCGCTTTTTACAAACCATGGTCGGACTTTCAACCTTCTTGTAGCCGAACAACTCCGCTCCCGCTATTGATTGTGTACAGTCGGGTATTTTAACCTTTTCTTACCCGCTTTTTACCAACTATTGTTGGACATTCACACCGTCTTACAGCGGAACACCTCCGCTCCCTCTTTTGATGGTGTATGTTCGGGCACTCGAACCTTTTCTTACCCGCTTTTTACAAACTATGGTCGGACATTCAAACCTTCTTGTAGCCGAACACATCCACTCCTGCTTTTGATGATGGGTATTCAAACCTACTTGTTGCCCGCTTTTCATTAATTATGGGTGGACATACACACCTTGTCGCAGCCAAACACCTCCGCTCCCTGTTTTGATCATGTATGATTGGACATTCGCACCTTTTCTCACCCGCTTTTTACTATGGTCGGCCATTCACAGCTTCCTCTCCACCATACTTGTATGGTGGGATATTCGCACCCACTTGCATCCGAAGACCTCCGCCCCCACTTTTGTTGATATTTAGTCGGTCATTCGCAGCTTACCCGCTTTTGGCAAACTATGGCCTTCTTGCAGCCAAACACCTCTGATCTCGTTTTTGATGATGTAAGGTTGGGCATTCAGACATTGCTTCACCTGCTTTTCACCAAATATAGTCGAACAGTCACACCTTCTTGCAGCCGAACACTTCTGCTCCACCTTTTAGTGTTCTATGGGGTATTCACACCTTTTTTTTCACCGCATTTTATTGATTATGGTTGGAAATTCTCACCCACTCTTATCCGAAGACCTCTCCTCCTGCTTTTGTTAATATATAGTCGGCCATTCAAACCTTTTCTTACCCGCTTTTTACAAATTATGGTCGAACATTCACACCTACTTGCAGCCGAACACCTCCGCTCCCGCTTTTGATGGTGTATAGTCGGGCTTTCGAGCCTTTTCTTCCCCGGTTTTTACAAATTATGGTTGTACATTCAGACCTTGCAGCCGAAAACCTCCGCTCCCTCATTTGATCATACATTGTCAGGCATTCGCACCTTGTCTTACCCGCTTTTTATAAACTTTAGTCAGACATTCACACCTTGCAGCTGAACCACCTCCGCTCCCTGTTTTGATAATGTATGGTCTGGCAATACTACCATTTCTTACCGGTTTGTGAGTAATTATGGCTGGACATTCACACCTACTTGCAGCCGAACAACACTTTTCCCGCTTTTGATGATGTATGGTCCGGCATTCTAGTCTTTTCCAACACATTTTTCAGCAATTATGGTTTGACATTCACAACTACTTACAGCCGAACACTTCCGCTCCCGCTTTTGATTATGTTTGGTTGGATATTCGAAACTTTTCTTCACTGCTTTTTACAAACTTTGGTCGGACATTCACACCTTCTTGCAGCCGAACACCTCCGCTTCCGCTTTTGATGGTATATATTCGGGCATTCGAACCTTTTCTTACCCGCTTTTTACAAACCATGGTCGGACTTTCACACCTTCTTGTAGCCGAACACCTCCGCTCCCTCTTTTGATGGTGTATGTTCGGGCATTCGAACCTTTTCTTACCCGCATTTTACGAACTATGGTCGGACATTCAAACCTTCTTTTAGCAAAACACATCCACTCCTGCTTTTGATGATGTATGGTTGAGCATTCGCACCTTTTCTTACCCATTTTTTACAAACTATGGTCGGACATTCACACCTTCTTGCAGCTGAACACCTCCTCTCCCGCTTATGATGATGTGTTGTTTGATATTCGAAAATTTTCTTTCATGTTTTCTAGCAATTATTGATGGACATTCAGACCTTTTTGCAGCTGAACACCTCCGCTCCCGCTTTTGATGATGTATAGTCGGGCTTTCGAGCCTTTTCTTCCCCGGTTTTTACATAATTATTGTTGGACATTCAGACCTTCTTGCAGCCGAAAACCTCCGCTCCCTCTTTTGATCATACATTGTCGGGCATTCGCACCTTCTCTTACCCGCTTTTTACAAACCAGGGTCGGACTTTCACACCTTTTAGTAGCCGAACAACTCCGCTCCCGCTATTGATTGTGTACAGTCGGGTATTTTCACCTTTTCTTACCCGCTTTTTACCAACTATGGTCAGACATTCACACCTTCTTACAGTGGAACACCTCCGCTCCCTCTTTTGATGGTGTATGTTCGGGCATTCGAAACTTTTCTTACCCGTTTTTTACAAACTATGGTCGGACATTAAAACCTTCTTGTAGCCGAACACATCCACTCCTGCTTTTGATGATGTATGGTTGGGCATTCGTACCTTTTCTTACCCATTTTGCAGTAATTATGGGTGGACATTCACACCTTTTTGCATTTTAACACCTCCTCTCCCGCTTATGATCATGTGCGGTTTGATATTCGAAAATTCTCTTCCATGTTTTCTAGCAATTATTGATGGACATTCAGACCTTCTTGCAGCTGAACACCTCTGCTCCAGCTGTTGATGGTGTATAGTCGGGCTTTCGAGCCTTTTTTTTCCCCGATTTTTACAAATTATGGATGGACATTCAGACCTTCTTTCAGCCGAAAACCTCCGCTCCCTTTTTTGATCATACATTGTCGGGCATTCGCACCTTTTCTTACCCGCTTTTTACAATTCATTGTTGGACTTTCACACCTTTTAGTAGCGGAACAACTCTGCTCCCGCTATTGATTGTGTACAATAGGGTATTTTAACCTTTTCTTACCTGCTTTTTGCCAATTATGGTTGGACATTCACACCTTCTTACAGCGGAACACCTCCGCTCCCTCCTTTGATGGTGTATGTTCGGGCATTCGAACCTTTTCTTACCCGCTTTTTACAAACTATGGTCAGACATTCAAACCTTCTTGTAGCCGAACACATCCACTCCTGCTTTTGATGATGGGTATTCAAACCTACTTGTTGCCCGCTTTTCATTAATTATGGGTGGACATACACACCTTGTCGCAGCCAAACACCTCCGCTCCCTGTTAGGATCATGTATGGTTGGGCATTCGTACCTTTTCTTACCCATTTTGCAGTAATTATGGGTGGACATTCACACCTTCTTGCATTTGAACACCTCCTCTCCCGCTTATGATCATGTGCGGTTTGATATTCGAAAATTCTCTTCCATGTTTTCTAGCAATTATTGATGGACATTCAGACCTTCTTGCAGCTGAACACCTCCGCTCCAGCTGTTGATGGTGTATAGTCGGGCTTTCGAGCCTTTTCTTCCCAGATTTTTACAAAATATGGATGGACATTCAGACCTTGTTTCAGCCGAAAACCTCCTCTCCCTCTTTTGATCATACATTGTCGGGCATTCACACCTTTTCTTACCCGCTTTTTACAAACCATGGTCGGACTTTCACACCTTTTAGTAGCGGAACAACTCTGCTCCCGCTATTGATTGTGTACAATCGGGTATTTTAACCTTTTCTTACCTGCTTTTTGCCAACTATGGTCGGACATTCACACCTTCTTACAGCGGAACACCTCCGCTCCCTCCTTTGATGGTGTATGTTCGGGCATTCGAACCTTTTCTTACCCGCTTTTTACAAACTTTCTCAGCAGACTCTTGGGATTTTATCTATAAAATGAATTCCTTCACTCAAACTATGTTAAAACTGCTTTGTCCTTCATATTTACCATGTCTAGAAAGATTTAAACAAAAAAAAAACAACATTGTACTTTGCAGTAAAAGAAAGAGCAAATCTAAAGTTTCAGGAATCCGAGAATAAGCTTACTTTCATGAGTTCTTCACGATTTCGGATTTTGCTATAAAATGAATTCCTTCACTCAAACTAAATTAAAACTGCTAAACCGCTAATCTGTTACATGTAAGGCAGATGTCAAATTCACCGAAATAGGATCTAAGGGTATTCGGCCAATCGAGCTGTAGCAGCTTTGGTAAAAGAGTATAAGTTGAAGAGTTTGTGAATAAAGGTGTGCGCACACATAGTGAGCTGTAGGAAAATAGGCAGGGAGCAATGCCGGCTGGGGTATATGTTCTTGTATGTTGTCTGACTGTTTGATTTGAATGTGTTGTGTAAGTGTCCTGTTGAATGTTACATGTTTGGGCTTTGACACGCTTCACTGTGGTTGTTACTGTGTGGTGTGTCCTGAAATGTTATATGTTTGGGCTGTGTGACATGCTTAATGCTTGTCAGTAGCTACCCACTTATTCATATATAGCAACTGACAACATAAGAAGTCTGGACATACTTTGATAGTAGTTGTAGAAGTATCCTTATTGATAATAGATAAACTAATTCATAGTGATAGAACAGTAGATGAACAGGTGCCTGCACATGTCTCACGAAAATAAAATGGATGTATGATTGCTGACGGCAGAGCAATACTGCCAAACTTATGAGTTCTTGTGGCAAACTTGATTCAGTGTCTTGACGTGTATACGCTGTTTCGCTGACTTGATTGTCACAAGAAACAAAGTGTGTTTGATAAGATCCGACCATTTTATTACGGGAGGATCAGTATGTATGGATTCTGATGTGACTGATAAACCCATTCGTATCTTAAGCACAATCTAATACGTCAGACAACGCCCTGGCACACGATAAAAAAAAAAGAGAGAGCGGTTTTGTGTCCCCACAGTCCATAATGTAGAAAAGAGAGAAAAAACCCTTTCTGATTTGGTGTGTGTGCTCATAGTGCAGAGTGTAGAGAAAAGAAAGCCGTTTTGGTGTCACGGGTGTTGTGACTTACACACACACATTTCTAAATTGAGAAAGGAAATTATTTTAGAGGAAGCACTAGAGTTTAGATCCCACATTTGTTGATAGGCATTCATTTATTTCTTCACTTCTGATAAAAATGATAAGACTGACCTAAAGAATTGGAGGCCCATCACACTTTTAAACTTTGACTGTAAACTTTTTAGCAAGGTTTTAACGACACGGATGTCCTCTGTTTTAGAGGAGGTAATTCACCCAGACCAGGCTTGTGCCATCTCAGAGAGACAACTCACCGACAGCCTCGTACTGATTCGAGACATCATTGATTACGCTAGAGACAGAAACACCCGGCTTGTCATCTTAAATTTAGACTTTGAAAAAGCTTTTGATCGGGTCTCGCATCAATATCTCTTTCAGGTGTTGCAGCCATTGAATAGGGCCCGATTGTTCCTACTTGGTGAGATTTGCTTGGTTGAGACGCTTGCTCCCCCCCCTTGCTCCTCAGCTGACCAAGTAGGAACAATCGGGCCCTATTCGATGGCTGCCTTGTCTTTTACTCTGTGCAAAAGACAAGGCAGCCACAAACACCACGGGAACACCGTATTGAGGCTTTGTTCTGACCACTCATTTGGTGTCGCGTTTCTTTCAAGCAATTCTCCCGGTTAGCCCACACTCGGCTCGCTCCCAGAGCCGTGTTAAAGTCTACTTCGCATTCACTCTCTTTTCTCAGCAGATTAAAAGAAAGTTTCATCTTGGGCTCCCTGAAACTTCCATCCTGCACCGCTGTTTGCTTTTTCACAAGAGCAGAGAAGAGCGCACCGTTCCCAGCGGCACTGCAGTACTGGGTCGATGCTTGGAGTGAACGGAGCAAGCTTCTTTTTCAACTCCTATTCTTAAAAATCCATTTAATATGTAGTCCTCGTATAGAGGACATATTAAACTGATAAGAACAGATACTACACTTGATCTTAGCCAAAAGGCCGAGAAGCGATAACTGTCCACTGTTTCAGGTCCGAGGGCCCTTGCTGGCACAATGCGCACTTGTAGCAGTGTTCTTTTTATGGCCATAGGTGGCCAGAGTGTCACGTTGCACCTCCGCCCACCCGCTGCACTGAGCACTCTTCAGCCCTTTTAAATGGTATAACTTTGCACTCCCGCATGCTCCAGCAAGCACCATTCAAGCAACAACTTTGCACTCCAGCTTCGAACATCGGCACAATCGCAACAAGTAAGGCGACTCTACTCAGAGAAGTCACTCTGCACAGTAACAAGATTTCTTTTGCACAGACAGAAAGGGCTTCACCCGCAAAGGTAAAGCCTGCCAAAAATAGAAACAACTCATTAGTGCTGCTCTCCACGAAAGTCTTTAGTAAAAGGCGAAAGACTTGTATGTTATGAAGAGAAACCAGAGTACGATTATCCGTCACTGCGGGAGCAGGGCATCAGGCTAGTTGCCATAGCCACCTTCCCCATGGTGAGCGTTGCTTGGTTGAAACGCTTGCCCCTGTGCAATCGACAAGGCAGCAACAAAAACACCACGGGAACACCGTATTGAGGCTTTGTTCTGACCGCTCATTCGGTGTCGCGTTTCTTTCAAGCAATTCTCCCGGTTAGCCCACACTCGGCTCGCTCCCAGAGCCGTGTTAAAGTCTACTTTGCATTCACTCTCTTTTCTCAGCAGACTCTTGGGATTTTATCTATAAAATGAATTCCTTCACTCAAACTATGTTAAAACTGCTTTGTCCTTCATATTTACCATGTCTAGAAAGATTTAAACAAAAAAAAAACAACGTTGTACTTTGCAGTAAAAGAAAGAGCAAATCTAAAGTTTCAGGAATCCGAGAATAAGCTTACTTTCATGAGTTCTTCACGATTTCGGATTTTGCTATAAAATGAATTCCTTCACTGAAACTAAATTAAAACTGCTAAACCGCTAATCTGTTACATGTAAGGCAGATGTCAAATTCACCGAAATAGGATCTAAGGGTATTCGGCCAATCGAGCTGTAGCAGCTTTGGTAAAAGAGTATAAGTTGAAGAGTTTGTGAATAAAGGTGTGCGCACACATAGTGAGCTGTAGGAAAATAGGCAGGGAGCAATGCCGGCTGGGGTATAAGTTCTTGTATGTTGTCTGACTGTTTGATTTGAATGTGTTGTGTAAGTGTCCTGTTGAATGTTACATGTTTGGGCTTTGACACGCTTCACTGTGGTTGTTACTGTGTGGTGTGTCCTGAAATGTTATATGTTTGGGCTGTGTGACATGCTTAATGCTTGTCAGTAGCTACCCACTTATTCATATATAGCAACTGACAACATAAGAAGTCTGGACATACTTTGATAGTAGTTGTAGAAGTATCCTTATTGATAATAGATAAACTAATTCATAGTGATAGAACAGTAGATGAACAGGTGCCTGCACATGTCTCATGAAAATAAAATGGGTGTATGATTGCTGACGGCAGAGCAATACTGCCAAACTTATGAGTTCTTGTGGCAAACTTGATTCAGTGTCTTGACGTGTATACGCTGTTTCGCTGACTTGATTGTCACAAGAAACAAAGTGTGTTTGATAAGATCCGACCATTTTATTACGGGAGGATCAGTATGTATGGATTCTGATGTGACTGATAAACCCATTCGTATCGTAAGCATAATCTAATACGTGAGACAACGCCCTGGCACACAATCAAAAAAAAAAAGAGAGTCCCCACAGTCCATAATGTAGAAAAGAGAGAAAAAAGCCTTTCTGATTTGGTGTGTGTGCTCACAGTGCAGAGTGTAGAGAAAAGAGAGAAAAGAAAGCCGTTTTGGTGTCACGGGTGTTGTGACTTACACACACACATTTCTGAATTGAGAAAGGAAATTATTTTAGAGGAAGCACTAGAGTTTAGATCCCACATTTGTTGATAGGCATTCATTTATTTCTTCACTTCTGATGAAGTTTCAACAATAAACAACAAACTTTGTATCATGAGAAAGAACCAGACTCATTCTTCAGGAATCCGAAAATAAGCTCTATTTTACGAGTTATGCACGAATTCGGATTCTCCTATTAAACGAATTCCTTAACTCTAACCAAGTTAAGACTGCTTTGTCCTTCATATTTATTCATGTCTAATCAAGTTTCAACGATAAACAACGTTGTACTTTGTAGAATGAGAAAGAACTTCTTCAGCAATAAGCATCTCTCGACATATGACGAAATACAGATTTTGCTATAAAATTAATTCCTTCTATCAGCCTGACTTAAAACTGTTTGTCCTCCTTATTTATCCACTTCAAATCAAGTTTCAACAATTAAAAAAATGTTGTAGTTTGAGAAAAAACAACTTAATCTTAAGCAATCAGTAGGGTAAGAAAGGGTAAGAAAAGGTGCAAATGCCAACCATACATCACTAAAAGGTGGAGCGGAAGTATTCGGCTGTAAGTAGGTGCGAATGCCTGACAATGTATGATCAAAAGAGGGAGCGGAGGTTTTCGGCTGCAAGGTCTGAATGTCCAACCATAATTTGTAAAAACCGGGGAAGAAAAGGCTCGAAAGCCCGACTATACACCAACAAAAGCGGGAGCGGAGGTGTTCGGCTGCAAGTAGGTGTGAATGTTCGACCATAATTTGTAAAAAGCGGGTAAGAAAAGGTTCGAATGCCCGACTATATATTAACCAAAGCAGGAGGAGAGGTCTTCGGATAAGAGTGGGTGAGAATTTACAACCATAATCTATAAAATGCGGTGAAAAAAAAGGTGTGAATACCCCATAGAACACTAAAAGGTAGAGCGGAAGTGTTCGGCTGCAAGAAGGTGTGAATGTCTGACCATAGTTTGTAAAAAGCGGGTAAGAAAAGTTTCGAATGCCCGAACATACACCATCAAAGGAGGGAGCGGAGGTGTTCCGCTGTAAGAAGGTGTGAATGTCCGACCATAGTTGGCAAAAAGCAGGTAAGAAAAGGTTAAAATACCCGATTGTACACAATCAATAGCGGGAGCAGAGTTGTTCCGCTACTAAAAGGTGTGAAAGTCCGACCATGGTTTGTAAAAAGCGGGTAAGAAAAGGTGCGAATGCCCGACAATGTATGATCAAAAGAGGGAGTGGAGGTTTTCGGCTGAAACAAGGTCTGAATGTCCATCCATATTTTGTAAAAATCTGGGAAGAAAAGGCTCGAAAGCCCGACTATACACCATCAACAGCTGGAGCGGAGGTGTTCAGCTGCAAGAAGGTCTGAATGTCCATCAATAATTGCTAGAAAACATGGAAGAGAATTTTCGAATATCAAACCGCACATGATCATTAGCGGGAGAGGAGGTGTTCAAATGCAAGAAGGTGTGAATGTCCACCCATAATTACTGCAAAATGGGTAAGAAAAGGTACGAATGCCCAACCATACATGATCCTAACAGGGAGCGGAGGTGTTTGGCTGCGACAAGGTGTGTATGTCCACCCATAATTAATGAAAAGCGGGCAACAAGTAGGTTTGAATACCCATCATCAAAAGCAGGAGTGGATGTGTTCGGCTACAAGAAGGTTTGAATGTCTGACCATAGTTTGTAAAAAGCGGGTAAGAAAAGGTTCGAATGCCCGAACATACACCATCAAAAGAGGGAGCGGAGGTGTTCCGCTGTAAGACGGTGTGAATGTCCAACAATAGTTGGTAAAAAGCGGGTAAGAAAAGGTTAAAATACCCGACTGTACACAATCAATAGCGGGAGCGGAGTTGTTCGGCTACAAGAAGGTGTGAAAGTCCGACCATGGTTTGTAAAAAGCGGGTAAGAAAAGGTGCGAATGCCCGACAATGTATGATCAAAAGAGGGAGTGGAGGTTTTCTGCTGCAAGAAGGTCTGAATGTCCAAACAATAATTTTGTAAAAAGCGGGGAAGAAAAGGCTCGAAAGCCCGACTATACACCATCAAAAGTGGGAGCGGAGGTGTTCAGCTGCAAGACGGTCTGAATGTCCATCAATAATTGGTAGAAAACATTAAAGAAAATTTTCGAATATCAAACTGCACATGATCATAAGCGGGAGAGGAGGTGTTCAGCTGCAAGAAGGTGTGAATGTCTACCCATAATTACTGAAAAATGGGTAAGAAAAGGTGCGAATGCCTAACCATACATCATCAAAAGAGGGAGCGGAGGTGTTCCGCTGTAAGACGGTGTGAATGTCCGATCATAGTTGGTAAAAAGCGGGTAAGAAAAGGTTAAATTACCCGACTGTACACAATCAAAAGAGGAAGCGGAGTTGTTCAGCTAAGAGAAGGTGTGAAAGTCCGACCTTGGTTTGTAAAAAGCGGGTAAGAAAAGGTTCGTATGCCCGAATATACACCATCAAAAGCGGAAGCGGAGGTGTTCGGCTGCAAGATATTGTGAACGTCCGACCAAAGTTTGTAAAAAGCAGTTAAGAAAAGGTTCGAATATCCAACCATACATAATCAAAAGCAGGAGCAGAGCTGTTCGACTGCAAGTAGGTGTGAATGTCAGATCATAATTTGCAAAAAGCTGATGAGAAAGGGTGAGAATGCCCGACTATACACCATCAAATGCGGTAGCGGAGTTGTTCGGCTGTGAGTAGGTGTGAATCTCCAACCATAATTGCTGAAAAATGTGTTAGAAAAGGTAAAAATGCCGGTCCATACATAATCAAAATCGGGAGAGGTGGTGTTCAGCTGCAAGAAGGTCTAAATGTCCATCAATAATTGCTAGAAAACATGAAAGAAAATTTTCGAAAATCAAACCACACATGATCATAAGTGGGAGAGGAGGTGTTCAGCTGCAAGAAGGTGTGAATGTCCACCCATAATACCTGAAAAATGGGTAAAAAAAAGGTGCGAATGCCCAACCATACATCATCAAAAGCAGGAGTGCATGTGTTCGGCTACAAGAAGGTGTGAACGTCCAACCAAAGTTTGTAAAAAGCAGTTAAGAAAAGGTTCGAATATCCAACCATACATAATCAAAAGCGGGAGCAGTGCTGTTCGACTGCAAGTAGGTGTGAATGTCAGATCATAATTTGCAAAAAGCTGATGAGAAAGGGTGAGAATGCCCGACTATAAACCATCAAATGCGGTAGCGGAGTTGTTCGGCTGTGAGTAGGTGTGAATCTCCAACCATAATTGCTGAAAAATGTCTTAGAAAAGGTAAAAATGCCGGTCCATACATAATCAAAATCGGGAGAGGTGGTGTTCAGCTGCAAGAAGGTCTAAATGTCCATCAATAATTGCTAGAAAACATGAAAGAAAATTTTCGAAAATCAAACCACACATGATCATAAGTGGGAGAGGAGGTGTTCAGCTGCAAGAAGGTGTGAATGTCCACCCATAATACCTGAAAAATGGGTAAAAAAAAGGTGCGAATGCCCAACCATACATCATCAAAAGCAGGAGTGCATGTGTTCGGCTACAAGAAGGTGTGAACGTCCAACCAAAGTTTGTAAAAAGCAGTTAAGAAAAGGTTCGAATATCCAACCATACATAATCAAAAGCGGGAGCAGAGCTGTTCGACTGCAAGTAGGTGTGAATGTCAGATCATAATTTGCAAAAAGCTGATGAGAAAGGGTGAGAATGCCCGACTAAACACCATCAAATGCGGTAGCGGAGTTGTTCGGCTGTGAGTAGGTGTGAATCTCCAACCATAATTGCTGAAAAATGTGTTAGAAAAGGTAAAAAATGCCGGTCCATACATAATCAAAATCGGGAGAGGTGGTGTTCAGTTGCAAGAAGGTCTAAATGTCCATCAATAATAGCTAGAAAACATGAAAGAAAATTTTCGAAAATCAAACCACACATGATCATAAGTGGGAGAGGAGGTGTTCAGCTGCAAGAAGGTGTGAATGTCCACCCATAATACCTGAAAAATGGGTAAAAAAAAAGGTGCGAATGCCCAACCATACATCATCAAAAGCAGGAGTGCATGTGTTCGGCTACAAGAAGGTGTGAACGTCCAACCAAAGTTTGTAAAAAGCAGTTAAGAAAAGGTTCGAATATACAACCATACATAATCAAAAGCGGGAGCAGAGCTGTTCAACTGCAAGTAGGTGTGAATGTCAGATCATAATTTGCAAAAAGCTGATGAGAAAGGGTGAGAATGCCCGACTATACACCATCAAATGCGGGAGCGGAGTTGTTCGGCTGTGAGTAGGTGTGAATCTCCGACCATAATTGCTGAAAAATGTGTTAGAAAGTGTAAGAATGCCGGTCCATACATCATCAAAAGCGAGAGAGGTTGTGTTCGGCTGCAAGTAGGTGTGAATGTCCAGCCATAATTACTCACAAACGGGTAAGAAAAGGTAGTATTGCCAGACCATATATGATCAAAACAGGGAGCGGAGGTGGTTCAGCTGCAAGAAGGTTTGAATGTCCGACTAAAGTTCAAATATATTAACAAAAGCGGGAGGAGAGGTCTTCGGATGAGAGTGGTTGAAAATTTCCAACCATAATGTATAAAATGCGGTGAAAAAAAGGTGTGATAGAACACTAAAAGGTGGAGCGGAAGTGTTCGGCTGCAAGAAGGTGTGAATGTCCGACTATATTTGGTGAAAAGCAGGTGAAGCAAGGTCTGAATGCCCAACCTTACATCATCAAAAGCGAGATCAGAGGTGTTTGGCTGCAAGAAGGCCATAGTTTGCCAAAAGCGGGTAAGGTGCGAATGTCCGACTAAATATCAACAAAAGTGGGGGCGGAGGTCTTCGGATGCAAGTGGGTGTGAATGTCCGACTATATTTGGTGAAAAGCAGGTGAAGCAAGGTCTGAATGCCCAACCTTACATCATCAAAAGCGAGATCAGAGGTGTTGGGCTGCAAGAAGGCCATAGTTTGCCAAAAGCGGGTAAGGTGCGAATGACCGACTAAATATCAACAAAAGTGGGGGCGGAGGTCTTCGGATGCAGGTGGGTTTGAATATCCCACCATACAAGTATGGTGGAGAGGAAGCTGTGAATGGCCGACCATAGTAAAAGGCGGGTGAGAGAAGGTGCGAATGTCAAACCATACATAATCAAAAGAGGGAGCGGAGGTGTTCCGCTGTAAGACGGTGTGAATGTCCGACCATAGATGGTAAAAAGCGGGTAAGAAAAGGTTAAATTACCCGACTGTACACAATCAAAAGAGGGAGCGGAGTTGTTCAGCTAAGAGAAGGTGTGAAAGTCCGACCTTGGTTTGTAAAAAGCGGGTAAGAAAAGGTTCGTATGCCCGAATATACACCATCAAAAGCGGAAGCGGAGGTGTTCGGCTGCAAGATATTGTGAACGTCCGACCAAAGTTTGTAAAAAGCAGTTAAGAAAAGGTTTCAATATCCAACCGAACATAATCAAAAGCGGGAGCAGAGCTGTTCGACTGCAAGTAGGTGTGAATGTCAGATCATAATTGCTGAAAAATGTGATAGAAAAGACTAGAATGCCGGACAATACATCATCAAAAGCGGGAGAGGTGGTTTTTCGGCTGCAAGTAGGTGTGAATGTCCAGCCATAATTACTCACAAACGGGGGAAGAAAAGGTAGTATTTCCAGACCACACATGATCAAAACAGGGAATGGAGGTGGTTCAGCTGCAAGGTGTGAATGTCTGACTAAAGTTTGTAAAAACCGTGTAAGACAAGGGGCGAATGCCCGACAATGTATGATCAAAAGAGGGAGCGGAGGTTTTCGGCTGCAAGGTCTGAATGTCCAACCATAATTTGTAAAAATCGGGGAAGAAAAGGCTCGAAAGCCCGACTATACACCATCAAAAGCGGGAGCAGAGGTGTTCAGGTGCAAGAAGGTCTGAACGTCCGACCAATAATTACTGAAAAATGGGTAAGAAAAGGTGCGAATGCCAAATCATACATCATCAAAAGCAGGAGCGGATGTGTTCGGCTACAAGAAGGTTTGAATGTCCAACCATAGTAAGTGATAGGTGGGTAAGAAAAGGCTCGAATGCCCGACTATACACCATCAAAAACGGAAGCGGAGGTGTTCGGCTGCAAGACGGTGTGAACGTCCGACCAAAGTTTGTAAAAAGCATTAAGAAAATGTTCGAATATCCAACCAAACATAATCAAAAGCGGGAGCAGAGCTGTTCGACTGCAAGTAGGTGTGAATATCAGATCATAATTTGCAAAAAGCTGATGAGAAAGGGTGAGAATGCCCGACTATACACTATCAAATGTGGGAGCGGAGTTGTTCGTCTGTGAGTAGGTGTGAATGTCCGACCATAATTGCTGAAAAATGTGTTAGAAAAGGTAAGAATGCCGGACCATATATCATCAAAAGCGGGAGAGGTTGTGTTCGGCTGCAAGAAGGTGTGAATGTCCAGCCATAATTACTCACAAACGGGTAAGAAAAGGTACTATTGCCAGACCATATATGATCAAAACAGGGAGCGGAGGTGGTTCAGCTGCAAGAAGGTGTGAATGTCCGACTAAAGTTTGTAAAAAGCGGGTAAGACAAGGTGTGAATGCCCGACAATGTATGATCAAAAGAGGAGCGGAGGTTTTCGGCTGCAAGAAGGTCTGAATGTCCACCCATAATTACTGAAAAATGGGTAAGAAAAGGTGCGAAAGCCCAACCGCACATGATCATAAGTGGATGAGAAGGTGTTCGACTGCAAGTAGGTGTGAATGTAAGATCATAATTTGTAAAAAGCGGGTAAGAAAAGGTAAGAATTCCCTAACCATAAATTATCAAAAGCGGCTGCAGAGTTTCGGCTGGTATTTATCAATGTCTAGATAGATTTCAACAAAAAACAACGTTGTACTTTGCAGTAAAAGAAAGTGCAAATCAAAAGTTTTAGGAATCCGAGAATAAGCTTATTTTCATGAGTTCTGCACGATTTCGGATTTTATGTATAAAATGAATTTCTTCACGCAAACTAAGTTAACACTGCTTTGTCCTTCATATGTACCCATTTCTACATATATTTCAAGCATAAACTTCCTCATACTACCCTGAATGAGAAAGAGCCACACTTGTGATTAAGCCATACCTCCCTTTTGAGGAGTTCTGCATGATTTGGGATTTTATCTATAAAATTAATTCCTTCACTCAAACTATGTTAAAACGGCTTTTACCTTCATATTTATCAATGTCTTGATAGATTTAAACAAAAAAACAACGTTGTACTTTGCAATAAAAGAAAGAGCAAATCAAAAGTTTTAGGAATCCAAGAATAAGCTTATTTTCATGAGTTCTGCACGATTTCGGATTTTATGTATAAAATGAATTAATTCACTCAAACCAAGTTAAAACTGCTTTTTCCTTCATATTTATCAATGTCTAGATCGACTTCAACAAAGAACAACATTGTATTTTGCAGTAGAAGAAAGAGCAAAACTGAAGGATCAGGAATCCGAGAATAAGCTTCTTTTCATACGTTCTGCATGATTTGGGATTTTATGTATAAAATGAATTCCTTCACTCAAACTAAGTTAACACTGCTTTGTCCTTCATATGTACCCATTTCTACATATATTTCAAGCATAAACTTCCTCATACTACCCTGAATGAGAAAGAACCAGACTTGTGATTAAGCCATACATCCCATTTGAGGAGTTCTGCATGATTTGGGATTTTATCTATAAAATCAATTCCTTCACTCAAACTATGTTAAAACGGCTTTTACCTTCATATTTGTCAATGTCTCGATAGATTTAAACAAAAAAACAACGTTGTACTTTGCAGTAAAAGAAAGAGCCAATCAAAAGTTTTAGGAATCCGAGAATAAGCTTCTTTTCATAAGTTCTGCATGATTTGGGATTTTATGTATAAAATGAATTCCTTCACTCAAACTAAGTTAAAACTGCTTTTTCCTTCATATTTATCAATGTGTAGATGGATTTCAACTTCTTCTACTGCAAAGTCCAATGTTTTTCTTTGTTGAAGTCAATCTAGACATTGATGAATATGGAAGGACAAAGCAGTTTTAACTTGGTTTGAGCAAAGCAATTTTATAGCAAAATCCGAGTTGTTCGGCTGTGAGTAGGTGTGAATCTCCAACCATAATTGCTGAAAAATGTGTTAGAAAAGGTAAAAATGCCGGTCCATACATAATCAAAATCGGCAGAGGTGGTGTTCAGCTGCAAGAAGGTCTAAATGTCCATCAATAATTGCTAGAAAACATGAAAGAAAATTTTCGAAAATCAATCCACACATGATCATAAGTGGGAGAGGTTGTGTTCGGCTGTAAGTAGGTGTGAATGTCCAGCCATAATTACTCACAAACGGGTAAGAAAAGGTAGTATTGCCAGACCATATATGATCAAAACAGGGAGCGGAGGTGGTTCAGCTGCAAGAAGGTTTGAATGTACGACTAAAGTTCAAATATATTAACAAAAGCGGGAGGAGAGGTCTTCGGATGAGAGTGGTTGAAAATTTCCAACCATAATGTATAAAATGCGGTGAAAAAAAGGTGTGATAGAACACTAAAAGGTGGAGCGGAAGTGTTCGGCTGCAAGAAGGTGTGAATGTCCGACTATATTTGGTGAAAAGCAGGTGAAGCAAGGTCTGAATGCCCAACCTTACATCATCAAAAGTGAGATCAGAGGTGTTTGGCTGCAAGAAGGCCATAGTTTGCCAAAAGCGGGTAAGGTGCGAATGTCCGACTAAATATCAACAAAATTTGGGGCGGAGGTCTTCGGATGCAAGTGGGTGTGAATGTCCGACTATATTTGGTGAAAAGCAGGTGAAGCAAGGTCTGAATGCCCAACCTTACATCATCAAAAGCGAGATCAGAGGTGTTGGGCTGCAAGAAGGCCATAGTTTGCCAAAAGCGGGTAAGGTGCGAATGACCGACTAAATATCAACAAAAGTGGGGGCGGAGGTCTTCGGATGCAGGTGGGTGTGAATATCCCACCATACAAGTATGGTGGAGAGGAAGCTGTGAATGGCCGACCATAGTAAAAGGCGGGTGAGAGAAGGTGCGAATGTCAAACCATACATAATCAAAACAGGGAGCGGAGGTGTTCTGCTGTAAGAAGGTGTGAATGTCCAACCATAGTTGGTAAAAAGCGGGTAAGAAAAGGTTAAAATACCCGACTGTACACAATCAATAGCGGGAGCGGAGTTGTTCGGCTACTAAAAGGTGTGAAAGTCCGACCATGGTTTGTAAAAAGCGGGTAAGAAAAGGTGCGAATGCCCGACAATGTATGATCAAAAGAGGGAGTGGAGGTTTTCGGCTGCAAGAAGGTCTGAATGTCCAACCATAATTTGTAAAAACCGGGGAAGAAAAGGCTCGAATGCCCGACTATACACCATCAAAAGTGGGAGCGGAGGTGTTCAGCTGCAAGACGGTCTGAATGTCCATCAATAATTGCTAGAAAACATGAAAGAAAATTTTCGAATATCAAACTGCACATGATCATAAGCGGGAGAGGAGGTGTTCAGCTGCAAGAAGGTGTGAATGTCTACCCATAATTACTGAAAAATGGGTAAGAAAAGGTGCGAATGCCTAACCATACATCATCAAAAGAGGGAGCGGAGGTGTTCCGCTGTAAGACGGTGTGAATGTCCGACCATAGATGGTAAAAAGCGGGTAAGAAAAGGTTAAATTACCCGACTGTACACAATCAAAAGAGGGAGCGGAGTTGTTCAGCTAAGAGAAGGTGTGAAAGTCCGACCTTGGTTTGTAAAAAGCGGGTAAGAAAAGGTTCGTATGCCCGAATATACACCATCAAAAGCGGAAGCGGAGGTGTTCGGCTGCAAGATATTGTGAACGTCCGACCAAAGTTTGTAAAAAGCAGTTAAGAAAAGGTTCGAATATCCAACCATACATAATCAAAAGCGGGAGCAGAGCTGTTCGACTGCAAGTAGGTGTGAATGTCAGATCATAATTTGCAAAAAGCTGATGAGAAAGGGTGAGAATGCCCGACTATACACCATCAAATGCGGTAGCGGAGTTATTCGGCTGTGAGTAGGTGTGAATCTCCAACCATAATTGCTGAAAAATGTGTTAGAAAAGGTAAAAATGCCGGTCCATGCATCATCAAAATTGGGAGAGGTGGTGTTCAGCTGCAAGAAGGTCTAAATTTCCATCAATAATTGCTAGAAAACATGAAAGAAAATTTTCGAAAATCAAACCACACATGATCATAAGTGGGAGAGGAGGTGTTCAGCTGCAAGAAGGTGTGAATATCCACCCATAATACCTGAAAAATGGGTAAAAAAAAGGTGCGAATGCCCAACCATACATCATCAAAAGCAGGAGTGCATGTGTTCGGCTACAAGAAGGTGTGAACATCCAACCAAAGTTTGTAAAAAGCAGTTAAGAAAAGGTTCGAATATCCAACCAAACATAATCAAAAGCGGGAGCAGAGCTGTTCGACTGCAATTAGGTGTGAATGTCAGATCATAATTTGCAAAAAGCTGATGAGAAAGGGTGAGAATGCCCGACTATACACCATCAAATGCGGGAGCGGAGTTGTTCGGCTGTGAGTAGGTGTGAATCTCCGACCATAATTGCTGAAGAATGTGTTAGAAAAGGTAAGAATGCCGGTCCATACATCATCAAAAGCGAGAGAGGTTGTGTTCGGCTGCAAGTAGGTGTGACTGTTCGACTAAAGTTTGTAAAAAGTGGGTAAGACAAGGTGCGAATGCCTGACAATGTATGATCAAAAGCGGGAGCGGAGGTGTTCAGCTGCAAGAAGGTCTACATGTCCATCAATAATTGCTAGAAAACATGAAAGAAATTTTTCGAAAATCAAACCGCACATGATCATAAGTGGGATAGGAGGTGTTCAGCTGCAAGGTGTGAATGTCCACCCATAATTCCTGAAAAATGGGCAAAAAAAAGGTGTGAATGCCCAACCATACATCATCAAAAGCAGGAGTGGAAGTGTTCGGCTACAAGAAGGTGTGAACGTCCAACCAAAATATGTAAAAAGCAGTTAAGAAAAGGTTCGAATATCCAACCAAACATAATCAAAAGCGGGAGCAGAGCTTTTCGACTGCAAGTAGGTGTGAATGTCAGATCATAATTTGCAAAACGCTGATGAGAAAGGGTGAGAATGCCCGACTATACATCATCAAATGCGGCTGTGAGTAGGTGTGAATCTCCGACCATAATTGCTGAAAAATGTGTTAGAAAAGGTAAAAATGCCGGTCCATACATCATCAAAAGCGAGAGAGGTTGTGTTCGGCTGCAAGTAGGTGTGAATGTCCAGCCATAATTACTCACAAACGGGTAAGAAAAGGTAGTATTGCCAGACCATATATGATCAAAACAGGGAGCGGAGGTGGTTCAGCTGCAAGAAGGTTTGAATGTCCGACTAAAGTTCAAATATATTAAAGAAAGCGGGAGGAGAGGTCTTCGGATGAGAGTGGTTGAAAATTTCCGACCATAATGTATAAAATGCGGTGAAAAAAAGGTGTGATAGAACACTAAAAGGTGGAGCGGAAGTGTTCGGCTGCAAGAAGGTGTGAATGTCCGACTATATTTGGTGAAAAGCAGGTGAAGCAAGGTCTGAATGCCCAACCTTACATCATCAAAAGCGAGATCAGAGGTGTTTGGCTGCAAGAAGGCCATAGTTTGCCAAAAGCGGGTAAGGTGCGAATGTCCGACTAAATATCAACAAAATTTGGGGCAGAGGTCTTCGGATGCAAGTGGGTGTGAATATCCAACCATACAAGTATGGTGGAGAGGAAGCTGTGAATAGCCGACCATAGTTTGGAAAAAGCGGGTAAGAAAAGGTTTGAATACCCGAACATACACCATCAAAAGAGGGAGCGGAGGTGTTCCGCTGTACGAAGGTGTGAATGTCCGATCATAGTTGGTAAAAAGCGGGTAAGAAAAGGTTAAAATACCCGACTGTACACAATCAATAGCGGGAGCGGAGTTGTTCGGCTACTAAAAGGTGTGAAAGTCCGACCCTGGTTTGTGAAAAGCGGGTAAGAAAAGGTTCGAATGCCCGAACATACACCATCAAAAGAGGGAGCGGAGGTGTTCCGCTGTAAGACGGTGTGAATGTCCGATCATAGTTGGTAAAAAGCGGGTAAGAAAAGGTTAAAATACCCGACTGTACACAATCAAAAGAGGGAGCGGAGTTGTTCAGCTAAGAGAAGGTGTGAAAGTCCGACCATGGTTTGTAAAAAGCGGGTAAGAAAAGGTTCGTATGCCCGAATATACACTATCAAAACCGGAAGCGTAGGTGTTCGGCTGCAAGAAGATGTGAACGTCCGACCAAAGTTTGTAAAAAAGCAGTTAAGAAAAGGTTCGAATATCTAACCAAACATAATCAAAAGCGGGAGCAGAGCTGTTCAACTGCAAGTAGGTGTGAATGTCAGAGAATAATTTGCAAAAAGCTGATGAGAAAGGGTGAGAAATCCTGACTATACACCATCAAATGCGGTAGCGGAGTTGTTCGGCTGTGAGTAGGTGTGATTCTCCAACCATAATTGCTGAAAAATGTGTTAGAAAAGGTAAGAATGCCGGTCCATACATCATCAAAAGCGGGAGAGGTGGTGTTCGGCTGCAAGTAGGTGTGAATGTCCATTAATAATTGCTTTAAAACATGAAAGAAAATTTTCGAATATCAAACCTTACATGATCATTAGCGGGAGAGGAGGTGTTCAGCTGCAAGAAGATGTGAATATCCACCCATAATTACTGAAAAATGGGTAGGAAAAGATGCGAATGTCCAACCATAAATCATCAAAAGCAGGAGTGGAGTTGTTCAGCTACAAGAAGGTATGAAAGTCCAACCATGGTTTGTAAAAAGCGGGTAAGAGAAGGTTCGAATACCCGAATATATACCATCAAAAGCGGAAGCGGGTGTGTTCGGCTGCAAGAAGGTGTGAACATCCGACCAAAGTTTGTAAAAAGCAGTTAAGAAAAGGTTTGAATATCCAACCGAACATAATCAAAAGCGGGAGCAGAGCTGTTCGACTGCAAGTAGGTGTGAATGTCAGATCATAATTGCTGAAAAATGTGATAGAAAAGACTAGAATGCCGGACAATACATCATCAAAAGCGGGAGAGGTGGTTTTTCGGCTGCAAGTAGGTGTGAATGTCCAGCCATAATTACTCACAAACGGGGGAAGAAAAGGTAGTATTTCCAGACCACACATGATCAAAACAGGGAATGGAGGTGGTTCAGCTGCAAGGTGTGAATGTCTGACTAAAGTTTGTAAAAACCGTGTAAGACAAGGGGCGAATGCCCGACAATGTATGATCAAAAGAGGGAGCGGAGGTTTTCGGCTGCAAGGTCTGAATGTCCCACCATAATTTGTAAAAATCGGGGAAGAAAAGGCTCGAAAGCCCGACTATACACCATCAAAAGCGGGAGCAGAGGTGTTCAGGTGCAAGAAGGTCTGAACGTCCGACCAATAATTACTGAAAAATGGGTAAGAAAAGGTGCGAATGCCAAATCATACATCATCAAAAGCAGGAAAGGATGTGTTCGGCTACAAGAAGGTTTGAATGTCCAACCATAGTAAGTAATAGGTGGGTAAGAAAAGGCTCGAATGCCCGACTATACACCATCAAAAGCGGAAGCGGAGGTGTTCGGCTGAAAGACGGTGTGAACGTCCGACCAAAGTTTGTAAAAAGCATTAAGAAAATGTTCGAATATCCAACCAAACATAATCAAAAGCGGGAGCAGAGCTGTTCGACTGCAAGTAGGTGTGAATATCAGATCATAATTTGCAAAAAGCTGATGAGAAAGGGTGAGAATGCCCGACTATACACTATCAAATGTGGGAGCGGAGGTGTTCGTCTGTGAGTAGGTGTGAATGTCCAGCCATAATTACTCACAAACGGGTAAGAAAAGGTACTATTGCCAGACCATATATGATCAAAACAGGGAGCGGAGGTGGTTCAGCTGCAAGAAGGTTTGAATGTCCGACTAAAGTTTGTAAAAAGCGGGTAAGACAAGGTGTGAATGCCCGACAATGTATGATCAAAAGAGGAGCGGAGGTTTTCGGCTGCAAGAAGGTCTGAATGTCCACCCATAATTACTGAAAAATGGGTAAGAAAAGGTGCGAAAGCCCAACCGCACATGATCATAAGTGGATGAGAAGGTGTTCGACTGCAAGTAGGTGTGAATGTAAGATCATAATTTGTAAAAAGCGGGTAAGAAAAGGTAAGAATGCCCAACCGTAAATTATCAAAAGCGGCAGCAGAGTTTCGGCTGGTATTTATCAATGTCTAGATAGATTTCAACAAAAAACAACGTTGTACTTTGCAGTAAAAGAAAGTGCAAATCAAAAGTTTTAGGAATCCGAGAATAAGCTTATTTTCATGAGTTCTGCACGATTTCGGATTTTATGTATAAAATGAATTTCTTCACGCAAACTAAGTTAACACTGCTTTGTCCTTCATATGTACCCATTTCTACATATATTTCAAGCATAAACTTCCTCATATTACCCTGAATGAGAAAGAGCCACACTTGTGATTAAGCCATACCTCCCTTTTGAGGAGTTCTGCATGATTTGGGATTTTATCTATAAAATTAATTCCTTCACTCAAACTATGTTAAAACGGCTTTTACCTTCATATTTATCAATGTCTCGATAGATTTAAACAAAAAAACAACGTTGTACTTTGCAATAAAAGAAAGAGCAAATCAAAAGTTTTAGGAATCCGAGAATAAGCTTATTTTCATGTGTTCTGCACGATTTCGGATTTTATATATAAAATGAATTCATTCACTCAAACCAAGTTAAAACTGCTTTTTCCTTCATATTTATCAATGTCTAGATCGACTTCAACAAAGAACAACATTGTATTTTGCAGTAGAAGAAAGAGCAAAACTGAAGGATCAGGAATCCGAGAATAAGCTTCTTTTCATACGTTCTGCATGATTTGGGATTTTATGTATAAAATGAATTCCTTCACTCAAACTAAGTTAACACTGCTTTGTCCTTCATATGTACCCATTTCTACATATATTTCAAGCATAAACTTCCTCATACTACCCTGAATGAGAAAGAACCACACTTGTGATTAAGCCATACGCCCCTTTTGAGGAGTTCTGCATGATTTGGGATTTTATCTATAAAATCAATTCCTTCACTCAAACTATGTTAAAACGGCTTTTACCTTCATATTTATCAATGTCTCGATAGATTTAAACAAAAAAACAACGTTGTACTTTGCAGTAAAAGAAAGAGCCAATCAAAAGTTTTAGGAATCCGAGAATAAGCTTATTTTTATGAGTTCTGCACGATTTCGGATTTTATGTATGAAATGAATTCATTCACTCAAACCTAGTTAAAACTGCTTTTTCATTCATATTTATCAATGTCTAGATCGACTTCAACAAAGAAAAACATTGTATTTTGCAGTAGAAGAAAGAGCAAAACTGAAGGATCAGGAATCCGAGAATAAGCTTATTTTCTTATGGGCAAGTGGGAACTGCTTTGTCCTTCATATTTATCAATGTGTAGATGGATTTCAACTTCTTCTACTGCAAAGTCCAATGTTTTTCTTTGTTGAAGTCGATCTAGACATTGATGAATATGGAAGGACAAAGCAGTTTTAACTTGGTTTGAGCAAAGCAATTCATTTTATAGCAAAATCCGAAATCGTGCAGAACTCATGAAAGCAGGCTTATACTCGGATTCCTGAAACTTTAGATTTGCTCTTTCTTTTACTGCAAAGTACAACGTTGTTTTTTTTGTTTAAATCTTTCTAGACATGGTAAATATGAAGGACAAATCAGTTTTAACATAGTTTGAGTGAAGTAATGCATTTTATAAGCAAAATCCCAAATCATGCAGAACTCACGAAAAGCTTTTTCTCGCTTTTCACTGCTTTTTACAAACTTCGGTCGGACGTTCACACCTTCTTGCATCCGAACACCTCCGCTTCCGCTTTTGATGATGTATATTCGGGCATTCGAACCTTTTATTACCCGCTTTTTACAAACCATTGTCGGACTTTCACACCTTCTTGCAGCCGAACACCACCTCTACCGCTTTTGATGATGTATGGTCCAGTATTTTTACCTTTTCTAACACATTTTTCAGCAATTATGGTCGGACATTCACACCTACTCACAGCTGGACACCTCCGCTCCCGCTTTTGATCATACAATGTCGGGACATCGCTCCTTGTCTTACTAGCTTTTTACAAACTTTAGTCGAACATTCACACCTTCTTGCAGCTGAACACCTCCGCTCCCGCTTTTGATGATGTATAGTCGGGCTTTCAAGCCTTTTCTTAACCGGTTTTTACAAATTATGGTTGGACATTCAGACCTTGCAGCCGAACACCTCCGCATTCTCTTTTGATCATACATTGTCGGGCATTCGCACCTTGTCTTACCCGCTTTTTACAAACTATAGTCAGACATTCACACCTTGCAGCTGAACCTCCGCTCCCTGTTTTGATCATGTATGGTCTGGCAATACTACCTTTTCTTCCCACGTTTGTGAGTAATTATGGCTGGACATTCACACCTACTTGCAGTCGAAAAGCTCTGCTCCCGCTTTTGATTATGTTTGGTTGGATATTCGAACCTTTTCTTAACTGCTTTTTACAAACCACGGTCGGACTTTCACATCTTCTTGTAGCCGAACACATCCGCTCCCGCTATTAATTGTGTACAGTCGGGTATTTTAACCTTTTCTTACCCGCTTTTTACCAAGTATTGTCGGACATTCACACCTTCGTACAGCGGAACACCTCCGCTCCCTCTTTTGATGGTGTATGTTCGGGCATTCAAACCTTTTCTTACCCGCTTTTTCCAAACTATGGTCGGCTATTCACAGCTTCCTCTCCACCATACTTGTATGGTGGGATATGCACACCCACTTGCATCCGAAGACCTCCGCCCCAAATTTTGTTGATATTTAGTCGGACATTCGCACCTTACCCGCTTTTGGCAAACTATGGCCTTCTTGCAGCCAAACACCTCTGATCTCCGTTTTGATGATGTAAGGTTGGGCATTCAGACCTTGCTTCACCTGCTTTTCACCAAATATAGTTGGACATTCACACCTTCTTGCAGCCGAACACTTCCGCTCCACCTTTTAGTGTTCTATCACACCTTTTTTTCACCGCATTTTATACATTATGGTCGGAAATTTTCAACCACTCTCATCCGAAGACCTCTCCCGCTTTTGTTAATATATTTGAACTTTAGTCGGACATTCAAACCTTCTTGCAGCTGAACCACCTCCGCTCCCTGTTTTGATCATATATGGTCTGGCAATACTACCTTTTCTTACCCGTTTGTGAGTAATTATGGCTGGACATTCACACCTACTTGCAGCCGAACACAACCTCTCTCGCTTTTGATGATGTATGGACCGGCATTGTTACCTTTTCTAACACATTTTTCAGCAATTATGGTCGGAGATTCACACCTACTCACAGCCGAACAATTCCGCTCCCGCATTTGATGGTGTATAGTCGGGCATTCTCACCCTTTCTCATCAGCTTTTTGCAAATTATGATCTGACATTCACACCTACTTGCAGTCGAACAGCTCTGCTCCCGCTTTTGATTATGTTTGGTTGGATATTCGAACCTTTTCTTAACTGCTTTTTACAAACTTTGGTTGGACGTTCACACCTTCTTGTAGCCGAACACATGCACTCCTGCTTTTGATGATGTATGGTTGGGCATTCGCACCTTTTGTTTACCCATTTTTCAGGTATTATGGGTGGACATTCACACCTTCTTGCAGCTGAACACCTCCTCTCCCACTTATGATCATGTGTGGTTTGATTTTCGAAACTTTTCTTTCATGTTTTCTAGCAATTATTGATGGACATTTAGACCTTCTTGCAGCTGAACACCACCTCTCCCGATTTTGATGATGTATGGACCGGCATTTTTACCTTTTCTAACACATTTTTCAGCATTTATGGTTGGAGATTCACACCTATTCACAGCAGAATAACTCCGCTACCGCATTTGATGGTGTATAGTCGGGCATTCTCAAACTTTCTCATTAGCTTTTTGCAAATTATGATCTGACATTCACACCTACTTCAAGTCGAACAGCTCTGCTCCCGCTTTTGATTATGTTTGGTTAGATATTCGAACCTTTTCTTAAATGCTTTTTACAAACTTTGGTCGGACGTTCACAATATCTTGCAGCCGAACACCTCCGCTTCCGCTTTTGATGGTGTATATTTGGGCATACGAACCTTTTCTTACCCACTTTTTACAAACCAAGGTCGGACTTTCACACCTTCTCTTAGCTGAACAACTCCGCTCCCTCTTTTGATTGTGTACAGTCGGGTAATTTAACCTTTTCTTACCCGCTTTTTACCATCTATGGTCGGACATTCACACCGTCTTACAGCGGAACACCTTCGCTCCCTCTTTTGATGATGTATGGTTAGGCATTCGCACCTTTTCTTACCCATTTTTCAGTAATTATGGGTAGACATTCACACCTTCTTGCAGCTGAACACCTCCTCTTCTGCTTATGATCATGTGCAGTTTGATATTCGAAAATTTTCTTTCATGTTTTCTAGCAATTATTGATGGACATTCAGACCGTCTTGCAGCTGAACACCTCCGCTCCCACTTTTGATGGTGTATAGTCGGGCTTTCGAGCCTTTTCTTCCCCGGTTTTTACAAATTATGGTTGGACATTCAGACCTTCTTGCAGCCGAAAACCTCCACTCCCTCTTTTGATCATACATTGTCGGGCATTCGAACCTTTTCTTACCCGCTTTTTACAAACCATGGTCGGACTTTCACACCTTTTAGTAGCCGAACAACTCCGCTCCCGCTATTGATTGTGTACAGTTGGGTATTTTAACCTTTTCTTACCCGCTTTTTACCAACTATGGTTGGACATTCACACCTTCTTACAGCAGAACACCTCCGCTCCCTGTTTTGATTATGTATGGTTTGACATTCGCACCTTCTCTCACCCGCCTTTTACTATGGTCGGCAATTCACAGCTTCCTCTCCACCATACTTGTATGGTGGGATATTCACACCCACCTGCATCCGAAGACCTCCGCCCCCACTTTTGTTGATATTTAGTCGGTCATTCGCACCTTACCCGCTTTTGGCAAACTATGGCCTTCTTGCAGCCAAACACCTCTGATCTCGCTTTTGATGATGTAAGGTTGGGCATTCAGACCTTGCTTCACCTGCTTTTCACCAAATATAGTCGGACATTCACACCCACTTGCATCCGAAGACCTCCGCCCCAAATTTTGTTGATATTTAGTCGGACATTCGCACCTTACCCGCTTTTGGCAAACTATGGCCTTCTTGCAGCCAAACACCTCTGATCTCGCTTTTGATGATGTAAGGTTGGGCATTCAGACCTTGCTTCACCTGCTTTTCACCAAATATAGTCGGACAGTCACACCTTCTTGCAGCCGAACACTTCCGCTCCACCTTTTAGTGTTCTATCACACCTTTTTTTCACCGCATTTTATACATTATGGTTGGAAATTTTCAACCACTCTCATCCGAAGACCTCTCCTCCCGCTTTTGTTAATATATTTGAACTTTAGTCGGACATTCAAACCTTCTTGCAGCTGAACCACCTCCGCTCCCTGTTTTGATCATATATGGTCTGGCAATACTACCTTTTCTTACCCGTTTGTGAGTAATTATGGCTGGACATTCACACCTACTTGCAGCCGAACACAACCTCTCTCGCTTTTGATGATGTATGGACCGGCATTGTTACCTTTTCTAACACATTTTTCAGCAATTATGGTCGGAGATTCACACCTACTCACAGCCGAACAACTCCGCTCCCGCATTTGATGGTGTATAGTCGGGCATTCTCACCCTTTCTCATCAGCTTTTTGCAAATTATGATCTGACATTCACACCTACTTGCAGTCGAACAGCTCTGCTCCCGCTTTTGATTATGTATGGTTGGATATTCGAACCTTTTCTTAACTGCTTTTTACAAACTTTGGTTGGACGTTCACACCTTCTTGTAGCCGAACACATGCACTCCTGCTTTTGATGATGTATGGTTGGGCATTCACACCTTTTTTTTACCCATTTTTCAGGTATTATGGGTGGACATTCACACCTTCTTGCAGCTGAACACCTCCTCTCCCACTTATGATCATGTGTGGTTTGATTTTCGAAAATTTTCTTTCATGTTTTCTAGCAATTATTGATGGACATTTAGACCTTCTTGCAGCTGAACACCACCTCTCCCGATTTTGATTATGTATGGACCGGCATTTTTACCTTTTCTAACACATTTTTCAGCAATTATGGTTGGAGATTCACACCTACTCACAGCCGAACCACTCCGCTACCGCATTTGATGGTGTATAGTCGGGCATTCTCACCCTTTCTCATCAGCTTTTTGCAAATTATGATCTGACATTCACACCTACTTGCAGTCGAACAGCTCTGCTCCCGCTTTTGATTATGTATGGTTGGATATTCGAACCTTTTCTTAACTGCTTTTTACAAACTTTGGTCGGACGTTCACAATATCTTGCAGCCGAACACCTCCGCTTCCGCTTTTGATGGTGTATATTCGGGCATACGAACCTTTTCTTACCCGCTTTTTACAAACCAAGGTCGGACTTTCACACCTTCTCTTAGCTGAACAACTCCGCTCCCTCTTTTGATTGTGTACAGTCGGGTAATTTAACCTTTTCTTACCCGCTTTTTACCATCTATGGTCGGACATTCACACCGTCTTACAGCGGAACACCTCCGCTCCCTCTTTTGATGATGTATGGTTAGGCATTCGCACCTTTTCTTACCCATTTTTCAGTAATTATGGGTAGACATTCACCCCTTCTTGCAGCTGAACACCTCCTCTCCTGCTTATGATCATGTGCAGTTTGATATTCGAAAATTTTCTTTCATGTTTTCTAGCAATTATTGATGGACATTCAGACTGTCTTGAAGCTGAACACCGTCTTGAAGCTGAACACCTCCGCTCCCACTTTTGATGGTGTATAGTCGGGCTTTCGAGCCTTTTCTTCCCCGGTTTTTACAAATTATGGTTGGACATTCAGACCTTCTTGCGGCCGAAAACCTCCACTCCCTCTTTTGATCATACATTGTCGGGCATTCGCACCTTTTCTTACCCGCTTTTTACAAACCATGGTCGGACTTTCACACCTTCTTGTAGCCGAACAACTCCGCTCCCGCTATTGATTGTGTACAGTCGGGTATTTTAACCTTTTCTTACCCGCTTTTTACCAACTATTGTTGGACATTCACACCGTCTTACAGCGGAACACCTCCGCTCCCTCTTTTGATGGTGTATGTTCGGGCACTCGAACCTTTTCTTACCCGCTTTTTACAAACTATGGTCAGACATTCAAACCTTCTTGTAGCCGAACACATCCACTCCTGCTTTTGATGATGGGTATTCAAACCTACTTGTTGCCCGCTTTTCATTAATTATGGGTGGACATACACACCTTGTCGCAGCCAAACACCTCCGCTCCCTGTTTTGATCATGTATGATTGGACATTCGCACCTTTTCTCACCCGCTTTTTACTATGGTCGGCCATTCACAGCTTCCTCTCCACCATACTTGTATGGTGGGATATTCGCACCCACTTGCATCCGAAGACCTCCGCCCCCACTTTTGTTGATATTTAGTCGGTCATTCGCAGCTTACCCGCTTTTGGCAAACTATGGCCTTCTTGCAGCCAAACACCTCTGATCTCGTTTTTGATGATGTAAGGTTGGGCATTCAGACCTTGCTTCACCTGCTTTTTACCAAATATAGTCGAACAGTCACACCTTCTTGCAGCCGAACACTTCTGCTCCACCTTTTAGTGTTCTATGGGGTATTCACACCTTTTTTTTCACCGCATTTTATTGATTATGGTTGGAAATTCTCACCCACTCTTATCCGAAGACCTCTCCTCCTGCTTTTGTTAATATATAGTCGGCCATTCAAACCTTTTCTTACCCGCTTTTTACAAATTATGGTCGAACATTCACACCTACTTGCAGCCGAACACCTCCGCTCCCGCTTTTGATGGTGTATAGTCGGGCTTTCGAGCCTTTTCTTCCCCGGTTTTTACAAATTATGGTTGTACATTCAGACCTTGCAGCCGAAAACCTCCGCTCCCTCATTTGATCATACATTGTCAGGCATTCGCACCTTGTCTTACCCGCTTTTTATAAACTTTAGTCAGACATTCACACCTTGCAGCTGAACCACCTCCGCTCCCTGTTTTGATAATGTATGGTCTGGCAATACTACCTTTTCTTACCGGTTTGTGAGTAATTATGGCTGGACATTCACACCTACTTGCAGCCGAACAACACTTTTCCCGCTTTTGATGATGTATGGTCCGGCATTCTAGTCTTTTCTAACACATTTTTCAGCAATTATGGTTTGACATTCACAACTACTCACAGCCGAACACTTCCGCTCCCGCTTTTGATTATGTTTGGTTGGATATTCGAAACTTTTCTTCACTGCTTTTTACAAACTTTGGTCGGACATTCACACCTTCTTGCAGCCGAACACCTCCGCTTCCGCTTTTGATGGTATATATTCGGGCATTCGAACCTTTTCTTACCCGCTTTTTACAAACCATGGTCGGACTTTCACACCTTCTTGTAGCCGAACAACTCCGCTCCCGCTATTGATTGTGTACAGTCGGGTATTTTAACCTTTTCTTACCCGCTTTATACCAACTATTGTTGGACATTCACACCGTCTTACAGCGGAACACCTCCGCTCCCTCTTTTGATGGTGTATGTTCGGGCATTCGAACCTTTTCTTACCCGCATTTTACGAACTATGGTCGGACATTCAAACCTTCTTTTAGCAAAACACATCCACTCCTGCTTTTGATGATGTATGGTTGAGCATTCGCACCTTTTCTTACCCATTTTTTACAAACTATGGTCGGACATTCACACCTTCTTGCAGCTGAACACCTCCTCTCCCGCTTATGATGATGTGTGGTTTGATATTCGAAAATTTTCTTTCATGTTTTCTAGGAATTATTGATGGACATTCAGACCTTTTTGCAGCTGAACACCTCCGCTCCCGCTTTTGATGATGTATAGTCGGGCTTTCGAGCCTTTTCTTCCCCGGTTTTTACATAATTATTGTTGGACATTCAGACCTTCTTGCAGCCGAAAACCTCCGCTCCCTCTTTTGATCATACATTGTCGGGCATTCGCACCTTCTCTTACCCGCTTTTTACAAACCAGGGTCTGACTTTCACACCTTTTAGTAGCCGAACAACTCCGCTCCCGCTATTGATTGTGTACAGTCGGGTATTTTCACCTTTTCTTACCCGCTTTTTACCAACTATGGTCAGACATTCACACCTTCTTACAGTGGAACACCTCCGCTCCCTCTTTTGATGGTGTATGTTCGGGCATTCGAAACTTTTCTTACCCGTTTTTTACAAACTATGGTCGGACATTAAAACCTTCTTGTAGCCGAACACATCCACTCCTGCTTTTGATGATGTATGGTTGGGCATTCGTACCTTTTCTTACCCATTTTGCAGTAATTATGGGTGGACATTCACACCTTTTTGCATTTTAACACCTCCTCTCCCGCTTATGATCATGTGCGGTTTGATATTAGAAAATTCTCTTCCATGTTTTCTAGCAATTATTGATGGACATTCAGACCTTCTTGCAGCTGAACACCTCCGCTCCAGCTGTTGATGGTGTATAGTCGGGCTTTCGAGCCTTTTCTTCCCCGATTTTTACAAATTATGGATGGACATTCAGACCTTCTTTCAGCCGAAAACCTCCGCTCCCTTTTTTGATCTTACATTGTCGGGCATTCGCACCTTTTCTTACCCACTTTTTACAATTCATGGTCGGACTTTCACACCTTTTAGTAGCGGAACAACTCTGCTCCCGCTATTGATTGTGTACAATAGGGTATTTTAACCTTTTCTTACCTGCTTTTTGCCAATTATGGTTGGACATTCACACCTTCTTACAGCGGAACACCTCCGCTCCCTCCTTTGATGGTGTATGTTCGGGCATTCAAACCTTTTCTTACCCGCTTTTTACAAACTATGGTCAGACATTCAAACCTTCTTGTAGCCGAACACATCCACTCCTGCTTTTGATGATGGGTATTCAAACCTACTTGTTGCCCGCTTTTCATTAATTATGGGTGGACATACACACCTTGTCGCAGCCAAACACCTCCGCTCCAGCTGTTGATGGTGTATAGTCGGGCTTTCGAGCCTTTTCTTCCCAGATTTTTACAAAATATGGATGGACATTCAGACCTTGCAGCCGAAAACCTCAGCTCCCTCTTTTGATCATACATTGTCAGGCATTCGCACCTACTTGCAGCCGAATACTTCCGCTCCACCTTTTAGTGATGTATGGTTGGCATTTGCACCTTTTCTTACCCTTTCTTACCCTACTGATTGCTTAAGATGAAGTTGTTTTTTCTGAAACTACAACATTTTTTAAATTGTTGAAACTTGATTTGAAGTGGATAAATAAGGAGGACAAACAGTTTTAAGTCAGGCTGATAGAAGGAATTAATTTTATAGCAAAATCTGTATTTCGTCATATGTCGAGAGATGCTTATTGCTGAAGAAGTTCTTTCTCATTCTACAAAGTACAACGTTGTTTATCGTTGAAACTTGATTAGACATGAATAAATATGAAGGACAAAGCAGTCTTAACTTGGTTAGAGTTAAGGAATTCGTTTTATAGGAGAATCCGAATTCGTGCATAACTCGTAAAATAGAGCTTATTTTCGGATTCCTGAAGAATGAGTCTGGTTCTTTCTCATAATACAAAGTTTGTTGTTTATTGTTGAAACTTCATCAGAAGTGAAGAAATAAATGAATGCCTATCAACAAATGTGGGATCTAAACTCTAGTGCTTCCTCTAAAATAATTTCCTTTCTCAATTTAGAAATGTGTGTGTGTAAGTCACAACACCCGTGACACCAAAACGGCTTTCTTTTCTCTACACTCTGCACTATGAGCACACACACCAAATCAGAAAGGGTTTTTTCTCTCTTTTCTACATTATGGACTGTGGGGACACAAAACCGCTCTCTCTTTTTTTTTTAATCGTGTGCCAGGGCGTTGTCTGACGTATTAGATTGTGCTTAAGATACGAATGGGTTTATCAGTCACATCAGAATCCATACATACTGATCCTCCCGTAATAAAATGGTCGGATCTTATCAAACACACTTTGTTTCTTGTGACAATCAAGTCAGCGAAACAGCGTATACACGTCAAGACACTGAATCAAGTTTGCCACAAGAACTCATAAGTTTGGCAGTATTGCTCTGCCGTCAGCAATCATACATCCATTTTATTTTCGTGAGACATGTGCAGGCACCTGTTCATCTACTGTTCTATCACTATGAATTAGTTTATCTATTATCAATAAGGATACTTCTACAACTACTCTATCAAAGTATGTCCGGACTTCTTACGTTGTCAGTTGCTATATATGAATAAGTGGGTAGCTACTGACAAGCATTAAGCATGTCACACAGCCCAAACATATAACATTTCAGGACACACCACACAGTTAACAACCACAGTGAAGCGTGTCAAAGCCCAAACATGTAACATTCAACAGGACACTTACACAACACATTCAAATCAAACACTCAGACAACATACAAGAACATATACCCCAGCCGGCATTGCTCCCTGCCTATTTTCCTACAGCTCACTATGTGTGCGCACACCTTTATTCACAAACTCTTCAACTTATACTCTTTTACCGAAGCTGCTACAGCTCGATTGGCCGAATACCGAATAATCCTAATTCGGTGAATTTGACATCTGCCTTACATGTAACAGATTAGCGGTTTAGCAGTTTTAATTTAGTTTGAGTGAAGGAATTCATTTTATAGCAAAATCCGAAATCGTGAAGAACTCATGAAAGTAAGCTTATTCTCGGATTCCTGAAACTTTAGATTTGCTCTTTCTTTTACTGCAAAGTACAACGTTGGTTTTTTTGTTTAAATCTTTCAAGACATGGTAAATATGAAGGACAAAGCAGTTTTAACATAGTTTGAGTGAAGGAATTCATTTTATAGATAAAATCCCAAGAGTCTGCTGAGAAAAGAGAGTGAATGCGAAGCAGACTTTAACACGGCTCTGGGAGCGAGCCGAGTGCGGGCTAACCGGGAGAATTGCTTGAAAGAAACGCGACACCGAATGAGCGGTCAGAACAAAGCCTCAATACGGTGTTCCCGTTGTGTTTTTGTTGCTGCCGCTGTTTGCTTTTTCACAAGAGCGCAGCTGTTGAGGGGGGGCCTGGGGGGGCCTGGGTGATGGTGGGTCTCAGGCCCGGGCTGCTGCGACTGGTGTGACCGGGTGGTTTGTTTGTTTGTTTTTTGTTGTTGTTTGTTTGTTTTTTGTAGAGGTCCTCCGGAGTGGGGTTGGGTTGAGTGGGGTGGGGCGGGATGGGTACCTTCTGGGGGTACAGTAGCTCCCAGAATATGGTCGCTGCAGGCCCCGAGCCTGGTGGACATCAGGCCCTCCTGTCCTGTGTTGGCTCCCTGGTAGTGGGGATGCCTATTGCAGCCAGTCCCTGGCTGCCCCCAGTGTATATCCCCATACCCCTCTCCCTTCTGGCCGTGTTAAAGTCTACTTTGCATTCACTCTCTTTTCTCAGCAGACTCTTGGGATTTTATCTATAAAATGAATTCCTTCACTCAAACTATGTTAAAACTGCTTTGTCCTTCATATTTACCATGTCTAGAAAGATTTAAACAAAAAAAAAAACAACGTTGTACTTTGCAGTAAAAGAAAGAGCAAATCTAAAGTTTCAGGAATCTGAGAATAAGCTTACTTTCATGAGTTCTTCACGATTTCGGATTTTGCTATAAAATGAATTCCTTCACTCAAACTAAATTAAAACTGCTAAACCGCTAATCTGTTACATGTAAGGCAGATGTCAAATTCACCGAAATAGGATCTAAGGGTATTCGGCCAATCGAGCTGTAGCAGCTTTGGTAAAAGAGTATAAGTTGAAGAGTTTGTGAATAAAGGTGTGCGCACACATAGTGAGCTGTAGGAAAATAGGCAGGGAGCAATGCCGGCTGGGGTATATGTTCTTGTATGTTGTCTGACTGTTTGATTTGAATGTGTTGTGTAAGTGTCCTGTTGAATGTTACATGTTTGGGCTTTGACACGCTTCACTGTGGTTGTTACTGTGTGGTGTGTCCTGAAATGTTATATGTTTGGGCTGTGTGACATGCTTAATGCTTGTCAGTAGCTACCCACTTATTCATATATAGCAACTGACAACATAAGAAGTCTGGACATACTTTGATAGTAGTTGTAGAAGTATCCTTATTGATAATAGATAAACTAATTCATAGTGATAGAACAGTAGATGAACAGGTGCCTGCACATGTCTCACGAAAATAAAATGGATGTATGATTGCTGACGGCAGAGCAATACTGCCAAACTTATGAGTTCTTGTGGCAAACTTGATTCAGTGTCTTGACGTGTATACGCTGTTTCGCTGACTTGATTGTCACAAGAAACAAAGTGTGTTTGATAAGATCCGACCATTTTATTACGGGAGGATCAGTATGTATGGATTCTGATGTGACTGATAAACCCATTCGTATCTTAAGCACAATCTAATACGTCAGACAACGCCCTGGCACACGATAAAAAAAAAGAGAGAGCGGTTTTGTGTCCCCACAGTCCATAATGTAGAAAAGAGAGAAAAAAGCCTTTCTGATTTGGTGTGTGTGCTCATAGTGCAGAGTGTAGAGAAAAGAAAGCCGTTTTGGTGTCACGGGTGTTGTGACTTACACACACACATTTCTAAATTGAGAAAGGGAATTATTTTAGAGGAAGCACTAGAGTTTAGATCCCACATTTGTTGATAGGCATTCATTTATTTCTTCACTTCTGATAAAAATGATAAGACTGACCTAAAGAATTGGAGGCCCATCACACTTTTAAACTTTGACTGTAAACTTTTTAGCAAGGTTTTAACGACACGGATGTCCTCTGTTTTAGAGGAGGTAATTCACCCAGACCAGGCTTGTGCCATCTCAGAGAGACAACTCACCGACAGCCTCGTACTGATTCGAGACATCATTGATTACGCTAGAGACAGAAACACCCGGCTTGTCATCTTAAATTTAGACTTTGAAAAAGCTTTTGATTGGGTCTCGCATCAATATCTCTTTCAGGTGTTGCAGCCATTGAATAGGGCCCGATTGTTCCTACTTGGTGAGATTTGCTTGGTTGAGACGCTTGCTCCCCCCCCTTGCTCCTCAGCTGACCAAGTAGGAACAATCGGGCCCTATTCGATGGCTGCCTTGTCTTTTACTCTGTGCAAAAGACAAGGCAGCCACAAACACCATGGGAACACCGTATTGAGGCTTTGTTCTGACCACTCATTTGGTGTCGCGTTTCTTTCAAGCAATTCTCCCGGTTAGCCCACACTCGGCTCGCTCCCAGAGCCGTGTTAAAGTCTACTTCGCATTCACTCTCTTTTCTCAGCAGATTAAAAGAAAGTTTCATCTTGGGCTCCCTGAAACTTCCATCCTGCACCGCTGTTTGCTTTTTCACAAGAGCAGAGAAGAGCGCACCGTTCCCAGCGGCACTGCAGTACTGGGTCGATGCTTGGAGTGAACGGAGCAAGCTTCTTTTTCAACTCCTATTCTTAAAAATCCCTTTAATATGTAGTCCTCGTATAGAGGACATATTAAACTGATAAGAACAGATACTACACTTGATCTTAGCCAAAAGGCCGAGAAGCGATAACTGTCCACTGTTTCAGGTCCGAGGGCCCTTGCTGGCACAATGCGCACTTGTAACAGTGTTCTTTTTATGGCCATAGGTGGCCAGAGTGTCACGTTGCACCTCCGCCCACCCGCTGCACTGAGCACTCTTCAGCCCTTTTAAATGGTATAACTTTGCACTCCCGCATGCTCCAGCAAGCACCATTCAAGCAACAACTTTGCACTCCAGCTTCGAACATCGGCACAATCGCAACAAGTAAGGCGACTCTACTCAGAGAAGTCACTCTGCACAGTAACAAGATTTCTTTTGCACAGACAGAAAGGGCTTCACCCGCAAAGGTAAAGCCTGCCAAAAATAGAAACAACTCATTAGTGCTGCTCTCCACGAAAGTCTTTAGTAAAAGGCGAAAGACTTGTATGTTATGAAGAGAAACCAGAGTACGATTATCCGTCACTGCGGGAGCAGGGCATCAGGCTAGTTGCCATAGCCACCTTCCCCATGGTGAGTGTTGCTTGGTTGAAACGCTTGCCCCTGTGCAATCGACAAGGCAGCAACAAAAACACCACGGGAACACCGTATTGAGGCTTTGTTCTGACCGCTCATTCGGTGTCGCGTTTCTTTCAAGCAATTCTCCCGGTTAGCCCACACTCGGCTCGCTCCCAGAGCCGTGTTAAAGTCTACTTTGCATTCACTCTCTTTTCTCAGCAGACTCTTGGGATTTTATCTATAAAATGAATTCCTTCACTCAAACTATGTTAAAACTGCTTTGTCCTTCATATTTACCATGTCTAGAAAGATTTAAACAAAAAAAAAACAACGTTGTACTTTGCAGTAAAAGAAAGAGCAAATCTAAAGTTTCAGGAATCCGAGAATAAGCTTACTTTCATGAGTTCTTCACGATTTCGGATTTTGCTATAAAATGAATTCCTTCACTCAAACTAAATTAAAACTGCTAAACCGCTAATCTGTTACATGTAAGGCAGATGTCAAATTCACCGAAATAGGATCTAAGGGTATTCGGCCAATCGAGCTGTAGCAGCTTTGGTAAAAGAGTATAAGTTGAAGAGTTTGTGAATAAAGGTGTGCGCACACATAGTGTGCTGTACGAAAATAGGCAGGGAGCAATGCCGGCTGGGGTATATGTTCTTGTATGTTGTCTGACTGTTTGATTTGAATGTGTTGTGTAAGTGTCCTGTTGAATGTTACATGTTTGGGCTTTGACACGCTTCACTGTGGTTGTTACTGTGTGGTGTGTCCTGAAATGTTATATGTTTGGGCTGTGTGACATGCTTAATGCTTGTCAGTAGCTACCCACTTATTCATATATAGCAACTGACAACATAAGAAGTCTGGACATACTTTGATAGTAGTTGTAGAAGTATCCTTATTGATAATAGATAAACTAATTCATAGTGATAGAACAGTAGATGAACAGGTGCCTGCACATGTCTCATGAAAATAAAATGGGTGTATGATTGCTGACGGCAGAGCAATACTGCCAAACTTATGAGTTCTTGTGGCAAACTTGATTCAGTGTCTTGACGTGTATACGCTGTTTCGCTGACTTGATTGTCACAAGAAACAAAGTGTGTTTGATAAGATCCGACCATTTTATTACGGGAGGATCAGTATGTATGGATTCTGATGTGACTGATAAACCCATTCGTATCGTAAGCATAATCTAATACGTGAGACAACGCCCTGGCACACAATCAAAAAAAAAAAGAGAGTCCCCACAGTCCATAATGTAGAAAAGAGAGAAAAAAGCCTTTCTGATTTGGTGTGTGTGCTCACAGTGCAGAGTGTAGAGAAAAGAGAGAAAAGAAAGCCGTTTTGGTGTCACGGGTGTTGTGACTTACACACACACATTTCTGAATTGAGAAAGGAAATTATTTTAGAGGAAGCACTAGAGTTTAGATCCCACATTTGTTGATAGGCATTCATTTATTTCTTCACTTCTGATGAAGTTTCAACAATAAACAACAAACTTTGTATCATGAGAAAGAACCAGACTCATTCTTCAGGAATCCGAAAATAAGCTCTATTTTACGAGTTATGCACGAATTCGGATTCTCCTATTAAACGAATTCCTTAACTCTAACCAAGTTAAGACTGCTTTGTCCTTCATATTTATTCATCTCTAATCAAGTTTCAACGATAAACAACGTTGTACTTTGTAGAATGAGAAAGAACTTCTTCAGCAATAAGCATCTCTCGACATATGACGAAATACAGATTTTGCTATAAAATTAATTCCTTCTATCAGCCTGACTTAAAACTGTTTGTCCTCCTTATTTATCCACTTCAAATCAAGTTTCAACAATTAAAAAAATGTTGTAGTTTGAGAAAAAACAACTTAATCTTAAGCAATCAGTAGGGTAAGAAAGGGTAAGAAAAGGTGCAAATGCCAACCATACATCACTAAAAGGTGGAGCGGAAGTATTCGGCTGCAAGTAGGTGCGAATGCCTGACAATGTATGATCAAAAGAGGGAGCGGAGGTTTTCGGCTGCAAGGTCTGAATGTCCAACCATAATTTGTAAAAACCGGGGAAGAAAAGGCTCGAAAGCCCGACTATACACCAACAAAAGCGGGAGCGGAGGTGTTCGGCTGCAAGTAGGTGTGAATGTTCGACCATAATTTGTAAAAAGCGGGTAAGAAAAGGTTCGAATGCCCGACTATATATTAACCAAAGCAGGAGGAGAGGTCTTCGGATAAGAGTGGGTGAGAATTTACAATCATAATCTATAAAATGCGGTGAAAAAAAAGGTGTGAATACCCCATAGAACACTAAAAGGTAGAGCGGAAGTGTTCGGCTGCAAGAAGGTGTGAATGTCTGACCATAGTTTGTAAAAAGCGGGTAAGAAAAGTTTCGAATGCCCGAACATACACCATCAAAGGAGGGAGCGGAGGTGTTCCGCTGTAAGAAGGTGTGAATGTCCGACCATAGTTGGCAAAAAGCAGGTAAGAAAAGGTTAAAATACCCGATTGTACACAATCAATAGCGGGAGCAGAGTTGTTCCGCTACTAAAAGGTGTGAAAGTCCGACCATGGTTTGTAAAAAGCGGGTAAGAAAAGGTGCGAATGCCCGACAATGTATGATCAAAAGAGGGAGTGGAGGTTTTCGGCTGAAACAAGGTCTGAATGTCCATCCATATTTTGTAAAAATCTGGGAAGAAAAGGCTCGAAAGCCCGACTATACACCATCAACAGCTGGAGCGGAGGTGTTCAGCTGCAAGAAGGTCTGAATGTCCATCAATAATTGCTAGAAAACATGGAAGAGAATTTTCGAATATCAAACCGCACATGATCATTAGCGGGAGAGGAGGTGTTCAAATGCAAGAAGGTGTGAATGTCCACCCATAATTACTGCAAAATGGGTAAGAAAAGGTACGAATGCCCAACCATACATGATCCTAACAGGGAGCGGAGGTGTTTGGCTGCGACAAGGTGTGTATGTCCACCCATAATTAATGAAAAGCGGGCAACAAGTAGGTTTAAATACCCATCATCAAAAGCAGGAGTGGATGTGTTCGGCTACAAGAAGGTTTGAATGTCTGACCATAGTTTGTAAAAAGCGGGTAAGAAAAGGTTCGAATGCCCGAACATACACCATCAAAAGAGGGAGCAGAGGTGTTCCGCTGTAAGACGGTGTGAATGTCCAACAATAGTTGGTAAAAAGCGGGTAAGAAAAGGTTAAAATACCCGACTGTACACAATCAATAGCGGGAGCGGAGTTGTTCGGCTACAAGAAGGTGTGAAAGTCCGACCATGGTTTGTAAAAAGCGGGTAAGAAAAGGTGCGAATGCCCGACAATGTATGATCAAAAGAGGGAGTGGAGGTTTTCTGCTGCAAGAAGGTCTGAATGTCCAACAATAATTTTGTAAAAACCGGGGAAGAAAAGGCTCGAAAGCCCGACTATACACCATCAAAAGTGGGAGCGGAGGTGTTCAGCTTCAAGACGGTCTGAATGTCCATCAATAATTGCTAGAAAACATGAAAGAAAATTTTCGAATATCAAACTGCACATGATCATAAGCAGGAGAGGAGGTGTTCAGCTGCAAGAAGGTGTGAATGTTTACCCATAATTACTGAAAAATGGGTAAGAAAAGGTGCGAATGCCTAACCATACATCATCAAAAGAGGGAGCGGAGGTGTTCCGCTGTAAGACGGTGTGAATGTCCAACCATAGATGGTAAAAAGCGGGTAAGAAAAGGATAAATTACCCGACTGTACACAATCAAAAGATGGAGCGGAGTTGTTCAGCTAAGAGAAGGTGTGAAAGTCCGACCTTGGTTTGTAAAAAGCGGGTAAGAAAAGGTTCGTATGCCCGAATATACACCATCAAAAGCGGAAGCGGAGGTGTTCGGCTGCAAGATATTGTGAACGTCCGACCAAAGTTTGTAAAAAGCAGTTAAGAAAAGGTTCGAATATCTAACCAAACATAAGAATGAGTCTTTTCCGCTGTAGAATGCCCGACTATAGACCATCAAATGCGGGAGCGGAGGTGTTCGGCTCTGAGTAGGTGTGAATGTCCGACCATAATTGCTGAACAATGTGTTAGAAAAGGTAAGAATGCTGGACCATACATCATCAAAAGCGGTAGAGGTGGTGTTCGGCTGCAAAAAGGTGTGACTGTTCGACTAAAGTTTGTAAAAAGTGGGTAAGACTAGGTGCGAATGCCTGACAATGTATGATCAAAAGCGGGAGCGGAGGTGTTCAGCTGCAAGAAGGTCTACATGTCCATCAATAATTGCTAGAAAACATGAAAGAAACTTTTCGAAAATCAAACCGCACATGATCATAAGCGGGAGAGGAGGTGTTCAGCTGCAAGAAGGTGTGAATGTCCACCCATAATTCCTGAAAAATGGGCAAAAAAAAGGTGTGAATGCCCAACCATACATCATCAAAAGCAGGAGTGGAAGTGTTCGGCTACAAGAAGGTGTGAACGTCCAACCAAAATATGTAAAAAGAAGTTAAGAAAAGGTTCGAATATCTAACCAAACATAAGAATGAGTCTTTTCCGCTGTAGAATGCCCGACTATAGACCATCAAATGCGGGAGCGGAGGTGTTCGGCTCTGAGTAGGTGTGAATGTCCGACCATAATTGCTGAACAATGTGTTAGAAAAGGTAAGAATGCTGGACCATACATCATCAAAAGCGGTAGAGGTGGTGTTCGGCTGCAAAAAGGTGTGACTGTTCGACTAAAGTTTGTAAAAAGTGGGTAAGACTAGGTGCGAATGCCTGACAATGTATGATCAAAAGCGGGAGCGGAGGTGTTCAGCTGCAAGAAGGTCTACATGTCCATCAATAATTGCTAGAAAACATGAAAGAAACTTTTCGAAAATCAAACCGCACATGATCATAAGCGGGAGAGGAGGTGTTCAGCTGCAAGAAGGTGTGAATGTCCACCCATAATTCCTGAAAAATGGGCAAAAAAAAGGTGTGAATGCCCAACCATACATCATCAAAAGCAGGAGTGGAAGTGTTCGGCTACAAGAAGGTGTGAACGTCCAACCAAAATATGTAAAAAGAAGTTAAGAAAAGGTTCGAATATCCAACCAAACATAATCAAAAGCGGGAGCAGAGCTGTTCGACTGCAAGTAGGTGTGAATGTCAGATCATAATTTGCAAAAAGCTGATGAGAAAGGGTGAGAATGCCCGACTATACATCATCAACTGCGGGAGCGGAGTTGTTCGGCTGTGAGTAGGTGTGAATCTCCGACCATAATTGCTGAAAAATGTGTTAGAAAAGGTAAAAATGCCGGTCCATACATCATCAAAAGCGAGAGAGGTTGTGTTCGGCTGCAAGTAGGTGTGAATGTCCAGCCATAATTACTCACAAACGGGTAAGAAAAGGTAGTATTGCCAGACCATATATGATCAAAACAGGGAGCGGAGGTGGTTCAGCTGCAAGAAGGTTTGAATGTCAAACTAAAGTTCAAATATATTAACAAAAGCGGGAGGAGAGGTCTTCGGATGAAAGTGATAGAAAATTTCCAACCATAATGTATAAAATGCGGTGAAAAAAAAGGTGTGATAGAACACTAAAAGGTGGAGCGGAAGTGTTCGGCTGCAAGAAGGTGTGAATGTCCGACTATATTTGGTGAAAAGCAGGTGAAGCAAGGTCTGAATGCCCAACCTTACATCATCAAAAGCAAGATCAGAGTTGTTTGGCTGCAAGAAGGCCATAGTTTGCCAAAAGCGGGTAAGGTGCGAATGTCCGACTAAATATCAACAAAATTTGGGACGGGGGTTTTCGGATGCAAGTGGGTGTGAATATCCCACCATACAAGTATGGTGGAGAGGAAGCTGTGAATAGCCGACCATAGTTTGGAAAAAGCGGGTAAGAAAAGGTTTGAATGCCCGAACATACACCATCAAAAGAGGGAGCGGAGGTGTTCCGCTGTACGAAGGTGTGAATGTCCAACCATACTTGGTAAAAAGCGGGTAAGAAAAGGTTAAAATACCCGACTGTACACAATCAATAGCGGGAGCGGATGTGTTCGGCTACAAGAAGGTGTGACAGTCCGACCATGGTTTGTAAAAAGCGGGTAAGAAAAGGTGCGAATGTCCGACAATGTATGATCAAAAGAGAGAGCGGAGGTTTTCGGATACACGAAGGTTTGAATGTCCTACCATAGTTTGTAAATAGCGGGAAAGAAAAGGTTCGAATGCCCGACTATACACCATAAAAAGCGGGAGCGGAGGTGTTCCGCTGTAAGACGGTGTGAATGTCCGACCATAGTTGGTAAAAAGCGGGTAAGAAAAGGTTAAAATACCCGACTGTACACAATCAATAGCGGGAGCGGAGTTGTTCGGCTACAAGAAGGTGTGAAAGTCCGACCATAGTTTGTAAAAAGCGGGTAAAAAAAGGTTCGAATGCCCGAATATACATCATCAAAAGCGGGAGCGGAGGTGTTCGGATGCAAGAAGGTGTGAACGTCCGACCAAAGTTTGTAAAAAGCAGTGAAAAGCGAGAAAAAGCATTTCGTGAGTTCTGCATGATTTGGGATTTTGCTTATAAAATGCATTACTTCACTCAAACTATGTTAAAACTGATTTGTCCTTCATATTTACCATGTCTAGAAATATTTAAACAAAAAAACAACGTTGTACTTTGCAGTAAAAGAAAGAGCAAATCTAAAGTTTCAGGAATCCGAGTATAAGCCTGCTTTCATGAGTTCTGCACGATTTCGGATTTTGCTATAAAATGAATTGCTTTGCTCAAACCAAGTTAAAACTGCTTTGTCCTTCCATATTCATCAATGTCTAGATCGACTTCAACAAAGAAAAACATTGGACTTTGCAGTAGAAGAAGTTGAAATCCATCTACACATTGATAAATATTAAGGACAAAGCAGTTCCCACTTGCCCATAAGAAAATAAGCTTATTCTCGGATTCCTGATCTTTCAGTGTTGCTCTTTCTTCTACTGCAAAATACAATGTTGTTCTTTGTTGAAGTCGATCTAGACATCGATAAATATGAAGGAAAAAGCAGTTTTAACTTGGTTTGAGTGAATGAATTCATTTTATACATAAAATCCGAAATCATTCAGAACTCATGAAAATAAGCTTATTCTCGGATTCCTAAAACTTTTGATTGGCTCTTTCTTTTACTGCAAAGTACAACGTTGTTTTTTTGTTTAGATCTATCGAGACATTGATAAATATGAAGGTAAAAGCCGTTTTAACATAGTTTGAGTGAAGAAATTGATTTTATAGATAAAATCCCAAATCATGCAGAACTCCTCAAAAGGGGCGTATGGCTTAATCACAAGTGTGGTTCTTTCTCATTCAGGGTAGTAAGAGGAAGTTTATGCTTGAAATATATGTAGAAATGGGTACATATGAAGGACAAAGCAGTGTTAACTTAGTTTGAGTGAAGGAATTCATTTTATACATAAAATCCGAAATCGTGCAGAACTGATGAAAAGAAGCTTATTCTCGGATTCCTAAAACTTTTGATTTGCACTTTCTTTTACTGCAAAGTACAACGTTGTTTTTTGTTGAAATCTATCTAGACATTGATAAATACCAGCCGAAACTCTGCTGCCGCTTTTGATAATTTATGGTTGGGCATTCTTACCTTTTCTTACCCGCTTTTTACAAATTATGATCTTACATTCACACCTACTTGCAGTCGAACACCTTCTCATCCACTTATGATCATATGCGGTTGGGCTTTCGCACCTTTTCTTACCCATTTTTCAGTAATTATGGGTGGACATTCAGACCTTCTTGCAGCCGAAAACCTCCGCTCCTCTTTTGATCATACATTGTCGGGCATTCACACCTTGTCTTACCCGCTTTTTACAAACTTTAGTCGGACATTCACACCTTCTTGCAGCTGAACCACCTCCGCTCCCTGTTTTGATCATATATGGTCTGGCAATAGTACCTTTTCTTACCCGTTTGTGAGTAATTATGGCTGGACATTCACACCTTCTTGCAGCCGAACACAACCTCTCCCGCTTTTGATGATATATGGTCCGGCATTCTTACCTTTTCTAACACATTTTTCAGCAATTATGGTCGGACATTCACACCTACTCACAGACGAACACCTCCGCTCCCACATTTGATAGTGTATAGTCGGGCATTCTCACCCTTTCTCAACAGCTTTTTGCAAATTATGATCTGATATTCACACCTACTTGCAGTCGAACAGCTCTGCTCCCGCTTTTGATTATGTTTGGTTGGATATTCGAACATTTTCTTAATGCTTTTTACAAACTTTGGTCGGACGTTCACACCGTCTTGCAGCCGAACACCTCCGCTTCCGCTTTTGATGGTGTATAGTCGGGCATTCGAGCCTTTTCTTACCCACCTATTACTTACTATGGTTGGACATTCAAACCTTCTTGTAGCCGAACACATCCGCTCCTGCTTTTGATGATGTATGATTTGGCATTCGCACCTTTTCTTACTCATTTTTAAGTAATTATTGGTCGGACATTCAGACCTTCTTGCACCTGAACACCTCTGCTCCCGCTTTTGATGGTGTATAGTCGGGCTTTCGAGCCTTTTCTTCCCCGATTTTTACAAATTATGGTTGGACATTCAGACCTTGCAGCCGAAAACCTCCGCTCCCTCTTTTGATCATACATTGTCGGGCATTCGCCCCTTGTCTTACACGGTTTTTACAAACTTTAGTCAGACATTCACACCTTGCAGCTGAACCACCTCCATTCCCTGTTTTGATAATGTGTGGTCTGGAAATACTACCTTTTCTTCCCCCGTTTGTGAGTAATTATGGCTGGACATTCACACCTACTTGCAGCCGAAAAACCACCTCTCCCGCTTTTGATGATGTATTGTCTGGCATTCTAGTCTTTTCTATCACATTTTTCAGCAATTATGATCTGACATTCACACCTACTTGCAGTCGAACAGCTCTGCTCCCGCTTTTGATTATGTTCGGTTGGATATTCAAACCTTTTCTTAACTGCTTTTTACAAACTTTGGTCGGACGTTCACACCGTCTTGCAGCCGAACACCCCCGCTTCCGCTTTTGATGGTATATATTCGGGTATTCGAACCTTCTCTTACCCGCTTTTTACAAACCATGGTTGGACTTTCATACCTTCTTGTAGCTGAACAACTCCACTCCTGCTTTTGATGATTTATGGTTGGACATTCGCATCTTTTCCTACCCATTTTTCAGTAATTATGGGTGGATATTCACATCTTCTTGCAGCTGAACACCTCCTCTCCCGCTAATGATCATGTAAGGTTTGATATTCGAAAATTTTCTTTCATGTTTTAAAGCAATTATTAATGGACATTCACACCTACTTGCAGCCGAACACCACCTCTCCCGCTTTTGATGATGTATGGACCGGCATTCTTACCTTTTCTAACACATTTTCAGCAATTATGGTTGGAGAATCACACCTACTCACAGCCGAACAACTCCGCTACCGCATTTGATGGTGTATAGTCGGGATTTCTCACCCTTTCTCATCAGCTTTTTGCAAATTATTCTCTGACATTCACACCTACTTGCAGTCGAACAGCTCTGCTCCCGCTTTTGATTATGTTTGGTTAGATATTCGAACCTTTTCTTAACTGCTTTTTTACAAACTTTGGTCGGATGTTCACACCTTCTTGCAGCCGAACACCTACGCTTCTGGTTTTGATAGTGTATATTCGGGCATACGAACCTTTTCTTACCCGCTTTTTACAAACCATGGTCGGACTTTCACACCTTCTCTTAGCTGAACAACTCCGCTCCCTCTTTTGATTGTGTACAGTCGGGTATTTTAACCTTTTCTTACCCGCTTTTTACCAACTATGATAGGACATTCACACCGTCTTACAGCGGAACACCTCCGCTCCCTCTTTTGATTTTGTATGTTCGGGCATTCGAACCTTTTCTTACCCGCTTTTTACAAACCATGGTCGGACTTTCACACCTTTTAGTAGCCGAACAACTCCGCTCCCGCTATTGATTGTGTACAGTCGGGTATTTTAACCTTTTCTTACCCGCTTTTTACCAACTATGGTCGGACATTCACACCGTCTTACAGCAGAACACCTCTGCTCCCGCTTTTGATGGTGTATAGTCGGGCATTCGAACCTTTTCTTACCCGCTTTTTACAAACTATGGTGGGACATTCAAACCTTCTTGTATCCGAAAACCTCCGCTCTCTCTTTTGATCATACATTGTCGGACATTCGCACCTTTTCTTACCCGCTTTTTACAAACCATGGTCGGACTTTCATACCTTCTTGTAGCCGAACACATCCGCTCCCGCTATTGATTGTGTACAGTCGGGTATTTTAACCTTTTCTTACCCGCTTTTTACCAACTATGGTCAGACATTCACACCTTCGTACAGCGGAACACCTCCGCTCCCTCTTTTGATGGTGTATGTTCGGGTATTCAAACCTTTTCTTACCCGCTTTTTCCAAACTATGGTCGGCTATTCACAGCTTCCTCTCCACCATACTTGTATGGTTGGATATTCACACCCACTTGCATCCGAAGACCTCTGCCCCAAATTTTGTTGATATTTAGTCGGACATTCGCACCTTACCCGCTTTTGGCAAACTATGGCCTTCTTGCAGCCAAACAACTCTGATCTCGCTTTTGATGATGTAAGGTTGGGCATTCAGACCTTGCTTCACCTGCTTTTCACCAAATATAGTCGGACATTCACACCTTCTTGCAGCCGAACACTTCCGCTTTTAGTGTTCTATGAGGCATTCACATATTTTTTTTCACCGTATTTTATAGATTATGGTTGGAAATTCTCACCCACTCTCATCCGAAGACCTCTCCTCCCGCTTTTGTTAATATATAGTCGGGCATTCGAACCTTTTCTTACCCACTTTTTACAAATTATGGTCGAACATTCACACCTACTTGCAGCTGAATACTTCCGCTCCACCTTTTAGGTATGTATGGATGGCATTTGCACCTCTTTTTATACTGATTGCTGAAGATTAAGTTGTTCTTTCTCAAACTACAAATTTTTTTTAATTGTTGAAACTTGATTTGAAGTGGATAAATAAGGAGGACAAACAGTTTTAAGTCAGGCTGATAGGAATTAATTTTATAGCAAAATCTGTATTTCGTCATATGTCGAGAGATGCTTATTGCTGAAGAGGTTCTTTCTCATTCTACAAAGTACAACGTTGTTTATCGTTGAAACTTGATTAGACATGAATAAATATGAAGGACAAAGCAGTCTTAACTTGGTTTGAGTTAAGGAATTCGTTTTATAGGAGAATCCGAATTCGTGCATAACTCATAAAATAGAGCTTATTTTCGGATTCCTGAAGAATGAGTCTGGTTCTTTCTCAAAATACAAAGTTTGTTGTTTATTGTTGAAACTTCATCAGAAGTGAAGAAATAAATGAATGCCTATCAAAAAATGTGGGATCTAAACTCTAGTGCTTCCTCTAAAATAATTTCCTTTCTCAATTTAGAAATGTGTGTGTGTAAGTCACAACACCCGTGACACCAAAACGGCTTTCTTTTCTCTACACTCTGCACTATGAGCACACACACCAAATCAGAAAGGCTTTTTTTCTCTCTTTTCTACATTATGGACTGTGGGGACACAAAACCGCTCTCTCTCTTTTTTTTTTTTATCGTGTGCCAGGGCGTTGTCTCATGTATTAGATTATGCTTAAGATACGAATGGGTTTATCAGTCACATCAGAATCCATACATACTGATCCTCCCGTAATAAAATGGTCGGATCTTATCAAACACACTTTGTTTCTTGTGACAATCAAGTCAGCGAAACAGCGTATACACGTCAAGACACTGAATCAAGTTTGCCACAAGAACTCATAAGTTTGGCAGTATTGCTCTGCCGTCAGCAATCATACACCCATTTTATTTTCGTGAGACATGTGCAAGCACCTGTTCATCTACTGTTCTATCACTATGAATTAGTGATCTATTATCAATAAGGATACTTCTACAACTACTATCAAAGTATGTCCGGACTTCTTATGTTGTCAGTTGCTATATAGGAATAAGTGGGTAGCTACTGACAAGCATTAAGCATGTCAAACAGCCCAAACATATAACATTTCAGGACACACCACACAGTTAACAACCACAGTGAAGCGTGTCAAAGCCCAAACATGTAACATTCAACAGGACACTTACACAACACATTCAAATCAAACAGTCAGCCAACATACAAGAACATATACCCCAGCCGGCATTGCTCCCTGCCTATTTTCGTACAGCACACTATGTGTGCGCACACCTTTATTCACAAACTCTTCAACTTATACTCTTTTACCGAAGCTGCTACAGCTCGATTGGCCAAATACCCTTTGATCCTATTTCGGTGAATTTGACATCTGCCTTACATATAACAGATTAGCGGTTTAGCAGTTTTAATTTAGTTTGAGTGAAGGAATTCATTTTATAGCAAAATCCGAAATCGTGAAGAACTCATGAAAGTAAGCTTATTCTCGGATTCCTGAAACTTTAGATTTGCTCTTTCTTTTACTGCAAAGTACAACGTTGTTTTTTTTGTTTAAATCTTTCTAGACATGGTAAATATCAAGGACAAAGCAGTTTTCACATAGTTTGAGTGAAGGAATTCATTTTATAGATAAAATCCCAAGAGTCTGCTGAGAAAAGAGAGTGAATGCGAAGTAGACTTTAACACGGCTATGGCAGCGAGCCGAGTGTGGGCTAACCGGGAGAATTGCTTGAAAGAAACGCGACACCGAATGAGCGATCAGAACAAAGCCTCAATACGGGATTCTCGTGGTGTTTTTGTTGCTGCCTTGTCTTTTGCACAGAGTAAAAGACAAGGCAGCCATCGAATAGGGCCCGATTGTTCCTAGTTGGTCAGCCGAGGAGCAAGGGGGGGGGAGCAAGCGTCTCAACCAAGCAAAGCTCACCATGGGGAAGGTGGCTATGCCAACTAGCCTGATGCCCTGCTCCCGCAGTGACGGATAATCGTACTCTGGTTTCTCTTCATAACGTACAAGTCTTTCGCCTTTTACTAAAGATTTCTGTGGAGAGCAGCACTAATGAGTTGTTTCTATTTTTGGCAGGCTTTACCTTTGCGGGTGAAGCCCTTTCTGTCTGTGCAAAAGAAATCTTGTTACTGTGCAGAGTGACTTCTCTGAGTAGAGTCGCCTTACTTGTTGCGACTGTGCCGATGTTCGAAGCTGGAGTGTAAAGTTGTTGCTTGAATGGTGCTTGCTGGAGCATGCGGGAGTGCAAAGTTATACCATTTTAAAGGACTGAAGAGTGCTCAGTGCAGCGGGTGGGCGACACTCTGGCCACCTTGAAAACCGAGGTTACATCCACTACCAGGGGCAGCCCAAGTCCTGCCGCAAGTGTGGTGAGCATGGGCACCTGGTTGAGGCTTGTACCAAGGTGTTATGTGGGAAGAGCAGAGAAATTGGGCAAACTTTTGGAGAGTGTCCAAATGGCAGGAAATGTAATCTCTGTGGAGAATTAAATCACCTCTTCAGAGATTGCCCTAAATCTTTTGCCAACAAATTAAAGACGGTAAAGCCACAGTCAAGCCAACAAAGAGAAGGACCAAAGGTGGCAGTTGGTGAACAAAGTGAAGAGGTTGACCCAATAAATTCAAACTTCCCGCCAAAAGCTTGGATTGGAAGTGAGGAGCAAAAAGGGGAGGGGCCTGTAGAGGCCTCACCACTCAGTGTTGAAGTCTGTGAGAATTCACAGGCAGAGGGTGGAGCTACGCTAAATGAGGAGGAAGAGCAGACAGGTGAGTCTAGTGAAGATACTCACCTCCCCGAAGGTCAACAGCCGAAGAGGACGGCATCTGAGCCTCTGATTCCCCAGTGGTATCAGAGAAGAGGGGAAGGGTTAGGTCCCTTTCAGACAGTTCTTCAGTGGAAGAACCTAGAGTCTTCCCCTCCGACTCACCAAATGAGGTCTCCTTTTTAACTTCAGCTCTGCAATCAACCCCCAGGGACTCAAAGTTAAATGCAACATTGCGTCAGAGGCCAACACCGAGAGTCCGAAAAGGAAATATAGATCACCCTACTCACTTTTCACCTAAAGAAATGAAGGAAGAGCTAGCTTCCCAAGAAATAACCTGTGTGTAATTTGTTTTGATAACTTAGAAAAACGAAAATGACATACCTACTTTCCTTTATGCTTTTAATGGTTCTCACCTTCTCAACACTAAATGTGAGAAGTGTGAAATCAAAGACAAGAGCCCAGAGTATTTTATCCTTCTTAGACTCCATAAAATCAGATGTGTTTTTAATACAAGAATGTGGACTACCTTTTTTAAAAAACCATAGACAATGGGAGGAAATGTGGCCCCATTTATCGATATGGAGTGGCTCAAATCAAAATAAAAATGATGGTGTGGCCATTCTAATTAGAAATCCGCATGTTCTGGTGAAAGGTAGCACAGTGGTGAGAGACGGACGGGCACTTTTAGCACACTTGAATTTTATGGGGCAAGACTTTAACCTCTTAAATATTTATGGTTTCAATGGAAAAAATGAAAGGTATGACCTTTTAGAAGATATACAGCTTTACATGCTAGGGCAAGTACCTTTAGTTGTAGGAGGGGATTTTAACTGTATCTTGAGCAGGAAAGATAGAAAAAGAGAAGGGGTAGATTTTAAAGTGGATAAGACTTCGATTTTACTTCAGGGCATATGCAGGGATTTTAAGCTTACTGACTGTTTTAAAACCATGCATCCCAGAGAGGAGGGCTTCACCTGGTTTAGTCATGATGGCACCAGAGCCTCTCGCATTGATTATTTCTTTACTAGAGATTGCCCACCCACTGATGTTAGATTAACCCCTGTTTTCTTTTCAGACCACCTTATGCTCTCCTGCACCCTTTCACCCCCTTCTGGTGTGACGGTAGGAAGTGGTCTGTGGAAACTCAACTGTTCCCTGTTGGAGGATGAAATCATAGTCAGTCAGTACAGGGAATGTTATAAAGAGTGGCAGACCCTTCAAGACCTCTACGAAACACATGCACAATGGTGGGAAATGGTGAAGGAAACGACCCAGACTTTTTTTAAACAGCAAGGTAAACGTAAAAAAAGGAAAGAGAATAGATGTATGATGGGACTACATAAACGCTTACAGCGCTACTTTAAACTAAATCAGTGTGGCATAGACTTTAAAGAAGAAATCAAAGATGTCAAAAAGGAAATGTCAGTTTTAGCAGAAATAAAGAGTAAAGGAATTTTTTTAAGAAGCAGGGAGCAGGAAATTGAGGAAGGTGAAAAAGAAAGAAAGTTATAAATAAAAAGGAGTGTAATCAAAATCTAAAAAGAGAAGATGGGTTTTTAACAAAATCCACACAAGAGATGATTGAAACTGTACATACCTTTTATAGTAACATGTACAAAGAGAAACCAGTGCACTTGGAAACATCGGCAGAAATCTTAAAATTCGTTGACAAAACCGTAAAAGAGAATGCACACTTGACACAGAATTTTACTGCTTTAGAGTTAAAAAAATGCCTAACAGGTTTTAAGAGAAGTCGAGCTCCGGGTTTAGACGGGCTTCCTGCAGAATTCTATCTGACCTATTGGGACCTTTTATCATCGGACATTTTAGATGTTTTTAAAGATTTTGAAAAACTCGACCGACTGCCTGACAGTTTTAGAGTGGGAATAGTGACTCTACTTTATAAAAAAAATGATAAGACTGACCTAAAGAATTGGAGGCCCATCACACTTTTAAACTTTGACTGTAAACTTTTTAGCAAGGTTTTAGCGACACGGATGTCCTCTGTTTTAGAGGAGGTAATTCACCCAGACCAAGCTTGTGCCATCTCAGGGAGACAACTCACCGACAGCCTCGTACTGATTCGAGACATCATTGATTACGCTAGAGACAGAAACACCCGGCTTGTCATCTTAAATTTAGACTTTGAAAAAGCATTTGATCGGGTCTCGCATCAATATCTCTTTCAGGTGTTGCAGCCATCGAAAAGGGCCCGATTGTTCCTACTTGGTGAGCTTTGCTTGGTTGAGACGCTTGCCCCCCCCCCCTGCTCCTCGGCTGACCAAGTAGAAACAATCTATTCGATGGCTGCCTTGTCTTTTACTCTGTGCAAAAGACAAGGCAGCAACAAAAACACCACGAGAATCCCGTATTGAGGCTTTGTTCTGACCACTCATTCGGTGTCGCGTTTCTTTCAAGCAATTCTCCCGGTTAGCCCGCACTCGGCTCGCTCCCATAGCCGTGTTAAAGTCTACTTCGCATTCACTCTCTTTTCTCTGCAGACTCTTGGGATTTTATCTATAAAATGAATTCCTTCACTCAAACTATGTTAAAACTGCTTTGTCGTTCATATTTACCATGTCTAGAAAGATTTAAACAAAAAAAACAACGTTGTACTTTGCAGTAAAAGAAAGAGCAAATCTAAAGTTTCAGGAATCCGAGAATAAGCTTACTTTCATGAGTGCTTCACGATTTCGGATTTTGCTATAAAATGAATTCCTTCACTCAAACTAAATTAAAACTGCTAAACCGCTAATCTGTTACATGTAAGGCAGATGTCAAATTCACCGAAATAGGATCTAAGGGTATTCGGCCAATCGAGCTGTAGCAGCTTCGGTAAAAGAGTATAAGTTGAAGAGTTTGTGAATAAAGGTGTGCGCACACATAGTGAGCTGTAGGAAAATAGGCAGGGAGCAATGCCGGCTGGGGTATATGTTCTTGTATGTTGTCTGACTGTTTGATTTGAATGTGTTGTGTAAGTGTCCTGTTGAAGGTTTGGGCTTTGACACTTCACTGTGGTTGTTAACTGTGTGGTGTGTCCTGAAATGTTATATGTTTGGGCTGTGTGACATGCTTAATGCTTGTCAGTAGCTACCCACTTATTCATATATAGCAACTGACAACATAAGAAGTCTGGACATACTTTGATAGTAGTTGTAGAAGTATCCTTATTGATAATAGATAAACTAATTCATAGTGATAGAACAGTAGATGAACAGGTGCCTGCACGTCTCACGAAAATAAAATGGGTGTATGATTGCTGACGGCAGAGCAATACTGCCAAACTTATGAGTTCTTGTGGCAAACTTGATTCAGTGTCTTGACGTGTATACGCTGTTTCGCTGACTTGATTGTCACAAGAAACAAAGTGTGTTTGATAAGATCCGACCATTTTATTACGGGAGGATCAGTATGTATGGATTCTGATGTGACTGATAAACCCATTCGTATCTTAAGCATAATCTAATACGTGAGACAACGCCCTGGCACACAATCAAAAAAAAAAACACACATTACACACACACATTTCTGAATTGAGAAAAGAAATTATTTTAGAGGAAGCAGTAGAGTTTAGATCCCACATTTGTTGATAGGCATTCATTTATTTCTTCACTTCTGATGAAGTTTCAACAATAAACAACAAACTTTGTATTATGAGAAAGAACCAGACTCATTCTTCAGGAATCCGAAAATAAGCACGAATTCGGATTCTCCTATAAAACGAATTAATTAACTCAAACCAAGTTAAGACTGCTTTGTCCTTCATATTTATTCATGTCTAATCAAGTTTCAACGATAAACAACGTTGTACTTTGTAGAATGAGAAAGAACTTCTTCAGCAATAAGCATCTCTCGACATATGACGAAATACAGATTTTGCTATAAAATTAATTTCTTCTATCAGCGTAACTTAAAACTGTTTGTCCTCCTTATTTATCCACTTCAAATCAAGTTTCAACAATTAAAAAAAAAATTTAGTTTGAGAAAGAACAACTTAATCTTCAGCAATAAGTATAAAAAGAGGGTAACAAAAGGTGCAAATGCCAACCATACATGACTAAAAGGTGGAGCGGAAGTATTCAGCTGCAAGTAGGTGTGAATGTTCGACCATAATTTGTAAAAAGTGGGTAAGAAAAGGTTCGAATGCCCGACTAAATATTAACAAAAGCGGGAGGAGAGGTCTTCGGATGAGAGTGGGTGAGAATTTCCTACCATACAAGTATGGTGGAGAGGAAGCTGTGATTGGCCGACAATAGTAAAAAGCAGGTGAGAAAAGGTGCGAATGTCAAAACATACATGATCAAAACAGGGAGCGGAGGTGTTTGGCTGCGACAAGGTGTGAATGTCCACCCATAATTAATGAAAAACGGGCAACAAGTAGGTTCGAATGCCCAACCATATATCATCAAAAGCAGGAGTGGATGTGTTCGGCTTCAAGAAGGTATGAATGTCCATCAATAATTGCTATAAAACATGAAAGAAAATTTTCGAATATCAAACCGCACATAATCATAAGCGGGAGACGAGGTGTTCCGCTGCAAGAAGGTGTGAATATCCACCCATAATTACTGAAAAATGGGTAAGAAAAGGTGCGAATGCCCAACCATACATCATCAAAAGCAAGAGTGGATGTGTTCGGCTACAAGAAGGTTTGAATGTCCGACCATAGTTTGTAAAAAGCGGGTAAGAACAGGTTTGTATGCCCGACTGTACACAATCAAAAGAGGGAGCGGAGTTGTTCAGCTACAAGAAGGTGTGAAAGTCCGACCATGGTTTGTAAAAAGCGGGTAAGAACAGGTTCGTATGCCCGAATATACACCATCAAATGCGGGAGCGGAGGTGTTCGGCTGTGAGTAGGTGTGAATCTCCAACCATAATTGCTGAAAAATGTGTTAGAAAAGGTAAGAATGCCGGTCCATACATCATCAAAAGCGGGAGAGGTGGTGTTCGGCTGCAAGTAGGTGTGAATGTCCAGCAATAATTACTCACAAATGGGTAAGAAAAGGTAGTATTGCCAGACCATACATGATCAAAACAGGGAGCGGAGGTGGTTAAGCTGCAAGAAGGTGTTAATGTCCGACTAAGGTTTATAAAAAGCGGGTAAGAAAAGGTGCGAATGCCCGACAATGTATGATCAAAAGAGGGAGCGGAGGTTTTCGGCTGAAAGGTCTGAATGTCCAACCATAATTTGTAAAAACCGGGGAAGAAAAGGCTCGAAAGCCCGACTATACACCATCAAAAGCTGGAGCGGAGGTGTTCAGCTGCAAGAAGGTCTGAATGTCCATCAATAATTGCTAGAAAACATGAAAGAGAATTTTCGAATATCAAACCGCACATGATAATAAGCGGGAGAGGAGGTGTTCAGCTGCAAGAAGGTGTGAATGTCCACCCATAATTACTGAAAAATGGGTAAGAAAAGTTGCGAATTCCCAACCAAACATCATCAAATGCACGAGTGGATGTGTTCGGCTACAAGAAGGTTTGAATGTCCGACCATAGTTTGTAAAAAGCGGGTAAGAAAAGGTTCGAAAGCCCGACTATACACCATCAAAAGAGGGAGCGGAGGTGTTCCGCTGTAAGAAGGTGTGAATGTCCGACCATAGTTGGTAAAAAGCGGGTAAGAAAAGGTTAAAATATCCGACTGTACACAATCAATAGCGGGAGCGGAGTTGTTCGGCTACTAAAAGGTGTGAAAGTCCGACCCTGGTTTTAAAAAGCGCGTAAGAAAAGGTTCGAATGCCCGAACATACACCATCAAAAGAGGTAGCGGAGGTGTTCCGCTGTAAGACGGTGTGAATGTCCGATCATAGTTGGTAAAAAGCGGGTAAGAAAAGGTTAAAATACCCGACTGTACACAATCAAAAGACGGAGCAGAGTTGTTCAGCTAAGAGAAGGTGTGAAAGTCCGACCATGGTTTGTAAAAAGCGGGTAAGAAAAGGTTCGTATGCCCGAATATACACTATCAAAACCGGAAGCGTAGGTGTTCGGCTGCAAGAAGGTGTGAACGTCCGACCAAAGTTTGTGAAAAAGCAGTTAAGAAAAGGTTTGAATATCCAACCAAACATAATCAAAAGCGGGAGCAGAGCTGTTCGACTGCAAGTAGGTGTGAATGTCAGAGAATAATTTGCAAAAAGCTGATGAGAAAGGGTGAGAAATCCCGACTATACACCATCAAATGCGGTAGCGGAGTTGTTCGGCTGTGAGTAGGTGTGATTCTCCAACCATAATTGCTGAAAAATGTGTTAGAAAAGGTAAGAATGCCGGTCCATACATCATCAAAAGCGGGAGAGGTGGTGTTCGGCTGCAAGTAGGTGTGAATGTCCATTAATAATTGCTTTAAAACATGAAAGAAAATTTTCGAATATCAAACTGCACATGATCATTAGCGGGAGAGGAGGTGTTCAGCTGCAAGAAGGTGTGAATATCCACCCATAGTTACTGAAAAATGGGTAGGAAAAGATGCGAATGTCCAACCATAAATCATCAAAAGCAGGAGTGGAGTTGTTCAGCTACAAGAAGGTATGAAAGTCCAACCATGGTTTGTAAAAAGCGGGTAAGAGAAGGTTCGAATACCCGAATATATACCATCAAAAGCGGAAGCAGAGGTGTTCGGCTGCAAGAAGGTGTGAATGTCCGACCAAAGTTTGTAAAAAGCAGTTAAGAAAAGGTTTGAATATCCAACCGAACATAATCAAAAGCGGGAGCAGAGCTGTTCGACTGCAAGTAGGTGTGAATGTCAGATCATAATTGCTGAAAAATGTGATAGAAAAGACTAGAATGCCGGACAATACATCATCAACAGCGGGAGAGGTGGTTTTTCGGCTGCAAGTAGGTGTGAATGTCCAGCCATAATTACTCACAAACGGGGGAAGAAAAGGTAGTATTTCCAGACCACACATGATCAAAACAGGGAATGGAGGTGGTTCAGCTGCAAGGTGTTAATGTCTGACTAAAGTTTGTAAGAACCGTGTAAGACAAGGGGCGAATGCCCGACAATGTATGATCAAAAGAGGGAGCGGAGGTTTTCGGCTGCAAGGTCTGAATGTCCAACCACAATTTGTAAAAATCGGGGAAGAAAAGGCTCGAAAGCCCGACTATACACCATCAAAAGCGGGTGCAGAGGTGTTCAGGTGCAAGAAGGTCTGAATGTCCGACCAAAAATTACTGAAAAATGGGTAAGAAAAGGTGCGAATGCCAAATCATACATCATCAAAAGCAGGAGCGGATGTGTTCGGCTACAAGAAGGTTTGAATGTCCAACCATAGTAAGTAATAGGCGGGTAAGAAAAGGCTCGAATGCCCGACTATATACCATCAAAAGCGGAAGCGGAGGTGTTCGGCTGCAAGACGGTGTGAACGTCCAACCAAAGTTTGTAAAAAGCAGTTAAGAAAATGTTCGAATATCCAACCAAACATAATCAAAAGCGGGAGCAGAGCTGTTCGACTGCAAGTAGGTGTGAATATCAGATCATAATTTGCAAAAAGCTGTTGAGAAAAGGTGAGAATGCCCGACTATACACTATCAAATGTGGGAGCGGAGGTGTTCGTCTGTGAGTAGGTGTGAATGTCCGACCATAATTGCTGAAAAATGTGTTAGAAAAGGTAAGAATGCCGGACCATATATCATCAAAGGTTGTGTTCGGCTGCAAGTAGGTGTGAATGTCCAGCCATAATTACTCAAAAACGGGTAAGAAAAGGTACTATTGCCAGACCATATATGATCAAAACAGGGAGTAGAGGTGGTTCAGCTGCAAGAAGGTTTGAATGTCCAACTAAAGTTTGTAAAAAGCGGGTAAGACAAGGTGTGAATGCCCGACAATGTATGATCAAAAGAGGAGCGGAGGTTTTCGGCTGCAAGAAGGTCTGAATGTCCACCCATAATTACTGAAAAATGGGTAAGAAAAGGTGCGAAAGCCCAACCGCACATGATCATAAGTGGATGAGAAGGTGTTCGACTGCAAGTAGGTGTGAATGTAAGATCATAATATTTAAAAAGCGGGTAAGAAAAGGTAAGAATGCCCAACCATAAATTATCAAAAGCGGCAGCAGAGTTTCGGCTGGTGTTTATCAATGTCTAGATAGATTTCAACAAAAAACAACGTTGTACTTTGCAGTAAAAGAAAGTGCAAATCAAAAGTTTTAGGAATCCGAGAATAAGCTTATTTTCATGAGTTCTGCACGATTTCGGATTTTATGTATAAAATGAATTCCTTCACGCAAACTAAGTTAACACTGCTTTGTCCTTCATATGTACCCATTTCTACATATATTTCAAGCATAAACTTTCTCATACTACCCTGAATGAGAAAGAGCCACACTTGTGATTAAGCCATACGACCCTTTTGAGGATTTCTGCATGGTTTGGGATTTTATCTATAAAATTAATTCCTTCACTCAAACTATGTTAAAACGGCTTTTACCTTCATATTTATCAATGTCTCGATAGATTTAAACAAAAAAACAACGTTGTACTTTGCAATAAAAGAAAGAGCAAATCAAAAGTTTTAGGAATCCGTGAATAAGCTTATTTTCATGAGTTCTGCACGATTTCGGATTTTATGTATAAAATGAATTCATTCACTCAAACCAAGTTAAAACTGCTTTTTCCTTCATATTTATCAATGTCTAGATCAACTTCAACAAAGAACAACATTGTATTTTGCAGTAGAAGAAAGAGCAAAACTGAAGGATCAGGAATCCGAGAATAAGCTTCTTTTCATACGTTCTGCATGATTTGGGATTTTATGTATAAAATGAATTCCTTCACTCAAACTAAGTTAACACTGCTTTGTCCTTCATATGTACCCATTTCTACATATATTTCAAGCATAAACTTCCTCATACTACCCTGAATGAGAAAGAGCCACACTTGTGATTAAGCCATACGCCCCTTTTGAGGAGTTCTGCATGATTTGGGATTTTATCTATAAAATCAATTCCTTCACTCAAACTATGTTAAAACGGCTTTTACCTTCATATTTATCAATGTCTCGATAGATTTGAACAAAAAAACAACGTTGTACTTTGCAGTAAAAGAAAGAGCCAATCAAAAGTTTTAGGAATCCGAGAATAAGCTTATTTTCATGAGTTCTGCACGATTTCGGATTTTATGTATAAAATGAATTCATTCACTCAAACCAAGTTAAAACTGCTTTTTCATTCATATTTATCAATGTCTAGATCGACTTCAACAAAGAAAAACATTGTATTTTGCAGTAGAAGAAAGAGCAAAACTGAAGGATCAGGAATCCGAGAATAAGCTTATTTTCTTATGGGCAAGTGGGAACTGCTTTGTCCTTCATATTTATCAATGTGTAGATGGATTTCAACTTCTTCTACTGCAAAGTCCAATGTTTTTCTTTGTTGAAGTCGATCTAGACATTGATGAATATGGAAGGACAAAGCAGTTTTAACTTGGTTTGAGCAAAGCAATTCATTTTATAGCAAAATCCGAAATCGTGCAGAACTCATGAAAGCAGGCTTATACTCGGATTCCTGAAACTTTAGATTTGCTCTTTCTTTTACTGCAAAGTACAACGTTGTTTTTTTGTTTAAATCTTTCTAGACATGGTAAATATGAAGGACAAATCAGTTTTAACATAGTTTGAGTGAAGTAATGCATTTTATAAGCAAAATCCCAAATCATGCAGAACTCACGAAAAGCTTTTTCTCGCTTTTCACTGCTTTTTACAAACATTGGTCGGACGTTCACACCTTCTTGCATCCGAACACCTCCGCTTCCGCTTTTGATGATGTATATTCGGGCATTCGAACCTTTTATTACCCGCTTTTTACAAACCATTGTCGGACTTTCACACCTTCTTGCAGCTGAACACCACCTCTACCGCTTTTGATGATGTATGGTCCAGTATTCTTACCTTTTCTAACACATTTTTCAGCAATTATGGTCGGACATTCACACCTACTCACAGCTGGACACCTCCGTTCCCGCTTTTGATCATACAATGTCGGGACATCGCTCCTTGTCTTACTAGCTTTTTACAAACTTTAGTCGAACATTCACACCTTCTTGCAGCTGAACACCTCCGCTCCCGCTTTTGATGATGTATAGTCGGGCTTTCAAGCCTTTTCTTAACCGGTTTTTACAAATTATGGTTGGACATTCAGACCTTGCAGCCGAACACCTCCGCATTCTCTTTTGATCATACATTGTCGGGCATTCGCACCTTGTCTTACCCGCTTTTTACAAACTATAGTCAGACATTCACACCTTGCAGCTGAACCTCCGCTCCCTGTTTTGATCATGTATGGTCTGGCAATACTACCTTTTCTTCCCCCGTTTGTGAGTAATTATGGCTAGACATTCACACCTACTTGCAGTCGAACAGCTCTGCTCCCGCTTTTGATTATGTTTGGTTGGATATTCGAACCTTTTCTTAACTGCTTTTTACAAACCATGGTCGGACTTTCACACCTTCTTGTAGCTGAACAACTCCGCTCCCGCTATTGATTTTGTACAGTCGGGTATTTTAACCTTTTCTTACCCGCTTTTTACCAACTATGGTCGGACATTCACACCATCTTACAGCGGAACACCTCCGCTCCCGCTTTTTATGGTGTATAGTCGGGCATTCGAACCTTTTCTTACCCGCTATTTACAAACTATGGTAGGACATTCAAACTTTCGTGTATCCGAAAACCTCCGCTCTCTCTTTTGATCATACATTGTCGGACATTCGCACCTTTTCTTACCCGCTTTTTACAAACCATGGTCGGACTGTCACACCTTCTTGTAGCCGAACACATCCGCTCCCGCTATTGATTGTGTACAGTCGGGTATATTAACCTTTTCTTACCCGCTTTTTACCAAGTATGGTTGGACATTCACACCTTCGTACAGCGGAACACCTCCGCTCCCTCTTTTGATGGTGTATGTTCGGGCATTCAAACCTTTTCTTACCCGCTTTTTCCAAACTATGGTCGGGTATTCACAGCTTCCTCTCCACCATACTTGTATGGTGGGATATTCACACCCACTTGCATCCGAAGACCTCCGCCCCAAATTTTGTTGATATTTAGTCGGACATTCGCACCTTACCCGCTTTTGGCAAACTATGGCCTTCTTGCAGCCAAACAACTCTGATCTTGCTTTTGATGATGTAAGGTTGGGCATTCAGACCTTGCTTCACCTGCTTTTCACCAAATATAGTCGGACATTCACACCTTCTTGCAGCCGAATACTTCCGCTCCACCTTTTAGTGTTCTATCACACCTTTTTTTTCACCGCATTTTATACATTATGGTTGGAAATTTTCAACCACTCTCATCCGAAGACCTCTCCTTCCGCTTTTGTTAATATATTTGAACTTTAGTTTGACATTCAAACCTTCTTGCAGCTGAACCACCTCCGCTCCCTGTTTTGATCATATATGGTCTGGCTACTACCTTTTCTTACCCGTTTGTGAGTAATTATGGCTGGACATTCACACCTACTTGCAGTCGAACACAACCTCTCTCGCTTTTGATGATGTATGGACCGGCATTTTTACCTTTTCTAACACATTTTTCAGCAATTATGGTCGGAGATTCACACCTACTCACAGCCGAACAACTCCGCTCCCGCATTTGATGATGTATAGTCGGGCATTCTCACCCTTTCTCATCAGCTTTTTGCAAATTATGATCTGACATTCACACCTACTTGCAGTCGAACAGCTCTGCTCCCGCTTTTGATTATGTTTGGTTGGATATTCGAACCTTTTCTTAACTTCTTTTTACATATTTTGGTTGGACGTTCACACCTTCTTGTAGCCGAACACTTCCACTCCTGCTTTTGATGATGTATGGTTGGGCATTCACACCTTTTTTTTGCCCATTTTTCAGGAATTATGGGTGGACATTCACACCTTGCAGCTGAACACCTCCTATCCCACTTATGATCATGTGCGGTTTGATTTTCGAAAAGTTTCTTTCATGTTTTCTAGCAATTATTGATGGACATGTAGACCTTCTTGCAGCTGAACACCTCCGCTCCCGCTTTTGATCATACATTGTCAGGCATTCGCACCTTGTCTTACCCTCTTTTTACAAACTTTAGTCGAACAGTCACACCTTTTTGCAGCCGAACACCACCTCTCCCGCATTTGATGATGTATGGTCCAGCATTCTTACCTTTTCTAACACATTTTTCAGCAATTATGGTCGGACATTCACACCTACTCAGAGCCGAACACCTCCGCTCCCGCATTTGATGGTGTATAGTCGGGCATTCTCACCCTTTCTCATCAGCTCTTTACAAATTATGATCTGACATTCACACCTGCTTTTGATAATGTATTGTTAGGCATTCGCACCTTTTTTTTTACCCATTTTTCATGAATTATGGGTGGACATTCACACCTTCTTGCAGCCGAACACCTCCTCTCCCGCTTATGATCATGTGCGGTTTGATATTCGAAAATTTACTTTCTTGTTTTAAAGCAATTATTGATGGACATTCAAACCTTCTTTTTGATGGTGTATAGTCGGGCTTTCGAGCCTTTTCTTCCCGGTTTTTACAAACCATGGTCGGACTTTCACACCTTCTTGTAGCCGAACAACTCCGCTCCCGCTATTGATTGTGTACAGTCGGGTATTTTAACCTTTTCTTACCCGCTTTTTACCAACTATGGTCGGACATTCACACCGTCTTACAGCGGAACACCTCTGCTCCCGCTTTTGATGGTGTATAGTCGGGCATTCGAACCTTTTCTTACCCGCTTTTTACAAACTATGGTGGGACATTCAAACCTTCTTGTATCCGAAAACCTCCGCTCTCTCTTTTGATCATACATTGTCGGACATTCGCACCTTTTCTTACCCGCTTTTTACAAACCATGGTCGGACTTTCACATCTTCTTGTAGCCGAACACATCCGCTCCCGCTATTGATTGTGTACAGTCGGGTATTTTAACCTTTTCTTACCCGCTTTTTACCAAGTATGGTCGGACATTCACACCTTCGTACAGCGGAACACCTCCGCTCCCTCTTTTGATGGTGTATGTTCGGGCATTCAAACCTTTTCTTACCCGCTTTTTCCAAACTATGGTCGGCTATTCACAGCTTCCTCTCCACCATACTTTTATGGTGGGATATGCACACCCACTTGCATCCGAAGACCTCCGCCCCAAATTTTGTTGATATTTAGTCGGACATTCGCACCTTACCCGCTTTTGGCAAACTATGGCCTTCTTGCAGCCAAACACCTCTGATCTCGCTTTTGATGATGTAAGGTTGGGCATTCAGACCTTGCTTCACCTGCTTTTCACCAAATATAGTCGGACATTCACACCTTCTTGCAGCCGAACACTTCCGCTCCACCTTTTAGTGTTCTATCACACCTTTTTTTCACCGCATTTTATACATTTGGTCGGAAATTTTCAACCACTCTCATCCGAAGACCTCTCCTCCCGCTTTTGTTAATATATTTGAACTTTAGTCGGACATTCAAACCTTCTTGCAGCTGAACCACCTCCGCTCCCTGTTTTGATCATATATGGTCTGGCAATACTACCTTTTCTTACCCGTTTGTGAGTAATTATGGCTGGACATTCACACCTACTTGCAGCCGAACACAACCTCTCTCGCTTTTGATGATGTATGGACCGGCATTCTTACCTTTTCTAACACATTTTTCAGCAATTATGGTCGGAGATTCACACCTACTCACAGCCGAACAACTCCGCTCCCGCATTTGATGGTGTATAGTCGGGCATTCTCACCCTTTCTCATCAGCTTTTTGCAAATTATGATCTGACATTCACACCTACTTGCAGTCGAACAGCTCTGCTCCCGCTTTTGATTATGTTTGGTTGGATATTCGAACCTTTTCTTAACTTCTTTTTACATATTTTGGTTGGACGTTCACACCTTCTTGTAGCCGAACACTTCCACTCCTGCTTTTGATGATGTATGGTTGGGCATTCACACCTTTTTTTTGCCCATTTTTCAGGAATTATGGGTGGACATTCACACCTTGCAGCTGAACACCTCCTATCCCACTTATGATCATGTGCGGTTTGATTTTCGAAAAGTTTCTTTCATGTTTTCTAGCAATTATTGATGGACATGTAGACCTTGCAGCTGAACACCTCCGCTCCCGCTTTTGATCATACATTGTCAGGCATTCGCACCTTGTCTTACCCTCTTTTTACAAACTTTAGTCGAACAGTCAAACCTTTTTGCAGCCGAACACCACCTCTCCCGCTTTTGATGATGTATGGTCCAGCATTCTTACCTTTTCTAACACATTCTTCAGCAATTATGGTCGGACATTCACACCTACTCAGAGCCGAACACCTCCGCTCCCGCATTTGAAGGTGTATAGTCGGGCATTCTCACCCTTTCTCATCAGCTTTTTACAAATTATGATCTGACATTCACACCTGCTTTTGATAATGTATTGTTAGGCATTCGCACCTTTTTTTTTACCCATTTTTCATGAATTATGGGTGGACATTCACACCTTCTTGCAGCCGAACACCTCCTCTCCCGCTTATGATCATGTGCGGTTTGATATTCGAAAATTTACTTTCTTGTTTTAAAGCAATTATTGATGGACATTCAAACCTTCTTATTGATGGTGTATAGTCGGGCTTTCGAGCCTTTTCTTCACGGTTTTTACAAACCATGGTCGGACTTTCACACCTTCTTGTAGCCGAACAACTCCGCTCCCGCTATTGATTGTGTACAGTCGGGTATTTTAACCTTTTCTTACCCGCTTTTTACCAACTATGGTCGGAAATTCACACCGTCTTACAGCGGAACACCTCTGCTCCCGCTTTTGATGGTGTATAGTCGGGCATTCGAACCTTTTCTTACCCGCTTTTTACAAACTATGGTGGGACATTCAAACCTTCTTGTATCCGAAAACCTCCGCTCTCTCTTTTGATCATACATTGTCGGACATTCGCACCTTTTCTTACCCGCTTTTTACAAACCATGGTCGGACTTTCACATCTTCTTGTAGCCGAACACATCCGCTCCCGCTATTGATTGTGTACAGTCGGGTATTTTAACCTTTTCTTACCCGCTTTTTACCAAGTATGGTCGGACATTCACACCTTCGTACAGCGGAACACCTCCGCTCCCTCTTTTGATGGTGTATGTTCGGGCATTCAAACCTTTTCTTACCCGCTTTTTCCAAACTATGGTCGGCTATTCACATTTTCCTCTCCACCATACTTGTATGGTGGGATATTCACACCCACTTGCATCCGAAGACCTCCGCCCCAAATTTTGTTGATATTTAGTCGGACATTCGCACCTTACCCGCTTTTGGCAAACTATGGCCTTCTTGCAGCCAAACACCTCTGATCTCGCTTTTGATAATGTAAGGTTGGGCATTCAGACCTTGCTTCACCTGCTTTTCACCAAATATAGTCGGACATTCACACCTTCTTGCAGCCGAACACTTCCGCTCCACCTTTTAGTGTTTTATCAAACCTTTTTTTCACCGCATTTCATACATTATGTTCGGAAATTTTCAACCACTCTCATCCGAAGACCTCTCCTCCCGCTTTTGTTAATATATTTGAACTTTAGTCGGACATTCAAACCTTCTTGCAGCTGAACCACCTCCGCTCCCTGTTTTGATCATATATGGTCTGGCAATACTACCTTTTCTTACCCGTTTGTGAGTAATTATGGCTGGACATTCACACCTACTTGCAGCCGAACACAACCTCTCTCGCTTTTGATGATGTATGGACCGGCATTCTTACCTTTTCTAACACATTTTTCAGCAATTATGGTCGGAGATTCACACCTACTCACAGCCGAACAACTCCGCTCCCGCATTTGATGGTGTATAGTCGGGCATTCTCACCCTTTCTCATCAGCTTTTTGCAAATTATGATCTGACATTCACACCTACTTGCAGTCGAACAGCTCTGCTCCCGCTTTTGATTATGTTTGGTTGGATATTCGAACCTTTTCTTAACTTCTTTTTACATATTTTGGTTGGACGTTCACACCTTCTTGTAGCCGAACACTTCCACTCCTGCTTTTGATGATGTATGGTTGGGCATTCACACCTTTTTTTTGCCCATTTTTCAGGAATTATGGGTGGACATTCACACCTTGCAGCTGAACACCTCCTATCCCACTTATGATCATGTGCGGTTTGATTTTCGAAAAGTTTCTTTCATGTTTTCTAGCAATTCTTGATGGACATGTAGACCTTCTTGCAGCTGAACACCTCCGCTCCCGCTTTTGATCATACATTGTCAGGCATTCGCACCTTGTCTTACCCACTTTTTACAAACTTTAGTCGAACAGTCACACCTTTTTGCAGCCGAACACCACCTCTCCCGCTTTTGATGATGTATGGTCCAGCATTCTTACCTTTTCTAACACATTCTTCAGCAATTATGGTCGGACATTCACACCTACTCAGAGCCGAACACCTCCGCTCCCGCATTTGATGGTGTATAGTCGGGCATTCTCACCCTTTCTCATCAGCTTTTTACAAATTATGATCTGACATTCACACCTGCTTTTGATAATGTATTGTTAGGCATTCGCACCTTTTTTTTTACCCATTTTTCATGAATTATGGGTGGACATTCACACCTTCTTGCAGCCGAACACCTCCTCTCCCGCTTATGATCATGTGCGGTTTGATATTCGAAAATTTACTTTCTTGTTTTAAAGCAATTATTGATGGACATTCAAACCTTCTTATTGATGGTGTATAGTCGGGCTTTCGAGCCTTTTCTTCACGGTTTTTACAAACCATGGTCGGACTTTCACACCTTCTTGTAGCCGAACAACTCCGCTCCCGCTATTGATTGTGTACAGTCGGGTATTTTAACCTTTTCTTACCCGCTTTTTACCAACTATGGTCGGAAATTCACACCGTCTTACAGCGGAACACCTCTGCTCCCGCTTTTGATGGTGTATAGTCGGGCATTCGAACCTTTTCTTACCCGCTTTTTACAAACTATGGTGGGACATTCAAACCTTCTTGTATCCGAAAACCTCCGCTCTCTCTTTTGATCATACATTGTCGGACATTCGCACCTTTTCTTACAAGCTTTTTACAAACCATGGTCGGACTTTCACATCTTCTTGTAGCCGAACACATCCGCTCCCGCTATTGATTGTGTACAGTCGGGTATTTTAACCTTTTCTTACCCGCTTTTTACCAAGTATGGTCGGACATTCACACCTTCGTACAGCGGAACACCTCCGCTCCCTCTTTTGATGGTGTATGTTCGGGCATTCAAACCTTTTCTTACCCGCTTTTTCCAAACTATGGTCGGCTATTCACAGCTTCCTCTCCACCATACTTGTATGGTGGGATATTCACACCCACTTGCATCCGAAGACCTCCGCCCCAAATTTTGTTGATATTTAGTCGGACATTCGCACCTTACCCGCTTTTGGCAAACTATGGCCTTCTTGCAGCCAAACACCTCTGATCTCGCTTTTGATAATGTAAGGTTGGGCATTCAGACCTTGCTTCACCTGCTTTTCACCAAATATAGTCGGACATTCACACCTTCTTGCAGCCGAACACTTCCGCTCCACCTTTTAGTGTTTTATCAAACCTTTTTTTCACCGCATTTCATACATTATGTTCGGAAATTTTCAACCACTCTCATCCGAAGACCTCTCCTCCCGCTTTTGTTAATATATTTGAACTTTAGTCGGACATTCAAACCTTCTTGCAGCTGAACCACCTCCGCTCCCTGTTTTGATCATATATGGTCTGGCAATACTACCTTTTCTTACCCGTTTGTGAGTAATTATGGCTGGACATTCACACCTACTTGCAGCCGAACACAACCTCTCTCGCTTTTGATGATGTATGGACCGGCATTCTTACCTTTTCTAACACATTTTTCAGCAATTATGGTCGGAGATTCACACCTACTCACAGCCGAACAACTCCGCTCCCGCATTTGATGGTGTATAGTCGGGCATTCTCACCCTTTCTCATCAGCTTTTTGCAAATTATGATCTGACATTCACACCTACTTGCAGTCGAACAGCTCTGCTCCCGCTTTTGATTATGTTTGGTTGGATATTCGAACCTTTTCTTAACTTCTTTTTACATATTTTGGTTGGACGTTCACACCTTCTTGTAGCCGAACACTTCCACTCCTGCTTTTGATGATGTATGGTTGGGCATTCACACCTTTTTTTTGCCCATTTTTCAGGAATTATGGGTGGACATTCACACCTTGCAGCTGAACACCTCCTATCCCACTCTTGATCATGTGCGGTTTGATTTTCGAAAAGTTTCTTTCATGTTTTCTAGCAATTCGTGATGGACATGTAGACCTTCTTGCAGCTGAACACCTCCGCTCCCGCTTTTGATCATACATTGTCAGGCATTCGCACCTTGTCTTACCCACTTTTTACAAACTTTAGTCGAACAGTCACACCTTTTTGCAGCCGAACACCACCTCTCCCGCTTTTGATGATGTATGGTCCAGCATTCTTACCTTTTCTAACACATTCTTCAGCAATTATGGTCGGACATTCACACCTACTCAGAGCCGAACACCTCCGCTCCCGCATTTGATGGTGTATAGTCGGGCATTCTCACCCTTTCTCATCAGCTTTTTACAAATTATGATCTGACATTCACACCTGCTTTTGATAATGTATTGTTAGGCATTCGCACCTTTTTTTTTACCCATTTTTCATGAATTATGGGTGGACATTCACACCTTCTTGCAGCCGAACACCTCCTCTCCCGCTTATGATCATGTGCGGTTTGATATTCGAAAATTTACTTTCTTGTTTTAAAGCAATTATTGATGGACATTCAAACCTTCTTTTTGATGGTGTATAGTCGGGCTTTCGAGCCTTTTCTTCCCGGTTTTTACAAACCATGGTCGGACTTTCACACCTTCTTGTAGCCGAACACATCCGCTCCCGCTATTGATTGTGTACAGTCGGGTATTTTAACCTTTTCTTACCCGCTTTTTACCAACTATGGTCGGACATTCACACCTTCGTACAGCGGAACACCTCCGCTCCCTCTTTTGATGGTGTATGTTCGGGCATTCAAACCTTTTCTTACCCGCTTTTTCCAAACTATGGTCGGCTATTCACAGCTTCCTCTCCACCATACTTGTATGGTGGAATATTCACACCCACTTGCATCCGACGACCTCCGCCCCAAATTTTGTTGATATTTAGTCGGACATTCGCACCTTACCCGCTTTTGGAAAACTATGGCCTTCTTGCAGCCAAACACCTCTGATCTCGCTTTTGATGATGTAAGGTTGGGCATTCAGACCTTGCTTCACCTGCTTTTCACCAAATATAGTCGGACATTCACACCTTCTTGCAGCCGAACACTTCCGCTTTTAGTGTTCTATGAGGCATTCACATATTTTTTTTCACCGTATTTTATAGATTATGGTTGGAAATTCTCACCCACTCTCATCCGAAGACCTCTCCTCCAGCTTTTGTTAATATATAGTCGGGCATTCGAACCTTTTCTTACCCGCTTTTTACAAATTATAGTCGAACATTCACACCTACTTGCAGCTGAATACTTCCGCTCCACCTTTTAGGTATGTATGGTTGGCATTTGCACCTCTTTTTATACTGATTTCTGAAGATTAAGTTGTACTTTCTCAAACTACAACATTTTTTTATTTGTTGAAACTTGATTTGAAGTGGATAAATAAGGAGAACAAACAGTTTTAAGTCAGGCTGATAGAAGGAATTAATTTTATAGCGAAATCTGTACTTCGTCATATGTCGAGAGATGCTTATTGCTGAAGAAGTTCTTTCTCATTCTACAAAGTACAACGTTGTTTATCGTTGAAACTTGATTAGACATGAATAAATATGAAGGACAAAGCAGTCTTAACTTGGTTTGAGTTAAGGAATTCGTTTTATAGGAGAATCCGAATTCGTGCATAACTCATAAAATAGAGCTTATTTTCGGTTTCCTGAAGAATGATTCTGGTTCTTTCTCATAATACAAAGTTTGTTGTTTATTGTTGAAACTTCATCAGAAGTGAAGAAATAAATGAATGCCTATCAACAAATCTGGGATCTAAACTCTAGTGCTTCCTCTAAAATAATTTCCTTTCTCAATTTAGAAATGTGTGTGTGTAAGTCACAACACCCGTGACACCAAAACGGCTTTCTTTTCTCTACACTCTGCACTATGAGAACACACCAAATCAGAAAGGCTTTTTTCTCTCTTTTCTACATTATGGACTGTGGGGACACAAAACCGCTCTCTCTCTTTTTTTTTTTTTATCGTGTGCCAGGGCGTTGTCTCATGTATTAGATTATGCTTAAGATACGAATGGGTTTATCAGTCACATCAGAATTCAAACCTTCTTGCAGCTGAACCACCTCCGCTCCCTGTTTTGATCATATATGGTCTGGCAATACTACCTTTTCTTACCCGTTTGTGAGTAATTATGGCTGGACATTCACACCTACTTGCAGCCGAACACAACCTCTCTCGCTTTTGATGATGTATGGACCGGCATTTTTACCTTTTCTAACACATTTTTCAGCAATTATGGTCGGAGATTCACACCTACTCACAGCCGAACAACTCCGCTCCCGCATTTGATGATGTATAGTCGGGCATTCTCACCCTTTCTCATCAGCTTTTTGCAAATTATGATCTGACATTCACACCTACTTGCAGTCGAACAGCTCTGCTCCCGCTTTTGATTATGTTTGGTTGGATATTCGAACCTTTTCTTAACTTCTTTTTACATATTTTGGTTGGACGTTCACACCTTCTTGTAGCCGAACACTTCCACTCCTGCTTTTTATGATGTATGGTTGGGCATTCACACCTTTTTTTTGCCTATTTTTCAGGAATTATGGGTGGACATTCACACCTTGCAGCTGAACACCTCCTATCCCATTTATGATCATGTGCGGTTTGATTTTCGAAAAGTTTCTTTCATGTTTTCTAGCAATTATTGATGGACATGTAGACCTTCTTGCAGCTGAACACCTCCGCTCCCGCTTTTGATCATACATTGTCAGGCATTCGCACCTTGTCTTACCCACTTTTTACAAACTTTAGTCGAACAGTCACACCTTTTTGCAGCCGAACACCACCTCTACCTCTTTTGATGATGTATGGTCCAGCATTCTTACCTTTTCTAACACATTCTTCAGCAATTATGGTCGGACATTCACACCTACTCAGAGCCGAACACCTCCGCTCCCGCATTTGATGGTCTATAGTCGGGCATTCTACAGCGGAAAAGACTCATTCTTATGTTTGGTTAGATATTCGAACCTTTTCTTAACTGCTTTTTACAAACTTTGGTCGGACGTTCACAATATCTTGCAGCCGAACACCTCCGCTTCCGCTTTTGATGGTGTATATTCGGGCATACGAACCTTTTTTTACCCGCTTTTTACAAACCAAGGTCGGACTTTCACACCTTCTCTTAGCTTAACAACTCCGCTCCCTCTTTTGATTGTGTACAGTCGGGTAATTTAACCTTTTCTTACCCGCTTTTTACCATCTATGGTCGGACATTCACACCGTCTTACAGCGGAACACCTCCGCTCCCTCTTTTGATGATGTATGGTTAGGCATTCGCACCTTTTCTTACCCATTTTTCAGTAATTATGGGTAGACATTAACACCTTCTTGCAGCTGAACACCTCCTCTCCTGCTTATGATCATGTGCAGTTTGATATTCGAAAATTTTCTTTCATGTTTTCTAGCAATTATTGATGGACATTCAGACCGTCTTGAAGCTGAACACCTCCGCTCCCACTTTTGATGGTGTATAGTCGGGCTTTCGAGCCTTTTCTTCCCCGGTTTTTACAAATTATGGTTGGACATTCAGACCTTCTTGCAGCCGAAAACCTCCACTCCCTCTTTTGATCATACATTGTCGGGCATTCGCACCTTTTCTTACCCGCTTTTTACAAACCATGGTCGGACTTTCACACCTTCTTGTAGCCGAACAACTCCGCTCCCGCTATTGATTGTGTACAGTCGGGTATTTTAACCTTTTCTTACCCGCTTTTTACCAACTATTGTTGGACATTCACACCGTCTTACAGCGGAACACCTCCGCTCCCTCTTTTGATCATGTATGATTGGACATTCGCACCTTTTCTCACCCGCTTTTTACTATGGTCGGCCATTCACAGCTTCCTCTCCACCATACTTGTATGGTGGGATATTCACACCCACTTGCATCCGAAGACCTCCGCCCCCACTTTTGTTGATATTTAGTCGGTCATTCGCAGCTTACCCGCTTTTGGCAAACTATGGCCTTCTTGCAGCCAAACACCTCTGATCTCGTTTTTGATGATGTAAGGTTGGGCATTCAGACCTTGCTTCACCTGCTTTTCACCAAATATAGTCGAACAGTCACACCTTCTTGCAGCCGAACACTTCTGCTCCACCTTTTAGTGTTCTATGGGGTATTCACACCTTTTTTTTCACCGCATTTTATTGATTATGGTTGGAAATTCTCACCCACTCTTATCCGAAGACCTCTCCTCCTGCTTTTGTTAATATATAGTCGGGCATTCAAACCTTTTCTTACCCGCTTTTTACAAATTATGGTTGAACATTCACACCTACTTGCAGCCGAACACCTCCGCTCCCGCTTTTGATGGTGTATAGTCGGACTTTCGAGCCTTTTCTTCCCCGGTTTTTACGAATTATGGTTGTACATTCAGACCTTGCAGCCGAAAACCTCCGCTCCCTCATTTGATCATACATTGTCAGGCATTCGCACCTTGTCTTACCCGCTTTTTATAAACTTTAGTCAGACATTCACACCTTGCAGCTGAACCACCTCCGCTCCCTGTTTTGATAATGTATGGTCTGGCAATACTACCTTTTCTTACCGGTTTGTGAGTAATTATGGCTGGACATTCACACCTACTTGCAGCCGAACACCACTTCTCCCGCTTTTGATGATGTATGGTCCGGCATTCTAGTCTTTTCTAAGACATTTTTCAGCAATTATGGTTTGACATTCACACCTACTCACAGCCGAACACTTCCGCTCCCGCATTTGATGGTGTATAGTCGGGCATTCTCACCCTTTCTCATCAGCTTTTTGCAAATTATGATCTGACATTCACACCTACTTGCAGTCGAACAGCTCTGCTACCGCTTTTGATTATGTTTGGTTGGATATTCGAAACTTTTCTTCACTGCTTTTTACAAACTTTGGTCGGACGTTCACACCTTCTTGCAGCCGAACACCTCCGCTTCCGCTTTTGATGGTATATATTCGGGCATTCGAACCTTTTCTTACCCGCTTTTTACAAACCATGGTCGGACTTTCACACCTTCTTGTAGCCGAACAACTCCGCTCCCGCTATTGATTGTGTACAGTCGGGTATTTTAACCTTTTCTTACCTGCTTTTTGCCAACTATGGTCGGACATTCACACCTTCTTACAGCGGAACACCTCCGCTCCCTCCTTTGATGGTGTTTGTTCGGGCATTCGAACCTTTTCTTACCCGCTTTTTACAAACTATGGTCAGACATTCACACCTTCTTGCAGCCGAAAACTTCCGCTCTACCTTTTAGTGTGCTATGGGGTATTCACACCTTTTTTTTCACCGCATTTTATAGATTATGGTTGTAAATTCTCACCCACTCTTATCCGAAGACCTCTCCTCCTACTTTGGTTAATATATAGTCGGGCATTCGAACCTTTTCTTACTCGCTTTTTACAAATTATGGTCGAACATTCACACCTACTTGCAGCCGAACACCTCTGCTCCCGCTTTTGATGGTGTAAAGTCGGGCTTTCGAGCCTTTTCTTCCCCGGTTTTTACAAATTATGGTTGGACATTCAGACCTTGCAGCCGAAAACCTCCGCTCCCTCTTTTGATCATACATTGTCAGGCATTCGCACCTACTTGCAGCCGAATACTTCCGCTCCACCTTTTAGTGATGTATGGTTGGCATTTGCACCTTTTCTTACCCTTTCTTACCCTACTGATTGCTTAAGATTAAGTTGTTTTTTCTCAAACTACAACATTTCCGCTTTTAGTGTTCTATGAGGCATTCACATATTTTTTTTCACCGTAATGAAGTCTTTAGTAAAAGGCGAAAGACTTGTACGTTATGAAGAGAAACCAGAGTACGATTATCCGTCACTGCGGGAGCAGGTCATCAGGCCAGTTGGCATAGCCACCTTCCCCATGGTGAGCTTTGCTTTGTTGAGACGCTTGCTTTCCCCCCCCCCCCCCCCCCCCCCCCCTTGCTCCTCGGCTGACCAAGTAGGAACAATCGGGCCCTATTCGATGGCTGCCTTGTCTTTTACTCTGTGCAAAAGACAAGGCAGCAACAAAAACACCACGGGAACACCGTATTGAGGCTTTGTTCTGACCGCTCATTCGGTGTCGCGTTTCTTTCAAGCAATTCTCCCAGTTAGCCCGCACTCGGCTCGCTCCCAGAGCCGTGTTAAAGTCTACTTCGCATTCACTCTCTTTTCTCAGCAGACTCTTGGGATTTTAACAATAAAATGAATTCCTTCACTCAAACTATGTTAAAACTGCTTTGTCCTTCATATTTACCATGTCTTGAAAGATTTAAAGAAAAAAAACAACGTTGTACTTTGCAGTAAAAGAAATAGCAAATCTAAAGTTTCAGGAATCCGAGAATAAGCTTACTTTCATGAGTTCTTCACGATTTCGGATTTTGCTATAAAATGAATTCCTTCACTCAAACTAAATTAAAACTGCTAAACCGCTAATCTGTTACATGTAAGGCAGATGTCAAATTCACCGAATTAGGATTATTCGGTATTCGGCCAATCGAGCTGTAGCAGCTTCGGTAAAAGAGTATAAGTTGAAGAGTTTGTGAATAAAGGTGTGCGCACACATAGTGAGCTGTAGGAAAATAGGCAGGGAGCAATGCCGGCTGGGGTATATGTTCTTGTATGTTGTCTGACTGTTTGATTTGAATGTGTTGTGTAAGTGTCCTGTTGAATGTTACATGTTTGGGCTTTGACACGCTTCACTGTGGTTGTTAACTGTGTGGTGTGTCCTGAAATGTTATATGTTTGGGCTGTGTGACATGCTTAATGCTTGTCAGTAGCTACCCACTTATTCATATATAGCAACTGACAACGTAAGAAGTCCGGACATACTTTGATAGAGTAGTTGTAGAAGTATCCTTATTGATAATAGATAAACTAATTCATAGTGATAGAACAGTAGATGAACAGGTGCCTGCACATGTCTCACGAAAATAAAATGGATGTATGATTGCTGACGGCAGAGCAATACTGCCAAACTTATGAGTTCTTGTGGCAAACTTGATTCAGTGTCTTGACGTGTATACGCTGTTTCGCTGACTTGATTGTCACAAGAAACAAAGTGTGTTTGATAAGATCCGACCATTTTATTACGGGAGGATCAGTATGTATGGATTTTGATGTGACTGATAAACCCATTCGTATCTTAAGCACAATCTAATACGTGAGACAACGCCCTGGCACACGATAAAAAAAAAAAGAGAGAGCGGTTTTGTGTCCCCACAGTCCATAATGTAGAAAAGAGAGAGAAAAGCCTTTCTGATTTGGTGTGTGTGCTCATAGTGCAGAGTGTAGAGAAAAGAAAGCCGTTTTGGTGTCACGGGTGTTGTGACTTACACACACACATTTCTAAATTGAGAAAGGAAATTATTTTAGAGGAAGCACTAGAGTTTAGATCCCACATTTGTTGATAGGCATTCATTTATTTCTTCACTTCTGATGAAGTTTCAACAATAAACAACAAACTTTGTATTATGAGAAAGAACCAGACTCATTCTTCAGGAATCCGAAAATAAGCTCTATTTTATGAGTTATGCACGAATTCGGATTCTCCTATAAAACAAATTCATTAACTCAAACCAAGTTAAGACTGCCTTGTCCTTCATATTTATTCATGTCTAATCAAGTTTCAACGATAAACAACGTTGTACTTTGTAGAATGAGAAAGAACTTCTTCAGCAATAAGCATCTCTCGACATATGACGAAATACAGATTTTGCTATAAAATTAATTCCTTCTATCAGCCTGACTTAAAACTGTTTGTCCTCCTTATTTATCCACTTCAAATCAAGTTTCAACAATTAAAAAAAATTTGTAGTTTGAGAAAGAACAACTTAATCTTCAGCAATCAGTAAAAAAAGAGGTGCAAATGCCAACCATACATACCTAAAAGGTGGAGCGGAAGTATTCAGCTGCAAGTAGGTGTGAATGTTCGACCATAATTTGTAAAAAGCGGGTAAGAAAAGGTTCGAATGCCCGACTATATATTAACAAAAGTGGGAGGAGAGGTCTTCGGATGAGAGTGGGTGAGAATTTCCAACCATAATCTATAAAATACGGTGAAAAAAAATATGTGAATGCCTCATAGAACACTAAAAGCGGAAGTGTTCGGCTGCAAGAAGGTGTGAATGTCCGACTATATTTGGTGAAAAGCAGGTGAAGCAAGGTCTGAATGCCCAACCTTACATCATCAAAAGCGAGATCAGAGGTGTTTGGCTGCAAGAAGGCCAAAAGTTTGCCAAAAGCGGGTAAGGTGCGAATGACCGACTAAATATCAACAAAAGTGGGGGCGGAGGTCTTCGGATGCAAGTGGGTGTGAATATCCCACCATACAAGTATGGTGGAGAGGAAGCTGTGAATGGCCGACCATAGTAAAAGGCGGGTGAGAGAAGGTGCGAATGTCAAACCATACATAATCAAAACAGGGAGCGGAGGTGTTCTGCTGTAAGAAGGTGTGAATGTCCAACCATAGTTGGTAAAAAGCGGGTAAGAAAAGGTTAAAATACCCGACTGTACACAATCAATAGCGGGAGCGGAGTTGTTCGGCTACTAAAAGGTGTGAAAGTCCGACCATGGTTTGTAAAAAGCGGGTAAGAAAAGGTGCGAATGCCCGACAATGTATTATCAAAAAAGGGAGTGGAGGTTTTCGGCTGCAAGAAGGTCTGAATGTCCAACCATAATTTGTAAAAACCGGGGAAGAAAAGGCTCGAAAGCCCGACTATACACCATCAAAAGTGGGAGCGGAGGTGTTCAGCTGCAAGACGGTCTGAATGTCCATCAATAATTGCTAGAAAACAGGAAAGAAAATTTTCGAATATCAAACTGCACATGATCATAAGCGGGAGAGGAGGTGTTCAGCTGCAAGAAGGTGTGAATGTCTACCCATAATTACTGAAAAATGGGTAAGAAAAGGTGCGAATGCCTAACCATACATCATCAAAAGAGGGAGCGGAGGTGTTCCGCTGTAAGACGGTGTGAATGTCCGACCATAGATGGTAAAAAGCGGGTAAGAAAAGGTTAAATTACCCGACTGTACACAATCAAAAGAGGGAGCGGAGTTGTTCAGCTAAGAGAAGGTGTGAACGTCCGACCTTGGTTTGTAAAAAGCGGGTAAGAAAAGGTTCGAATATGTAACCAAACATAATCAAAAGCGGGAGCAGAGCTGTTCGACTGGAAGTAGGTGTGAATGTCAGATCATAATTTGCAAAAAGCTGATGAGAATGGGTGAGAATGCCCGACTATACACCATCAAATGCGGTAGCGGAGTTGTTCGGCTGTGAGTAGGTGTGAATCTCCAACCATAATTGCTGAAAAATGTGTTAGAAAAGGTAAAAATGCCGGTCCATACATAATCAAAATCGGGAGAGGTGGTGTTCAGCTGCAAGAAGGTCTAAATGTCCATCAATAATTGCTAGAAAACATGAAAGAAAATTTTCGAAAATCAAACCACACATGATCATAAGTGGGAGAGGAGGTGTTCAGCTGCAAGAAGGTGTGAATGTCCACCCATAATACCTGAAAAATGGGTAAAAAAAAGGTGCGAATGCCCAACCATACATCATCAAAAGCAGGAGTGCATGTGTTCGGCTACAAGAAGGTGTGAACGTCCAACCAAAGTTTGTAAAAAGCAGTTAAGAAAAGGTTCGAATATCCAACCATACATAATCAAAAGCGGGAGCAGAGCTGTTCGACTGCAAGTAGGTGTGAATGTCAGATCATAATTTGCAAAAAGCTTATGAGAAAGGGTGAGAATGCCCGACTATACACCATCAAATGCGGTAGCGGAGTTGTTCGGCTGTGAGTAGGTGTGAATCTCCAACCATAATTGCTGAAAAATGTGTTAGAAAAGGTAAAAATGCCGGTCCATACATAATCAAAATCGGGAGAGGTGGTGTTCAGCTGCAAGAAGGTCTAAATGTCCATCAATAATTGCTAGAAAACATGAAAGAAAATTTTCGAAAATCAAACCACACATGATCATAAGTGGGAGAGGAGGTGTTCAGCTGCAAGAAGGTGTGAATGTCCACCCATAATACCTGAAAAATGGGTAAAAAAAAGGTGCGAATGCCCAACCATACATCATCAAAAGCAGGAGTGCATGTGTTCGGCTACAAGAAGGTGTGAACGTCCAACCAAAGTTTGTAAAAAGCAGTTAAGAAAAGGTTCGAATATCCAACCATACATAATCAAAAGCGGGAGCAGAGCTGTTCGACTGCAAGTAGGTGTGAATGTCAGATCATAATTTGCAAAAAGCTGATGAGAAAGGGTGAGAATGCCCGACTATACACCATCAAATGCGGTAGCGGAGTTGTTCGGCTGTGAGTAGGTGTGAATCTCCAACCATAATTGCTGAAAAATGTGTTAGAAAAGGTAAAAATGCCGGTCCATACATAATCAAAATCGGGAGAGGTGGTGTTCAGCTGCAAGAAGGTCTAAATGTCCATCAATAATTGCTAGAAAACATGAAAGAAAATTTTCGAAAATCAAACCACACATGATCATAAGTGGGAGAGGAGGTGTTCAGCTGCAAGAAGGTGTGAATGTCCACCCATAATACCTGAAAAATGGGTAAAAAAAAGGTGCGAATGCCCAACCATACATCATCAAAAGCAGGAGTGTATGTGTTCGGCTACAAGAAGGTGTGAACGTCCAACCAAAGTTTGTAAAAAGCAGTTAAGAAAAGGTTCGAATATCCAACCATACATAATCAAAAGCGGGAGCAGAGCTGTTCGACTGCAAGTAGGTGTGAATGTCAGATCATAATTTGCAAAAAGCTGATGAGAAAGGGTGAGAATGCCCGACTATACACCATCAAATGCGGTAGCGGAGTTGTTGGGCTGTGAGTAGGTGTGAATCTCCAACCATAATTGCTGAAAAATGTGTTAGAAAAGGTAAAAATGCCGGTCCATACATAATCAAAATCGGGAGAGGTGGTGTTCAGCTGCAAGAAGGTCTAAATGTCCATCAATAATTGCCAGAAAATATGAAAGAAAATTTTCGAAAATCAAACCACACATGATCATAAGTGGGAGAGGAGGTGTTCAGCTGCAAGAAGGTGTTAATGTCCACCCATAATACCTGAAAAATGGGTAAAAAAAAGGTGCGAATGCCCAACCATACATCATCAAAAGCAGGAGTGCATGTGTTCGGCTACAAGAAGGTGTGAACGTCCAACCAAAGTTTGTAAAAAGCAGTTCAGAAAAGGTTCGAATATCCAACCATACATAATCAAAAGCGGGAGCAGAGCTGTTCGACTGCAAGTAGGTGTGAATGTCAGATCATAATTTGCAAAAAGCTGATGAGAAAGGGTGAGAATGCCCGACTATACACCATCAAATGCGGTAGCGGAGTTGTTCGGCTGTGAGTAGGTGTGAATCTCAAACCATAATTGCTGAAAAATGTGTTAGAAAAGGTAAAAATGCCGGTCCATACATAATCAAAATCGGGAGAGGTGGTGTTCAGCTGCAAGAAGGTCTAAATGTCCATCAATAATTGCTAGAAAACATGAAAGAAAATTTTCGAAAATCAAACCACACATGATCATAAGTGGGAGAGGAGGTGTTCAGCTGCAAGAAGGTGTGAATGTCCACCCATAATACCTGAAAAATGGGTTAAAAAAAAGGTGCGAATGCCCAACCATACATCATCAAAAGCAGGATTGGAAGTGTTCGGCTACAAGAAGGTGTGAACGTCCAACCAAAGTTTGTAAAAAGCAGTTAAGAAAAGGTTCGAATATCCAACCATACATAATCAAAAGCGGGAGCAGAGCTGTTCGACTGCAAGTAGGTGTGAATGTCAGATCATAATTTGCAAAAAGCTGATGAGAAAGGGTGAGAATGCCCGACTATACACCATCAAATGCGGGAGCGGAGTTGTTCGGCTGTGAGTAGGTGTGAATCTCCGACCATATTTGCTGAAAAATGCGTTAGAAAAGGTAAGAATGCCGGTCCATACATCATCAAAAGCGAGAGAGGTTGTGTTCGGCTGCAAGTAGGTGTGAATGTCCAGCCATAATTACTCACAAACGGGTAGGAAAAGGTAGTATTGCCAGACCATATATGATCAAAACAGGGAGCGGAGGTGGTTCAGCTGCAAGAAGGTTTGAATGTCCGACTAAAGTTCAAATATATTAACAAAAGCGGGAGGAGAGGTCTTCGGGTGAGAGTGGTTGAAAATTTCCAACCATAATGTATAAAATGCGGTGAAAAAATGGTGTGATAGAACACTAAAAGGTGGAGCGGAAGTGTTCGGCTGCAAGAAGGTGTGAATGTCCGACTATATTTGGTGAAAAGCAGGTGAAGCAAGGTCTGAATGCCCAACCTTACATCATCAAAAGCGAGATCAGAGGTGTTTGGCTGCAAGAAGGCCATAGTTTGCCAAAAGCGGGTAAGGTGCGAATGTCCGACTAAATATCAACAAAATTTGGGGCGGAGGTCTTCGGATGCAAGTGGGTGTGAATGTCCGACTATATTTGGTGAAAAGCAGGTGAAGCAAGGTCTGAATGCCCAACCTTACATCATCAAAAGCGAGATCAGAGGTGTTGGGCTGCAAGAAGGCCATAGTTTGCCAAAAGCGGGTAAGGTGCGAATGACCGACTAAATATCAACAAAAGTGGGGGCGGAGGTCTTCGGATGCAGGTGGGTGTGAATATCCCACCATACAAGTATGGTGGAGAGGAAGCTGTGAATGGCCGACCATAGTAAAAGGCGGGTAAGAGAAGGTGCGAATGTCAAACCATACATAATCAAAACAGGGAGCGGAGGTGTTCTGCTGTAAGAAGGTCTGAATGTCCAACCATAATTTGTAAAAACCGGGGAAGAAAAGGCTCAAAAGCCCGACTATACACCATCAAAAGTGGGAGCGGAGGTGTTCAGCTGCAAGACGGTCTGAATGTCCATCAATAATTGCTAGAAAACATGAAAGAAAATTTTCGAATATCAAACTGCACATGATCATAAGCGGGAGAGGAGGTGTTCAGCTGCAAGAAGGTGTGAATGTCTACCCATAATTACTGAAAAATGGGTAAGAAAAGGTGCGAATGCCTAACCATACATCATCAAAAGAGGGAGCGGAGGTGTTCCGCTGTAAGACGGTGTGAATGTCCGACCATAGATGGTAAAAAGCGGGTAAGAAAAGGTTAAATTACCCGACTGTACACAATCAATAGCGGGAGCGGAGTTGTTCGGCTACTAAAAGGTGTGAAAGTCCGACCTTGGTTTGTAAAAAGCGGGTAAGAAAAGGTTCGTATGCCCGAATATACACCATCAAAAGCGGAAGCGGAGGTGTTCGGCTGCAAGATATTGTGAACGTCCAACCAAAGTTTGTAAAAAGCAGTTAAGAAAAGGTTCGAATATCCAACCATACATAATCAAAAGCGGGAGCAGAGCTGTTCGACTGCAAGTAGGTGTGAATGTCAGATCATAATTTGCAAAAAGCTGATGAGAAAGGGTGAGAATGCCCGACTATACACCATCAAATGCGGTAGCGGAGTTGTTCGGCTGTGAGTAGGTGTGAATCTCCAACCATAATTGCTGAAAAATGTGTTAGAAAAGGTAAAAATGCCGGTCCATACATAATCAAAATCGGGAGAGGTGGTGTTCAGCTGCAAGAAGGTCTAAATGTCCATCAATAATTGCTAGAAAACATGAAAGAAAATTTTCGAAAATCAAACCACACATGATCATAAGTGGGAGAGGAGGTGTTCAGCTGCAAGAAGGTGTGAATGTCCACCCATAATACCTGAAAAATGGGTAAAAAAAAGGTGCGAATGCCCAACCATACATCATCAAAAGCAGGAGTGCATGTGTTCGGCTACAAGAAGGTGTGAACGTCCAACCAAAGTTTGTAAAAAGCAGTTAAGAAAAGGTTCGAATATCCAACCATACATAATCAAAAGCGGGAGCAGAGCTGTTCGACTGCAAGTAGGTGTGAATGTCAGATCATAATTTGCAAAAAGCTGATGAGAAAGGGTGAGAATGCCCGACTCTACACCATCAAATGCGGTAGCGGAGTTGTTCGGCTGTGAGTAGGTGTGAATCTCCAACCATAATTGCTGAAAAATGTGTTAGAAAAGGTAAAAATGCCGGTCCATACATAATCAAAATCGGGAGAGGTGGTGTTCAGCTGCAAGAAGGTCTAAATGTCCATCAATAATTGCTAGAAAACATGAAAGAAAATTTTCGAAAATCAAACCACACATGATCATAAGTGGGAGAGGAGGTGTTCAGCTGCAAGAAGGTGTGAATGTCCACCCATAATACCTGAAAAATGGGTAAAAAAAAGGTGCGAATGCCCAACCATACATCATCAAAAGCAGGAGTGCATGTGTTCGGCTACAAGAAGGTGTGAACGTCCAACCAAAGTTTGTAAAAAGCAGTTAAGAAAAGGTTCGAATATCCAACCATACATAATCAAAAGCGGGAGCAGAGCTGTTCGACTGCAAGTAGGTGTGAATGTCAGATCATAATTTGCAAAAAGCTGATGAGAAAGGGTGAGAATGCCCGACTATACACCATCAAATGCGGTAGCGGAGTTGTTCGGCTGTGAGTAGGTGTGAATCTCCAACCATAATTGCTGAAAAATGTGTTAGAAAAGGTAAAAATGCCGGTCCATACATAATCAAAATCGGGAGAGGTGGTGTTCAGCTGCAAGAAGGTCTAAATGTCCATCAATAATTGCTAGAAAACATGAAAGAAAATTTTCGAAAATCAAACCACACATGATCATAAGTGGGAGAGGAGGTGTTCAGCTGCAAGAAGGTGTGAATGTCCACCCATAATACCTGAAAAATGGGTAAAAAAAAGGTGCGAATGCCCAACCATACATCATCAAAAGCAGGAGTGCATGTGTTCGGCTACAAGAAGGTGTGAACGTCCAACCAAAGTTTGTAAAAAGCAGTTAAGAAAAGGTTCGAATATCCAACCATACATAATCAAAAGCGGGAGCAGAGCTGTTCGACTGCAAGTAGGTGTGAATGTCAGATCATAATTTGCAAAAAGCTGATGAGAAAGGGTGAGAATGCCCGACTATACACCATCAAATGCGGTAGCGGAGTTGTTCGGCTGTGAGTAGGTGTGAATCTCCAACCATAATTGCTGAAAAATGTGTTAGAAAAGGTAAAAATGCCGGTCCATACATAATCAAAATCGGGAGAGGTGGTGTTCAGCTGCAAGAAGGTCTAAATGTCCATCAATAATTGCTAGAAAACATGAAAGAAAATTTTCGAAAATCAAACCACACATGATCATAAGTGGGAGAGGAGGTGTTCAGCTGCAAGAAGGTGTGAATGTCCACCCATAATACCTGAAAAATGGGTAAAAAAAAGGTGCGAATGCCCAACCATACATCATCAAAAGCAGGAGTGTATGTGTTCGGCTACAAGAAGGTGTGAACGTCCAACCAAAGTTTGTAAAAAGCAGTTAAGAAAAGGTTCGAATATCCAACCATACATAATCAAAAGCGGGAGCAGAGCTGTTCGACTGCAAGTAGGTGTGAATGTCAGATCATAATTTGCAAAAAGCTGATGAGAAAGGGTGAGAATGCCCGACTATACACCATCAAATGCGGTAGCGGAGTTGTTCGGCTGTGAGTAGGTGTGAATCTCCAACCATAATTGCTGAAAAATGTGTTAGAAAAGGTAAAAATGCCGGTCCATACATAATCAAAATCGGGAGAGGTGGTGTTCAGCTGCAAGAAGGTCTAAATGTCCATCAATAATTGCCAGAAAATATGAAAGAAAATTTTCGAAAATCAAACCACACATGATCATAAGTGGGAGAGGAGGTGTTCAGCTGCATGAAGGTGTTAATGTCCACCCATAATACCTGAAAAATGGGTAAAAAAAAGGTGCGAATGCCCAACCATACATCATCAAAAGCAGGAGTGTATGTGTTCGGCTACAAGAAGGTGTGAACGTCCAACCAAAGTTTGTAAAAAGCAGTTAAGAAAAGGTTCGAATATCCAACCATACATAATCAAAAGCGGGAGCAGAGCTGTTCGACTGCAAGTAGGTGTGAATGTCAGATCATAATTTGCAAAAAGCTGATGAGAAAGGGTGAGAATGCCCGACTATACACCATCAAATGCGGTAGCGGAGTTGTTCGGCTGTGAGTAGGTGTGAATCTCCAACCATAATTGCTGAAAAATGTGTTAGAAAAGGTAAAAATGCCGGTCCATACATAATCAAAATCGGGAGAGGTGGTGTTCAGCTGCAAGAAGGTCTAAATGTCCATCAATAATTGCCAGAAAATATGAAAGAAAATTTTCGAAAATCAAACCACACATGATCATAAGTGGGAAAGGAGGTGTTCAGCTGCAAGAAGGTGTTAATGTCCACCCATAATACCTGAAAAATGGGTAAAAAAAAGGTGCGAATGCCCAACCATACATCATCAAAAGCAGGAGTGCATGTGTTCGGCTACAAGAAGGTGTGAACGTCCAACCAAAGTTTGTAAAAAGCAGTTAAGAAAAGGTTCGAATATCCAACCATACATAATCAAAAGCGGGAGCAGAGCTGTTCGACTGCAAGTAGGTGTGAATGTCAGATCATAATTTGCAAAAAGCTGATGAGAAAGGGTGAGAATGCCCGACTATACACCATCAAATGCGGTAGCGGAGTTGTTCGGCTGTGAGTAGGTGTGAATCTCAAACCATAATTGCTGAAAAATGTGTTAGAAAAGGTAAAAATGCCGGTCCATACATAATCAAAATCGGGAGAGGTGGTGTTCAGCTGCAAGAAGGTCTAAATGTCCATCAATAATTGCTAGAAAACATGAAAGAAAATTTTCGAAAATCAAACCACACATGATCATAAGTGGGAGAGGAGGTGTTCAGCTGCAAGAAGGTGTGAATGTCCACCCATAATACCTGAAAAATGGGTTAAAAAAAAGGTGCGAATGCCCAACCATACATCATCAAAAGCAGGATTGGAAGTGTTCGGCTACAAGAAGGTGTGAACGTCCAACCAAAGTTTGTAAAAAGCAGTTAAGAAAAGGTTCGAATATCCAACCATACATAATCAAAAGCGGGAGCAGAGCTGTTCGACTGCAAGTAGGTGTGAATGTCAGATCATAATTTGCAAAAAGCTGATGAGAAAGGGTGAGAATGCCCGACTATACACCATCAAATGCGGGAGCGGAGTTGTTCGGCTGTGAGTAGGTGTGAATCTCCGACCATATTTGCTGAAAAATGCGTTAGAAAAGGTAAGAATGCCGGTCCATACATCATCAAAAGCGAGAGAGGTTGTGTTCGGCTGCAAGTAGGTGTGAATGTCCAGCCATAATTACTCACAAACGGGTAGGAAAAGGTAGTATTGCCAGACCATATATGATCAAAACAGGGAGCGGAGGTGGTTCAGCTGCAAGAAGGTTTGAATGTCCGACTAAAGTTCAAATATATTAACAAAAGCGGGAGGAGAGGTCTTCGGGTGAGAGTGGTTGAAAATTTCCAACCATAATGTATAAAATGCGGTGAAAAAATGGTGTGATAGAACACTAAAAGGTGGAGCGGAAGTGTTCGGCTGCAAGAAGGTGTGAATGTCCGACTATATTTGGTGAAAAGCAGGTGAAGCAAGGTCTGAATGCCCAACCTTACATCATCAAAAGCGAGATCAGAGGTGTTTGGCTGCAAGAAGGCCATAGTTTGCCAAAAGCGGGTAAGGTGCGAATGTCCGACTAAATATCAACAAAATTTGGGGCGGAGGTCTTCGGATGCAAGTGGGTGTGAATGTCCGACTATATTTGGTGAAAAGCAGGTGAAGCAAGGTCTGAATGCCCAACCTTACATCATCAAAAGCGAGATCAGAGGTGTTGGGCTGCAAGAAGGCCATAGTTTGCCAAAAGCGGGTAAGGTGCGAATGACCGACTAAATATCAACAAAAGTGGGGGCGGAGGTCTTCGGATGCAGGTGGGTGTGAATATCCCACCATACAAGTATGGTGGAGAGGAAGCTGTGAATGGCCGACCATAGTAAAAGGCGGGTGAGAGAAGGTGCGAATGTCAAACCATACATAATCAAAACAGGGAGCGGAGGTGTTCTGCTGTAAGAAGGTGTGAATGTCCAACCATAGTTGGTAAAAAGCGGGTAAGAAAAGGTTAAAATACCCGACTGTACACAATCAATAGCGGGAGCGGAGTTGTTCGGCTACTAAAAGGTGTGAAAGTCCGCCCATGGTTTGTAAAAAGCGGGTAAGAAAAGGTGCGAATGCCCGACAATGTATGATCAAAAGAGGGAGTGGAGGTTTTCGGCTGCAAGAAGGTCTGAATGTCCAACCATAATTTGTAAAAACCGGGGAAGAAAAGGCTCAAAAGCCCGACTATACACCATCAAAAGTGGGAGCGGAGGTGTTCAGCTGCAAGACGGTCTGAATGTCCATCAATAATTGCTAGAAAACATGAAAGAAAATTTTCGAATATCAAACTGCACATGATCATAAGCGGGAGAGGAGGTGTTCAGCTGCAAGAAGGTGTGAATGTCTACCCATAATTACTGAAAAATGGGTAAGAAAAGGTGCGAATGCCTAACCATACATCATCAAAAGAGGGAGCGGAGGTGTTCCGCTGTAAGACGGTGTGAATGTCCGACCATAGATGGTAAAAAGCGGGTAAGAAAAGGTTAAATTACCCGACTGTACACAATCAATAGCGGGAGCGGAGTTGTTCGGCTACTAAAAGGTGTGAAAGTCCGACCTTGGTTTGTAAAAAGCGGGTAAGAAAAGGTTCGTATGCCCGAATATACACCATCAAAAGCGGAAGCGGAGGTGTTCGGCTGCAAGATATTGTGAACGTCCAACCAAAGTTTGTAAAAAGCAGTTAAGAAAAGGTTCGAATATCCAACCATACATAATCAAAAGCGGGAGCAGAGCTGTTCGACTGCAAGTAGGTGTGAATGTCAGATCATAATTTGCAAAAAGCTGATGAGAAAGGGTGAGAATGCCCGACTATACACCATCAAATGCGGTAGCGGAGTTGTTCGGCTGTGAGTAGGTGTGAATCTCCAACCATAATTGCTGAAAAATGTGTTAGAAAAGGTAAAAATGCCGGTCCATACATAATCAAAATCGGGAGAGGTGGTGTTCAGCTGCAAGAAGGTCTAAATGTCCATCAATAATTGCTAGAAAACATGAAAGAAAATTTTCGAAAATCAAACCACACATGATCATAAGTGGGAGAGGAGGTGTTCAGCTGCAAGAAGGTGTGAATGTCCACCCATAATACCTGAAAAATGGGTAAAAAAAAGGTGCGAATGCCCAACCATACATCATCAAAAGCAGGAGTGTATGTGTTCGGCTACAAGAAGGTGTGAACGTCCAACCAAAGTTTGTAAAAAGCAGTTAAGAAAAGGTTCGAATATCCAACCATACATAATCAAAAGCGGGAGCAGAGCTGTTCGACTGCAAGTAGGTGTGAATGTCAGATCATAATTTGCAAAAAGCTGATGAGAAAGGGTGAGAATGCCCGACTATACACCATCAAATGCGGTAGCGGAGTTGTTCGGCTGTGAGTAGGTGTGAATCTCCAACCATAATTGCTGAAAAATGTGTTAGAAAAGGTAAAAATGCCGGTCCATACATAATCAAAATCGGGAGAGGTGGTGTTCAGCTGCAAGAAGGTCTAAATGTCCATCAATAATTGCCAGAAAATATGAAAGGAAATTTTCGAAAATCAAACCACACATGATCATAAGTGGGAGAGGAGGTGTTCAGCTGCATGAAGGTGTTAATGTCCACCCATAATACCTGAAAAATGGGTAAAAAAAAGGTGCGAATGCCCAACCATACATCATCAAAAGCAGGAGTGCATGTGTTCGGCTACAAGAAGGTGTGAACGTCCAACCAAAGTTTGTAAAAAGCAGTTAAGAAAAGGTTCGAATATCCAACCATACATAATCAAAAGCGGGAGCAGAGCTGTTCGACTGCAAGTAGGTGTGAATGTCAGATCATAATTTGCAAAAAGCTGATGAGAAAGGGTGAGAATGCCCGACTATACACCATCAAATGCGGTAGCGGAGTTGTTCGGCTGTGAGTAGGTGTGAATCTCAAACCATAATTGCTGAAAAATGTGTTAGAAAAGGTAAAAATGCCGGTCCAAACATAATCAAAATCGGGAGAGGTGGTGTTCAGCTGCAAGAAGGTCTAAATGTCCATCAATAATAGCTAGAAAACATGAAAGAAAATTTTCGAAAATCAAACCACACATGATCATAAGTGGGAGAGGAGGTGTTCAGCTGCAAGAAGGTGTGAATGTCCACCCATAATACCTGAAAAATGGGTAAAAAAAAAAGGTGCGAATGCCCAACCATACATCATCAAAAGCAGGAGTGGAAGTGTTCGGCTACAAGAAGGTGTGAACGTCCAACCAAAGTTTGTAAAAAGCAGTTAAGAAAAGGTTCGAATATCCAACCATACACAATCAAAAGCGGGAGAAGAGCTGTTCGACTGCAAGTAGGTGTGAATGTCAGATCATAATTTGCAAAAAGCTGATGAGAAAGGGTGAGAATGCCCGACTATACACCATCAAATGCGGGAGCGGAGTTGTTCGGCTGTGAGTAGGTGTGAATCTCCGACCATAATTGCTGAAAAATGTGTTAGAAAAGGTAAGAATGCCGGTCCATACATCATCAAAAGCGAGAGAGGTTGTGTTCGGCTGCAAGTAGGTGTGAATGTCCAGCCATAATTACTCACAAACGGGTAAGAAAAGGTAGTATTGCCAGACCATATATGATCAAAACAGGGAGCGGAGGTGGTTCAGCTGCAAGAAGGTTTGAATGTCCGACTAAAGTTCAAATATATTAACAAAAGCGGGAGGAGAGGTCTTCGGATGAGAGTGGTTGAAAATTTCCAACCATAATGTATAAAATGCGGTGAAAAAAAGGTGTTATAGAACACTAAAAGGTGGAGCGGAAGTGTTCGGCTGCAAGAAGGTGTGAATGTCCGACTATATTTGGTGAAAAGCAGGTGAAGCAAGGTCTGAATGCCCAACCTTACATCATCAAAAGCGAGATCAGAGGTGTTTGGCTGCAAGAAGGCCATAGTTTGCCAAAAGCGGGTAAGGTGCGAATGTCCGACTAAATATCAACAAAATTTGGGGCGGAGGTCTTCGGATGCAAGTGGGTGTGAATGTCCGACTATATTTGGTGAAAAGCAGGTGAAGCAAGGTCTGAATGCCCAACCTTACATCATCAAAAGCGAGATCAGAGGTGTTGGGCTGCAAGAAGGCCATAGTTTGCCAAAAGCGGGTAAGGTGCGAATGACCGACTAAATATCAACAAAAGTGGGGGCGGAGGTCTTCGGATGCAGGTGGGTGTGAATATCCCACCATACAAGTATGGTGGAGAGGAAGCTGTGAATGGCCGACCATAGTAAAAGGCGGGTGAGAGAAGGTGCGAATGTCAAACCATACATAATCAAAACAGGGAGCGGAGGTGTTCTGCTGTAAGAAGGTGTGAATGTCCAACCATAGTTGGTAAAAAGCGGGTAAGAAAAGGTTAAAATACCCGACTGTACACAATCAATAGCGGGAGCGGAGTTGTTCGGCTACTAAAAGGTGTGAAAGTCTGACCATGGTTTGTAAAAAGCGGGTAAGAAAAGGTGCGAATGCCCGACAATGTATGATCAAAAGAGGGAGTGGAGGTTTTCGGCTGCAAGAAGGTCTGAATGTCCAACCATAATTTGTAAAAACCGGGGAAGAAAAGGCTCGAAAGCCCGACTATACACCATCAAAAGTGGGAGCGGAGGTGTTCAGCTGCAAGACGGTCTGAATGTCCATCAATAATTGGTAGAAAACATTAAAGAAAATTTTCGAATATCAAACTGCACATGATCATAAGCGGGAGAGGAGGTGTTCAGCTGCAAGAAGGTGTGAATGTCTACCCATAATTACTGAAAAATGGGTAAGAAAAGGTGCGAATGCCTAACCATACATCATCAAAAGAGGGAGCGGAGGTGTTCCGCTGTAAGACGGTGTGAATGTCCGACCATAGATGGTAAAAAGCGGGTAAGAAAAGGTTAAATTACCCGACTGTACACAATCAAAAGAGGGAGCGGAGTTGTTCAGCTAAGAAAAGGTGTGAAAGTCCGACCTTGGTTTGTAAAAAGCGGGTAAGAAAAGGTTCGTATGCCCGAATATACACCATCAAAAGCGGAAGCGGAGGTATTCGGCTGCAAGATATTGTGAACGTCCGACAAAAGTTTGTAAAAAGCAGTTAAGAAAAGGTTCGAATATCTAACCAAACATAATCAAAAGCGGGAGCAGAGCTGTTCGTCTGGAAGTAGGTGTGAATGTCAGATCATAATTTGCAAAAAGCTGATGAGAAAGGGTGAGAATGCCCGACTATACACCATCAAATGCGGTAGCGGAATTGTTCGGCTGTGAGTAGGTGTGAATCTCCAACCATAATTGCTGAAAAATGTGTTAGAAAAGGTAAAAATGCCGGTCCATACATAATCAAAATCGGGAGAGGTGGTGTTCAGCTGCAAGAAGGTCTAAATGTCCATCAATAATTGCTAGAAAACATGAAAGAAAATTTTCGAAAATCAAACCACACATGATCATAAGTGGGAGAGGAGGTGTTCAGCTGCAAGAAGGTGTGAATGTCCACCCATAATACCTGAAAAATGGGTAAAAAAAAGGTGCGAATGCCCAACCATACATCATCAAAAGCAGGAGTGCATGTGTTCGGCTACAAGAAGGTGTGAACGTCCAACCAAAGTTTGTAAAAAGCAGTTAAGAAAAGGTTCGAATATCCAACCATACATAATCAAAAGCGGGAGAAGAGCTGTTCGACTGCAAGTAGGTGTGAATGTCAGATCATAATTTGCAAAAAGCTGATGAGAAAGGGTGAGAATGCCCGACTATACACCATCAAATGCGGTAGCGGAGTTGTTCGGCTGTGAGTAGGTGTGAATCTCCAACCATAATTGCTGAAAAATGTGTTAGAAAAGGTAAAAATGCCGGTCCATACATAATCAAAATCGGGAGAGGTGGTGTTCAGCTGCAAGAAGGTCTAAATGTCCATCAATAATTGCTAGAAAACATGAAAGAAAATTTTCGAAAATCAAACCACACATGATCATAAGTGGGAGAGGAGGTGTTCAGCTGCAAGAAGGTGTGAATGTCCACCCATAATACCTGAAAAATGGGTAAAAAAAAGGTGCGAATGCCCAACCATACATCATCAAAAGCAGGAGTGCATGTGTTCGGCTACAAGAAGGTGTGAACGTCCAACCAAAGTTTGTAAAAAGCAGTTAAGAAAAGGTTCGAATATCCAACCATACATAATCAAAAGCGGGAGCAGAGCTGTTCGACTGCAAGTAGGTGTGAATGTCAGATCATAATTTGCAAAAAGCTGATGAGAAAGGGTGAGAATGCCCGACTATACACCATCAAATGCGGTAGCGGAGTTGTTCGGCTGTGAGTAGGTGTGAATCTCCAACCATAATTGCTGAAAAATGTGTTAGAAAAGGTAAAAATGCCGGTCCATACATAATCAAAATCGGGAGAGGTGGTGTTCAGCTGCAAGAAGGTCTAAATGTCCATCAATAATTGCTAGAAAACATGAAAGAAAATTTTCGAAAATCAAACCACACATGATCATAAGTGGGAGAGGAGGTGTTCAGCTGCAAGAAGGTGTGAATGTCCACCCATAATACCTGAAAAATGGGTAAAAAAAAGGTGCGAATGCCCAACCATACATCATCAAAAGCAGGAGTGTATGTGTTCGGCTACAAGAAGGTGTGAACGTCCAACCAAAGTTTGTAAAAAGCAGTTAAGAAAAGGTTCGAATATCCAACCATACATAATCAAAAGCGGGAGCAGAGCTGTTCGACTGCAAGTAGGTGTGAATGTCAGATCATAATTTGCAAAAAGCTGATGAGAAAGGGTGAGAATGCCCGACTATACACCATCAAATGCGGTAGCGGAGTTGTTCGGCTGTGAGTAGGTGTGAATCTCCAACCATAATTGCTGAAAAATGTGTTAGAAAAGGTAAAAATGCCGGTCCATACATAATCAAAATCGGGAGAGGTGGTGTTCAGCTGCAAGAAGGTCTAAATGTCCATCAATAATTGCCAGAAAATATGAAAGAAAATTTTCGAAAATCAAACCACACATGATCATAAGTGGGAGAGGAGGTGTTCAGCTGCAAGAAGGTGTTAATGTCCACCCATAATACCTGAAAAATGGGTAAAAAAAAGGTGCGAATGCCCAACCATACATCATCAAAAGCAGGAGTGCATGTGTTCGGCTACAAGAAGGTGTGAACGTCCAACCAAAGTTTGTAAAAAGCAGTTAAGAAAAGGTTCGAATATCCAACCATACATAATCAAAAGCGGGAGCAGAGCTGTTCGACTGCAAGTAGGTGTGAATGTCAGATCATAATTTGCAAAAAGCTGATGAGAAAGGGTGAGAATGCCCGACTATACACCATCAAATGCGGTAGCGGAGTTGTTCGGCTGTGAGTAGGTGTGAATCTCAAACCATAATTGCTGAAAAATGTGTTAGAAAAGGTAAAAATGCCGGTCCATACATAATCAAAATCGGGAGAGGTGGTGTTCAGCTGCAAGAAGGTCTAAATGTCCATCAATAATTGCTAGAAAACATGAAAGAAAATTTTCGAAAATCAAACCACACATGATCATAAGTGGGAGAGGAGGTGTTCAGCTGCAAGAAGGTGTGAATGTCCACCCATAATACCTGAAAAATGGGTTAAAAAAAAGGTGCGAATGCCCAACCATACATCATCAAAAGCAGGATTGGAAGTGTTCGGCTACAAGAAGGTGTGAACGTCCAACCAAAGTTTGTAAAAAGCAGTTAAGAAAAGGTTCGAATATCCAACCATACATAATCAAAAGCGGGAGCAGAGCTGTTCGACTGCAAGTAGGTGTGAATGTCAGATCATAATTTGCAAAAAGCTGATGAGAAAGGGTGAGAATGCCCGACTATACACCATCAAATGCGGGAGCGGAGTTGTTCGGCTGTGAGTAGGTGTGAATCTCCGACCATATTTGCTGAAAAATGCGTTAGAAAAGGTAAGAATGCCGGTCCATACATCATCAAAAGCGAGAGAGGTTGTGTTCGGCTGCAAGTAGGTGTGAATGTCCAGCCATAATTACTCACAAACGGGTAGGAAAAGGTAGTATTGCCAGACCATATATGATCAAAACAGGGAGCGGAGGTGGTTCAGCTGCAAGAAGGTTTGAATGTCCGACTAAAGTTCAAATATATTAACAAAAGCGGGAGGAGAGGTCTTCGGGTGAGAGTGGTTGAAAATTTCCAACTATAATGTATAAAATGCGGTGAAAAAATGGTGTGATAGAACACTAAAAGGTGGAGCGGAAGTGTTCGGCTGCAAGAAGGTGTGAATGTCCGACTATATTTGGTGAAAAGCAGGTGAAGCAAGGTCTGAATGCCCAACCTTACATCATCAAAAGCGAGATCAGAGGTGTTTGGCTGCAAGAAGGCCATAGTTTGCCAAAAGCGGGTAAGGTGCGAATGTCCGACTAAATATCAACAAAATTTGGGGCGGAGGTCTTCGGATGCAAGTGGGTGTGAATGTCCGACTATATTTGGTGAAAAGCAGGTGAAGCAAGGTCTGAATGCCCAACCTTACATCATCAAAAGCGAGATCAGAGGTGTTGGGCTGCAAGAAGGCCATAGTTTGCCAAAAGCGGGTAAGGTGCGAATGACCGACTAAATATCAACAAAAGTGGGGGCGGAGGTCTTCGGATGCAGGTGGGTGTGAATATCCCACCATACAAGTATGGTGGAGAGGAAGCTGTGAATGGCCGACCATAGTAAAAGGCGGGTGAGAGAAGGTGCGAATGTCAAACCATACATAATCAAAACAGGGAGCGGAGGTGTTCTGCTGTAAGAAGGTGTGAATGTCCAACCATAGTTGGTAAAAAGTGGGTAAGAAAAGGTTAAAATACCCGACTGTACACAATCAATAGCGGGAGCGGAGTTGTTCGGCTACTAAAAGGTGTGAAAGTCCGCCCATGGTTTGTAAAAAGCGGGTAAGAAAAGGTGCGAATGCCCGACAATGTATGATCAAAAGAGGGAGTGGAGGTTTTCGGCTGCAAGAAGGTCTGAATGTCCAACCATAATTTGTAAAAACCGGGGAAGAAAAGGCTCAAAAGCCCGACTATACACCATCAAAAGTGGGAGCGGAGGTGTTCAGCTGCAAGACGGTCTGAATGTCCATCAATAATTGCTAGAAAACATGAAAGAAAATTTTCGAATATCAAACTGCACATGATCATAAGCGGGAGAGGAGGTGTTCAGCTGCAAGAAGGTGTGAATGTCTACCCATAATTACTGAAAAATGGGTAAGAAAAGGTGCGAATGCCTAACCATACATCATCAAAAGAGGGAGCGGAGGTGTTCCGCTGTAAGACGGTGTGAATGTCCGACCATAGATGGTAAAAAGCGGGTAAGAAAAGGTTAAATTACCCGACTGTACACAATCAATAGCGGGAGCGGAGTTGTTCGGCTACTAAAAGGTGTGAAAGTCCGACCTTGGTTTGTAAAAAGCGGGTAAGAAAAGGTTCGTATGCCCGAATATACACCATCAAAAGCGGAAGCGGAGGTGTTCGGCTGCAAGATATTGTGAACGTCCAACCAAAGTTTGTAAAAAGCAGTTAAGAAAAGGTTCGAATATCCAACCATACATAATCAAAAGCGGGAGCAGAGCTGTTCGACTGCAAGTAGGTGTGAATGTCAGATCATAATTTGCAAAAAGCTGATGAGAAAGGGTGAGAATGCCCGACTATACACCATCAAATGCGGTAGCGGAGTTGTTCGGCTGTGAGTAGGTGTGAATCTCCAACCATAATTGCTGAAAAATGTGTTAGAAAAGGTAAAAATGCCGGTCCATACAAAATCAAAATCGGGAGAGGTGGTGTTCAGCTGCAAGAAGGTCTAAATGTCCATCAATAATTGCTAGAAAACATGAAAGAAAATTTTCGAAAATCAAACCACACATGATCATAAGTGGGAGAGGAGGTGTTCAGCTGCAAGAAGGTGTGAATGTCCACCCATAATACCTGAAAAATGGGTAAAAAAAAGGTGCGAATGCCCAACCATACATCATCAAAAGCAGGAGTGCATGTGTTCGGCTACAAGAAGGTGTGAACGTCCAACCAAAGTTTGTAAAAAGCAGTTAAGAAAAGGTTCGAATATCCAACCATACATAATCAAAAGCGGGAGCAGAGCTGTTCGACTGCAAGTAGGTGTGAATGTCAGATCATAATTTGCAAAAAGCTGATGAGAAAGGGTGAGAATGCCCGACTATACACCATCAAATGCGGTAGCGGAGTTGTTCGGCTGTGAGTAGGTGTGAATCTCCAACCATAATTGCTGAAAAATGTGTTAGAAAAGGTAAAAATGCCGGTCCATACATAATCAAAATCGGGAGAGGTGGTGTTCAGCTGCAAGAAGGTCTAAATGTCCATCAATAATTGCTAAAAAACATGAAAGAAAATTTTCGAAAATCAAACCACACATGATCATAAGTGGGAGAGGAGGTGTTCAGCTGCAAGAAGGTGTGAATGTCCACCCATAATACCTGAAAAATGGGTAAAAAAAAGGTGCGAATGCCCAACCATACATCATCAAAAGCAGGAGTGCATGTGTTCGGCTACAAGAAGGTGTGAACGTCCAACCAAAGTTTGTAAAAAGCAGTTAAGAAAAGGTTCGAATATCCAACCATACATAATCAAAAGCGGGAGCAGAGCTGTTCGACTGCAAGTAGGTGTGAATGTCAGATCATAATTTGCAAAAAGCTGATGAGAAAGGGTGAGAATGCCCGACTATACACCATCAAATGCGGTAGCGGAGTTGTTCGGCTGTGAGTAGGTGTGAATCTCCAACCATAATTGCTGAAAAATGTGTTAGAAAAGGTAAAAATGCCGGTCCATACATAATCAAAATCGGGAGAGGTGGTGTTCAGCTGCAAGAAGGTCTAAATGTCCATCAATAATTGCTAGAAAACATGAAAGAAAATTTTCGAAAATCAAACCACACATGATCATAAGTGGGAGAGGAGGTGTTCAGCTGCAAGAAGGTGTGAATGTCCACCCATAATACCTGAAAAATGGGTAAAAAAAAGGTGCGAATGCCCAACCATACATCATCAAAAGCAGGAGTGCATGTGTTCGGCTACAAGAAGGTGTGAACGTCCAACCAAAGTTTGTAAAAAGCAGTTAAGAAAAGGTTCGAATATCCAACCATACATAATCAAAAGCGGGAGCAGAGCTGTTCGACTGCAAGTAGGTGTGAATGTCAGATCATAATTTGCAAAAAGCTGATGAGAAAGGGTGAGAATGCCCGACTATACACCATCAAATGCGGTAGCGGAGTTGTTCGGCTGTGAGTAGGTGTGAATCTCCAACCATAATTGCTGAAAAATGTGTTAGAAAAGGTAAAAATGCCGGTCCATACATAATCAAAATCGGGAGAGGTGGTGTTCAGCTGCAAGAAGGTCTAAATGTCCATCAATAATTGCTAGAAAACATGAAAGAAAATTTTCGAAAATCAAACCACACATGATCATAAGTGGGAGAGGAGGTGTTCAGCTGCAAGAAGGTGTGAATGTCCACCCATAATACCTGAAAAATGGGTAAAAAAAAGGTGCGAATGCCCAACCATACATCATCAAAAGCAGGAGTGTATGTGTTCGGCTACAAGAAGGTGTGAACGTCCAACCAAAGTTTGTAAAAAGCAGTTAAGAAAAGGTTCGAATATCCAACCATACATAATCAAAAGCGGGAGCAGAGCTGTTCGACTGCAAGTAGGTGTGAATGTCAGATCATAATTTGCAAAAAGCTGATGAGAAAGGGTGAGAATGCCCGACTATACACCATCAAATGCGGTAGCGGAGTTGTTCGGCTGTGAGTAGGTGTGAATCTCCAACCATAATTGCTGAAAAATGTGTTAGAAAAGGTAAAAATGCCGGTCCATACATAATCAAAATCGGGAGAGGTGGTGTTCAGCTGCAAGAAGGTCTAAATGTCCATCAATAATTGCCAGAAAATATGAAAGAAAATTTTCGAAAATCAAACCACACATGATCATAAGTGGGAGAGGAGGTGTTCAGCTGCATGAAGGTGTTAATGTCCACCCATAATACCTGAAAAATGGGTAAAAATAAGGTGCGAATGCCCAACCATACATCATCAAAAGCAGGAGTGCATGTGTTCGGCTACAAGAAGGTGTGAACGTCCAACCAAAGTTTGTAAAAAGCAGTTAAGAAAAGGTTCGAATATCCAACCATACATAATCAAAAGCGGGAGCAGAGCTGTTCGACTGCAAGTAGGTGTGAATGTCAGATCATAATTTGCAAAAAGCTGATGAGAAAGGGTGAGAATGCCCGACTATACACCATCAAATGCGGTAGCGGAGTTGTTCGGCTGTGAGTAGGTGTGAATCTCAAACCATAATTGCTGAAAAATGTGTTAGAAAAGGTAAAAATGCCGGTCCAAACATAATCAAAATCGGGAGAGGTGGTGTTCAGCTGCAAGAAGGTCTAAATGTCCATCAATAATAGCTAGAAAACATGAAAGAAAATTTTCGAAAATCAAACCACACATGATCATAAGTGGGAGAGGAGGTGTTCAGCTGCAAGAAGGTGTGAATGTCCACCCATAATACCTGAAAAATGGGTAAAAAAAAAGGTGCGAATGCCCAACCATACATCATCAAAAGCAGGAGTGGAAGTGTTCGGCTACAAGAAGGTGTGAACGTCCAACCAAAGTTTGTAAAAAGCAGTTAAGAAAAGGTTCGAATATCCAACCATACACAATCAAAAGCGGGAGAAGAGCTGTTCGACTGCAAGTAGGTGTGAATGTCAGATCATAATTTGCAAAAAGCTGATGAGAAAGGGTGAGAATGCCCGACTATACACCATCAAATGCGGGAGCGGAGTTGTTCGGCTGTGAGTAGGTGTGAATCTCCGACCATAATTGCTGAAAAATGTGTTAGAAAAGGTAAGAATGCCGGTCCATACATCATCAAAAGCGAGAGAGGTTGTGTTCGGCTGCAAGTAGGTGTGAATGTCCAGCCATAATTACTCACAAACGGGTAAGAAAAGGTAGTATTGCCAGACCATATATGATCAAAACAGGGAGCGGAGGTGGTTCAGCTGCAAGAAGGTTTGAATGTCCGACTAAAGTTCAAATATATTAACAAAAGCGGGAGGAGAGGTCTTCGGATGAGAGTGGTTGAAAATTTCCAACCATAATGTATAAAATGCGGTGAAAAAAAGGTGTGATAGAACACTAAAAGGTGGAGCGGAAGTGTTCGGCTGCAAGAAGGTGTGAATGTCCGACTATATTTTGTGAAAAGCAGGTGAAGCAAGGTCTGAATGCCCAACCTTACATCATCAAAAGCGAGATCAGAGGTGTTTGGCTGCAAGAAGGCCATAGTTTGCCAAAAGCGGGTAAGGTGCGAATGTCCGACTAAATATCAACAAAATTTGGGGCGGAGGTCTTCGGATGCAAGTGGGTGTGAATGTCCGACTATATTTGGTGAAAAGCAGGTGAAGCAAGGTCTGAATGCCCAACCTTACATCATCAAAAGCGAGATCAGAGGTGTTGGGCTGCAAGAAGGCCATAGTTTGCCAAAAGCGGGTAAGGTGCGAATGACCGACTAAATATCAACAAAAGTGGGGGCGGAGGTCTTCGGATGCAGGTGGGTGTGAATATCCCACCATACAAGTATGGTGGAGAGGAAGCTGTGAATGGCCGACCATAGTAAAAGGCGGGTGAGAGAAGGTGCGAATGTCAAACCATACATAATCAAAACAGGGAGCGGAGGTGTTCTGCTGTAAGAAGGTGTGAATGTCCAACCATAGTTGGTAAAAAGCGGGTAAGAAAAGGTTAAAATACCCGACTGTACACAATCAATAGCGGGAGCGGAGTTGTTCGGCTACTAAAAGGTGTGAAAGTCTGACCATGGTTTGTAAAAAGCGGGTAAGAAAAGGTGCGAATGCCCGACAATGTATGATCAAAAGAGGGAGTGGAGGTTTTCGGCTGCAAGAAGGTCTGAATGTCCAACCATAATTTGTAAAAACCGGGGAAGAAAAGGCTCGAAAGCCCGACTATACACCATCAAAAGTGGGAGCGGAGGTGTTCAGCTGCAAGACGGTCTGAATGTCCATCAATAATTGGTAGAAAACATTAAAGAAAATTTTCGAATATCAAACTGCACATGATCATAAGCGGGAGAGGAGGTGTTCAGCTGCAAGAAGGTGTGAATGTCTACCCATAATTACTGAAAAATGGGTAAGAAAAGGTGCGAATGCCTAACCATACATCATCAAAAGAGGGAGCGGAGGTGTTCCGCTGTAAGACGGTGTGAATGTCCGACCATAGATGGTAAAAAGCGGGTAAGAAAAGGTTAAATTACCCGACTGTACACAATCAAAAGAGGGAGCGGAGTTGTTCAGCTAAGAAAAGGTGTGAAAGTCCGACCTTGGTTTGTAAAAAGCGGGTAAGAAAAGGTTCGTATGCCCGAATATACACCATCAAAAGCGGAAGCGGAGGTGTTCGGCTGCAAGATATTGTGAACGTCCGACAAAAGTTTGTAAAAAGCAGTTAAGAAAAGGTTCGAATATCTAACCAAACATAATCAAAAGCGGGAGCAGAGCTGTTCGTCTGGAAGTAGGTGTGAATGTCAGATCATAATTTGCAAAAAGCTGATGAGAAAGGGTGAGAATGCCCGACTATACACCATCAAATGCGGTAGCGGAGTTGTTCGGCTGTGAGTAGGTGTGAATCTCCAACCATAATTGCTGAAAAATGTGTTAGAAAAGGTAAAAATGCCAGTCCATACATAATCAAAATCGGGAGAGGTGGTGTTCAGCTGCAAGAAGGTCTAAATGTCCATCAATAATTGCTAGAAAACATGAAAGAAAATTTTCGAAAATCAAACCACACATGATCATAAGTGGGAGAGGAGGTGTTCAGCTGCAAGAAGGTGTGAATGTCCACCCATAATACCTGAAAAATGGGTAAAAAAAAGGTGCGAATGCCCAACCATACATCATCAAAAGCAGGAGTGCATGTGTTCGGCTACAAGAAGGTGTGAACGTCCAACCAAAGTTTGTAAAAAGCAGTTAAGAAAAGGTTCGAATATCCAACCATACATAATCAAAAGCGGGAGCAGAGCTGTTCGACTGCAAGTAGGTGTGAATGTCAGATCATAATTTGCAAAAAGCTGATGAGAAAGGGTGAGAATGCCCGACTATACACCATCAAATGCGGTAGCGGAGTTGTTCGGCTGTGAGTAGGTGTGAATCTCCAACCATAATTGCTGAAAAATGTGTTAGAAAAGGTAAAAATGCCGGTCCATACATAATCAAAATCGGGAGAGGTGGTGTTCAGCTGCAAGAAGGTCTACATGTCCATCAATAATTGCTAGAAAACATGAAAGAAAATTTTCGAAAATCAAACCACACATGATCATAAGTGGGAGAGGAGGTGTTCAGCTGCAAGAAGGTGTGAATGTCCACCCATAATACCTGAAAAATGGGTAAAAAAAAAGGTGCGAATGCCCAACCATACATCATCAAAAGCAGGAGTGCATGTGTTCGGCTACAAGAAGGTGTGAACGTCCAACCAAAGTTTGTAAAAAGCAGTTAAGAAAAGGTTCGAATATACAACCATACATAATCAAAAGCGGGAGCAGAGCTGTTCAACTGCAAGTAGGTGTGAATGTCAGATCATAATTTGCAAAAAGCTGATGAGAAAGGGTGAGAATGCCCGACTATACACCATCAAATGCGGGAGCGGAGTTGTTCGGCTGTGAGTAGGTGTGAATCTCCGACCATAATTGCTGAAAAATGTGTTAGAAAAGGTAAGAATGCCGGTCCATACATCATCAAAAGCGAGAGAGGTTGTGTTCGGCTGCAAGTAGGTGTGAATGTCCAGCCATAATTACTCACAAACGGGTAAGAAAAGGTAGTATTGCCAGACCATATATGATCAAAACAGGGAGCGGAGGTGGTTCAGCTGCAAGAAGGTTTGAATGTCCGACTAAAGTTCAAATATATTAACAAAAGCGGGAGGAGAGGTCTTCGGATGAGAGTGGTTGAAAATTTCCAACCATAATGTATAAAATGCGGTGAAAAACACTAAAAGGTGGAGCGGAAGTGTTCGGCTGCAAGAAGGTGTGAATGTCCGACTATATTTGGTGAAAAGCAGGTGAAGCAAGGTCTGAATGCCCAACCTTACATCATCAAAAGCGAGATCAGAGGTGTTGGGCTGCAAGAAGGCCATAGTTTGCCAAAAGCGGGTAAGGTGCGAATGACCGACTAAATATCAACAAAAGTGGGGGCGGAGGTCTTCGGATGCAGGTGGGTGTGAATATCCCACCATACAAGTATGGTGGAGAGGAAGCTGTGAATGGCCGACCATAGTAAAAGGCGGGTGAGAGAAGGTGCGAATGTCAAACCATACATAATCAAAACAGGGAGCGGAGGTGTTCTGCTGTAAGAAGGTGTGAATGTCCAACCATAGTTGGTAAAAAGCGGGTAAGAAAAGGTTAAAATACCCGACTGTACACAATCAATAGCGGGAGCGGAGTTGTTCGGCTACTAAAAGGTGTGAAAGTCTGACCATGGTTTGTAAAAAGCGGGTAAGAAAAGGTGCGAATGCCCGACAATGTATGATCAAAAGAGGGAGTGGAGGTTTTCGGCTGCAAGAAGGTCTGAATGTCCAACCATAATTTGTAAAAACCGGGGAAGAAAAGGCTCGAAAGCCCGACTATACACCATCAAAAGTGGGAGCGGAGGTGTTCAGCTGCAAGACGGTCTGAATGTCCATCAATAATTGGTAGAAAACATTAAAGAAAATTTTCGAATATCAAACTGCACATGATCATAAGCGGGAGAGGAGGTGTTCAGCTGCAAGAAGGTGTGAATGTCTACCCATAATTACTGAAAAATGGGTAAGAAAAGGTGCGAATGCCTAACCATACATCATCAAAAGAGGGAGCGGAGGTGTTCCGCTGTAAGACGGTGTGAATGTCCGACCATAGATGGTAAAAAGCGGGTAAGAAAAGGTTAAATTACCCGACTGTACACAATCAAAAGAGGGAGCGGAGTTGTTCAGCTAAGAAAAGGTGTGAAAGTCCGACCTTGGTTTGTAAAAAGCGGGTAAGAAAAGGTTCGTATGCCCGAATATACACCATCAAAAGCGGAAGCGGAGGTGTTCGGCTGCAAGATATTGTGAACGTCCGACAAAAGTTTGTAAAAAGCAGTTAAGAAAAGGTTCGAATATCTAACCAAACATAATCAAAAGCGGGAGCAGAGCTGTTCGTCTGGAAGTAGGTGTGAATGTCAGATCATAATTTGCAAAAAGCTGATGAGAAAGGGTGAGAATGCCCGACTATACACTATCAAATGCGCTAGCGGAGTTGTTCGGCTGTGAGTAGGTGTGAATCTCCAACCATAATTGCTGAAAAATGTGTTAGAAAAGGTAAAAATGCCGGTCCATACATAATCAAAATCGGGAGAGGTGGTGTTCAGCTGCAAGAAGGTCTAAATGTCCATCAATAATTGCTAGAAAACATGAAAGAAAATTTTCGAAAATCAAACCACACATGATCATAAGTGGGAGAGGAGGTGTTCAGCTGCAAGAAGGTGTGAATGTCCACCCATAATACCTGAAAAATGGGTAAAAAAAAGGTGCGAATGCCCAACCATACATCATCAAAAGCAGGAGTGCATGTGTTCGGCTACAAGAAGGTGTGAACGTCCAACCAAAGTTTGTAAAAAGCAGTTAAGAAAAGGTTCGAATATCCAACCATACATAATCAAAAGCGGGAGCAGAGCTGTTCGACTGCAAGTAGGTGTGAATGTCAGATCATAATTTGCAAAAAGCTGATGAGAAAGGGTGAGAATGCCCGACTATACACCATCAAATGCGGTAGCGGAGTTGTTCGGCTGTGAGTAGGTGTGAATCTCCAACCATAATTGCTGAAAAATGTGTTAGAAAAGGTAAAAATGCCGGTCCATACATAATCAAAATCGGGAGAGGTGGTGTTCAGCTGCAAGAAGGTCTACATGTCCATCAATAATTGCTAGAAAACATGAAAGAAAATTTTCGAAAATCAAACCACACATGATCATAAGTGGGAGAGGAGGTGTTCAGCTGCAAGAAGGTGTGAATGTCCACCCATAATACCTGAAAAATGGGTAAAAAAAAAGGTGCGAATGCCCAACCATACATCATCAAAAGCAGGAGTGCATGTGTTCGGCTACAAGAAGGTGTGAACGTCCAACCAAAGTTTGTAAAAAGCAGTTAAGAAAAGGTTCGAATATACAACCATACATAATCAAAAGCGGGAGCAGAGCTGTTCAACTGCAAGTAGGTGTGAATGTCAGATCATAATTTGTAAAAAGCGGGTAAGAAAAGGTGCGAATGCCCGACAATGTATGATCAAAAGAGGGAGCGGAGGTTTTCGGCTGCAAGGTCTGAATGTCGAACCATAATTTGTAAAAATTGGGGAAGAAAAGGCTCGAAAGCCCGACTATACACCATCAAAAGCGGGAGCAGAGGTGTTCAGGTGCAAGAAGGTCTGAACGTCCGACCAATAATTACTGAAAAATGGGTAAGAAAAGGTGCGAATGCCAAATCATACATCATCAAAAGCAGGAAAGGATGTGTTCGGCTACACGAAGGTTTGAATGTCCAACCATAGTAAGTAATAGGTGGGTAAGAAAAGGCTCGAATGCCCGACTATACACCATCAAAAACGGAAGCGGAGGTGTTCGGCTGCAAGACGGTGTGAACGTCCGACCAAAGTTTGTAAAAAGCATTAAGAAAATGTTCGAAAATCCAACCAAACATAATCAAAAGCGGGAGCAGAGCTGTTCGACTGCAAGTATGTGTAAATATCAGATCATAATTTGCAAAAAGCTGATGAGAAAGGGTGAGAATGCCCGACTATACACTATCAAATGTGGGAGCGGAGGTGTTCGTCTGTGAGTAGGTGTGAATGTCCGACCAAAATTGCTGAAAAATGTGTTAGAAAAGGTAAGAATGCCGGACCATATATCATCAAAAGCGGGAGAGGTTGTGTTCGGCTGCAAGAAGGTGTGAATGTCCAGCCATAATTACTCACAAACGGGTAAGAAAAGGTACTATTGCCAGACCATATATGATCAAAACAGGGAGCGGAGGTGGTTCAGCTGCAAGAAGGTGTGAATGTCCGACTAAAGTTTGTAAAAAGCGGGTAAGACAAGGTGTGAATGCCCGACAATGTATGATCAAAAGAGGAGCGGAGGTTTTCGGCTGCAAGAAGGTCTGAATGTCCACCCATAATTACTGAAAAATGGGTAAGAAAAGGTGCGAAAGCCCAACCGCACATGATCATAAGTGGATGAGAAGGTGTTCGACTGCAAGTAGGTGTGAATGTAAGATCATAATTTGTAAAAAGCGGGTAAGAAAAGGTAAGAATGCCCAACCATAAATTATCAAAAGCGGCAGCAGAGTTTCGGCTGGTATTTATCAATGTCTAGATAGATTTCAACAAAAAACAACGTTGTACTTTGCAGTAAAAGAAAGTGCAAATCAAAAGTTTTAGGAATCCGAGAATAAGCTTATTTTCATGAGTTCTGCACGATTTCGGATTTTATGTATAAAATGAATTTCTTCACGCAAACTAAGTTAACACTGCTTTGTCCTTCATATGTACCCATTTCTACATATATTTCAAGCATAAACTTCCTCATATTACCCTGAATGAGAAAGAGCCACACTTGTGATTAAGCCATACCTCCCTTTTGAGGAGTTCTGCATGATTTGGGATTTTATCTATAAAATTAATTCCTTCACTCAAACTATGTTAAAACGGCTTTTACCTTCATATTTATCAATGTCTCGATAGATTTAAACAAAAAAACAACGTTGTACTTTGCAATAAAAGAAAGAGCAAATCAAAAGTTTTAGGAATCCGAGAATAATCTTATTTTCATGAGTTCTGCACGATTTCGGATTTTATGTATAAAATGAATTCCTTCACTCAAACTAAGTTAACACTGCTTTGTCCTTCATATGTACCCATTTCTACATATATTTCAAGCATAAACTTCCTCATACTACCCTGAATGAGAAAGAACCACACTTGTGATTAAGCCATACGCCCCTTTTGAGGAGTTCTGCAAGATTTGGGATTTTATCTATAAAATCAATTCCTTCACTCAAACTATGTTAAAACGGCTTTTACCTTCATATTTATCAATGTCTCGATAGATTTAAACAAAAAAACAACGTTGTACTTTGCAGTAAAAGAAAGAGCCAATCAAAAGTTTTAGGAATCCGAGAATAAGCTTATTTTCATGAGTTCTGCACGATTTCGGATTTTATGTATAAAATGAATTCATTCACTCAAACCAAGTTAAAACTGCTTTTTCCTTCATATTTATCAATGTGTAGATGGATTTCAACTTCTTCTACTGCAAAGTCCAATGTTTTTCTTTGTTGAAGTCAATCTAGACATTGATGAATATGGAAGGACAAAGCAGTTTTAACTTGGTTTGAGCAAAGCAATTTTATAGCAAAATCCGAAATCGTGCAGAACTCATGAAAGCAGGCTTATACTCGGATTCCTGAAACTTTAGATTTGCTCTTTCTTTTACTGCAAAGTACAACGTTGTTTTCTTGTTTAAATATTTCTAGACATGGTAAATATGAAGGACAAATCAGTTTTAACATAGTTTGAGTGAAGTAATGCATTTTATAAGCAAAATCCCAAATCATGCAGAACTCACGAAATGCTTTTTCTCGCTTTTCACTGCTTTTTACAAACTTTGGTCGGACGTTCACACCTTCTTGCATCCGAACACCTCCGCTTCCGCTTTTGATGATGTATATTCGGGCATTCGAACCTTTTTTTACCCGCTTTTTACAAACCATTGTCGGACTTTCACACCTTCTTGCAGCCGAACACCACCTCTCCCGCTTTTGATGATGTATGGTCCAGTATTCTTACCTTTTCTAACACATTTTTCAGCAATTATGGTCGGACATTCACACCTACTCACAGCTGGACACCTCCGCTCCCGCTTTTGATCATACAATGTCGGGACATCGCTCCTTGTCTTACCAGCTTTTTACAAACTTTAGTTGAACATTCACACCTTCTTGCAGCTGAACACCTCCGCTCCCGCTTTTGATAATGTATAGTCGGGCTTTCGAGCCTTTTCTTACCCGGTTTTTACAAATTATGGTTGGACATTCAGACCTTGCAGCCGAACACCTCCGCTCTCTCTTTTGATCATACATTGTTGGGCATTCGCACCTTGTCTTACCCGCTTTTTACAAACTATAGTCAGACATTCAAACCTTGCAGCTGAACCTCCGCTCCCTGTTTTGATCATGTATGGTCTGGCAATACTACCTTTTCTTCCCCCGTTTGTGAGTAATTATGGCTGGACATTCACACCTACATGCATTCGAACAGCTCTGCTCCCGCTTTTGATTATGTTTGGTTGGATATTCGAACCTTTTCTTAACTGCTTTTTACAAATCATGGTCGGACTTTCACACCTTCTTGTAGCCGAACAACTCCGCTCCCGCTATTGATTGTGTACAGTCGGGTATTTTAACCTTTTCTTACCCGCTTTTTACCAACTATGGTCGGACATTCACACCTTCGTACAGCGGAACACCTCCGCTCCCTCTTTTGATGGTGTATAGTCGGGCATTCAAACCTTTTCTTACCCGCTATTTACAAACTATGGTAGGACATACAAACCTTCGTGTATCCGAAAACCTCCGCTCTCTCTTTTGATCATACATTGTCGGACATTCGCACCTTTTCTTACCCGCTTTTTACAAACCATGGTCAGACTGTCACACCTTCTTGTAGCCGAACACATCCGCTCCCGCTATTGATTGTGTACAGTCGGGTATTTTAACCTTTTCTTACCCGCTTTTTACCAAGTATGGTCGGACATTCACACCTTCGTACAGCGGAACACCTCCGCTCCCTCTTTTGATGGTGTATGTTCGGGCATTCAAACCTTTTCTTACCCGCTTTTTCCAAACTATGGTCGGCTATTCACAGCTTCCTCTCCACCATACTTGTATGGTGGGATATTCACACCCACTTGCATCCGAAAACCTCCGCCCCAAATTTTGTTGATATTTAGTCGGACATTCGCACCTTACCCGCTTTTGGCAAACTATGGCCTTCTTGCAGCCAAACAACTCTGATCTTGCTTTTGATGATGTAAGGTTGGGCATTCAGACCTTGCTTCACCTGCTTTTCACCAAATATAGTCGGACATTCACACCTTCTTGCAGCCGAACACTTCCGCTCCACCTTTTAGTGTTCTATCACACCTTTTTTTTCACCGCATTTTATACATTATGGTTGGAAATTTTCAACCACTTTCATCCGAAGACCTCTCCTCCCGCTTTTGTTAATATATTTGAACTTTAGTTTGACATTCAAACCTTCTTGCAGCTGAACCACCTCCGCTCCCTGTTTTGATCATATATGGTCTGGCAATACTACCTTTTCTTACCTGTTTGTGAGTAATTATGGCTGGACATTCACACCTACTTGCAGCCGAACACAACCTCTCTCGCTTTTGATGATGTATGGACCAGCATTTTTACCTTTTCTAACACATTTTTCAGCAATTATGGTCGGAGATTCACACCTACTCACAGCCGAACAACTCCGCTCCCGCATTTGATGATGTATATTCGGGCATTCTCACCCTTTCTCATCAGCTTTTTGCAAATTATGATCTGACATTCACACCTACTTGCAGTCGAACAGCTCTGCTCCCGCTTTTGATTATGTTTGGTTGGATATTCAAACCTTTTCTTAACTTCTTTTTACATATTTTGGTTGGACGTTCACACCTTCTTGTAGCTGAACACTTCCACTCCTGCTTTTGATGATGTATGGTTGGGCATTCACACCTTTTTTTTGCCCATTTTTCAGGAATTATGGGTGGACATTCACACCTTGCAGCTGAACACCTCCTATCCCACTTATGATCATGTGCGGTTTGATTTTCGAAAATTTTCTTTCATGTTTTCTAGCAATTATTGATGGACATGTAGACCTTCTTGCAGCTGAACACCTCCGCTCCCGCTTTTGATCATACATTGTCAGGCATTCGCACCTTGTCTTACCCACTTTTTACAAACTTTAGTCGAACAGTCACATCTTTTTGCAGCCGAACACCACCTCTACCGCTTTTGATGATGTATGGTCCAGCATTCTTACCTTTTCTAACACATTCTTCAGCAATTATGGTCGGACATTCACACCTACTCAGAGCCGAACACCTCCGCTCCCGCATTTGATGGTCTATAGTCGGGCATTCTACAGCGGAAAAGACTCATTCTTATGTTTGGTTAGATATTCGAACCTTTTCTTAACTGCTTTTTACAAACTTTGGTCGGACGTTCACAATATCTTGCAGCCGAACACCTCCGCTTCCGCTTTTGATGGTGTAAATTCGGGCATACGAACCTTTTCTTACCCGCTTTTTACAAACCAAGGTCGGACTTTCACACCTTCTCTTAGCTGAACAACTCCGCTCCCTCTTTTGATTGTGTACAGTCGGGTAATTTAACCTTTTCTTACCCGCTTTTTACCACCTATGGTCGGACATTCACACCGTCTTACAGCGGAACACCTCCGCTCCCTCTTTTGATGATGTATGGTTAGGCATTCGCACCTTTTCTTACCCATTTTTCAGTAATTATGGGTAGACATTCACACCTTCTTGCAGCTGAACACATCCTCTCCTGCTTATGATCATGTGCAGTTTGATATTCGAAAATTTTCTTTCATGTTTTCTAGCAATTATTGATGGACATTCAGACCGTCTTGAAGCTGAACACCTCCGCTCCCACTTTTGATGGTGTATAGTCGGGCTTTCGAGCCTTTTCTTCCCCGGTTTTTACAAATTATGGTTGGACATTCAGACCTTCTTGCAGCCGAAAACCTCCACTCCCTCTTTTGATCATACATTGTCGGGCATTCGCACCTTTTCTTACCCAATTTTTACAAACCATGGTCGGACTTTCACACCTTTTAGTAGCCGAACAACTCCGCTCCCGCTATTGATTGTGTACAGTCGGGTATTTTAACCTTTTCTTACCCGCTTTTTACCAACTATTGTTGGACATTCACACCGTCTTACAGCGGAACACCTCCGCTCCCTCTTTTGATGGTGTATGTTCGGGCACTCGAACCTTTTCTTACCCGCTTTTTACAAACTATGGTCAGACATTCAAACCTTCTTGTAGCCGAACACATCCACTCCTGCTTTTGATGATGGGTATTCAAACCTACTTGTTGCCCGCTTTTCATTAATTATGGGTGGACATACACACCTTGTCGCAGCCAAACACCTCCGCTCCCTGTTTTGATCATGTATGATTGGACATTCGCACCTTTTCTCACCCGCTTTTTACTATGGTCGGCCATTCACAGCTTCCTCTCCACCATACTTGTATGGTGGGATATTCACACCCACTTGCATCCGAAGACCTCCGCCCCCACTTTTGTTGATATTTAGTCGGTCATTTGCAGCTTACCCGCTTTTGGCAAACTATGGCCTTCTTGCAGCCAAACACCTCTGATCTCGTTTTTGATGATGTAAGGTTGGGCATTCAGACCTTGCTTCACCTGCTTTTCACCAAATATAGTCGAACAGTCACACCTTCTTGCAGCCGAACACTTCTGCTCCACCTTTTAGTGTTCTATGGGGTATTCACACCTTTTTTTTCACCGCATTTTATTGATTATGGTTGGAAATTCTCACCCACTCTTATCCGAAGACCTCTCCTCCTGCTTTTGTTAATATATAGTCGGGCATTCAAACCTTTTCTTACCCGCTTTTTACAAATTATGGTCGAACATTCACACCTACTTGCAGCCGAACACCTCCGCTCCCGCTTTTGATGGTGTATAGTCGGGCTTTCGAGCCTTTTCTTCCCCAGTTTTTACAAATTATGGTTGTACATTCAGACCTTGCAGCCGAAAACCTCCGCTCCCTCATTTGATCATACATTGTCAAGAATTCGCACCTTGTCTTACCCGCTTTTTATAAACTTTAGTCAGACATTCACACCTTGCAGCTTAACCAACTCCGCTCCCTGTTTTGATAATGTATGGTCTGGCAATATTACCTTTTCTTACCGGTTTGGGAGTAATTATGGCTGGACATTCACACCTACTTGCAGCCGAACACCACTTTTCCCGCTTTTGATGATGTATGGTCCGGCATTCTAGTCTTTTCTAACACATTTTTCAGCAATTATGGTTTGACATTCACACCTACTCACAGCCGAACACTTCCGCTCCCGCATTTGATGGTGTATAGTCGGGCATTCTCACCCTTTCTCATCAGCTTTTTGCAAATTATGATCTGACATTCACACCTACTTGCAGTCGAACAGCTCTGCTCCCGCTTTTGATTATGTTTGGTTGGATATTCGAAACTTTTCTTCACTGCTTTTTACAAACTTTGGTCGGACGTTCACACCTTCTTGCAGCCGAACACCTCCGCTTCCGCTTTTGATGGTATATATTCGGGCATTCGAACCTTTTCTTACCCGCTTTTTACAAACCATGGTCGGACTTTCACACCTTCTTATAGCCGAACAACTCCGCTCCCGCTATTGATTGTGTACAGTCGGGTATTTTAACCTTTTCTTACCCGCTTTTTACCAACTATGGTCAGACATTCACACCTTCTTACAGTGGAACACCTCCGCTCCCTCTTTTGATGGTGTATGTTCGGGCATTCGAACCTTTTCTTACCCGCTTTTTACAAACTATGGTCGGACATTAAAACCTTTTTGTAGCCGAACACATCCACTCTTGCTTTTGATGATGTATGGTTGGGCATTCGTACCTTTTCTTACCCATTTTGCAGGAATTATGGGTGGACATTCACACCTTTTTGCATTTTAACACCTCCTCTCCCGCTTATGGTCATGTGCGGTTTGATATTCGAAAATTCTCTTCCATGTTTTCTAGCAATTATTGATGGACATTCAGACCTTCTTGCAGCTGAACACCTCCGCTCCAGCTGTTGATGGTGTATAGTCGGGCTTTCGAGCCTTTTCTTCCCCGATTTTTACAAATTATGGATGGACATTCAGACCTTCTTTCAGCCGAAAACCTCCGCTCCCTCTTTTGATCATACATTGTCGGGCATTCGCACCTTTTCTTACCTGCTTTTTACAATTCATGGTCGGACTTTCACACCTTTTAGTAGCGGAACAACTCTGCTCCCGCTATTGATTGTGTACAATAGGGTATTTTAACCTTTTCTTACCTGCTTTTTGCCAATTATGGTTGGACATTCACACCTTCTTACAGCGGAACAACTCCGCTCCCTCCTTTGATGGTGTATGTTCGGGCATTCGAACCTTTTCTTACCCGCTTTTTACAAACTGTGGTCAGACATTCAAACCTTCTTGTAGCCGAACACATCCACTCCTGCTTTTGATGATGGGTATTCAAACCTACTTGTTGCCCGCTTTTCATTAATTATGGGTGGACATACACACCTTGTCGCAGCCAAACACCTCCGCTCCCTGTTAGGATCATGTATGGTTGGGCATTCGTACCTTTTCTTACCCATTTTGCAGTAATTATGGGTGGACATTCACACCTTCTTGCATTTGAACACCTCCTCTCCCGCTTATGATCATGTGCGGTTTGATATTCGAAAATTCTCTTCCATGTTTTCTAGCAATTATTGATGGACATTCAGACCTTCTTGCAGCTGAACACCTCCGCTCCAGCTGTTGATGGTGTATAGTCGGGCTTTCGAGCCTTTTCTTCCCAGAATTTTACAAAATATGGATGGACATTCAGACCTTGTTTCAGCCGAAAACCTCCGCTCCCTCTTTTGATCATACATTGTCGGGGATTCGCACCTTTTCTTACCCGCTTTTTACAAACCATGGTCGGACTTTCACACCTTTTAGTAGCGGAACAACTCTGCTCCCGCTATTGATTGTGTACAATCGGGTATTTTAACCTTTTCTTACCTGCTTTTTGCCAACTATGGTCGGACATTCACACCTTCTTACAGCGGAACACCTCCGCTCCCTCCTTTGATGGTGTATGTTCGGGCATTCGAACCTTTTCTTACCCGCTTTTTACAAACTATGGTCAGACATTCACACCTTCTTGCAGCCGAACACTTCCGCTCTACCTTTTAGTGTTCTATGGGGTATTCACACCTTTTTTTTCACCGCATTTTATAGATTATGGTTGTAAATTCTCACCCACTCTTATCCGAAGACCTCTCCTCCTGCTTTGGTTAATATATAGTCGGGCATTCGAACCTTTTCTTACCCGCTTTTTACAAATTATGGTCGAACATTCACACCTACTTGCAGCCGAACACCTCCGCTCCCGCTTTTGATGGTGTATAGTCGGGCTTTCGAGCCTTTTCTTCCCCGGTTTTTACAAATTATGGTTGGATATTCAGACCTTGCAGCCGAAAACCTCCGCTCCCTCTTTTGATCATACATTGTCAGGCATTCGCACCTACTTGCAGCCGAATACTTCCGCTCCACCTTTTAGTGATGTATGGTTGGCATTTGCACCTTTTCTTACCCTTTCTTACCCTACTGATTGCTTAAGATTAAGTTCTTTTTTTTCAAACTACAACATTTTTTTAATTGTTGAAACTTGATTTGAAGTGGATAAATAAGGAGGACAAACAGTTTTAAGTCAGGCTGATAGAAGGAATTAATTTTATAGCAAAATCTGTATTTCGTCATATGTCGAGAGATGCTTATTGCTGAAGAAGTACAAAGTACAACGTTGTTTATCGTTGAAACTTGATTAGACATGAATAAATATGAAGGACAAAGCAGTCTTAACTTGGTTAGAGTTAAGGAATTCGTTTTATAGGAGAATCCGAATTCGTGTATAACTCGTAAAATAGAGCTTATTTTCGGATTCCTGAAGAATGAGTCTGGTTCTTTCTCATAATACAAAGTTTGTTGTTTATTGTTGAAACTTCATCAGAAGTGAAGAAATAAATGAATGCCTATCAACAAATGTGGGATCTAAACTCTAGTGCTTCCTCTAAAATAATTTCCTTTCTCAATTCAGAAATGTGTGTGTGTAAGTCACAACACCCGTGACACCAAAACGGCTTTCTTTTCTCTCTTTTCTCTACACTCTGCACTGTGAGCACACACACCAAATCAGAAAGGCTTTTTTCTCTCTTTTCTACATTATGGACTGTGGGGACACAAAACCGCTCTCTCTTTTTTTTTTTGATTGTGTGCCAGGGCGTTGTCTCACGTATTAGATTATGCTTACGATACGAATGGGTTTATCAGTCACATCAGAATCCATACATACTGATCCTCCCGTAATAAAATGGTCGGATCTTATCAAACACACTTTGTTTCTTGTGACAATCAAGTCAGCGAAACAGCGTATACACGTCAAGACACTGAATCAAGTTTGCCACAAGAACTCATAAGTTTGGCAGTATTGCTCTGCCGTCAGCAATCATACACCCATTTTATTTTCGTGAGACATGTGCAGGCACCTGTTCATCTACTGTTCTATCACTATGAATTAGTTTATCTATTATCAATAAGGATACTTCTACAACTACTATCAAAGTATGTCCAGACTTCTTATGTTGTCAGTTGCTATATATGAATAAGTGGGTAGCTACTGACAAGCATTAAGCATGTCACACAGCCCAAACATATAACATTTCAGGACACACCACACAGTTAACAACCACAGTGAAGTGTCAAAGCCCAAACATGTAACATTCAACAGGACACTTACACAACACATTCAAATCAAACAGTCAGACAACATACAAGAACATATACCCCAGCCGGCATTGCTCCCTGCCTATTTTCCTACAGCTCACTATGTGTGCGCACACCTTTATTCACAAACTCTTCAACTTATACTCTTTTACCAAAGCTGCTACAGCTCGATTGGCCGAATACCCTTAGATCCTATTTCGGTGAATTTGACATCTGCCTTACATGTAACAGATTAGCGGTTTAGCAGTTTTAATTTAGTTTGAGTGAAGGAATTCATTTTATAGCAAAATCCGAAATCGTGAAGAACTCATGAAAGTAAGCTTATTCTCGGATTCCTGAAACTTTAGATTTGCTCTTTCTTTTACTGCAAAGTACAACGTTGTTTTTTTTTTGTTTAAATCTTTCTAGACATGGTAAATATGAAGGACAAAGCAGTTTTAACATAGTTTGAGTGAAGGAATTCATTTTATAGATAAAATCCCAAGAGTCTGCTGAGAAAAGAGAGTGAATGCGAAGTAGACTTTAACACGGCTCTGGGAGCGAGCCGAGTGTGGGCTAACCAGGAGAATTGCTTGAAAGAAACGCGACACCGAATGAGCGGTCAGAACAAAGCCTCAATACGGTGTTCCCGTGGTGTTTTTGTTGCTGCCTTGTCGATTGCACAGGGGCAAGCGTTTCAACCAAGCAACGCTCACCATGGGGAAGGTGGCTATGGCAACTAGCCTGATGCCCTGCTCCCGCAGTTACGGATAATCGTACTCTGGTTTCTCTTCATAACATACAAGTCTTTCGCCTTTTACTAAAGACTTTCGTGGAGAGCAGCACTAATGAGTTGTTTCTATTTTTAGCAGGCTTTACCTTTGCGGGTGAAGCCCTTTCTGTCTGTGCAAAAGAAATCTTGTTACTGTGCAGAGTGACTTCTCTGAGTAGAGTCGCCTTACTTGTTGCGATTGTGCCGATGTTCGAAGCTGGAGTGCAAAGTTGTTGCTTGAATGGTGCTTGCTGGAGCATGCGGGAGTGCAAAGTTATACCATTTAAAAGGGCTGAAGAGTGCTCAGTGCAGCGGGTGGGCGGAGGTGCAACGTGACACTCTGGCCACCTATGGCCATAAAAAGAACACTGCTACAAGTGCGCATTGTGCCAGCAAGGGCCCTCGGACCTGAAACAGTGGACAGTTATCGCTTCTCGGCCTTTTGGCTAAGATCAAGTGTAGTATCTGTTCTTATCAGTTTAATATGTCCTCTATACGAGGACTACATATTAAATGGATTTTTAAGAATAGGAGTTGAAAAAGAAGCTTGCTCCGTTCACTCCAAGCATCGACCCAGTACTGCAGTGCCGCTGGGAACGGTGCGCTCTTCTCTGCTCTTGTGAAAAAGCAAACAGCGGTGCAGGATGGAAGTTTCAGGGAGCCCAAGATGAAACTTTCTTTTAATCTGCTGAGAAAAGAGAGTGAATGCGAAGTAGACTTTAACACAGCTCTGGGAGCGAGCCGAGTGTGGGCTAACCGGGAGAATTGCTTGAAAGAAACGCGACACCGAATGAGTGGTCAGAACAAAGCCTCAATACGGTGTTCCCGTGGTGTTTGTGGCTGCCTTGTCTTTTGCACAGAGTAAAAGACAAGGCAGCCATCGAATAGGGCCCGATTGTTCCTACTTGGTCAGCCGAGGAGCAAGGGGGGGGAGCAAGCGTCTCAACCAAACAAATCTCATCAAGTAGGAACAATCGGGCCCTATTCGATGGCTGCAACACCTGAAAGAGATATATGCGAGACCCGATCAAAAGCTTTTTCAAAGTCTAAATTTAAGATGACAAGCCGGGTATTTCTGTCTCTAGCGTAATCAATGATGTCTCGAATCAGTACGAGGCTGTCGGTGAGTTGTCTCTCTGAGATGGCACAAGCCTGGTCTGGGTGAATTACCTCCTCTAAAACAGAGGACATCCGTGTCGTTAAAACCTTGCTAAAAAGTTTACAGTCAAAGTTTAAAAGTGTGATGGGCCTCCAATTCTTTAGGTCAGTCTTATCATTTTTATCAGAAGTGAAGAAATAAATGAATGCCTATCAACAAATGTGGGATCTAAACTCTAGTGCTTCCTCTAAAATAATTTCCTTTCTCAATTTAGAAATGTGTGTGTGTAAGTCACAACACCCGTGACACCAAAACGGCTTTCTTTTCTCTACACTCTGCACTATGAGCACACACACCAAATCAGAAAGGCTTTTTTCTCTCTTTTCTACATTATGGACTGTGGGGACACAAAACCGCTCTCTCTTTTTTTTTTTATCGTGTGCCAGGGCGTTGTCTCACGTATTAGATTGTGCTTAAGATACGAATGGGTTTATCAGTCACATCAGAATCCATACATACTGATCCTCCCGTAATAAAATGGTCGGATCTTATCAAACACATTTTGTTTCTTGTGACAATCAAGTCAGCGAAACAGCGTATACACCTCAAGACACTGAATCAAGTTTGCCACAAGAACTCATAAGTTTGGCAGTATTGCTCTGCCGTCAGCAATCATACATCCATTTTATTTTCGTGAGACATGTGCAGGCACCTGTTCATCTACTGTTCTATCACTATGAATTAGTTTATCTATTATCAATAAGGATACTTCTACAACTACTCTATCAAAGTATGTCCGGACTTCTTACGTTGTCAGTTGCTATATATGAATAAGTGGGTAGCTACTGACAAGCATTAAGCATGTCACACAGCCCAAACATATAACATTTCAGGACACACCACACAGTTAACAACCACAGTGAAGCGTGTCAAAGCCCAAACATGTAACATTCAACAGGACACTTACACAACACATTCAAATCAAACAGTCAGACAACATACAAGAACATATACCCCAGCCGGCATTGCTCCCTGCCTATTTTCCTACAGCTCACTATGTGTGCGCACACCTTTATTCACAAACTCTTCAACTTAGGAGCAAGCGTCTCAACCAAGCAAAGCTCACCATGGGGAAGGTGGCTATGCCAACTAGCCTGATGCCCTGCTCCCGCAGTGACGGATAATCGTACTCTGGTTTCTCTTCATAGTCTTTCGCCTTTTACTAAAGACTTCTGTGGAGAGCAGCACTAATGAGTTGTTTCTATTTTTGGAAGGATGTCCACCAGGCTCGGGGCCTGCAGCGACCATATTCTGGGAGCTACTGTACCCCCAGAAGGTACCCATCCCGCCCCACCCCACTCAACCCAACCCCACTCCGGAGGACCTCTACAAAAAACAAACAAACAACAACAAAAAACAAACAAACAAACCACCCAGTCACACCAGTCGCAGCAGCCCGGGCCTGAGACCCACCATCACCCAGGCCCCCCCAGGCCCCCCCTCAACAGGTGCGCTCTTGTGAAAAAGCAAACAGCGGCAGCAACAAAAACACAACGGGAACACCGTATTGAGGCTTTGTTCTGACCGCTCATTTGGTATGGCGTTTCTTTCAAGCAATTCTCCCGGTTAGCCCGCACTCGGCTCGCTCCCAGAGCCGTGTTAAAGTCTACTTCGCATTCACTCTCTTTTCTCAGCAGACTAAAAGAAAGTTTCATCTTGGGCTCCCTGAAACTTCCATCCTGCACCGCTGTTTGCTTTTTCACAAGAGCAGAGAAGAGCGCACCGTTCCCAGCGGCACTGCAGTACTGGGTCGATGCTTGGAGTGAACGGAGCAAGCTTCTTTTTCAACTCCTATTCTTAAAAATCCATTTAATATGTAGTCCTCGTATAGAGGACATATTAAACTGATAAGAACAGATACTACACTTGATCTTAGCCAAAAGGCCGAGAAGCGACAACTGTCCACTGGTTCACGTCCGAGGGCCCTTCCTGTTACAATGCGCACTTGTCCGCTAACACCCCTGTTCTTTTTATGGCCATAGGTGGCCAGAGTGTCACTTTGCACCTCCGCCCACCTGCTGCACTGAGCACTCTTCAGCCCTTTTAAATGGTATAACTTTGCACTCCTGCACGCTCCAGCAAGCACCATTCAAGCAACAACTTTGCACTCCAGCTTCGAACATCGGCACAGTCGCAACAAGTAAGGCGACTCTACTCAGAGAAGTCACTCTGCACAGTAACAAGATTTCTTTTGCACAGACAGAAAGGGCTTCACCCGCAAAGGTAAAGCCTGCCAAAAATAGAAACAACTCATTAGTGCTGCTCTCCACAGAAGTCTTTAGTAAAAGGCGAAAGACTTGTATGTTATGAAGAGAAACCAGAGTACGATTATCCGTCACTGCGGGAGCAGGGCATCAGGCTAGTTGCCATAGCCACCTTCCCCATGGTGAGCGTTGCTTGGTTGAAACGCTTGCCCCTGTGCAATCGACAAGGCAGCAACAAAAACACCACGGGAACACCGTATTGAGGCTTTGTTCTGACCGCTCATTCTGTGTCGCGTTTCTTTCAAGCAATTCTCCCGGTTAGCCCACACTCGGCTCGCTCCCAGAGCCGTGTTAAAGTCTACTTCGCATTCACTCTCTTTTCTCAGCAGACTCTTGGGATTTTATCTATAAAATGAATTCCTTCACTCAAACTATGTTAAAACTGCTTTGTCCTTCATATTTACCATGTCTAGAAAGATTTAAACAACGTGTACTTTGCAGTAAAAGAAAGAGCAAATCTAAAGTTTCAGGAATCCGAGAATAAGCTTACTTTCATGAGTTCTTCACGATTTCAGATTTTGCTATAAAATGAATTCCTTCACTCAAACTAAATTAAAACTGCTAAACCGCTAATCTGTTACATGTAAGGCAGATGTCAAATTCACCGAAATAGGATCTAAGGGTATTCGGCCAATCGAGCTGTAGCAGCTTTGGTAAAAGACTGTTTGATTTGAATGTGTTGTGTAAGTGTCCTGTTGAATGTTACATGTTTGGGCTTTGACACTTCACTGTGGTTGTTAACTGTGTGGGTGTGTCCTGAAATGTTATATGTTTGGGCTGTGTGACATGCTTAATGCTTGTCAGTAGCTACCCACTTATTCATATATAGCAACTGACAACATAAGAAGTCTGGACATACTTTGATAGTAGTTGTAGAAGTATCCTTATTAATAATAGATAAACTAATTCATAGTGATAGAACAGTAGATGAACAGGTGCCTGCACATGTCTCACGAAAATAAAATGGGTGTATGATTGCTGACGGCAGAGCAATACTGCCAAACTTATGAGTTCTTGTGGCAAACTTGATTCAGTGTCTTGACGTGTATACGCTGTTTCGCTGACTTGATTGTCACAAGAAACAAAGTGTGTTTGATAAGATCCGACCATTTTATTACGGGAGGATCAGTATGTATGGATTCTGATGTGACTGATAAACCCATTCGTATCGTAAGCATAATCTAATACGTGAGACAACGCCCTGGCACATAATCAAAAAAAAAAAGAGAGAGCGGTTTTGTGTCCCCACAGTCCATAATGTAGAAAAGAGAGAAAAAAGCCTTTCTGATTTGGTGTGTGTGCTCACAGTGCAGAGTGTAGAGAAAAGAGAGAAAAGAAAGCCGTTTTGGTGTCACGGGTGTTGTGACTTACACACACACATTTCTGAATTGAGAAAGGAAATTATTTTAGAGGAAGCACTAGAGTTTAGATCCCACATTTGTTGATAGGCATTCATTTATTTCTTCACTTCTGATGAAGTTTCAACAATAAACAACAAACTTTGTATTATGAGAAAGAACCAGATTCATTCTTCAGGAATCCGAAAATAAGCTCTATTTTACGAGTTATGCACGAATTCGGATTCTCCTATAAAAAAAATTCCTTAACTCTAACCAAGTTAAGACTGCTTTGTCCTTCATATTTATTCATGTCTAATCAAGTTTCAACGATAAACAACGTTGTACTTTGTACTTCTTCAGCAATAAGCATCTCTCGACATATGACGAAATACAGATTTTGCTATAAAATTAATTCCTTCTATCAGCCTGACTTAAAACTGTTTGTCCTCCTTATTTATCCACTTAAAATCAAGTTTCAACAATTAAAAAAATGTTGTAGTTTGAGAAAAAACAACTTAATCTTAAGCAATCAGTAGGGTAAGAAAGGGTAAGAAAAGGTGCAAATGCCAACCATACATCACTAAAAGGTGGAGCGGAAGTATTCGGCTGCAAGTAGGTGCGAATGCCTGACAATGTATGATCAAACGAGGGAGCGGAGGTTTTCGGCTGCAAGTAGGTGTGAATGTTCGACCATAATTTGTAAAAAGCGGGTAAGAACAGGTTCGAATGCCCGACTATATATTAACCAAAGCAGGAGGAGAGGTCTTCGGATAAGAGTGGGTGAGAATTTACAACCATAATCTATAAAATGCGGTGAAAAAAAAGGTGTGAATACCCCATAGAACACTAAAAGGTAGAGCGGAAGTGTTCGGCTGCAAGAAGGTGTGAATGTCTGACCATAGTTTGTAAAAAGCGGGCAAGAAAACGTTCGAATGCCCGAACATACACCATCAAAGGAGGGAGCGGAGGTGTTCCGCTGTAAGAAGGTGTGAATGTCCGACCATAGTTGGCAAAAAGCAGGTAAGAAAAGGTTAAAATACCCGATTGTACACAATCAATAGCGGGAGCAGAGTTGTTCCGCTACTAAAAGGTGTGAAAGTCCGACCATGGTTTGTAAAAAGCGGGTAAGAAAAGGTGCGAATGCCCGACAATGTATGATCAAAAGAGGGAGCGGAGGTTTTCGGCTGAAACAAGGTCTGAATGTCCATCCATATTTTGTAAAAATCTGGGAAGAAAAGGCTCGAAAGCCCGACTATACACCATCAACAGCTGGAGCGGAGGTGTTCAGCTGCAAGAAGGTCTGAATGTCCATCAATAATTGCTAGAAAACATGGAAGAGAATTTTCGAATATCAAACCGCACATGATCATAAGCGGGAGAGGAGGTGTTCAAATGCAAGAAGGTGTGAATGTCCACCCATAATTACTGCAAAATGGGTAAGAAAAGGTACGAATGCCCAACCATACATGATCCTAACAGGGAGCGGAGGTGTTTGGCTGCGACAAGGTGTGTATGTCCACCCATAATTAATGAAAAGCGGGCAACAAGTAGGTTTGAATACCCATCATCAAAAGCAGGAGTGGATGTGTTCGGCTACAAGAAGGTTTGAATGTCTGACCATAGTTTGTAAAAAGCGGGTAAGAAAAGGTTCGAATGCCCGAACATACACCATCAAAGGAGGGAGCGGAGGTGTTCCGCTGTAAGAAGGTGTGAATGTCCAACCATAATTGGCAAAAAGCAGGTAAGAAAAGGTTAAAATACCCTATTGTACACAATCAATAGCGGGAGCAGAGTTGTTCCGCTACTAAAAGGTGTGAAAGTCCGACCATGAATTGTAAAAAGCGGGTAAGAAAAGGTGCGAATGCCCGACAATGTATGATCAAAAGAGGGAGCGGAGGTTTTCGGCTGAAAGAAGGTCTGAATGTCCATCCATAATTTGTAAAAATCGGGGAAGAAAAGGCTCGAAAGCCTGACTATACACCATCAACAGCTGGAGCGGAGGTGTTCAGCTGCAAGAAGGTCTGAATGTCCATCAATAATTGCTAGAAAACATGGAAGAGAATTTTCGAATATCAAACCGCACATGATCATAAGCGGGAGAGGAGGTGTTAAAATGCAAAAAGGTGTGAATGTCCACCCATAATTACTGCAAAATGGGTAAGAAAAGGTACGAATGCCCAACCATAAATCATCAAAAGCAGGAGTGGATGTGTTCGGCTACAAGAAGGTTTTGATGTCCGACCATAGTTTGTAAAAAGCGGGTAAGAAAAGGTTCGAATGCCCGAACATACACCATCAAAAGAGGGAGCGGAGGTGTTCCACTGTAAGAAGGTGTGAATGTCTGACCATATTTGGTAAAAAGCGGGTAAGAAAAGGTGAAAATACCCGACTGTACACAATAAATAGCGGGAGCGGAGTTGTTCGGCTACTAAAAGGTGTGAAAGTCCGACCCTGGTTTGTAAAAAGCGGGTAAGAGAAGGTGCGAATGCCTGACAATGTATGATCAAAAGAGGGAGCGGAGGTTTTCGGCTGCAAGAAGGTCTGAATGTCCAACAATAATTTTGTAAAAACCGGGGAAGAAAAGGCTCGAAAGCCCGACTATACATCATCAAAAGCGGGAGCGGAGGTGTTCAGCTGCAAGAAGGTCTGAATGTCCATCAATAATTGCTAGAAAACATGAAAGAAAATTTTCGAATATCAAACCACACATCATCATAAGCGGGAGAGGAGGTGTTCAGCTGCAAGAAGGTGTGAATGTCCGACCATAGTTCGTAAAATGCGGGTAAGAAAAGGTTCGAATGCCCGAACATACACCATCAAAAGAGGGAGCGGAGGTGTTCCGCTGTAAGACGGTGTGAATGTCCGACCATAGTTGGCAAAAAGCAGGTAAGAAAAGGTTAAAATACCCGATTGTACACAATCAATAGCGGGAGCAGAGTTGTTCCGCTACTAAAAGGTGTGAAAGTCCGACCATGGTTTGTAAAAAGCGGGTAAGAAAAGGTGCGAATGCCCGACAATGTATGATCAAAAGAGGGAGCTGAGGTTTTCGGCTGAAACAAGATCTGAATGTCCATCCATATTTTGTAAAAATCTGGGAAGAAAAGGCTCGAAAGCCCGACTATACACCATCAACAGCTGGAGCGGAGGTGTTCAGCTGCAAGAAGGTCTGAATGTCCATCAATAATTGCTAGAAAACATGGAAGAGAATTTTCGAATATCAAACCGCACATGATCATAAGCGGGAGAGGAGGTGTTCAAATGCAAGAAGGTGTGAATGTCCACCCATAATTACTGCAAAATGGGTAAGAAAAGGTACGAATGCCCAACCATACATGATCCTAACAGGGAGCGGAGGTGTTTGGCTGCGACAAGGTGTGTATGTCCACCCATAATTAATGAAAAGCGGGCAACAAGTAGGTTTGAATACCCATCATCAAAAGCAGGAGTGGATGTGTTCGGCTACAAGAAGGTTTGAATGTCTGACCATAGTTTGTAAAAAGCGGGTAAGAAAAGGTTCGAATGCCCGAACATACACCATCAAAGGAGGGAGCGGAGGTGTTCCGCTGTAAGAAGGTGTGAATGTCCAACCATAATTGGCAAAAAGCAGGTAAGAAAAGGTTAAAATACCCTATTGTACACAATCAATAGCGGGAGCAGAGTTGTTCCGCTACTAAAAGGTGTGAAAGTCCGACCATGAATTGTAAAAAGCGGGTAAGAAAAGGTGCGAATGCCCGACAATGTATGATCAAAAGAGGGAGCGGAGGTTTTCGGCTGAAAGAAGGTCTGAATGTCCATCCATAATTTGTAAAAATCGGGGAAGAAAAGGCTCGAAAGCCCGACTATACACCATCAACAGCTGGAGCGGAGGTGTTCAGCTGCAAGAAGGTCTGAATGTCCATCAATAATTGTTAGAAAACATGGAAGAGAATTTTCGAATATCAAACCGCACATGATCATAAGCGGGAGAGGAGGTGTTAAAATGCAAAAAGGTGTGAATGTCCACCCATAATTACTGCAAAATGGGTAAGAAAAGGTACGAATGCCCAACCATACATCATCAAAAGCAGGAGTGGATGTGTTCGGCTACAAGAAGGTTTTAATGTCCGACCATAGTTTGTAAAAAGCGGGTAAGAAAAGGTTCGAATGCCCGAACATACACCATCAAAAGAGGGAGCGGAGGTGTTCCACTGTAAGAAGGTGTGAATGTCTGACCATATTTGGTAAAAAGCGGGTAAGAAAAGGTGAAAATACCCGACTGTACACAATAAATAGCGGGAGCGGAGTTGTTCGGCTACTAAAAGGTGTGAAAGTTCGACCCTGGTTTGTAAAAAGCGGGTAAGAGAAGGTGCGAATGCCCGACAATGTATGATCAAAAGAGGAGCGGAGGTTTTCGGCTGCAAGAAGGTCTGAATGTCCACCCATAATTACTGAAAAATGGGTAAGAAAAGGTGCGAAAGCCCAACCGCACATGATCATAAGTGGATGAGAAGGTGTTCGACTGCAAGTAGGTGTGAATGTAAGATCATAATTTGTAAAAAGCGGGTAAGAAAAGGTAAGAATGCCCAACCATAAATTATCAAAAGCGGCAGCAGAGTTTCGGCTGGTATTTATCAATGTCTAGATAGATTTCAACAAAAAAACAACGTTGTACTTTGCAGTAAAAGAAAGTGCAAATCAAAAGTTTTAGGAATCCGAGAATAAGCTTATTTTCATGAGTTCTGCACGATTTCGGATTTTATGTATAAAATGAATTCCTTCACGCAAACTAAGTTAACACTGCTTTGTCCTTCATATGTACCCATTTCTACATATATTTCAAGCATAAACTTCCTCATACTACCCTGAATGAGAAAGAGCCACACTTGTGATTAAGCCATACGCCCCTTTTGAGGAGTTCTGCATGGTTTGGGATTTTATCTATAAAATTAATTCCTTCACTCAAACTATGTTAAAACGGCTTTTACCTTCATATTTATCAATGTCTCGATAGATTTAAACAAAAAAACAACGTTGTACTTTGCAATAAAAGAAAGAGCAAATCAAAAGTTTTAGGAATCCGAGAATAAGCTTATTTTCATGAGTTCTGCACGATTTCGGATTTTATGTATAAAATGAATTTCTTCACGCAAACTAAGTTAACACTGCTTTGTCCTTCATATGTACCCATTTCTACATATATTTCAAGCATAAACTTCCTCATACTACCCTGAATGAGAAAGAGCCACACTTGTGATTAAGCCATACGCCCCTTTTGAGGAGTTCTGCATGGTTTGGGATTTTATCTATAAAATTAATTCCTTCACTCAAACTATGTTAAAACGGCTTTTACCTTCATATTTATCAATGTCTCGATAGATTTAAACAAAAAAACAACGTTGTACTTTGCAATAAAAGAAAGAGCAAATCAAAAGTTTTAGGAATCCGAGAATAAGCTTATTTTCATGAGTTCTGCACGATTTCGGATTTTATGTATAAAATGAATTCATTCACTCAAACCAAGTTAAAACTGCTTTTTCCTTCATATTTATCAATGTCTAGATCGACTTCAACAAAGAACAACATTGTATTTTGCAGTAGAAGAAAGAGCAAAACTGAAGGATCAGGAATCCGAGAATAAGCTTCTTTTCATACGTTCTGCATGATTTGGGATTTTATCTATAAAATGAATTCCTTCACTCAAACTAAGTTAACACTGCTTTGTCCTTCATATGTACCCATTTCTACATATATTTCAAGCATAAACTTCCTCATACTACCCTGAATGAGAAAGAGCCACACTTGTGATTAAGCCATACGCCCCTTTTGAGGAGTTCTGCATGGTTTGGGATTTTATCTATAAAATTAATTCCTTCACTCAAACTATGTTAAAACGGCTTTTACCTTCATATTTATCAATGTCTCGATAGATTTAAACAAAAAAACAACGTTGTACTTTGCAATAAAAGAAAGAGCAAATCAAAAGTTTTAGGAATCCGAGAATAAGCTTATTTTCATGAGTTCTGCACGATTTCGGATTTTATGTATAAAATGAATTCATTCACTCAAACCAAGTTAAAACTGCTTTTTCCTTCATATTTATCAATGTCTAGATCGACTTCAACAAAGAACAACATTGTATTTTGCAGTAGAAGAAAGAGCAAAACTGAAGGATCAGGAATCCGAGAATAAGCTTCTTTTCATACGTTCTGCATGATTTGGGATTTTATCTATAAAATGAATTCCTTCACTCAAACTAAGTTAACACTGCTTTGTCCTTCATATGTACCCATTTCTACATATATTTCAAGCATAAACTTCCTCATACTACCCTGAATGAGAAAGAGCCACACTTGTGATTAAGCCATACGCCCCTTTTGAGGAGTTCTGCACGATTTCGGATTTTATGTATAAAATTAATTCCTTCACTCAAACTATGTTAAAACTGCTTTTTCATTCATATTTATCAATGTCTAGATCGACTTCAACAAAGACCAACATTGTATTTTGCAGTAGAAAAAAGAGCAAAACTGAAGGATCAGGAATCCGAGAATAAGCTTATTTTCTTATGGGCAAGTGGGAACTGCTTTGTCCTTCATATTTATCAATGTGTAGATGGATTTCAACTTCTTCTACTGCAAAGTCCAATGTTTTTCTTTGTTGAAGTCGATCTAGTCATTGATGAATATGGAAGGACAAAGCAGTTTTAACTTGGTTTGAGCAAAGCAATTCATTTTATAGCAAAATCCGAAATCGTGCAGAACTCATGAAAGCAGGCTTATACTCGGATTCCTAAAACTTTAGATTTGCTCTTTCTTTTACTGCAAAGTACAACGTTGTTTTTTTGTTTAAATCTTTCTAGACATGGTAAATATGAAGGACAAATCAGTTTTAACATAGTTTGAGTGAAGTAATGCATTTTATAAGCAAAATCCCAAATCATGCAGAACTCACGAAAAGCTTTTTCTCGCTTTTCACTGCTTTTTACAAACTTTGGTCGGACGTTCACACCTTCTTGCATCCGAACACCTCCGCTTCCGCTTTTGATGATGTATATTCGGGCATTCGAACCTTTTATTACCCGTTTTTTACAAACCATTGTCGGACTTTCACACCTTCTTGCAGCCGAACACCACCTCTCCCGCTTTTGATAATGTATGGTCCAGTATTCTTACCTTTTCTAACACATTTTTCAGCAATTATGGTCGGACATTCACACCTACTCACAGCTGGACACCTCCGCTCCCGCTTTTGATCATACAATGTCGGGACATCGCTCCTTGTCTTACCAGCTTTTTACAAACTTTAGTCGAACATTCACACCTTCTTGCAGCTGAACACCTCCGCTCCCGCTTTTGATGATGTATAGTCGGGCTTTCGAGCCTTTTCTTCCCCGGTTTTTACAAATTATGGTTGGACATTCAGACCTTGCAGCCGAACACCTCCGCTCTCTCTTTTGATCATACATTGTCGGACATTCGCACCTTTTCTTACCCGCTTTTTACAAACCATGGTCGGACTGTCACACCTTCTTGTAGCCGAACACATCCACTCCCGCTATTGATTGTGTACAGTCGGGTATTTTAACCTTTTCTTACCTGCTTTTTACCAAGTATGGTTGGACATTCACACCTTCGTACAGCGGAACACCTCCGCTCCCTCTTTTGATGGTGTATGTTCGGGCATTCAAACCTTTTCTTACCCGCTTTTTCCAAACTATGGTCGGCTATTCACAGCTTCCTCTCCACCATACTTGTATGGTGGAATATTCACACCCACTTGCATCCGAAGACCTCCGCCCCAAATTTTGTTGATATTCGCACCTTACCCGCTTTTGGCAAACTATGGCCTTTTTGCAGCCAAACAACTCTGATCTTGCTTTTGATGATGTAAGGTTGGGCATTCAGACCTTGCTTCACCTGCTTTTCACCAAATATAGTCGGACATTCACACCTTCTTGCAGCCGAACACTTCCGCTCCACCTTTTAGTGTTCTATCACACCTTTTTTTTCACCGCGTTTTATACATTATGGTTGGAAATTTTCAACCACTCATCCGAAGACCTCTCCTCCCGCTTTTGTTAATATATTTGAACTTTAGTTTGACATTCAAACCTTCTTGCAGCTGAACCACCTCCGCTCCCTGTTTTGATCATATATGGTCTGGCTACTACCTTTTCTTACCCGTTTGTGAGTAATTATGGCTGGACATTCACACCTACTTGCAGTCGAACACAACCTCTCTCGCTTTTGATGATGTATGGACCGGCATTTTTACCTTTTCTAACACATTTTTCAGCAATTATGGTCGGAGATTCACACCTACTCACAGCCGAACAACTCCGCTCCCGCATTTGATGATGTATAGTCGGGCATTCTCACCCTTTCTCATCAGCTTTTTGCAAATTATGATCTGACATTCACACCTACTTGCAGTCGAACAGCTCTGCTCCCGCTTTTGATTATGTTTGGTTGGATATTCGAACCTTTTCTTTACTTCTTTTTACATATTTTGGTTGGACGTTCACACCTTCTTGTAGCCGAACACTTCCACTCCTGCTTTTGATGATGTATGGTTGGGCATTCACACCTTTTTTTTGCCCATTTTTCAGGAATTATGGGTGGACATTCACACCTTGCAGCTGAACACCTCCTATCCCACTTATGATCATGTGCGGTTTGATTTTCGAAAAGTTTCTTTCATGTTTTCTAGCAATTATTGATGGACATGTAGACCTTCTTGCAGCTGAACACCTCCGCTCCCGCTTTTGATCATACATTGTCAGGCATTCGCACCTTGTCTTACCCACTTTTTACAAACTTTAGTCGAACAGTCACACCTTTTTGCAGCCGAACACCACCTCTCCCGCTTTTGATGATGTATGGTCCAGCATTCTTACTTTTTCTAACACATTCTTCAGCAATTATGGTCGGACATTCACACCTACTCAGAGCCGAACACCTCCGCTCCCGCATTTGATGGTGTATAGTCGGGCATTCTCACCCTTTCTCATCAGCTTTTTACAAATTATGATCTGACATTCACACCTGCTTTTGATAATGTATTGTTAGGCATTCGCACCTTTTTTTTTACCCATTTTTCATGAATTATGGGTGGACATTCACATCTTCTTGCAGCCGAAGACCTCCTCTCCCGCTTATGATCACGTGTGGTTTGATATTCGAAAATTTACTTTCTTGTTTTAAAGCAATTATTGATGGACATTCAAACCTTCTTTTTGATGGTGTATAGTCGGGCTTTCGAGCCTTTTCTTCCCGGTTTTTACAAACCATGGTCGGACTTTCACACGTTCTTGTAGCCGAACAACTCCGCTCCCGCTATTGATTGTGTACAGTCGGGTATTTTAACCTTTTCTTACCCGCTTTTTACCAACTATGGTCGGACATTCACACCTTCTTACAGCGGAACACCTCCGCTCCCTGTTTTGATCATTTATGGTCTGGCAATACTACCTTTTCTTACCCGTTTTTGAGTAATTATGGCTGGACATTCACAGCTTCTTGCAGCCGAACACCTCTTCTCCCGCTTTTGATGATGAATGGTCCGGCATTCTTACCTTTTCTAACACATTTTTCAGCAATTATTGTCGGTCATTCACACCTTTCTCATCAGCTTTTTGCAAATTATGATCTGACATTCACACCTACTTGCAGCCGAACACCTTGGCTTCCGCTTTTGATGGTGTATATTTTGGCATTCGAACCTTTTCTTACCCGCTTTTTACAAACTATGCTCGGACATTCAAACCTTCTTGTAGCAGAACACATCCACTTCTTCTTTTGATGATGTATGGTTGGGCATTCGCACCTTTTCTTACCCATTTTTCAGGAATTATGGGTGGACATTCACACCTACTTGCAGTCGAACAGCTCTGCTCTCACTTTTGATTATGTTTGGTTGGATATTCGAACCTTTTCTTAACTGCTTTTTACAAACTTTGGTTGGACATTCACACCTTCTTGCAGCTGAACCCCTCCGCTCCCGCTTTTGATGGTATATATTCGGAAATTCGAACCTTTTCTTAACCGCTTTTTACCAACTATGGTCGGACATTCACACCGTCTTACAGCGGAACACAACTCCGCTCCCTCTTTTGATGGTGTATGTTCGGGCATTCGCACCTTTTCTTACCCGCTTTTTACTAACTATGGTCGGACATTCAAACCTTCCTGTAGCCGAAAACCTCAACTCCCTCTTTTGATCATACATTGTCGGGCATTCGCACCTTTTCTTACCCGCTTTTTACAAACTATGCTCGGACATTCAAACCTTCTTGTAGCCAAACACATCCACTCCTGCTTTTGTTGATGTATGGTTGGGCATTTGAACCTACTTGTTGACCGCTTTTCATTAATTATGGGTGGACATTCACACCTTGTCGCAGCCGAACACCTCCGCTCCCTGTTTTGATCATGTATGGTTGGACATTCGCCCCTTTTCTCACCCGCTTTTTGCAAACTATGGTCGGCCATTCACAGCTTCCTCTCCACCATACTTGTATGGTGGGATATTCGCACCCACTTGCATCCGAAGACCTCCGCCCCCACTTTTGTTGATATTTAGTCGGTCATTCACACCTTACCCGTTTTCTTGCAGCCAAACACCTCTGATCTCGCTTTTGATGATTTAAGATTGGGCACTCAGACCTTGCTTTTCATGCTTTTCACCAACTATAGACGGACATTCACACCTTCTTGCAGCCGAACACTTCCGCTCCACCTTTTAGGTTTCTATCACACCTTTTTTTTCACCGCATTTTATAGATTATGGTTGGAAATTCTCAACCACTCATCCGAAGACCTCTCCTCCCGCTTTTGTTAATATATTTGAACTTTAGTCAGACATTCACACCTACTTGCAGCCAAACACCACCTCTCTAGCTTTTGATGATGTATGGTCCGGCATTCTTACCGTTTCTAACACATTTTTCAGCAATTATGGTAGGACATTCACACCTTCTTGCAGCTGAACACCTCCTCTCCCACTTATGATCATGTGCGGATTGATTTTCGAAAATTTTCTTTCATGTTTTCTAGCAATTAATGATGGACATTTAGACCTTCTTGCAGCTGAACACCTCCGCTCCCGCTTTTGATCATACATTGTCAGGCATTCGCACCTTGTCTTACCCGCTTTTTACAAACTTTAGTCGAACATTCACACCTTTTTGCAGCCGAACACAGTTTTTTGCAGCCGAATTTGGGCATTCGAACCTTTTCATACCCACTTTTTACCAACTATGGTCGGACATTCACACCGTCTTACAGCGGAACACCTCCGCTCCCTCTTTTGATGGTGTATGTTTGGGCATTCGAACCTTTTCTTACCCGCTTTTTACAAACTATGCTCGGACATTCAAACCTTCTTGTAGCCGAACACATCCATTCCTGCTTTTGATGATGTATAGTTGGGCATTCGAACCTACTTGTTGCCCGCTTTTCATTAATTATGGGGGGACATTCACACCTTGTCGCAGCCAAACACCTCCGCTCCCTGTTGTGAGAAAAAACAAAACCAGATTCAAACCATGCCTATGGTTAAAGTTGCAGTTCCCACTGGACCATTACTGGTTTATCGACCCTGGACTGAGACTGACATCATGGAAGCATAACAATTCTTACCAGATCCAGAGATTTCTGGACCCCATTTTGCTGACGAGTTGCGAGATTTCTGCGCACAATTCTGCCCGACCGGGGTTGAATTGCGTCGCATATTGGCAAAAAAGTTCAAACCGACCGACCTCTGCAAAATAGAGGCCAGTATGCTACAACTGGATTTGCGACCTACCAACAGTGAACGAGGACATAATGATAACGCTCAATATGAAGCAGCCATCCAAAGACTGTGTCAAGCCATCACCACTCAATTTCCAACCAAAATCAACATGTCCCACATTTACACCTGCAAACAGAAACCCGGTGAAGGGACTGATGATTTTGTACACCGCATCCTTGAGGAAGTTAGCAAGCACAGCGGTCATCAGAGACCAACGGATTTGGGTAATGAATCAGGACCATGGGAGAGTATTGCATGCAACGCAATAATTAAAGGCCTCATGCCAGATGTCGCCACTGAAGTAAAGAACATTTACGTGGGATGGTGCGAGGGTCCTCGTTTGGCTGACGTTCGCCGATATGCTCGCCATGCTCATAACCAAGTTGAGACGTGTAAGACAACCAAAAAGGACAAGTGTGAAAAGGAGCTGCATTTGGCAGCCATGACCATGTATTACGCAGTTGGTGTAAACAGAGGACGAGGCCGAAGTCGAAGACGTGGACGTGTGGGAGAGGAGGTCGAAATGGGCCACGCCAGAGCTATGATCCGAATATTTGTTTTTACTGTGGCCAGACTGGATACTGGAAGAAGGACTGTCCACAGCTGAAAAGTGATGAAATTGGGCAAAAAGGCTGACTGAGGGTGGGAGGCAGGTTCTGGACGTCACGCGGCAGCGGAGCCTCCACTAATGGGTGATAGCACAAACACACTCACACATTTTTCCTGCTCTGTGTAGTGAAGAAACGCTTGCCGACTGTGATTCACGTAGTAAAGTTTTGCATACTATTTCCGTCCTAGAGCAAAGATATTTCTCTCAGAATATAGGAACTTATGTTCATCAGTAGTGACGTCAGGGGAGTTTGATTGTCCTCCAAAGTTAAGTGGAAACCACGTTTACTCTATGTCTGCATCAGGCCAGGTTGTGAAGGAGAAAATGACATCGCCCATTGCGTGTGTCACTCCCGATGGGCTCTCCTTCAAACACTCGTTTTTGTTATCAGAGTTGTGTCCCATTAACCTGATGGGCTGTGATCTCATGTGTAAATTAGGCATTATTCTAACTTCTACACCAGAGGGTGTTAACGTTATGTTACAGCCTGACAAAGTTTTCACAGCAGTGCAGTTTGATTCATCTGCACTTACATATGCTTATGAGTGGAAACTTCCCAGCTCTCCTTTTTCACAACAACTAGTGGAAGAAGCAAAAGCGTTAGTTTCACCCCTTTCTGATTTCATGCAACCTGCTGATTTGCACTGCACATCACACATTTCTTTGGGGCCTGACAATGACTATGAAAAAAAGTGAAAAAATATGTGCGCCTACTTTATTGGCTGTGTCGCTCACTCCAGAGCAATTTGATTTTTTTAATGTTTGTGGTACTCGCCCTCACATTTCCTTGGCCAAACCTACACACTGGCATTGACAAGGTGTGGGAGAGTTTGTTGCTACATGTCAGAAAGAAACGGATTGGACCGTTTCACCTGCTGATCCAAATTTGATGTTTTCTGAACGATTGTCAGCATACAAAAAAGCATTTTTGAGTACATTGCATTGTCAAAGAACTGTGGAATTATTTCCTACCACAGAATCACATTTTGAAGCATGTTTTTAATCTGAAAAAGATTTGTCTTCGATACCCATGTTGGCTGAAGTGCCCAATGATCTTTGGGCGAAGAGAAAATATGATGTGGGGTTGATAAAAGGCTGTGAACCAGTAATTGTCACCCCTAAATCAGACTTTTGTCCGTGTAAAAAACAATACCCTTTGAAGCCTGAAGCAATTAAAGGGATTAAACCTGTTTTTCAATCTTTTCAGAAAACAGGTGTTATTGTTCCTTGTGAAAATTCACCTGTGCGCACTCCATTGTTTCCTGTTAAAAAGATTAAAGATGCTGGCCAGCCAGATGAATGGCGTTTTGTACAGGACCTCCAAGCGGTGAATGTTGCAGTTCAGCCACGTACTCCTACTGTGCCCAACCCACACACTATTTTGTCTCAAATTCCATCAGATGCACAGTTTTTCTCAGTGGTTGACTTGTCTAATGCATTTTTCTCTGCGCCAGTGCACCCTGATAGGCCATTTTGGTTTGCTTTTTAGTTTGAAGGGAGATCTTGGACTTTTACCCGGTTATGCCAGGGGTACTGTGAAAGTCCCACTATTTACAATGCTGCCCTCAAAGCTAGTCTGGATTAACTTCAATTAACCACAGGCTCTGCTCTTTTGCAGTATGTGGATGACATCCTTTTATGTAGTCCATCTAAACAACAGTGTGAAAAAGACACAGTGAATCTGTTGAAACATCTTCATTCTTATGGCCATAAAGCCAGCCTTTCTAAGTTACAGTTTGTACAGGACGAAGTCACCTTTTTGGGTCATGTGATTTCTAAGGATGGGCGCTCACTTTCTCCTAAACGTGTTGCTGCAGTTCAGAACATTCCTAAACCGGTTACTAAAAAACAGCTTATGTCATTCTTAGGTATAACATCTTACTGCAGGAACTTTATTCCTAACTACTCTTTTCTCAAAGCTGCCTTAGGTGCTCTTATCCATGGAAAAGGCCTCCAGTCAGCTGATCGTGTTCCATGGACTCCTGAGGCTGAATCAGCCTTTAGTCAGCTTAAGCTGGCTCTTCAAACAGCACCAACACTTGGCATTCCAGATCCTCATAAACCTTTCATACAGGCAGTTGATGAGAAGCATGGTTGTATGACATCTGTTCTTATGCAGGAACATGGGGGCAGGCAAAGGCCAGTGGCTTATTTCTCAGCAAAACTGGACTCTGTGGCTGCAGGCCTGCCTGGTTGTCTTCGTGCTGTTGCAGCTGCAGAGAAAGCTGTCCTGGCCTCCCGAGATATTGTGGGCTACGCTAATTTGACTGTTTTGGTTCCTCATGCTGTTGCCATTATTCTTCTCGAGCAGAAAACTTCACATCTTTCAACTGCTCGTTGGCTCAGATACACCTCTGTGCTCCTTGATATGCCAAATGTCACTGTTAAACGTTGTACTGTTCTGAATCCTGCTACTTTGCTTCCGACTCCTGAGGATGGGGAGCCTCATGACTGTGAAGCTGTTTTGGAACAAGTTTGTACACCCCGACCTGATCTTTTAGAGACTCCTCTTCCAAACTCTGACATGATTCTTTTTGTAGATGGATCAGCTTTGCGTGATCCAGCTACAGGTACTAACTGTGTTTGGTTTGCAGTATGTTCTTCACATGACACTTTGTTATCTGGTTCGCTTCCTAAACATTTCTCTGCTCAAACTGCTGAGCTTATTGCACTTACTGAAGCTTGTAAGTTGGCAGCTGGTAAGTCTGTTACCATTTACACAGATTCCAGATATGCTTTTGGTGTTGTTCATGACTTTGGTGCGCTGTGGAAACACAGGCATTTCCTTAAATCAGATGGTAAAACTATTCTGAACTCCAAGCAGGTTTCTGATCTTCTTGATGCGATCCTTTTGCCTACAGCAATCTCGGTCTGTAAGTGTGCGGCTCACACTAACTCAGACGATCCTGTTGCTTGTGGCAATGCCAGAGCTGATGCTGCAGCTAAGCAAGCAGCTAATTTTTTTCCTGTTTTCGCTTCCCTCTCTTTGCAGGCAGAAGACTCCCTCACAGATCTCCATGCTTTGCAAACTTTTGCCTCTGCAGATGAAAAACGCATTTGGTCCTCTGTGGGTGCAACTCATACAGATGGTGTTTGGATGGGACCTGATGGTAAACCCTGTCTACCTAAACATTTTTTTCCTCATTTTGCAAAATTGGCACATGGGTTGGACCATGTGTCAAAAGGGGGGATGCTGAATGCACTCACTGCTCAGGGGTTCACAAAAGGGTTCAGTTCATATGCGCAAAAATACTGTCAGTCATGTATGGTTAGTGCCACACATAATGTAGGAAAGGCATTACACACATCAGAATCTGCACACACTCCACCAGAGAGACCTTTTGAACATTTGATGATGGATTTTGTTGAACTCACACCAGCTGAAGGAAAGAAATATGCACTAGTAATAGTGGACGTGTTTAGTAAATGGGTTGAAGTTTTCCCTTTAAAACATGCAAACAGTAATGCAGTGACTAAAGCACTGCTAAACAGAAATCATTCCTAGATGAGCATTCCAGAGAAGATCAGCAGTGATAATGGCACACATTTTGTAAACACTGCATTGACTGAGGTTGGTAAATTCCTGGGAATAAGCTTGCGCACACATTGTGCTTATCATCCACAGAGTGGAGGTGCTGTGGAAAGAGAAAATGGTTCATGAAAGTCCAAGTTAGCCAAATGTTGTGAAGAAACAGGTCTGCCATGGACAAAAGCATTACCTATTGTGCTTACCTACATGAGAATGAGAATCAGAGCTCGAGTGAATCTCAGCCCATTTGAAATTTTATTTGGCAGACCTCCTAACCTGGGATTGGGACCTGTAACCAGACCCCTCCCTTCCACAACTGTTTGTGATGATGCTATGTTGTCTTACTGTCGAAACCTTTCCACTGTTCTATCTCAAGTTTCACAGACAGTAAAAGCAGCCCTTCCAGCCACAAAAAACACACCTCTGCACCCACTCCAACCAGATGACAGGTGGTGAAGGAACTTCGCAGGAAACATTGGAAGTCCAAACGTTAGCAAGGCCCGTTCCAGGTGCTACTGGTCACTCACACAGCTGTTAAAGTTGCAGAGAGAGCAACCTGGATTCATGCCAGTCACTGTAAGAAGGTACCAGAACCAGTAGATGACTTCCACCCTGACATAACATCAGCCTAACCAACACGCCCGGAAGGACAAAGATAAGAGTCAGCAGTAAAAGCTGTACTCCACCGGTGTGTTAAGTGCTAGTAACCTCTGACACCGAAGATTGAAACATCCTTACTGAGACCTGCGATGAAGATGATCATACACATGGTGTGAACCATGGCAGAAACTGTTTGTTGTTTGTATTTTCTTATTTGTAACCAGCATGTGCACATTGTATCTTGATTTCACAGGAAGCAATAATACAGGGCTGCTGTATTGTTCCCTGTGTGCGAGGCCTCATTGTATGTATCTCACCAAATGATTCAAATGACTCAAAGAACTTTTTTGCTTTCAAAATTTTTCCTCTAGTGACGCTGACTTAGAGAGGAATGAAGATAATCATGTTTAATTGTTCATGTTTTGATTGTTTATCATTGGACCCTTTATCACTATGATGCCTGCATTTTAAACTCACGTTGTGTGCAAATGCAGGCTGATGTTTTACAGATAAAGTTATTATTTTCCTTGTTTCTTTTGGGTTGATTAATATAATGGTATTATTATAAACAAAAAGGGAGGAATGTAATGGAAAATAATTCTTATATGCATTGTATTGAGTGTTACTGTGTATAACCTGCAAATGACCGAGCTGCAAGGTACCACCCTGCCCTGTTTTCTTAAATTCCTCTTTACAATGGTGGGCTTGTTATAATGAGATAGCTGCACTTTAGGGGGGACAGGGTTAGGCTGGTATTTACGATTGTGTCTGGGTAACCTCAACTGATGGTTGGGGAGGAAAGTTAGAAGAACAATTAACTATACCCAAAAACAGATGACGTGATGAGCGGGCAATATAACTGTGTGTTTTTGCTTCAGTGGTCAGAGCAGCTCTGTATTCTGTACTGTGTTGTTCTCTCTTGCAAGATATTATTATTAAAGCTTCTTATCTCCTCACAAGAAAATAACTGACTCCCCAAATGCAAGTGTCAGGACAAATGATCAAACTTCTCCAAGCTTCAGTCTGCAGAGAAGTACAAGACAGGGTTGCCCACTTTCGCCCTCACTTTTGACTATTTTCATCAAACCTTTAGCAGCTGCTATCAGACAAGATAGAAATATTAAAGGCATCCAACCCCAAAATATTGAGCGTAAAATAAGTCTTTATGCTGATGATGTATTACTTTTCCTTCAGAACTCACAGATGTCTCTCACTCACACGATCACACTCATAAATAAATTCTCAGCACTTTCTGACTACTCTATCAATTGGTCTAAGACCACAGTTCTGCCCATTAAATGTAGGGTCCAGAATATACCTGCGATCACTTTACAGTCAGGAAATATTAGATATTTAGGCATAAACATTTCCTCCAGGCTCTCAGAGCTAACAAAGCTAAATTATGTGCAATTATTAAAGACAGTAGAGGACAATCTCCCTTACCTATATCACTTATGGGGAGAGTTAAAACCATTAAAATGATGATACTACCAAAAGTTAACTATTTGTTCTCAATGATCCCCATAAAACCACCTGCTACTTGGTTTAAGTCACTAGATTCATGCATCTCCAAATTTCTGTGGAAAAACAAACCACCACATATTAGTTTAAAAACCCTACAAAAGACCAAGGACAGTGGTGGATTAGATTTACCTAATTTTCAGCACTATTCCTTAGCCAATAGGTTACGGTATATATCAAAATGGTTTAAACCTAGCACAATAGATGAACATGGATAGATATAGAACAAGCATTGTGTGATAATCTGGAAATCTCTGACCTGCCACTTATTAGTCAAAACGTAAAAAAATCACAAATGTTTCAAAAGCATTAACATCAGCACCTCTCTGACAACCTGGTGGGAATTTCTTAAAATAACAAAGTCTTCACTTGTCCCGTGTAAGCTTACACCCATCTGGAAAAATCCTGACATCCTGCAAAACAAAAAAATGCTAAACTTTACTCTGTGGAAGATCAAAGGAATCAAACATCTGGAACATATAATCCAAAATGGACATTTTATTTCATTTGATGAGCTCATATCACAACATGAGATAGGCAGCAATAAATTCCTAGAATATCAACAACTTAAGTCTATAATAACAAAGAAATATATCCTCCACCAACCAGACTTACAACTCCCGATTAGGGTAGCAGAATTTCTAAGCATCTGCACCCCAAAACTACTATCAAAAATATATAAATTATTGTCTAAGATAGATGACACAATGTCTCTACCGTCCTCAAAATGGGAGGCAGATTTATCCATCAGTTCTAGTCATAGCTTCTGGCCACAAATATGTTTGAACACCTTCAGAATGACTCAAAATCCTCATTTACAGCTCATACAATACAAAATTCTTCATAGAACACACTATACAGGACAAAGGATGTTCAGGATGGGTCTAACACACTCAAACATCTGCTCACATTGCACAGATAACACACCTGATGATTATGCACACGCTTTGTGGTTTTGTGCGCCTGTCCAGAAGTTCTGGCTTGAAGTCTGTGTGGACCTATCAACATGGCTGTGGAGGTGGCGTGGTGCATCAGCTGCAGAAGAGAGCTGTGGAGAGAGCTCTGGGGAGCAGGACTAGGTGAGTGATTAGTACACCGGCAGTCACTTGTCTAATGACTGTCCTCTTTTAAAAACTCAGTAGCGTGCTGGAGCTGGAAGGAGGATTGAAGTGGAGTCGGCAGCACGAACCGGGAGGTAAGGCCTGCGAACGACTCCACATTCGTGAAAAGGGTTAAATAAATTATACGTTGAACCGTCCGCTGTCTCTGAGTCTCTCTGAGAGAACCCGCAGTGGCAACAGGCCGCCACATTGGCACCCAACTGGGATTCAGCAGAGGAGACATGACGGAACCGCAATAGCCTATAACAGCTCTGGCCCAAATGCTGGCGGAGGTCGCGGCGATGAATCAGGACCAGGCGGCTCTTGGCAGGCAGCAGCTGGCCACACTGCAGGGCCAGGCGGAACAGCAGACGGAGCTGCTGGAAGCACTGGTGGCTCGAGCCGGGGCAGCGGCACCGGCCCCCTCGCTCGCTGGGGTCGTCCTGTATAACATGACGCCTGAAGACGACCCTTAGTCATTTCTGGGGATGTTCGAGGCAACTGCGGCGGCGTGCAGATGGCCGGAGGCGGAGTGGGCCGTTCGGTTGCGTCCCCTCCTGTCTGGGGACGCCCAAACGGCGGCGCTGAGCCTTCCTGCTCGCTCTCGAAGCCAGTACGCGGACGTCAAGAGGGCAGTCCTGGATCGCCTGGGGTACTCGGCGGAGGACCATCGCCGCCGGTTCAGAAGGACCAAACTGGGCCCCACGGACCGCCCGTTCACCTATGCGCAGCAGTTGACCGACACAGCGACACGGTGGCTGCTGCCAGGGGACTCGAATGGAGAGCGGATGATGCTGGGACAAATCGTCCTGGAACAGTTCGTGGAGGGGCTGCCAAGTGGTACGGCGGAGTGGGTACGCTGCCACCGACCCACTGACCTGGAGGCCGCGATCACCCTTGCGGAGGACCATCTGGCCGTTTTTTTCCAGGGCCGGACACCGGAGGCTCGGCCAGCATCGCTGGGCCGGCCAACACCAGCTCCCCGGAGGAGGCTGTCAACAGCTGGCTCTCAGCTGGCAACAGCACGACCGTCTCCTCTCCCCCGCACTAACCTTTCCTGCCCTCTCTTTCCACCCCATGTTCCAGCCGCTACAGTCCTGCTCCCGACCCACAGAGGGTCCCTCAGGTGGCGGGGCAGGGGTGTTGGAGGTGAGGGCAGCCCGGTCATTTTCGTCGCGAGTGCCCGCTCATGGAGGTCGGACAGGTGATTTGGGTTGTTGGCCCTCCAGCGCCCTCCCCCGGGCCAAGAGGGACGTACAGCGTTCCGGTAAGGATTCAGGGGGGTACACATCAGGCAATGGTGGACTCGGGCTGCACACAGTATAGTTCACCAGAATCTGATTCGACCTGGGGCTTTGATAGAGGCAGAATGGGTGGATATTAGGTGTGTGCATGGGGATATTCACAGATACCCCGTGGTCCCGGTTGAAATTCGCTATAAGGGGAAAAAGCATAGTGTGAAGGCTCCTGCCTGGCACACCCCCTGATTTTGGGAACCCATTGGCCCGGGTTTGATAGATTAGTGGGGCAGTGTGTGGGGGTGCGCTCACGACCGTCAGGGTCATGGGATATGTGTGCTGTCCTCAGCAGTGACGCGAGGTTGTCCGACACTGCAGACGGGGAGGGGGAGCCGACGGTACCTTCACAGGCGGCTCCGTCGGTTCCCGCGTTCGACTCCATGGAAGATTGTCCACTCGAGCAGTCTCGTGATGATACTCTACGCTATGCCTTGGATCAGGTGATAAAAATTGATGGTCATATGGTGCACCCTGACGCAGTGCTAACATATCCGCATTTTTCATTGTGCAGGGACAGAGTGAGTCGTGACACTCAGACAGAGGAAATCATAACACAGCTGTTGGTGCCGAAAAGCTGTCGGGAAATCGTTTTCCAGGCGGCTCATTATAACCCGATGGCGGGGCATATGGGGTATGAAAAAACAATGAATTGTATAATATTGGCCAGGCATTCGGGCAGACGTGCGCGTCCTGCTCCGAATGCCAGTTGGTTAACCAACAGGCCGTCCTGAAAGCACTTTGCGCCCATTGCCGCTGATTGAGGTCCCATTTGAGCGTATTGGGATGGACTATCGCAAGGTGAATGATGTGTCACGATTTGATGCCTATCCTATGCCCCGGGTCGACGAGCTCCTGGATCACCTGGGCACTGATCGTTTTTTTACGACACTGGATTTGACCAAGGGCTACTGGCAGATTCCCTTGTCTCCAGAGTCTAAGGAAAAAACGGCCTTCTCCACTCCGTACGGGTTGTACCAATTTGTCACACTTCCGTTCGGGTTGTTCGGGGCCCAAGCCACATTTCAAAGCCTTATGGATCGGGTCCTGCGGCCGCATGCTGCGTATGCTGCCGCTTACCTGGATGACGTCATCATCCATAGCAACAGCTGGGCGGAGCATGATCAGCAGGTGGCGGCAGTGCTGGAGTCACTGTGGCAGGCGGGGCTCACGGCCAACCCAAAGAAGTGTGCAGTTGGACGGAGGGAGGTACGGTATCTGGGGTACCACTTGGGCGGCGGACAGGTGCGTCCACAGGTAGACAAGACAGCAACGATTGCAGCCTGCCCAAAACCTAAGACCAAGAAAGAGGTGAGGCGGTTTTTGGGGCTGGCCGGATATTACAGGCGATTTATTCCCAACTTCGCGGAGCTGACCAGCCCCTTGACCGACCTTACCCGAAAAGGTGCCTCTAATCCGGTCCGGTGGACGGAGCAGTGCCAGGCGTCACTTGAGAGGGTAAAGCAGACCCTCTGTGGGGAGCCTCTTCTCCACACACCTAACTCCTCTCTCCCATTTGTCCTGCTGACTGATGCATCGAGAAGGGGGTTGGGGGCTGTTCTGTCCCAGCAGGTGCGGGGCGTTGACCGCCCAGTGCTTTACATAAGCCGAAACTATCCGAGAGGGAGACCAGATACAACACGGTGGAGAGGGAGTGCCTGGCCATCCGGTGGGTGGTCGGCGCCCTGCGGTATTACTTGCTGGGGCGCCCATTCACCCTCTGCTCGGACCATGCTCCCCTCCAGTGGCTCCACCGAATGAAAAATGTCAATGCATGGATCACCCGCTGGTATCTGGCACTACAGCCTTTTAAATTCAAAGTGGTCCATAGGCCGGGGGCACAGATGGCGGTGGCCGACTTCCTTTCCAGCTCGCATGGCGAGGTGGGGGGGGGAGTAGGTTAGGCCAGACCGCTCCCCGGCCAAGGTCAGGCGGTGGAGGTATGTGGAGGGGGCGTGGTGTATCAGCTGCAGGAGAGAGCTGTGGAGAGAGCTCTGGGGAGCAGGACTAGGTGAGTGATTAGTACACCGGCAGTCACTTGTCTAATCACTCTCCTCTTTTATACATACAAGCCAATAGGTTACAATATATATCAAAATGGTTTAAACCTTGTTGTTGTCACAGTTCCCAGAGGCGTTGTAATCGTTGAGGATTCTATATTCACCCCCTCATGCACGTGTTGCAGATTGATGACACTGAATCTTCTTCTCTGTTCATTGTTGGCATCATTCCCAGCATCGTAAGTGTTTGTGGCATTGTTCGCCTCTTCTTCTGGATCTTGATATCGAGCATCCTTTTGTATTTCTGGTTTGTCAGTCCTCTCTCTTCGTTCACCGGAGTCTTCGTCTCTTTGTCCTTGAGTTTGGTGATTTTTTCTTCTTTTGATGCCTTGACACAGTGTGACAGGTGATACCACGTTGGAGATCCTTTAACTTGGACTGCTGTCCCTGTGCTGCGAAATGGCTGTGCTGCTCAAATGGTCTCTCCTTCATCATATACACAGTTATTTATACATCACCTTCCACCATGAAGCGTTGTCCCTTTTTGTTTCTCTCTTTGTTCTTAAAATGCTGTTATGCATGTCTAAACCAATCCATTAAATTAGATCATTTTGGCAGTAAAGCGATCTATAATGTGCTTGGTCGCAAAGCTGCTCATCTGTGGTAAACAGCTCTTCAGAAAGGCATTCTTCAATTGATTTCACTAATTTCATGTAATAATTTTGTGATTTCCTACAAAACTACACTTCTTCTCCCATCTGTCTGAGTATTTAATATTGTCTGGGTCCCGTTAAAACATGTATTTTTCCCATCTAATTCCTTGTTTGCTTTAAAACAAGTATTCCCATTTTCTATTCCTTCAGTAGGCAACCAGTTTGTATGGAGTACACTGGAGCAACTTGACTGATCAATAAAACACTGCTTTTGTTGTCACCGCAAGGCTTCCCCTGTCGGTTGTTTCACTGAGACACTACTGAGTAACTACAACTCAACACAGTTTATACACATAACATTCATATACATACTAACAAACAAACAAACAATAATTTATCGCAATTTTCTCATCTCTGTTTGAACGTACACCCAGGTAAATATTCCTGTAGTCTTCTCATACCGACTATGGACCCATTCATTGTTTAACTTCACTGTTTTGCAAATCCTAATTGAATATTACACATTGACATTGAACTTTACTGGATAAGCAGGTCTTCATTGCATTCAGCAGCCTATATGTGAGCATCTATGTGTAAGCTGTTCTTCTTTGCATTTATCAGCAGCAAGCAATTCTTCATTGCACATGCATATGAAAATAGTAAAACAATTCCAATACGTTAGCGAAACCTTCTATATCAGGAGTGTCCATCATGATGCTGGGAATAGAACCTCTTTCCCAGAATAGTTCAACCTTCATTACTCAACTGATCATAACTCCGCAATGAGCACATTTCAAAGTATCATTCCTCTACATGTATTCAAAAATCTATGTGTAAATGTTTAATATTTCTTATATTTGTTGATGTCATTCTGTGTGCATGTGGCCTAAACCCAATCTCTGTGTGGCAATTTTAATCTAAACAAGTTGAACTCTGCCTCTGATCATTTAAAAAAGGTGTGTACCAATATCAACCTTTCTCAGGTAATTACTGATCCTACAAAACCAAATTTAAGAGATCCTTCAAGGTTGTCCCTGATTGGCTCAATCTTAACAAATCAAAGGTAGAAAATCCGCAGTATCTGAACTTGGTGTTAGTTATCACTGCTCACTGCTCACTGCAGTTATCACTGCTTTTTTTTAACTGATCTGTTGAATAGTTATACACATGACACTGTTAAAATCCCAGATGAAGATCTAGCACTTGACCATTTTTGTAAATCTTCTAATTCCATAGTTGATACACACGCCCCTTTTAAAAAGTATAGAACTTAGAACAGGTCTAGTCCCTGGCTTTCGGCAGAACTGTCTTCTTTACTTAAAAAATAAATAAACCTTGGATGCTAGCTGGGCATATGAGGGACCCGGGTCATTGCCTTGCTTTTAGGAAGCTTAGAAATAAATGTACAGCAGAAATAAGAAAGGCCAAGTCTGATCATTATCTAAATTTGATTCCCAGAGCTTACTCAGATTTCACAAAAGTCTGTCCTACTGCTCCTGTTTTTAATTAGACTTCTATGCCTTCGCAGTCGCAGCTTTGTCACTCCTTTTAAGCTTATTGTATGTTCTAAATGTTGTTTTAATCGTGTCTTCAAAGGTTTTTTGTTTTTTCTGTCTCAGCTATTGTATATGAGATTATTTTCTCCATTTATCTCCAAGTTTAAATAAATGTTATTACTACTGTGGCACTTTCTATGTCAAGGGGACAGTGGTGGTACTCTGTCCTGCATCATCTTTATTTCTGCTAATCCATGCTTCATACCATTAAATTGGGAATACTATAATAAGAGTAATGATTAATAATACACAGCTGGTTCCTCTTAACCCACAAAATCCTGGTAATCTGAATGGATGCCACGGCCATTGTCCATCCATTTTCCCTGTCTTATTTTAGTCACACCCTATGTTCTCATGTTAGCCGTTGTTTTCTTCACTGAGGTTGAGATTAACCCCCTCCTGTTGAGAGAATTCCCCTTTGTAGTCAGACTTTTGCCTCAGAAAACACTGGTGGGTAACTAATCTTTCCTTACTTCTGAAGGTCGTGGTACAATGATTCAGAGATTCCTTCACCGGTTCACCTGGAACAGACTAAACAGAAGAGATCTCTCTACTTGTTAATATTTGTATTCTGCTAAGGTTTCTTCTCTTTTTCTTTTTTTCTTCATCATGTCAGTTGATGACTGTGTTTTGACTGTGGGAGTACAAATGGTCTTCCATACCTTTTCTCAAATGGAGTTCATCTTGTGCTAGTTGGAGGATGCATTTTTAGGATGGTAAACAGTAAACCCAATATTTCCCATTTCTTCCATGATTTTTTTCAGTCTTGACTTAATTATTCCATTGTGTCTCTCCACGAAACCTGCTGATTGTGGATGATATGCACAGTGGTTTCTAAGGTCTATTTTAAGTTCTTTGCCATCAGTGAGATGACATTGTTTACAAAGTGTGTCAAATTATCACTGAAGATCTTTTCAGGAATTTCAAATCTAGAAATAATTTATTTTACCCGTGCTTTTGCTACTGAGAGTGCATCTGCTTGTGCACATGGAAATATTTCTGTCCATTTGGTAAAAACCTCTGTTGTCACTAAGCAGAATCTTTTCCCTTAACATTAATTTAGTTCAATGAAATCTACACAATAATGAAATCCAAACAAATATGTTGAAAAAGATACACTGGCTTAGAGAATTATCTTCGTTTTGGTCTTAGATTGCCCTGTGGATTGTATTTTGCACATATTTGACCTGCTATTTATTAATTTATTTATTCTAAAAAAAATTTTCAATAATTAGTAAAACCATATGCTGTAAAAACCTTGTTCATTATTGCTTCCATCCCTCCTGTTGATACATGACATGGTCCGTGGCTCAATACTGCAGCATATTTAAACAAATTCTTTGGCAGTATGGTTTTCCTTCCGGTCATTCATACGAGTCTATTGTAGATGGCAATTGAATAACATCTAATAATGCTAAAATATTTATAGTTTATACATTTAGCTGTGGATGTCAACATACCTGTTTTTCCAATGCTGTGTTAACACATGTACAGTTGAGAAGGCATACTGACTGTCAGTGTAAACGTTAACAACCTTTTTGTTATTTAATTTACAAGCTTCAGTTAAAGCTACCAATTCGACTGCTTGAACAGAGTAATTTTTTTGTAGTGGTTGTTTTAAGAAAACTTCAGTTTCTGTTACTACTGCAAATCCTGTAGCATTTTTGCCATCAGGGTTTTTTGCTTGACCTGTCGAATAAATATAGTTATTTCTGCATTTTCATAACGTATATCAGTTAAGTCTGGCCTGGGTAAAACACTGATGGTTATTTCTGACATGCAATCATGAGGCTTTCCATCTGTGGGGTAGGTAGCAGTGTGGATGAATTAAGTGTAGCACATCTCTCGACAACAAGGTGTGGCTGTGAAAGAAAAACTGTTATGTAGGAGAGATGTCTGGTAAAGATATTTTGTTAAGTAACCATATCACAGCCACTGCATGAGGTACCTTAAGTGTTAATGGGTGAAATAACACCATAATTGTTGATGCCTGCACTGCCAATGGCTTCTGGCCATTGATTCAAAAGTACGATCTCGTCACTTTTTCCCCCTAATTACCGCAATTCAGCAGGGGGTCTTTCATTAGGAGTACTGGACTCCCCCGTGCACGGTTTCAGCTCCGACCCTGGACGGCGGGAAAAACGTCGAGATCTGGTTTGAGGACCCAATTGTTGAGAAAATTCTCTCAATGAGACTCAGAGTTGCTGGAGTCAGTTAATGCAAAGGTTTAATCTTGCAGCAAACTCAAGAATGTGTGTGTGTATGGGTGTATGTGTGCGAACGTGTGTGTGAGTTTGTGTGTGTGAGAGTTTAAAGAACCTGTTATCCACAGGCAGGTCTTAACTAGTATGGCACGGGTCCAGCCTGTCTCATCTTTTTTGGAAGGTCCAGCGCTCGGCCGTAACCCTTCTGTCTGTTTGGACTCTCACATACATTCGGTTAATCATAGAAAAACGAGAACAAAACTTTTTAGCCCCTTAAATTCATAAAACAGACATGGTGCAGTTATTTCCATTCTAGAAAATAAGAGTAATCACCACCATTCCTATAAATTCTGGATATTCTAACAATCTGAATCTTTTTTAAATGTTCGATGAAGCCCTTTGCTGTTCTGTTTAGAGACTCAGCTGATCATAAACCAAGTTTTACTCTTGAACCAAGCTTCTAAACTCTTCACCTTTTTCATTTCTCAGTTAGTATTCACTTTAAAACTGATTAAAAGAAAAAACAAATGAATGCCTTTCAACAAATGTGGGATCTAAACTCTAGTGCTTCCTCTAAAATAATTTCCTTTCTCAATTCAGAAATGTGTGTGTGTAAGTCACAACACCCGTGACACCAAAACGGCTTTCTTTTCTCTCTTTTCTCTACACTCTGCACTGTGAGCACACACACAAAATCAGAAAGGCTTTTTTCTCTCTTTTCTACATTATGGACTGTGGGGACACAAAACCGCTCTCTCTTTTTTTTTTTTGATTGTGTGCCAGGGCGTTGTCTCACGTATTAGATTATGCTTAAGATACGAATGGGTTTATCAGTCACATCAGAATCCATACATACTGATCCTCCCGTAATAAAATGGTCGGATCTTATCAAACACACTTTGTTTCTTGTGACAATCAAGTCAACGAAACAGCGTATACACGTCAAGACACTGAATCAAGTTTGCCACAAGAACTCATAAGTTTGGCAGTACTGCTCTGCCGTCAGCAATCATACATCCATTTTATTTTCGTGAGACATGTGCAGGCACCTGTTCATCTACTGTTCTATCACTATGAATTAGTTTATCTATTATCAATAAGGATACTTCTACAACTACTATCAAAGTATGTCCGGACTTCTTATGTTGTAAGTTGCTATATATGAATAAGTGGGTAGCTACTGACAAGCATTAAGCATGTCACACAGCCCAAACATATAACATTTCAGGACACACCACACAGTTAACAACCACAGTGAAGCGTGTCAAAGCCCAAACATGTAACATTCAACAGGACACTTACACAACACATTCAAATCAAACAGTCAGACAACATACAAGAACATATACCCCAGCCGGCATTGCTTCCTGCCTATTTTCCTACAACTCACTATGTGTGCGCACACCTTTATTCACAAACTCTTCAACTTATACTCTTTTACCGAAGCTGCTACAGCTCGATTGGCCGAATACCCTTAGATCCTATTTCGGTGAATTTGACATCTGCCTTACATGTAACAGATTAGCGGTTTAGCAGTTTTAATTTAGTTTGAGTGAAGGAATTCATTTTATAGCAAAATCCGAAATCGTGAAGAACTCATGAAAGTAAGCTTATTCTCGGATTCCTGAAACTTTAGATTTGCTCTTTCTTTTACTGTAACTACAACGTTGGTTTTTTTGTTTAAATCTTTCTAGACATGGTAAATATGAAGGACAACATAGTTTTAACATAGTTTGAGTGAAGGAATTCATTTTATAGTTAAAATCCCAAGAGTCTGCTGAGAAAAGAGAGTGAATGCAAAGTAGACTTTAACACAGCTTTGGGAGCGAGCCGAGTGCGGGCTAACCGGGAGAATTGCTTGAAACAAACGCGACACCGAATGAGCGGTCAGAACAAAGCCTCAATACGGTGTTCCCGTGGTGTTTGTGGCTGCCTTGTCTTTTGCACAGAGAAAAAGACAAGGCAGCTATCGAATAGGGCCCGATTGTTCCTACTTGGTAAGCCGAGGAGCAAGGGGGGGGAGCAAGCGTCTCAACCAAGCAAAGCTCACCATGGGGAAGGTGGCTATGCCAACTAGTCTGATGCCCTGCTCCCGCAGTGACGGATAATCGTACTCTGGTTTCTCTTCATAACGTACAAGTAACGCCTTTTACTAAAGACTTCTGTGGAGAGCAGCAATAATGAGTTGTTTCTATTTTTGGCAGGCTTTACCTTTGCGGGTGAAGCCCTTTCTGTCTGTGCAAAAGAAATCTTGTTACTGTGCAGAGTGACTTCTCTGAGTAGAGTCGCCTTACTTGTTGCGACTGTGCCGATGTTGCTTGAATGGTGCTCGCTGGAGCGTGCGGGAGTGCAAAGTTATACCATTTAAAAGGGCTGAAGAGTGCTCAGTGCAGCGGGTGGGCAGAGGTGCAAAGTGACACTCTGGCCACCTATGGACATAAAAATAACACCGCTACAAGTGCGCATTGTGCCAGGAAGGGCCCTCGGACGTGAACCAGTGGACAGTTATCGCTTCTCGGCCTTTTGGCTAAGATCAAGTGTAGTATCTGTTCTTATCAGTTTAATATCTGATATGTCCTCTATATGAGGACTAGATATTAAATGGATTTTTAGCAATAGGAGTTGAAAAAGGAGCTTGCTCTGTTCACTCCAAACATCGACCCGGTACTGCAGTGCTGCTGGGAATGGTGCGCTCTTCTCTGCTCTTGTGAAAAAGCAAACAGCGTAGCAGGATGGAAGCTTCAGGGAGCCCAAGATGAAACTTTCTTTTAGTCTGCTGAGAAAAGAGAGTGAATGCGAAGTAAACTTTAACACGGCTCTGGGAGCGAGCCGAGTGCGGGCTAACCGGGAGAATTGCTTTAAAGAAACGCGACACCAAATGAGCGGTCAGAATAAAGCCTCAATACGGTGTTCCCGTGGTGTTTTTGTTGCTGCCTTGTCTTTTGCACGGAGTAAAAGACAAGGCAGCCATCGAATAGGGCCCGATTGTTCCTACTTGGTCAGCCGAGGAGCAAGGGGGGGGAGCAAGCGTCTCAACCAAGCAAAGCTCACCATGGGGAAGGTGGCTATGCCAACTAGCCTGATGCCCTGCTCCCACAGTGACGGATAATCGTACTCTGGTTTCTCTTCATAACGTACAAGTCTTTCGCCTTTTACTAAAGACTTCCGTGGAGAGCAGCACTAATGAGTTGTTTCTATTTTTGGCAGGCTTTACCTTTGCGGGTGAAGCCCTTTCTGTCTGTGCAAAAGAAATCTTGTTACTGTGCAGAGTGACTTCTCTGAGTAGAGTTGCCTTACTTGTTGCGACTGTGCCGATGTTCGAAGCTGGAGTGCAAAGTTGTTGCTTTAATGGTGCTCGCTGGAGCGTGCGGGAGTGCAAAGTTATACCATTTAAAAGGGCTGAAGATTGCTCGGTGCAGCGGGTGGGTGGAGGTGCAAAGTGACACTCTGGCCACCTATGGCCATTAAAAGAACACCGCTACCGTGAAAGTGTGTGTGGTAATGATTGGGCCTGGATCTGGGACTTGCTGTCGCCTGGCCTGGCCTGGCCTGCCTGTGCTTCTCCCGATGGGGGGGCGGCATTGCCTCTCTCCGCTGCTCGCGACTTCACCCACCTGTGGGCACGTCTTGGCTCCCAGGGCACTTGGCCAGGGGTGCTGGGGCAGGCGCTGACCCACTGCGTGGCTGTCTGGGGCACTTGGCCCTCCTGGGTATTGGGTGGGGCCTCTGCCGGGGGGTTTGGGGGCGCTCAGGCTCCCGGGGCCCGGGTCCAGTGCACGGCCCATGTCTGGGCGGCTGGGACCTGGCGGGGTCGGTGGGCTGTTGCCCCTGGCTCTCTGAGGGCCTCTGCCCTATGCTTATGGGGGCTCTATCCGGGGGCTTCCTCTGCCGTCTTCTGGGTGGATGCGTGGTTGTCCCTGCGGTGGGCTTCCTGGGTTCTGTGCTCCGTGGGGGCTGCTGGTGGCCTGGGTCTTGTGGCCCTCTCTGCCTGCTTCTGATTGCTGGGGGGGGGGCTGTGGATTGTGGCCCTGTACACTTATACACTCATAACTAACCACGGTTACCATGTAGATCCTGTGCCATGGGTGTTGCATGTTCTCACACACACACACACACACACACACATTCATTAGCCCAGTAGCATGCTCGCTAAGCAGTTGATGTGTTATCATGTCGTCTCAGGTCATCTATCCACAGCTGTGTTGTATGCGATTGCCGCTTCTTGTGCTTGTTTTTGTTTGTTTGTGTGTTTGTTTTTTCTCTGCTTGTCTGCTTTCAGGTGCTCCTGGTGGCGCTAAGGCTGGATTCCCCTCAGAGGCCATGGATTGTTGTCTGTTTTGTTTTTTACAGGTGTAGCAGCTGGTTGTCTGGTTTTTGTTTCTATTTTTGTTCTGTTTCCTCTTCTTTCCTCTTCTTCTTTCCTTGTCCCCCGGTCCGGTTCAGTTCTATTACATGTTATATATTGTAAACAAAAATAAATAAATGGGCATCAAGGGGAGCTTTACATTTATAAAACTTCCCTTGGCAAAGCAAATCTGTTTGGCATCAAAGGTATTCAGACTACATTTCTGCTGCCATAATGCTGAACAGGACAAGGGGAAAAAAAAAAAAAGAAAAAAAAAAAAGAACACCGCTACAAGTGCGCATTGTGCCAGGAAAGGCCCTCGGACGTGAACCAGTGGACAGTTATCGCTTCTCGGCCTTTTGGCTAACATCAAGTGTAGTATCTGGTCTTATCAGTTTAATATCTGATATGTCTATGCGAAGACTACATAATAAATGGATTTATTTCAAAGAAATTTGGAGAGGTATGAATCTAGTGACTTAAACCAAGTAGCAGATGGTTTTATGGGGATCATTGAGAACAAATAGTTAACTTTTGGTAGTATCATCATTTTAATGGTTGTAACTCTCCCCATAAGTGATATAGGTAAGGACTTCCAACGAGAGAGATCGTCCTCTACTCTCTTTAATAATTGCACATAATTTAGCTTTGTTAGCTCTGAGAGCCTGGAGGAAATGTTTATGCCTAAATATCTAATATTTCCTGACTGTAAAGTGATCGCAGGTATATTCTGGACCCTACATTTAATGGGCAGAACTGTGGTCTTAGACCAGTTGATAGAGTGGTCAGAAAGTGCTGAGAATTTATTTATGAGTGTGATCGTGTGAGTGAGAGACGTCTGTGAGTTCTGAAGGAAAAATAATACATCATCATCATAAAGACTTATTTTATGCTCAATATTTTGGGGTTGGATGCCTTTAATATTTCTATCTTGTCTGATAGCAGCTGCTAAAGGTTTGATGAAAATAGCAAAAAGTGAGGGAGAAAGTGGGCAACCCTGTCTTGTACCTCTCTGCAGACTGAAGCTTGGAGAAGTTTGATCATTTGTCCTGACACTTGCATTTGGGGAGCTATATAATATCCTTATCCAGTTGATGAAGTGTGACCCAAACCCGAATTTGTTTAATGCTGCGAATAAAAATTTCCAGTTCACTCCATCAAATGCTTTTTTTGCATCTAGAGAGTCGATTGTGGTTTCCAAGTTGTTGATGGTAGAATAGTCTATGAGATTAATGATCCGGTTTGTGAACGAACTGTTGTGTCTACTGCTCTTCAGCCTGTCAAATGAAACGTAGAATTTGAAATGTGACAAATGAACGAAGACCCAAGGAGTTAAGTCGTAAACGAATCAATACTGTTTCCTGTGCGAGGACCCGTCAGCCGAGGAGTTGAGTCATGAACGAATCAATACTGTTTCCTGTGCGAGGACCCGTCACCCGAGGAGTTGAGTTGTGAACGAATCAATACTGTTTCCTGTCCTGCTGACATAGCTTATGAAGCTGCCGCCTGCCATGTGGTGAGGAAGGGTACTGCATGAAAATGAACGAATCACTCACTCACTCAGACAACTCGTTACTCCTGAGTCATATAAAAAATTAGTTCATATCGAACGAACCGCTCACGAACGACACATCACTATTTATAAACAACACTGTATTTTGTCGTATGAAAAAGAACCAGACCTAATTTTCAGCAATAAGCTTCTCTCGAGGAGATACGAAGGAATACAGATTTTGCTATAAAATGAAATCCTTCTATCAAACTGACTTAAAACGGTTTGTCCTTATTTCTTCACTTCTGATGAAGTTTCAACAATAAACAACAAACTTTGTATTATGAGAAAGAACCAGACTCATTCTTCAGGAATCCGAAAATAAGCTCTATTTTACGAGTTATGCACGAATTCCTATTTATTCATGTCTAATCAAGTTTCAACGATAAACAACGTTGTACTTTAGCGATAAGCATCTCTCGACATATGACGAAATACAGATTTTGCGATAAAATTAATTCCTTCCATCAGCCTGACTTAAAACTGTTTGTCCTCCTTATTTATCCACTTCAAATCAAGTTTCAACAATTAAAAAAAATTTGTAGTTTGAGAAAGAACAACTTAATCTTCAGCAATCAGTATAAAAAGAGGGTAAGAAAAGGTGCAAATGCCAACCATACATCACTAAAAGGTGGAGCGGAAGTATTCGGCTGCAAGTAGGTGTGAATGTCCGACCATAATTTGTAAAAAGCGGGTAAGAAATGATTCGAATGCCTGACTATATATTAACAAAGGCGGGAGGAGAGGTCTTCGGATGAGAGTGGGTGAGAATTTCCAACCATAATCTATAAAATGCGGTGAAAAAAAAGGTGTGAATGCCCCTGAGAACACTAAAAGGTGGAGCGGAAGTGTTCGGCTGCAAGAGGGTGTTAATGCCTGACTATATTTGGTGAAAAGCAGGTGAAGCAAGGTCTGAATGCCCAACCTTACATCATCAAAAGCGAGATCAGAGGTGTTTGGCTGCAAGAAGGCCATAGTTTGCCAAAAGCGGGTAAGGTGCAAATGACCGACTAAATATCAACAAAAGTGGGGGCGGAGGTCTTCGGATGCAAGTGGGTGTGAATATCCCACCATATAAGTATGGTGGAGAGGAAGCTGTGAATGGCCGACCATAGTAAAAAGCGGGTGAGAAAAGGTGCGAATGTCAAACCATACATGATTAAAACAGGGAGCGGAGGTGTTTGGCTGCGACAAGGTGTGAATGTCCACCCATAATTAATGAAAAGCGGGCAACAAGTAGGTTCGAATGCCCAACCATACATCATCAAAAGCAAGAGTGGATGTGTTCGGCTACAAGAAGGTTTGAATGTCCAAGCATAGTTTGTAAAAAGCGGATAAGAAAAGGTTCGAATGCCCGAACATACACCATCAAAAGAGGGAGCGGAGGTGTTCCGCTGTAAGGTGTGAATGTCCGACCATAGTTGGTAAAAAGTGGGTAAGAAAAGGTGAAAATACCTCACTGTACACAATCAAAAGAGGGAGCGGAGTTGTTCAGCAACAAGGTGTGAAAGTCCGACCATGGTTTGTAAAAAGCAGGTAAGAAATGCGAATGCCCAAATATATACCATCAAAAGCGGAAGCGGAGGTGTTCAGCTGCAAGAAAGTGTGAACGTCCGACCAAAGTTTGTAAAAAGCAGTTAAAAAAAGTTTCGAATATCCAACCAAACATAATCGAAAGCGGGAGCAGAGCTGTTCGACTGCAAGTAGGTGTGAATGTCAGATCATAATTTGCAAAAAGCTAATGAGAAAGGGTGAGAATGCCCGACTATACATCATCAAATGCGGGAGCGGAGTTGTTCGGCTGTGAGTAGGTGTGAATCTCCGAGCATTAAGAAAAGGTTAAAATATCCGACTGTACACAATCAATAGCGGGAGCGGAGTTGTTCGGCTACTAAAAGGTGTGAAAGTCCGACCATGGTTTGTAAAAAGCGGGTAAGAAAAGGTGCCAATGCCCGACAATGTATGATCATAAGAGGGAGCGGAGGTTTTCGGCTGCAAGAAGGTCTGAATGTCCAACCATAATTTGTAAAAACCGGGGAAGAAAAGGCTAGAAAGCCCGACTATACACCATCAAAAGCGGGAGTGGAGGTGTTCATCTGCAAGAAGGTCTGAATGTCCATCAATAATTGCTAGAAAACATGAATGAGAATTTTCGAATATCAAACCGCACATGATCATAAGCGGGAGCGGAAGTGTTAAAATGCAAAAAGGTGTGAATGTCCACCCATAATTACTGAAAAATGGGTAAGAAAAGGTGCGAATGCCCAACCATACATCATTAAAAGCAGGAGTGGATGTGTTCGGCTACAAGAAGGTTTGAATGTCCGACCATAGTTTGTAAAAAGCGGGTAAGAAAAGGTTCGAATGCCCGAACATACACCATCAAAAGAGGGAGCGGAGGTGTTCCGCTGTAAGACGGTGTGAATGTCCGACCATAGTTGGTAAAAAGCGGGTAAGAAAAGGTTAAAATACCCGACTGTACACAATCAATAGCGGGAGCGGAGTTGTTCAGCTACAAGAAGGTATGAAAGTCCGACCATGGTTTGTAAAAAGCGGGTAAGAAAAGGTTCGAATGCCCGAATATATACCATCAAAAGCGGAAGCGGAGGTGTTCGGCTGCAAGAAGGTGTGAACGTCCGACCAAAGTTTGGAAAAAGCGGTTAAGAAAAAGTTTGAATATCCAACCAAACATAATCAAAAGCGTGAGCAGAGCTGTTCGACTGCAAGTAGGTGTGAATGTCAGATCATAATTTGCAAAAAGCTGATGAGAAAGGGTGAGAATGCCCGACTATACACCATCAAATGCGGGAGCAGAGTTGTTCGGCTGTGAGTAGGTGTGAATCTCCAACCATAATTGCTGAAAAATGTGTTAGAAAAGGTAACAATGCCAGTCCATACATCATCAAAAGCGGGAGAGGTGGTGTTCGGCTGCAAGTAGGTGTGAATGTCCAGCCATAATTACTCACAAACGGGTAAGAAAAGGTAGTATTGCCAGACCATACATGATCAAAACAGGGAGCGGAGGTGGTTCAGCTGCAAGAAGGTGTGAATGTCCGACTAAAGTTTGTAAAAAGCGGGTAAGACAAGGTAAGAATGCCCGACAATGTATGATCAAAACAGGGAGCGGAGGTTTTCGGCTGCAAGGTCTGAATGTCCACCCATAATTCCTGAAAAATGGGTAAAAAAAGTTTTGGTTTGTGAGTATCTGATCACGGGGGTTGTTATAAAGAAGTTTCACCATTGAAATAAATCTCTCACCAAAATTAAATCTTTTTAAGATTTCAAATAGATAAGGCCATTCAACTTGGTCAAATGCCTTCTCAGCATCGAGTGAGAGAATGGCTTACTCTTCCTTTGGTCTGTTAGTAGCATACATTACGTTAAACAAGCGTCTAAGATTGAAAAAAGAATTTCTACTTGGTATAAAACCAGTCTGGTCTGGATGCACTAATTTCTCTAAGAAGGGGCTTAATCTATTTGCTAAAATTTTAGAAAATAATTTCCCATCTTGGTTTAACAGGGAAATTCGACGAAAAGAGCCTACCTCTTCTGGGTCCTTACCCTTTTTATGAATCACTGTAATGACTGCTTCTGTTAAGGTAGGAGGTAGGACACCATCAGTGTGAGCTTGAGTAAACACCTTATATAGATAAGGACAGAGAGTTTCGTTAATTTTTTTATACAGCTAACCTGGAAGGCCATCAGGGCCTGGGGCTTTGTTGCTTTTAAGTGAAGTGATGGCTTTTTTGACTTCTTCGATAGAAATTTCAGAGTTCAGCTGAGCTGACTCATGTTCATCAAGTTGAGTGAGATTACATTTATCTAAGAAGTTCTGCATAGCGATATAGTCTGCATCAATTTAGGAAGTGTACAAATTTTTATGAAATTGAAGAAATCGATCGTTAATGTCTTTAGGTTTAATCAGAGTCTCACCGTTGTCAGCTTTAATTTTATGTATTGTGCGATCATTTTCCTGTTTTCTGAGGTGTCGGGCTAAGAGTCTATGTGGCTTGTCATTAAACTCAAAATATTTCTGTTTGGTATACAAAAATGCCTTACTAATCCTTGCCGAGAGTATCTTAATATATTCATATTTTAAAGCTGAAATTTTTTTATGTAAGTCACTGGAAGGAGTCTGGGCATTTTCTTTATCTAGAAGATCAATTTGGTTGTCAAGTTCAAGCAACCTGGCTTTGTTCTTTTTTCTTCTGAATGCTTCAAATGAAATAATAGAGCCTCTAAGAAAAGCTTTAAATGCCTCCCAGAGAGTAGAAGGGGTTGTTTCTGAATTATCATTAGTGTCAAAATAGAGGGATATCTGAGCTTTTAAATAATCACAAAACTCTTTTTCGGTTAATAAAAGAGGGTTTAGTCTCCAGTTCGTCTGTGGCTTTGCCATGTTTAAAATATTCAAAGTGCACGTGAGGGGGCAGTGGTCGGAGATCAGAATATTGTGGTATTTCGCATTCATGGCATATGGCATTAGTTTAGCATCTATGAGAAAATAATCTATTCTGCTGTATGAGTTGTGCCTTGCAGAGTAAAAGGAGTAGTCCCTTCCGGACGGATTACCGAATCTCCAAATGTCAGACAAATTATTATTATTGATAAATGTATTAAGAAAGACACTTGAATTACTTTTCTCTATTCTACGAGCGGAATACCTATCCAAATACGGATCTAACACGCAATTGAAGTCCCCTGCAATAACTAAATTAGTTTGGGACAAGTCTGGTATAAGAGACATCACCTTCTGAAAGAAAGATGGATTGTCTATGTTCGGAGCGTATAAGTTCACCAAGGTTAGAGGCGTAGAATATATTTCCCCAGTTACAATAAAAAAACGACCTTCCTTATCAGATATTGTGTCTTTGTGGATGAAAGGAATGCCTTTCCTTACCATGATCACCGTACCTCTCGCTTTAGCATTGAAAGATGAGTGGTAAATATTATTAATCCATTTACACCTTAATCTAATATGAGAGTCCTTTTTCTTGTAGGAATATCAGGTCTGGTGTTAATGATTTAAGATGGGCAAAGACTTTACCTCTTTTTACCGGGTTGTTAAGTCCACGCACATTCCAGCTGGCTAAAGTTAGACCTCTCCTCTCTCTTGTATTCAGATCATCTTGTGTTGACATATCAGACAGAGGCAGAGTAAAAATCTGATTCAATTAGTCCACCTTCAAGTTGTGATTTTACAATAGCTAGACGGTTAGATCCCATCCCTCCCTCTCCCTTCCCATAAACTCCCTCAAACCCCCTAGAACAAACTGAGCAGACAAAAAACAAAGACATTTCTAGCCAGTACCAAACAAAAGGTATAGCGCGAGAATACTTCGGGAAGTGTTACAAAAAGTAATAAGAATAATGATAAAATAAAAAATAAATACAAAATAAGACTCTAACCAAAAACTTACTTCCCTGAGCTGTTACTGTTAACCTTTGTTAACTTAAGTAACTCTAACTTCTCAAAATAGATAGCTCGTCAAATTTCTTAGATTTGAAAATAACAATCTCGTTTTCATTGTAGTATGAAGACAATTCAGGTGTAATACAGTCCCAACGTAGATTCTGGGGAATTAAACCAGTATGCATAATTACTGGGGCGGTTCACCTGTACAGAACATATTATGCCATTCAGAAAGATGGGCTACCACTCTTTGGATGAACAAACAAGTGAGGGGCAAAGAGGCAAGAGCGGGACAAGAGAGTGAAAAAAAAGAAAACAAAAAGTTCACCACATCGGTGACGTCTCACCGACGGTCAGCGTCCTCTCGTTGCCCTCCGTTCTGGGATATGAATGTCTGTATGCAGCTCGCTACCCACTCAGTCGGGCAGCCCGGTGTATCCATTTCACTGCCGATGTCTATTGTGGCTGCCCAAAGTGTTTCTCCGCGTAATCTTGAGCTTCCTTCGGGTCGGTGAAGGACAATTTCACTCCTCCGTGCGTCACCATCAATCTGGCCGGGTAGATCAGTCCGTACCTGACGTCCGATCTTCCTCGTAACATTCCTCTAACTTTAGTGAATGCAGCTCTCTTCTTGACCACAGAAGGGGGGAAATCCGGAAATATTAATATTTTTCGCCCCTGGTATTCCAGGTTATTATTTTCTGTGGCCTTGCATAGTATTTCCTCACAAACATGGTAATAATGCAGCCTTAGGATGAAGGGTGTCTTCGGGTTTTGGCTTTTGGCGGTTTATCCTGTGTGCCCGGTCAATCACCTGCTGCTCCGGCAGAGATAACGCTTCGGCCAGGAGATGCGCGATGAACTCTCTGGGCCGTGGTCCTTCTTTTCCCTCCGGTATTCCTATAATCCTGATATTGTTCCTTCTCCAGCGCGCCTCGAGGTCCTCACATTTTTCATTCAGGTGCTTAACTTTCGTTGTCAGATTATCCACTGTGGATTGCAGTGTGGAAAGCATGTCAGAGTGGGTTGAAGCGCATTCTTCTAGCTCTTTCAGAGCAGCCTCGTGCACCACCGACATGCCTCTCAACTCCGAAATAGACCTTTGGACATGTTCATTTAGTGATGAAATCTCGCCCCTGATGGTAGCAGAAACTTCTGTGATGCGGTTCTCTATGGTGACACAGACCTCTGATTTAATTCGGTTCACCTGTGTGCTTAAAAGCACCGATGGCCTCGAGTACCGTCTTATTAGAGGGTTCATCCACACCCCTGTCGTCAGCTTCTGGGGCCTCCGAGTCCGGCATGCTCGAGGCGTCTGGGCCTGCCTCGGGTGACTCGTTCTTCTTACTTTTCGGTTTAACCATTGTGAAAACTGCTCTGTAAAAGCATAGCTTCATGAAAGAAAGTTGAGGAGAACTCATCTGTTTCACTCATCTAATCGTGTGAAAGCTCTTTTGTAAAATGATGAAGCTCAAAGGGAAACATGAAACTGTGCAAATGGAACACGAAGACACTCCTGTATGGATGCTGCTCCATTCATCAAGTTTCCAAAAACTGAGCTGGGAGGTTCTGCAGGAATGAAAACGATCCAAAAACTTGTCAGTCTTCACTGCGAGATGCCGCTGTCGTGTTTGATGACATCACCATGGTAACAAGCTGAAAGTCTGATAAACGTGAGAGTCTCTCGCCGGGTACTGTGGCGCGCGCCTGTAGTCCAAGCTACCGGGAGGCTGAGGCTGGTGGATCGCTTGAGCTCAGGAGCTCTGAGCTGCAGTGGACTATGCCGATTGGGTGTCTGCACTAAGCTCGGTACCGATATGGTGCTCCTGGGGGAGCCCGGGACCACCAGGTTGTCTAAGGACGGGAGAACCGGCCCAGGTCGGAAACGGAGCAGGTCAAAGCCCCTATGCCGCTCAGTAGTGGGATCACACCTGTGATTACACGCTGCAGTGCAGCCTGAGTCATACAGCGGGACCCAGTCTTTTTACACTCTTTCTTCTCTCCAACAAAATACTGGGACAACACACAAGCTCCAACATCGTGTCTTTACATGTTACAGCAGCTACTTCACCCCTGCTTCTCTCTCTTATCTTTTCCATTGAAAAGCGCAGCTGTTTCTTGGACATACAGCACCTCCATCTGGAGAAGAGGAGCAACGACCATCAGCCACATCACTCACCCCTGCAACAAAGATACACTCGGCTCCAACATTCATTCAATCAAGCTGCTGCAGTCACATGACACACACTTAGAGGTGACTTTTACATTTTAGTTAACAGTGTCAAATAATCTGAGATGGAGACAGGATTCTAAATGGTTAGTGTTGCTGGGTCTCACGTTTAGAAATTAATTACATGTTCAAGTGAAATGATGGCTGAGTCTTTATACTGATGAATAGAACTGGGAGTTCTAGTTCACTTCCTGTAAAATACTAAAGAACAAACATGACGATGGAGCTCTGGATGTTTCTTTATACCTGTGATGGAAAACAAACACAGTTTTGTTGCTTTATATTTGTTTTTGCATCAATTTAACTGAAAAAAGAATTTGAATTTTGATATTTTTTCTGTATAAAATACTTTAAAAGGAAGAAACTGACACATTTACACTCATATTGTTCATGTCATCTATTAATTGTAAGTTATCGTCTGACGTCTGTCTGAATACTTTTCATGTAAGAGAAGGAGTGGATCAAACCCTGTAAACAACACAGTGAACAAACACAACAACAGAATGTTAAAAGCATAGCTTCATGAAAGAAAGTTGAGGAGAACTCATCTGTTTAACTCATCTAATCGTGTGAAAGCTCTATCATAAAATGATGAAGCTCAAAGGGAAAAAATTAAACTGTGCAAATGGAACACAAAGATACTCCTGTATGGATGCTGCTCCATTTATCAAGTTTCCAAAAACTGAGCTGGGAGGTTCTGCTGAAATGAAAACGATCCAAACACTTGTCAGTCTTCACTGCGAGATGCCGCTGAAGTGTTTGATGACATCACCACGGTAACAAGCTGAAAATCTGATAAACGTAAGAGTCTCTCGCCGGGTGCGGTGGAGCGCGCCTATAATCCAAGCTACCGGGAGGCTGAGGCTGGTGGATCGCTTGAGCTCAGGAGCTCTGAGCTGCAGTGAACTATGCCGATCGGGTGTCCGCACTAAGCTCGGTACCGATATGGTGCTCCTGGGGGAGCCCGGGACCACCAAGTCGTCTAAGGAGGGGAGAACCGGCCCAGGTCGGAAACGGAGCAGGTCAAAGCCCCTATGCTGCTCAGTAGTGGGATCGCGCCTGTGATTAGACGCTGCAGTGCAGCCTGAGTCACACAGCGGGACCCAGTCTTTTTACACTTTTTCTTCTCTCCAACTAAACACAAGCTCCAACATCACGTCTTTACATGTTACAGCAGCTACTTCATCCCTGCTTCTCTCTCTTATCTTTTCCATTGAAAAGTGCAGCTGTTTCTTGGACATACAGCGCCTCCAACTGGAGAAGAGGAGCAACGACCATCAGCCACATCACTCACCCCTGCAGCAAAGATACACTCAGCTCCAACATTCATTCAATCAAGCTGCTGCAGTCACATGACACACATTTAGAGGTGACTTTTACTCTTTTGATGAATTGAATATGTCCAAAGACATTTTTTAGGCTGACAATGAGACACACACAACATCAATATGCAAACATTTCAGACTGTCTATCGTGTGACCTTCTCTGCAGTTTTTGGATGTTTGTTAGATTGTAATATTAGCACTTTCACTTGACATCTCCGAGACAGCAGAAGTGTAAAGTGAAACATGCTGTGTGTGTTACTGTGATCATCAATATTATTTCATGTCTTCTGCTGTGACAGAGGTCGTACTAATTCTGTCAATAACAACATTCACTTTGCTCCAATCGTGCAGTTGTGTGGCATCATCACACTTACACTGATTTTTATTTGAAAATGTCTCTGACTGTTTCTGCAGAGGTGACATATGGTTTTATCACAAGTCCTTCTAAACTTCTGCTCAGTAAACATGTTGAACATGATCTATTTCAAGCAACAAATTACTTATTGTCGATTAAAAACAACCTGATGTTTAATTTAAAGTGTGCGTTCTTCATCTCAACAATTAGGTGTTGTTAGAAATGAGCAGTTTCTCCACTCACAGCCAGATGTTGTTTTTCGGTATTGATCATGTTTCTGTTATTGTGTTTTGGACTGTTTAACAGTGGACATTAACCTGAGACTTTAAAATGACTTTGTGTTGTATGATTAGACTGAATTTCCTTTATTTTGGATGTTTCCATGTGTTCAGCTGAAGACAGAAAAACTGAGAGATAAAAAAGCTTCACCAAATGTCTGTTCAATATTTCGACAAAATTTAGATAAATAATAAATAATAATAATAATTTAAATATATCATCAATAAATGTTTTATTATCAGTTGCAATACTCACATTCACACATTTGAGATCTGATCATGTCTTATTCATTTAATGCTGTTGTGTTTGTTTTCATGTTGCCGATGTACTGTGATCATGAGTATTATTTCATGTCTAAAATAGTGTCACTTTATATTTTATAAGGAATTTAACACAAAGAGAACAACTGGAATCCAAGAATCCATTCAAATTTAACACAAAGAGAACAACTGGAATCCAAGAATCCATTCAAATTTAACACAAAGAGAACACCTTGAATCCAAGAATGCATTCAAATATTCAGTTTTTTATTTTGAAGACTGAGCTTCTCATTTCCGTGTTATGGCGGGTGACTCCACGGCAGCAGCGGATAGGGCGAAGACGTCCATGCGGAAGAGCAGTTGGACGCTCTGGGTTGGACGTACAGCTAATCTGCAGTGCAGTCTGGGAACTGTCAATCGTTTAGCTTTGTATTTCTAGTGATGGGAGCTCCTGGGCGTTCGCCGCTATTTATTTACACACACTGGAACAGTTCGAAAAGAAACGAGAATATGTAGAATAGAATCAGTATTTTTGTTACGGGACTCGAATTGTATGAAAGGCTGACACCAGAGCCGGGCCCATCTTTTAAACAACCTGCTCAACAGCTAGCTTGGAAGACATTACTGACGTTGTCAGCCGTTTTTATTAATTCAGTTGGACACATGATTGAGTGACAGTCGCTGGTATTGTAACGGTAAGATTAGCCCTTTTCTTGTTCTACCAGTTGTCATGTAACCTGCGCGAGGTGAAATAAAATGACCTAGCTTAGGATAAGATAGCTGTTAGCTTTACTGCAAACAGCATTTTTTAAACAGATTTATCTATCTTCTTCACTGTGTTTATAGAGAGGCCATTTAAAATAGCTTTGGGATATAGTATCGTTTTCTTAGTTTGTAGAGGTTTCCACCACCAAACGGTAAATTATGTACGCAGCGGTTACCGTGGCACAAGAGACAAGTGAGAACCTGCTCCGCTGCTCTGAGTTGTTGTTGATAGTCTTACTAAAGTTTGTGTTATTCAGTGGATGCGGAGTCGTTGCTGTCACATGCTAGCCTCTAACACGCCGTTATATGACCTCGAAACTTAATTATTCGACAGTCGAATTCTTAGTTTAGTGTCTGCTTTTTAAACCTTCCGAGACACATGTCAAGTCTCACGAGACTTAACTGCTTCATTACATTACACACCTGTTCAGCTGCTCATTAACGGAAATGTGCGCCTCAGCTAATCACGTGACCAAAACCGAGGACGTTAGTGGTCACCAGGCCCTGCTGAAGTTCCAACCAAACATCAACATGGGGGAAGATAGACGGTTTATAATAGATATAGTTTTTGAGTATTTCAGAAACCGCTGCTGTACTGGGGCTTTGTCTTGTGTTTCCAGTGGTTGGAACATCCAGTGGTGGTGTTTCCCTCAGCAGAAATGCCTTGTTGGTTGCAAAGGTCCAAATCGACTGGCTACAGGGGTTTTTGGGGATAGAAAAGCAGCTGTAATTTAAATAACCAGCTTACATACCTAAGTCACAGTATCCTGAAAGGCATCCTGGAATGCACTACCCATTCGGTCACAGCAGCTGAAGGCCTTACTGGTAGCTACACCACTGTTGGATGATTGTAAAACTAGGCTTTTTCAATATTCACATGGCAGGTTTGGATTTGGCATAAACTCCGATCCATCCCGCATCACAATTCAGGCTGGTCAGGATGTGGGCAATATTGGCTCTTTGAGCCCTTTAGTACCTCAAAAATCTGCTACTGCTTGGCTGATCATATTTATTGGTCAGCTGAATTGTATGACTTTTTTGTTGTAATCCTGAGACTTAGCAAGAGGAAGTCAGACTGAAACTCGTTAGCTGAAATTGCTTTCAGTCTTCAGTCTTTCAGAAGACATTCTGTGAGAATTCAGCCAAAAGTGTTTTAGTTTAAAAACACAGCAATGAAACCAATTCACCGGGTGTTTGCTGTAAGGAATGAAGCATCATTAGTTGTTCGATATGAGGTACTGACTCATTTAAAAACATGATGTATGTATAACAAGCCAAGCTACGTATTGAACACCTCAATAAAGGGAAGGAATCATGAGTCCTTTGGTAATTTAAGAACTTATCCATTCTGACAAGCTATGATCAATTCTTTGTGATCATAAAAAAGAAAAAGAATGATTTTTGGAGTCCTTTAAATTTCTTTTGAGAGACTGCACTGTCGGAGTCGTGGATGGCTGTGGCAAAGTTGATCACTCTTTTTAAAAACTTTGAACTGCGTTTCTGTGTCAGCTGTCTCGTCTCACCGATAAACACTGAATAAATGCAGTAATCATATCAGACTTCGCACACATGATTTCATATGACTCAGTCAGTTGATATGGCCGCAGCCCCACCCCAGTGTTGCCTGATAGGCTCATGCTTTTATTTAGACACGGACACTGTAGCTCATGTCATGATCTCCTTATTCCTTTAATGATCGTTTCCTTGTTTTCTTTGTTGCAGGTGTGATGTACATATGTGCGGCCGGTGTTGTACATTAGAGTAATTACCAGCCAGGAGAATGAATGCAGAGGAAGTGGAGCTGCTCAGCGACTCGAAGTACAGGAACTATGTGGCAGCAGTTGACAAAGCCCTCAAAAACTTTGAGTATTCCAGTGAATGGGCAGACCTCATCTCTGCACTGGGCAAACTCAACAAGGTAAGAATTAGACGCAGCTTGTATTACTCTGAAGGGTGTTACAGAGACTCGGTACAACTAAAACATCTAAACGCCATTGGTTAAACAATGATTGTTCATTATGTTTCCTGACTATTATTCTTTTACTGATGTTGTCAAATACACATTTAAATAGCTTTTGATGTTTTATCGGTAAGCCTAATCACAACCCCTAAGTTAGGGGATCTCTAAACTTGGAGGATGCTCATTCAGCTTTTTATTTCAGTTACATTTAAAAGTAAACTAAAGAAATGATGGCGTCACATGCTCCAACTTTGGGGATTTCTTCATTTAACCAGAGGTTGTCGATGACGTTAATGTACCAGGAGTTTAGCATTTTCTGACGACATATGCAGATCATGTTCAGATGCATCTCTTCCAAATTCTGCTGGTTTCAGGTTTTGCAGAACAATGCAAAATATCAAGTTGTTCCCAAGAAGCTGACAATAGGCAAACGGCTGGCCCAATGCCTACACCCTGCCCTGCCCAGTGGGGTCCACCGTAAAGCCTTGGAGACCTACGAGATCATCTTCAAGATCATTGGACCTAAGAGGCTGGCCAAAGACCTCTTTCTGTATAGGTAATACAACACTGACGGGAGCTAGCAGGCCCTAACACAGCAAGCTAGTTACAACGTCTTCAGCTGTTACCAGATTTAAACAGTTTCTGCGTTTCTCATCACTGCAGCTCTGGGCTCTTCCCTTTACTCTCCAATGCTGCTATGTCTGTGAAGCCTGTGCTGCTGGGGCTCTACGAGACCTACTATTTGCCCCTGGGAAAGACCTTGAAACCAGGCCTACAGGGGCTACTGACTGGAGTACTGCCTGGTCTGGAGGAGGGCTCAGAGTATTATGATAGGTAAGGAGAAGAGTAATGGAAAAAAACAAACATGGAGTGATGGGAATGGCCATTAGGTGAAGGTATTATACACCACTGGAGAGGAGAAGAAGACTGCAGATAGCATTAATGATGCATGATTTGATTTTTGAAACTGAAGATAGATGTGTCTGTTTGTGGATGAAAAACGTCATCATGATTCAGCAATCCTCTGAAAACATCCACAAATAAGTTTAAACTAGAAGAATGCTTTGAACTGACTAAACTGGGATTATTTATACTTCAGATTGTGAAGATGTTTAGGAAATTATTCACATAATCTGAAGCAGCCTCCAGAGGGCGCTACAGTTACACCTAAGTCACTTTGTAACGTGCCAAAAGGAGGACTGCTCTATGAGCCTTTGCATAGATGACTGTTCAGCTTGTTTTAACAGGAAAACCATACTTTTTATCTGAATTGAATACATTTAATGTGTCTCATAAAAAATCTGCTGTGTGGGCGAACAGGTGTCAGCAGTTATCATCTAAATCATATTACTTTCTGACAGAAGGAAAACACGAAGATGACGAGCAATAATGTCTGTCAATGAAAGTAGAAATACCATTGCTGCTTTATGTTCAGTGACGGTGGGGTCGGAGGTAAATGTTGGTGTTTAATTAGGCGAGTCACTGTGCTGCCTGTGTTTCCCAAAGAACCAACACCCTGCTGGAGAAGGTGGCTGCAGCAGTGGAGCAGTCGGCCTTCTACAGTGCCTTGTGGGGCAGCATCCTGACGAGCCCCGCGGTGCGTCTCCCAGGGGTGTCCTTTGTCCTGCTGCATCTCAACCGAAAGCTCTCCATGGAGGACCAGCTGTATGTCATGGGCAGTGACATTGAGCTTATGGTACATGACTAATTGTCCTTTTAATTTTCCTCATGGGAGAATTTCACGGCCTTCGGTTAGAGGCAAAATTCAACTCCTGATATTTTGAGTGTGGGTGTTAGGACATGAAATGCATTCTATTTTCTTGCAGAATGTAAGGTGGGTTTGCTGCATTTTGAACCTTGTATGTATTGTATAATGCGTTGATCCAGTCAGATAAATTGTCATCATATGTTAAACTGGGATCAACGGATGGATCGGAATAGGCTGACAGTGTCAAGGTTTATGTACGTAAAAGTCAGTTTCTGCTCTCACCAGGTGGAGGCGGTCAGTACGTCCGTCCAGGACTCCAGTGTTTTAGTGCAGAGGAGCACACTGGACCTGATTCTGTTCTGCTTCCCCTTCCATATGAGCCAGGTAAAGAAAACTGTGGGAGAGACTGGGCTGAAACTCGATGTCTGTGTGGCATCTGTAATATTGACTTGATGTAAGTGTCGGTCTTAAAACCAAAACATCTAGTAAATGGATGATATTGCATTGCTGTTATGTTGTATGTGAGTGTGTGTCTTTGTGTGTTTGGAGATGCAGATGCCTCTTAGGCTGGGTGACTTATGGTGGGTGCTTGTTTAATCCTCCTCCGCTAAACATTCCAGAACCTGTCAGTTCTGGGACACACCACCTATTTGACAAACACTGTCTCTTGTAAATGCGTGTGTGTGTGTGTGTGTTTGTGTGTCTGTGTATGTTTACATGTTTGAAGGCGTCAGAGGCAACGCAGTCACAGATGTTCTGGTCTGTTGTGTGTTGTGTTCAGGCGACTCGGCCTGACATGATCCGGATCCTGTCAGCAGCTTTGCATGTGGTTTTAAGAAGAGACATGTCCCTGAACCGCAGACTCTACGCCTGGCTGCTGGGTGCGGAATACACATTCAGACACAACACTGACACATCCGTCTCATTGTGTGATTATTGAAATATTACAGAATTAGACGTACTTCTCAAATAATCCCAAAAGGAAAAATCCAGTAAGAATTTGTTTTGTATTTAGGGAAGTGCAGGGGTGTCAGGAATTACCTTCTTTATTTATTTCGCTGCATGAGCCTTAGTTATTTACAGGTCTGGAAGCAACTGTGATTTATAACTTATGAGACTTGTAGAGATTTTACTTGGACCAGTGCAGGAACTTTAGCCTAAAGAGCTTCCAGCCTTCGCAGACCACTTGTTCTGGTCGGTGATTCTCAAACAAGCTTTAGTATGTGTGCTTTGTTGATTTTATTTTTTATTTTTTCATATTTTTACTTGTTCCTCTTGACAAATATACTGTGGGATTGTGTCTGGATTGGTCACTGTCTTACTTTATTTTTTTCTTATTTGCTACTCGCTGTGGGCGAACACACTGGTAAGTATTAACACGATGGACACTGAATGTGTCACACTCACAAGTCTTTCCATTATTACTGTACCGTCTGCTCAATTTTTGAAGGATTAGAAGTGATTAGAAAAGGCATTGAAAAGTCTTAAGTAGAGATGCAGAAGTAGATAGTAATTCCATCTGTGAGTGAGATACAGAAGCAAGAGACTTCAAGGATTCACTGGGCCCGTCGAAATCTGGTCTGGCTTCTGTGGTTTAAAGCAGTCACAGACACATTTAGCTGTAAAAGCATTTAGGTTTTTAAAAAAGAAAGAAAAAGATGAAAGACCAGCGATGCCCATCCACACAGTTAATTTGTCACTGGATAAGTGTTTGACGTAACTCCTCATGCTTGATATGCTCCGTACGCATCTTAGGGTTCACTGCAAGTGATTCTTCCTGTATGTCTCTGTTGATTAAAGGCTTCGACAACAACGGGGTGATAATAGGCCCCCGCAGCACTCGACAGAGCAACCCAGAGGAGCACGCGAGCCAGTACTTCAACACCTTCTCCAAGGACATGTTGGTCCAGGTGAGGTTTAAACGTACAGTCGTGTCATCCATGAGACCTGATAGGAAGCTGTGGCTCAGCTGATGTTTTGTCTTCCGTTCGGAATGTTCGTGGCTCAATCGCCTGTTCTTCCACATATTAAAGTGTCCTTGGGTAAGAATCTAAGGCTGTCATTATGTTTGTTTCTCTATGCAGTTATTGTTGCCAAAAGCATTCGCAATAGCATATTTATTGCATTATCTAAAAGAAGCTTGTAAAAACTAATATTGCTACCAGACAAATGAATTTATGTTGTTTTATTTTTTTGGACAGGAGTTCCACTCAGGTGGGAAATAAACACGAAAACAATCTGCATTCAATAAGATTTTGCGTTTATCAGCTGAGAACTATCAGGAATCAGTATTATATTTCTCTAGTGTCATTATTATCGTCAGCACTGGTATATTGTGACGTCGTCCGTCATGTGCTCATTGGTGTTTGTGAAAAGGTCTGCATATGCATCAGAAGAATTGCCTTATGAGTATTAAAGTGAATAAGAAAGGGATTGTAAAAGTGCTTTGTAGAACCTAGATAATATCAAAGGGACTATTTACAGTCTCGCATATAAAACTGGCTTTCAGCATAATTCTAAATGATTTCTCTTGAAAGCAGACGTGTATCTGTGGGGCCGGGCAGTGTCTCTTTGGAGGGTTTGTCCTAAATCGCACAGACCTTTTGTCTGCTACAGTTTATCCTTGCCCTTTAATCCTTCTGCTCCCTCACTTTCTCTCTGGGGATTGTGTATATTGTAAGTCCCGGTCCTATTCCCAGCAGCCTCAGCTTTGAAGACCATTCCTGACTCTTATATGATCCGTCCTGTCACGCTTAAAACGGCTCCTGCCCTCCTGGTGCGTGATTCACTCTGGTAACTGGGGGCACAGAGACCAACCAGGAGGGGAAGTTTTTGTTTTTTTTGTTTTCCGCCATCTGTTCAGAGATAGTCATTGAAGCTCCCTTAATAGGGAGAATGTTGGTACTACAGGGGACCGTCTGTGCCATACTCCTGCCGATTACGAGGCAGATGAAGCGTAAAACAGAAAAAAAAAAAATGAAAGCATGTCAATGTAAATATGAATATGATTCTGACTTATACGATTGAAAGTAAAATAGAGAAAAAAAATATATCAAAGCATCTGGCTGAGGAGTGATGTATTCTCTGATTCCTACTGTAATATACGTGTGTGTGTGTGTGATGTTGTGTTGTTAGGCAATGGTTGGGATCCTGCAGGGAAAGGCCCGAGGTGGAGAAGAGGAGAGCGTTCTCATGCACGACCTCAAGCCATTTCGCATCCTCATCAGTCTACTGGACAAACCAGAGCTAGGTAAGCGGTTTGTGTTCGTGCTGTGAAAGCTGTCTTTGTCATAAAGCCACCTGTCACATAAACTGAATGTGTTGTGTCTGTCCTCTGGATCACATGCTTCGCTCCACTCTGCAGGGCCAGCCATCCTTGAAGATGTTCTGATTGAGGTTTTCCGGACTCTGCACACACAGTGTCGGACAGAGTTAGACCTCCAGAACCAGAGTCCATTCAGCAAAGATCACACACAGCTCAGCAGGTGAGTCCAGCCCGCTGCTCAGCTCCCTGAGATGTGATCAACTGTTTCTTAGCTCATTTAACAATGACTCTGCCTGTTAGTGAGCATTGCTTTAAATGGACCAGAGGTTATATTTAATATCTTTTACCTGGAAAATGCGTGATGTTGATATTATTTTTAAAATATTCTTGAAAAGATAAAAGACACCTTTGTACTGCATTCTTAGACACTTTGCTCAAAGAACATTAACGTCAATCGAAACGTAGCAAACAGAAATATCAGAAGCTGAAGCATGCATGGAGGGGAGTGAGTTCAAACTGTAGCTCTAACTGTTGCGCTTTTATGGACCAATTAAAGATGGAAAGTGGAAAACTATCATTTATCTGAACAGATTATTTATTTCTTCAGTCCAGTTACAAACCACATGATGGAATACAGCATTCAGTGTTTTTTTTTTTTTGTTTGTTTTTTTGCAGGAGAAACATGAACTGCAAAACAAATTTTTTTCTCTTTCCTAGTAAACTACGAGAGAACAAGAAGACGGCAGAGCTCATTAAAACAGCCAATCTGCTGTTCAACTCATTTGAGCCATACTATATGTGGGACTACATCGCTTGCTGGTTTGAGGACTGTTGCAGGTCTGTATTTAAATCAGCTAACACCTGACAGATAGATTAGGTTGTCAGTCTTTGGAAAACTGAAACTGCTTTCAGGGATGTTGAAACATTGCTTAGCTGGTGGCCTGGGTCTAATGTGTGCCAATACGCTGTTGTTCAACTCAGGATAATCAGGAATCATTATGTGTTACAGGAGGATGGTGAACAGCTCCACATGCGCAGCACGGCATGCTGGGAGTTTAGATCCCCCTGAGCTGGTGGAGTTCTGCCAGCTGGTTGATTTCCTGCTGGATATTGTTTCCTTGGTGAGAATTTGTCTTTTTGTCTCTTTTCTCTTTGGTTCTTTTTTTTTCTCCCTTTCTCTATTTTTCTGATGTGTCTCTCAATCTTTCCTTCTTTCTTTTTGCTTTGATCCAGACAAGATTTTCTTGGTTTTAATAAACTCTTACATTCTTTTACCGACATATGTTCATGCTTTTCTTTTCACTTTTATCATCCTCTCTGTCATTTGTTTAGTCTTACTTGGTTCTCTCAGTTTTTTTCTCTCTCTGTAGTATGGAGGCCACAGTAGGAAATGTTCTGCTCGGTGGTAAAGCATTGAAAATGTATGCCTTCAATGCTAAATTAGTTATATAAGGGTAATTGATAAATAGTCAAATATATACATGTACATGTCATGTGTTGTTGCTGCATGAGCCTGAACAGATTTTATTTGTGAAGCTTTCTCACAAAAGGGGACAGAACAGGAAGTTCCTTGAGGAATGGAGTTAACATTGCAAAGTGAAAATCCATGACCTTGAGATCCATAAGGTTAGATCGGATCGGTTAGAGATGTTTTTTTAGTATCCACCTCACTACTTTTTTATTTTTACAGTTTTGGGATCAGACTGTTTCAGAAGAATCGTTTCTTATGCCATCTGTCCTCTTACTTCTTATCCCTTCATGTTTTATTGGCATTCTTTTCTTTTCTCTTCTTCAGACTGTGTCATTTTAAACTCCTGTTTTTAGCTTTTTGTCTCGATCTCTCCCTCTTCTTCATATCCAGCATGTTCACTTTTAGTACTTTCCACAGACATTTACAATGTGGAATCCCCATTGTTAGAGTTGTCATTGAACTATTTTTCTTTTCTTTATTTTCTGGGTCCAGTTTTGATCTTCCACCGGGTGTGTGTTTGCGCGCGTGTGTGAGAGATCCTCTTGTGTGTTTTGTGTCTGTGAGTTAATATTGTAAACGATCCCCACACAGGCCTTTGGATCTGCGTGAGGATTTATTTTCCCTGCTAAAATATTGTTAGCATCTTCTTAGAAATATGCTTGTCTGTAGTGAATTTCCAATCTGAACAGTTTGGAAATCCCACGCTCTTTTTTTACCCTATTGAAATGCTTTACTTTGTCTTTGTGCGTGTGTGTTTGTTTGTTGGAATGAGGGGATAGAGCCTCGTTGTTCGGTGAGGATGGAGCAAGCGTGTGTGTGTGTGTCTCTGCAAACAGTGATGTGTGGCCTGTGCTCTGCTTGCTCCTGTCTGTTCAAATGATCTGCTCTTTCTCCTTGAAGCCTACTAGAAGCATGAGGGTAATCTGCCAGGTAAAGTACTGCTCTTTCCTGCTTTTTCACCTCACCCTGCTTCACTGAGGCTACGATAACATTTCTGCAACGTCCTGCCAACATCCCTCAGGTCGTCTTTGTTCCTTTCCTGCTTTGAGTGTTACGTCACTCTGACCGACTCACTTTCATACTTTAAAAAAAAAAAGAACATGATCCAAAGGGATTATGGTCATTACTTGTGGCGAAAACTTCCCCTGGCTGTTTGGTCTGGATCTTGTGAAAATGAAATCCTCGCCCAGTGTGTACGGTTTTTGTTCAGCATGCATGCACTCATAAACTACCATAATTCTCATATTTTTATGACTATTTGATTTCATTCCATGATTTAAGGCTTATTTTCAAACTTTGTTTTTGTTTATTTCATGAAAACGTGTTTTGCTTGTTCAATAAAAACACTTTAGAATCTGAATGGATTCGTAATGAATGGGTAGGTATGTCCACATTTCTGACTGGCATAGTATCCACATTCTTTTTACCAAAATCTAAAAAAAAAACATGAATAAAAACAAAAGAAAACCATGTTTTTAAACTGGAACCAACCAACCAAATTGTGTTTTTTCTGGTAAACTTCAGCTATTTTGAAGATATAAGTCAAAGTCCAGCATCAACCTCAGTAAATCACCTTCACCTCCTTCCAAATGACCAGTAGCTGTGCTTAAAATTCTTTGATTAATTAGTTTTCCTCATCATTTCCAGGAAACCTACATAGAAATCCAGACAGAGCATCTCCCTCAGCTGCTGTTGCGGATGGTGGCAGCTCTGACGGGTCACCTGCAGGCCCTGGGCCTCGAGGAGCTCACCCACTGCCTTCGCCTCTGCTCCAAGATCCTCAGCAAAGTTCAGCCTCCGCTGGTGTCTCCTCTGGCCCTGCCCACAGGACCCCAGGCTCAGGGCCTCTCCAGCTCCACCAGCAATCCATTAACCTCTGCAAGGGACGAAAGCCGAGACGTGGAGGAGAGACGGGTGAGGAGAATGGTTTCGGTGTTTTTTAGTGAAAGGTTTTTTGATCAAAGGCAGACATTATTCGGCAAACTTAAGCATTAACACGTCAAGTTCTTCTGACACTTTAGTAATGACTGGATCAGAGTTTCTGCTTCTTTAGTTGCGAGTTGGAAGTAAAACTTGTCCACAAGCACCAACACTAAAACTAATGCTATGCCTGTCTCTGGCTTTTAAAAACATTCAAAGCTGATAACTCCTCTGTGTCTCTGATCCTTTAAACTCTTTTGAAATCAACTAGGCGCCACTCTCGCCACAGACACATAATGTCCTATTATGCCCTCCTTCATCTACTTCTCTTACAAGTTATCGCCCAAAACCCCATTACTTTAGGCTCTGATGGTGTGTCCTGGTCCCTGAGCAGTGCCTCTTGGTGCCCTCTGCCAGCCTTGCGGCCTGTAGCACAGTTGGCTCGGTGGCACATCACACACTCCCTTGACACAAGGCATTTGAAGACTTGTTCAGAACAAATGGTCTGTTTGGTTTGCCGTGGTCCTTCTGGTCCTTGTCCAACAACCTGGCTGTTTAAGTATTTTGTAACCTACTGAGCCATGATTAAAAGTTCAGAGTCCTCTTCCCATTGATGGATAGAGTCAGGATGGACTGAGGTAGACCCATGAGGGGGGGCGAATGGATGAGTTGAATGACAGAAGATGTTTACCCAACAGCTGAGCCCAGCATGCTCTTTTTTTCCCTCTGGAAATAGATGAATAAACTAGCTTGAGATGCCTCCAGGGTGTGCCGTATTCATCAGAGTGGAAAACATTCAGTATATACTAATGCTCCCACCCCCACCCTGAGGGGCATATAGAGAACGGGGCAGCCAACGCGCCATCTGAGTCCAGGCTGCAGAAAGCGCGCATGCTGGCTTCATCAAAGAGTGTGTCAGGAAGCCCTCAGGCCCCCACAGGAGGGCTGTGACAAAGAATTGTAAGAACTTGAATCTGTCGCTCTGTCTGCAGCAGGATGCTACCCTGAGGTAACGTTCAGTCTAAACATGTCCCTCAGGTCAGGCCCATCAGCTGTGTGCACAGCCTCACTTTTTCAAGACCAGTACACAGAACACAGTGAGTTATGATGCTCCTGCGTCTTTTATAGTGACCACTATTGAAAGTAATGAATACACAGCAAAAGTGATGAAATGGGGTACAGGTTTTGTTTGTTTTGACTGAAAAAATGTACAGATGTGAAATGTTGTGTTATCAGTGTCAGTTAAGAGGATGACAATGGATGGATTATCAGTGTCTGTTGAGATATGTCGAAGTCTATACACGCAGTTTCAGGTCAGGACTTTGTTTGGGGCAAAATAGGATCAATTCATTTTGTATTTGATCAAGTGGCAAACAAACAGATGAGATATTTGTATGATTTAATTGGCCATCAATAACAACGATAGATTTTTATTATGTCACTGTAGAGGGAGCAAATTTGTTTTTTCTAACTCAACTAAAGGCCTTGTTCCGTTCAGGTGAATCTCTTCCAAAGCTCCTGATACTGTACATGCTGGCTGAAAGAATCTGTTCCTGGGACACTTTCTGGAGTGAGCCTTCGTTTGGTCGATCGGTCATAACGTCTGTGAACGTGGAATGGAACTTTTTTTGTTTTTTTGTTTTCATGCTGCAATGCCAACAAATGGCATAAAGATTTGCTGAACTACTCGATCATTAAGGGTTTATGGTAAAATAATGTTGTAAAAATGAACAGAGAATGAAATACTAAAATCTCCTGATTGTGACAGCCCTTTTATAGAGCGCTTTCATGCTGCTATTTATGGTTATTATTATGCTCGTTTTTCACCAGGTCCCTGTCACATTGATGATACGGCTGGCAAAAGAAAGTTTTTAGAAGGTATTATTAGAAATTCATCAAATTTAATTTTTTTTTTTGCCTTTTCTCTTTCCGTGACAGTCTCACTCCTCCACTCTGGAGATACCTGGCAGCGGGGAGGTGTTTGATGACGGGGGAACCCCCCCCAGCAGTCGCTCCTCTGAAAGTGGCTTCACAGACTTTGTCCAGTACCAGGGAGACGGTCCAGAGGAGAGAGAGCAAACCGCTCATCCCCACCCTGCACTCAAAACAGGCAGTCGCTCTTCAGGGCCGTCTCAGACCACACCTTTAGATAAGCCAGTGATGCAGTGCTGCCTGGAGCACTTCCAACAGTTTCTCTCCCGCCTCATCATCTTGTATATAATCCCCGAGCAGGTGGACAAAGCTGAGGGTCCGAGAGGCGAGCTTATACACTCAGGGCCGCTGGTTTCGGAGAACTCCCAGCACTGTGATCATATCGAGTCATGCTCAGGATCTGGTACGGTCCAGAGAGAGTATGTTGCTGCCTTCACTGCTGCCTGTCAGCTCTTCTTAGAATGCTCTAGTTTCCCTGTCTACATCGCAGAGGGCAACCTCAAGTCCTCACCCACACAGGAAGAGCAGATTGGTGAGTCCCAAAACTCTCCTTGTTATAGATAACTTTTGGATGTTTGGAAACAAAGGGAGTTTATGAGTATGCATGCATGTAAGACTGTAAACACTTTGAGTTCAGCAAAAGCAGTTAGTATCCTATGTCCCACTTTCACCATGCAGACAGCGAGCAGGTACGGCTGCCAGTGTGGCTGCAGACACTGATGGATGCCTGTTGCCTGGCTGATGACTTCAGCCTCCAGGGCACAGCCATCTCCCTGCTGATGGACCTAGTAGGGCTTACCCAGTCGGTTGCCATGGTGGCGGCTGAGAGTGTGGCATCTGCAGGCGGCTCCGAGTCTGCTCAAACAATGAGTCCCAGCCAGGGTCGAGTGGCTGTCATTATCAGGCCTCCACTCACTCAGGGAATCCTAAAGTACATTGCAGATAAGACCGACTTCTTCAAGGTAGAGATTGTTGTTGTTTTAGGATACAGTGAAACTTCTGTTGGTTTTGGACAGTTTTCACTCTGTTTAATAACCAACCCTGTGCTCAGAGTGTGGCTTTGATCTTGTGGAACCAACTGAGTGAAGGGACACCTCAGCATCATCAGCGCAGCGTGGAGCTCTTCTACCAGCTCCACAACCTGGTTCCTTCGTCTAGTATCTGTGAGGATGTCATCAGCCAGCAACTCATGCACAGGGACAAGGTCAGCAGAGTGAACACTTTGCTTCTCATGCCAGAATGATAAAACATAAAACAAACACACATTTTCACACATTCATACCACTTGATTCTACTGGGTCCAGCCAGTGCTCGTGATTTCTCCGTGTATGCCGAAGCACGTAAGAATAGGTGCAGATTCTATTAAAAAGAGCCTAATCTAAGAGCAGAAAAGCCAGACAGGAAGTCAGACATGTGACTTTTTCGAGAATCGGGTCAGCTTAAAAAAAAAAAATCAAACGCTGTTATGACACCAAGGCAGAACTAAACTGTGAGAATTTTCTCTATGGATGATAAGAAGTTAGATAATAGAGAAAATACAAGGCACTCTATGACACCACTGATACTTTCTATAGACAGCTGCAGAGAGGGAAAGGAGTAAAAGGTTCTTTATATAGTAACTCGACACAATAGAAATATGTGACTTAGCCAAACTTCTTGTACTGTTGAACAGATCCACACGGTGAATCTAGGAAGAAGATGATACAAACCAACACCCACTGGAATACTTCTCTTATAAAACTCATACAAATCCACGCTCCCTCTGTTTCAGATAATTCGTTTGGAGGCCCATGTGAAGTTCTCTGTGCTGTGGCATTTAACACGAGATTTGAACATCACCAAGTCTTCGCCTTTTAGTCGCACGTTTGACAGGTCAGTTTGAATTTGTTGAGCGATGGAACTCCTGCTGTTTGAAGTGGTTAACTTTCACACTATTTTGCCATCCTCACTTTGTCTTTCAGGTCTCTTTTCATCATGCTTGACAGCTTGAGTTATTGGGATCCATGTACCAGTGCGGTTGGTCGGGCTTGGGTGAATCAGGTTCTTCAGAGACATGACATTGCACGGGTCCTTGAACCACTCCTCCTCCTTCTGCTCCATCCCAAGACTCACAGAGTCTCTATTCAGAGGGTACAGGCACAGCGCCACTGGGCCCAGGTGTTCCCTGACCCACCGGAACAGGACCCATCAGCGTCGGTCTTCACCAGAGACTCTGGCTTCTCTGACAGTGAGCAGTGGATAATAACTCTGTGATAAGAACATATTCTGTATCTGCATGACACTTCATTTCAATATCCTTTTTTTTTTCTCTCTCTTTTATTAGACTTCAGTCAGATCCAAAGTGGAAGGGCTGGACGGGAGGAGCTCCGAGGCCTGGTAGTGAGAGACATGGAGCCCTTCTGTCTCACTGTCAACCCTCTGAGTGACAGTTTGTCCATTCTGAGCCTGAGCAGTGAGAACTTGCAATTAGCAGGTGACTATCAGCCTGCTGACCAGCAGGGGGAGCCGCAGAGCTCAGAGTCCACTGGTTCTCATTCATCTACAGTTGAAAATGGCAGCTTTGAGGAGGCGGATGGGGTCAGCAGCACAATAAATGGCTCAGATCGACAGCCTGGTTCCTTAGATGACATGTCAGAAGACTCTGTAGAGGAAGTTGTGTCCTGTGTCATAAAAGACTTGATCGACAGAGTTCTGAATTTGATAGATGAGGAATCGCATCAAGTGTCATCTCCACCTGAAAACTGGCCCCAAACTGATACTGATAGCACTACTTCAGATACTTCGACAGGTCCACGTCAGGACTGCTACCCTCCTCATGGCTCCAACCACCAGACGCTGCCAGAGATGTTAGCTGAAGGTACATTGGAGTTTCTCTCCGTCACACCAGCTGATATGTCAGCTGAGGAGCAGCACAAAGAGGGTATCGCCCGCCACAGTTCATCCCCCTCCATTGTCATGTTGCCAGACATCTCTGATCCAGCCACCCCTGACCACAGCTTGCAGGTGGATGACCCCCAGGCCCGTAAACGTAGCCATAGCAGCACCCAGCTCAGTCTTAAGGGGAAGATCATGGAGAGGCTGGCAGACAAATCTCCTGGGGCAAAGCCAAAGATCAAAAAGGCAAAGAGAAAAGAGGAGGAGAGGCTGAGAAAAGCAGCAAATCAAGCAGAGAAGCTTCGTCCACCCAGTATTTTCTTCGGGGACAGTTTGGATCTGGAGAACTGGTACAGCTGTGGGGAAGGTGAGGTATCGGAGATTGAGAGTGACACAGGCTCACCAAGTGGGGGCTCTGGAGGGACTGTCGGGAACGTCGGTGTCACAGGACGCAGATCTTCTTCTTCTCCTCCTCGTTTTAACATCCATCCTCTCTACCAGCACGTCCTGCTCTACCTCCAACTGTACGACTCCTCCAGGGCCCTGCATGCCCTGTCAGCCATCGCAGCCATGTTAAGAGCTGCTCCCTCAAGCTTTGTAAGTGCTATCTCCACCACCAGCATCAACAACACCTACACTCCACAGCTCTCTTTGCTTCAAAACCTGCTAGCCCGTCATAGGATCTCAGTCATGGGCAAAGACTTTTACTGCCCCATTCCGCAGGACTCCCACTCCCATTCATTCCGTAGCGCAATGTACCTGGAGATCATCATCTCGCTCTGCCTCTACTTCCTGAGAAGCTATTACTCTGCCCATGTGACAGCAGGGTCTCAGGACTTGGCAGGTAACAGGGCCATGCAGCTGACCAGCGTGGAGGTCTTAACACTCCTTTTCAGTGAGCTAGCCAAAGTCACAGGTGGCTCAGCTAAGGGCTTCGCTAGTTTTATCAGTGATGTCCTTTCAAAGTGCAAAGTGCAGAAGGTGGTTCTCCATTGCCTGCTATCTTCAATCTTCAGTGCCCAAAAATGGCATGAGCAGCGGACAGCAGGAGTTAATGTGGCCACGGTGGAGGAAGGCCTCTCAGAGGACAGCGTTATCAACCTGTCAGAGGACCAGATAGACAGCTGTAGCGCCGTCCAGTCCCAGTTGCTCAGACTACTGCAGAGTCTAGTTGTACTTGAGCACAGGGTCATGGTGCCAACTGATGAAGGAGGAGAAGGAGGACCTGTGGGAGGAGGGGCAGGAGGTGGAGGGACAGGAGGCAGTGGAGGCACAGGGTTTGAGATCTTAGGCGGGGAAGTAGAGCATGTCAACCCTCAGCAGCCAATGACATCACTGCAATACCTCAATGGACAGCCTATTACAGCTCAGGGTATGTTCCTGTGTGCAGTAATCAGGGCCCTGCATCAGCACCACGCTTGTAAGATGCATCCACAGTGGATAGGGCTCATCACAGCCACCCTACCTTACATGGGGAAGGTGCTAAGGAGGGTGGTGGCCTCAGTGACTCTGCAGCTATGCAGAAACCTGGATAATCTTCTCCATCAGTATCGCTATGAGACCGGGATAACTGACACCAGGTATTTATGTTTGAATTGTTCCTATAAACAACATAACACACTGAAACATGATGCAGTAAAATGACATGGCAAGGGTTTGGTCACCAGATGGCACTGTTGACCATGGGATGTTCCATACTGTATCCTTACCATGTAAGTTTTCTGTTGATGTAAGGAAGTATTATTTAAACTTCATATTCTCCAACAATCTTGTAGACCCCAGTGGATGGCTCTCTGTATCCCTCCTGACCTCATTCTGACTGTGCTGGAGGGAGTGACTTCCATCATCCATTACTGTCTGCTGGATCCTACTTCTCAGTACCATCAGGTGAGGGCACCATGCACCAACTGATTACAGCAGAATGGAGTTCTTGAATTTAGCCCTTTGTAGTTGTTTTTGCTACATTTGTTCTTATTTGACAGATCAGAAAGGATCATCTCCATTGGAGATGTTCAGTTTTTTTGACCTGCTGATTTAACTGGGTGTTCTTAATTTTCTATAAATGGAATCAAACCGAAATGTTTCTTTGTCACTCAGTGACACCGTGTGATGACAGTGTGATGCATTCTGTTAACGTTGGGTGCATCCCTGTTAAGATTGTTTTCAGCTCTTTTATTCCAATATTTATCACTGTGTCAAGTTTGAGTGTGTTGTTGTGTTTCAGTTACAAGTGAGTGTTGACCAGAAGCACCTGGCTGAGGCTCGTTCAGGCATCCTGTCCATCCTCCACACCATCATGTCTTCTGTCACCCTGCTGTGGAGCATCCTCCACCAAGCTGACAGCTCAGACAAGCCGGCTGCTGCCTCAGCCGCTTTCACCTCCAATATCAACCTGGGCTCAACTAAAGTACGTCGTGCAATATGTTTTCATGGTTTTGCCCGTCAAAGGTGCAATGCTTTATTTTGCTGCAGATATATCAAGTAAGAAACAGCTGAATCAGGACATTTGAATGAACAATCAATACATTTTTAATGCACATAAAAAACAGTCCGAAGTCTTACTGAGAAGCTTGAGTAAATCATCCCTGATTAGGACTGACCTATAATTTGCAAGGGCATTTCCATCGTTTACAAAAATAGAGAAAATAACATGATACTGTGGATTATTTAGATGTCAGGTTTTAGTTTTTATCACCAAATAATCTTCTAAAGACTTTTTATTTTGAGCTGCATTGATTTTAGTTGAGAAAATACGACAAATGCCATATTTTTTTTCCTTTGTGCACACACAATTTTTACTCAGATGATTTGTGACTGTTACGAGCTGTGTGTGTGTGAAAGAGAAATGATTTAAGGCTCAAATAACGCTTAGTTTGCAACAATCTCCTCTATTCAGGGTGCTTTGGCTCTTTGTTTGGCATTTTATTTCTGAGATATTGTTTCACTTAGTATAAACGTGGATAGTGATTTAGATACATATCTTAAAATGAAATGTTTTCCCAAACAAAACACACTGCCAGATACAATGAGGGTTTTAGGGGGGCTTGATGTTATTGTTAAAGGATGTTTCATCTAACTTCTATAAATCTGATCAACAGAACCTCCGGCAGCAGATCCTGGATCTTTTGGGTCCGATCTCCATGAACCACGGTGCTCATTTCATGGCAGCAATAGCCTATGTTTGGAATGAGCGGAAACAGGTCAAAACCCCTGTCAGAAATAAGGTACAAGGCAATGAAACAACCCACACTTTGAGGTTTAGTGAAGTGCTGGTGATGTTAAACAGCACAGTTATGATTGTTCTCAATTTAGCACTGGTTTCAAAAGAGGCCTAAACTTTTTAAAACATTAACTTTTACTATTGAGTACTCATAAAGAGCCACTTTCAGGTGATTCCTGTAGCCAGTGAGGAGCAGCTGCTGTTGGTCGAGCTGGTTCGTTCAGTGAGCGCCATGCGCACAGAGATGGTCATGCAGACGGTCAAAGAGGTCTTAAAGCAGCCGCCTGCCATCGCAAAAGACAAGGTAGGTTTTTAGTGTTTACTGACGAGCCTCGGTGGTTTCATGTTTAGCTTCTCTGTAAAAATAATCTCACAAATGCAGCTGGTCACACAGCGAAAGCACAAGTTGCAAATTTTACGTTGCAACGCGAGAAGTGGAACACGCTCATTGCTATTAGGACAGAGAACATGAAAAGAGTAACAGTACAGGTTAAGACTTGAAATATATGTTGACTTGTCATGTCTTTTCTGAATGAAATGGATCACAGTTTGCTTTTGGCTTTCCAAAATGATTAATTATATTCAGTATTTTTCACTGATGTTCCAGAAGCATCTGTCTTTGGAGGTCTGCATGTTGCAGTTCTTCTACGCCTACGTACAGAGGTGAGTACACTGCTGTTTGAGGTGCTATTGCTTTTTTTATAGATTTAATTTTTGCATAGCCTTAAAAACAAAAGGAGAAAAGTGCTGCATGTGTGTTTGTGTCCTTTTTGTGGCCCAGGATCCCTGTTTCCAGTCTGGTTGACAGTTGGCCGTCTCTGTTGGCGCTGCTTAAGGACTCCGTACAGTTAGGCCTGCCTGCGCCAGGACAGTTTCTCATACTTGGGTTGGTTTCTCTTCCATGATATCCAGTGATCTGTTTGTCTTCACAAGATCTTGGAAATCACTTGCATGATTCTACTTAAGTTTGTGTGACGGTGTTAGCTCAGTGTCTGCATGGATCCAGTACTGGCACAAATCGAATCTGATTCTGTAACTTACTTAACTCAAGTTTCTCTTTGTTTTTCTCTAGAGTTCTAAATGAGTTCATTTTGAAGAACCCCAATCTGGAGAATAAGAAGGACCAGCGAGAGCTGCAGGTAGTTACTGCTCCTTGCATGGTTCCTTTTCAACTCTTCGTTGAAGCAATCAGCAGATGATATGCACACATAGAATTGTCACACACAGGTGTTACCCGTCGTAACCTTCAATGCTAAGTCACATGAACGACATCCGTTGATCTTTACTTGGCTGTTAGGCAGCACTTTTTATCCTGTTTGGGTTAAAGACTGTACAAAGAAAGATCAGCTAGAGTGGCCGCCTGAGTGTGGGACAAGTGTAAGTCCTGGTCTGCTTCAACTTGTTCGCATTTACAGTAAAAAGAATTATATACCCAAGGAGGGAATGGAACAACCCAAGCAAGTACCACCTCCAGTTGGGAGTACATTTGTCATCTCACTGACATGTTGCTGTTATTCTTCAGATTCTTTATTTACAATAATGCAGGCTTGTTAGGTGGCAAAGTAATCCTGTTCACTGAATGAATATTCCCTGTGTGTTTAGGACGTTAGTCATAAGGTGGTGGAGGCCATTGGGACGATAGCAGGCTCTTCTTTGGAGCAAACCACGTGGCTGAGGAGAAACCTGGAGGTGAAGGCATCTCCTCAGATAGTTGTGGATGGAACCAACCTGGAATCCGATGTAGAAGGTACAATGTTTACAAGTACCAGCTGCTTGAAGCTTATAACTGCGTTCAGAAAAGTGTCAGTAGCTTTGGTTATACCTCAGTCACTGGATTTGTGCGGTAAAAAAACAAAAAAAGTTGATCTAACCTGAATGACCCAAGTCTTCAGGTTGCTGATGGAGGTCCGCGTGCAGTCCTTTCAAAAACCAAATGGAATGTCATTATAAGTGCACTTCTGTCTGAGATCTTCTGGATGCTTCAGCATGGCAGTATTGTGATCTACTATGTTAGCTGCAGCTAATGTTTGGGATGTGTGTGTTTTGTAGATTTAATGCTCACAGTGATGGAGGCTTCCAGCTTCACTCCATCAGTGTACAGCGTGCACGCCCTCACACTGTTGGCCGAGGTAAAAGCATCTGTGACTCACCGCGACTTTCTGCTCAACTCTTGTTTCTCAGACCCATCAGTCAGTGCTTCTGCCACCCATTTCCATTGTTAAGCTTCTCTCTCTTGCAGGTACAAAGCAATGCAATCTATTAAAGCCCTCCTGTACACTATCCCACTCCAGCTGAGCTTCTAGCGCTGATTTACAGCCACCGCTCTCTGCCCCTTCAGTCATTATTAATGAACCCATAAATCCATGTTATTGGTTTGGTTTGGGCTGTGGAGGCAGCAGCCACCATTTTTGCATCTTGCCTGTTTTTAGCTCAGTGTGGGTTTGATTATGCAGATTCCTGTACTTGACTGATATCACAGCTTATAGATCTGTGAGTTAAAGCACGGCAGTATATCAGAACGGTGCTGCAGTGCAACTGGTGAGACTATTGCTTGCTGCAGTGGTGTTGTGCCAATATATCACTTCTCAGCCATTTCATTAAATTTTTTAAGAAAGCCAGACAGTGTTGCCAGGAAAACTAAAACCACTTGAATGAAATGACTTGACAATTAATGGGTTTAATTTTTAGGTGCTAGCTCATCTGCTGGACATGGTGTTCTACAGTGACGAGAAGGAGAAGGTCATCCCGCTGCTGGTTAATATCATGCACTATGTCGTACCCTACCTCCGCAACCACAGGTGTGAATGAGCTTCTTTGTGTTTTTTTTTTCATCAAGATACCCAAACCTTAGAGTGACTTGAACCTAGAAACAATTATATGGATATTTTCACCTTAAAAACAAAATCAGAATGAAAGTGAGTGTAAGTAATGTAAGTGACTGAAAAGAATACAGACTTTAGTTCTGACCGTGATGAACTGCAGTAAACTGCGGAGTGGGAATCTGTAGCCGCTAATCTAAACGGCCTACGTGGAAATGTGCCGTTTCGTGTTTCTCCTGACAGTGCACACAACGCCCCCAGCTACCGGGCTTGCATCCAACTGTTGAGCAGTCTAAGTGGGTACCAGTACACCCGCCGAGCCTGGAAAAAGGAGGCCTTTGACCTCTTCATGGACCACACCTTCTTCCAGATGGACGCCTCCTGCGTGAGCCAGTAAGTGTGGATATGGATGAGCACTCTCGCAGCTGTGGCCAAGGTCATTGTAATGAAATTAAAGTTTAGTTTGACAGTTGGAAGTAGAAACAAAGTGTTACTGTATTAATTTGTGGTCATGCAGCACATCACCATAATGGGCTGTCTTGGCAGTCTGCTCTGTGGTAAAAAGCTCCTCTAGAGACACGAGGGGTGCGTTTTTAAAAAGAAAGTAAATGTATTTTTATCTGTTGTTTCCATTAAATAATATGGAGATACAAAATCTGTGTTTGTCAATTTGTCACAGAATATTAACATTTATTTCTTTTTCCAGCTGGAGAGCAATCATTGACCACTTGATGACTCATGACAAGACCACATTCAGAGACCTCATGAGTAAGTAATACAATTTCTCTCAGTTTCATCTCTCAACAGGCTGGATTGATTTTTCTGTTTAAATTCATACTCGCAGGAGTCAATTTTTCTACATCTAACCTCAGGCAGAGTTATACCTGTTCCCAATAAAGACTTCAGTCATGACCTGTATCAACTGGAGGAATTGGTTTGGTTTGTGACATAGAAGTTAAAGGTTGAAGGACTGTGGGCAGGCGGCGTAATAATGACCATGTGTGTTTGTCTTTAGCTCGGGTCGCTGTAGCCCAGAGCAGCTCGTTGAGTCTCTTCACCAACAGAGACGCTGAACTGGAGCAGAGGGCCATGCTGCTCAAACGTCTGGCCTTTACCATCTACAGCAGTGAAGTGGACCAGTACCAGAAATACCTCCCAGACATACAAGGTAAACATAAACACGTACATTTGACCAGAGCTTCATCAGTTAACACCTTTAACTTTGTAGGCTGCAGAGAACATCATGAACACTAAGCCTTAGTTAAGGTGCTGATGGGTTTGATGGAGGCTGAGATGATTCACTGCCGACAGGTTCTGATGATCTTCAACATGGCAGCTACAGATAGCTTTATTTGTCACCCGAAGCTGTTCATCAGGCAGTCATGCTGACTAACTAAGTGCTTAGCTTTGTTTTACCCCTATTGTGTCTCACTACGTTAATGGAGCAGCTCCCTGTCTGTGTTTGTGTCTTTAGAGCGTCTGGTGGAGAGCCTCCGTCTGCCTCAGGTGCCCATCCTTCATGCTCAGGTGTTCCTGTTCTTCAGAGTGCTGCTGCTGCGCATGTCACCCCAACACCTCACCTCCCTGTGGCCCACTATGATCACTGAGCTGGTGAGCACTAGATGCTAAACAGACAGTCTCTCTTTTGTCATTCCTGTTTGTTTGTTGTTTTTTTTAAGCACAAGCTGGACTGGTCACTGTCTCATTGTTAAACCGTGTTTCCCTGTAGGTTCAGGTGTTTCTACTGATGGAGCAGGAGCTAACAGCAGATGAAGACATGACAAGGTGTGTTACCTGCTGGACTGCAGCAGTAAATGGACATCATAAATACCTTACTCCTGTCCTCTTATCGTGAACTCTCCTACCTGTTAATTTCCAGGACATCAGGGCCATCTATTGCTGGGTTGGAGACCACCTACTCTGGAGGAAATGGCTTCTCCACCTCCTACAATAGCCAACGCTGGCTAAACCTCTACCTCTCCGCCTGCAAGTTCCTGGATCTGGCCTTGGCTCTGCCTCCTGAGAGTTTGCCTCAGTTCCAAATGTCAGTACAAATAAACCTCAGACACAATAGGCTTTGCATAAGATATGAGTCAGAGAATCGTTCGTTTGAAATATTGGCCGGCTTGTCATTATTTATTAAGCTTAGGAGACTCAATAGTATTAAATATTGTATATAAAGATTAAATATCTCAAAATGGTATCCTTTCTGAGTGAGTTCTGCCTCATTTCAGGTACCGCTGGGCCTTCATCCCTGAGGCTTCAGACGATCCAGGGTTGGAGGTGAGACGTCAGGGGACTCATCAGAGAGAGTTTAAGCCCTACGTCGTCCGTCTGGTCAAGCTGCTCAGGAAACGGGCCAAGGTATGTCATCGTCCTGCTGCCTTTACAAGTTCTTCAAATGACAAACCTAAGTGGCTGTCCCACTAAGTGTTTTCTTTCATTCCTTCCATAGAAAAACCCAGAGGAGGACTGCTCCACCAAAACCCTGTCCTGGGAGCCAGGTCACTTAATGCTGACCCTCTACGTTATCCGCAGCATGGAGCAACTGCTGCCCTTCTTCAATCTGCTCAGTCAGGTGTTCAACAGCAAGGCCAGCAGCCGCTCAGGTCCCACCTACACCCACAGCCACGCAGATTCCGCCTTCCCCAGCCACAAGGAGGGCCACAAACTGGAGAGCCAGAAGGTCTTCTGGAGTCGAGCTCGACAGAATATTGAGGAAATGGTGGAGAAAGACTTTCTCGAGGGCCTTATCAAGACGTGAGAACACAGCAAGGGGGAGGGGCAGGGGATATAACACAACTGACCACTAGTGACAAAAACTCTACCTGTACATTCAAGAACAATAATGGGGGATATAAAAATGAGGGATTGGCTGTAAAGGTTTTTTTTGTATTTATGATTATTTCACTTTTGAAAAGCTACTGTATTTAATTTTAATTATTTGTATATATGGAGCAGCTTTGACAAGTTTTAAGCTTTCATGTGAGTCCTTAAAGACAAAGTGAAGATGCTGTGCCATTCCATATCAATGTGACTCAATAAAAAGAGAGATTTCTAAGAAGAGAGCTACGTGGGCTTTGTTGCTGTAGTTTTCTTGACTTTTCTAAAGCAAGGTTTCCTGCGATGGAGGATGACGACGGTCCCTTTTTTTTTTTTTTGTAAGCTTGTAAGCTGTTCATCACTTTGGGCTACATCATCTCATATTACTAAAACCGAATGCAATACAACCCCAATTCAAGTTGGGATGCTGTGTAAAATGTAAATTAATAAAAGCAGCGATTAACAATTTTCAACAATCAAATTTTTTGTTACAATTGAGAATAGAGAAGATATATGAGAAAGTGTGACATTTTACTTTACTTTCATGAAAAATATTACCTCACCTTGAATTTGATGGCAGCAACACATCTGAAAAAAGTTGGAACACGGCCGTGTTTACTGCTGTTTAAGATGCCCTCTTCCTGTGACAGCAATCTTCAAACATAAACTCAGGAGACCAGTTTCGGGACATCTTGATGAAGAATGTTGTCCATTTTAAATAAGCTTGAGCCCATAGAAGATGGCAGTGGTTCTGGATCACGTTCACATTTGACCTCTCCTTTGGTTGCGTTTGTGGGTGTCCTGGTGAACTGTGTTCTCCGATGTTTATTTCTGGAGATGAGGGCCTGTTTTTTAATGCAGTGTTTTTTTGCAGAGATTCTGCCTCTTTAAGGTGCTTTCTTTAAATGCCCAATCATCAGTTGCCAATTAACCTGATTAGTTGTGACATGTTCCACCAGCTGTTTGTTTTTAGTAAGGTCCACTTGCAGCCTTTTGTTACCCCCGTCCCAACTTTTATTTTAGATGTGTAGCTACAATCAAATTCAAGATGTTTTTCATGAAACAATAAAATGTCTCACTTTATAACATTTGATGATTTCTACATTCTACTGTGAATATATTGTTTTTATTTACATTTTTAAACTGCCTCTACTTTTTGGGAATTCGAACTGAATAAAAGTAGAATGACTTTGTTGGTCCCCAGCAGCACATTATGTGCCGTGTGCAGTGCGGTACAATATCCTCAGCTGCTCTTGCAACATTCCTCTTTGCACAATCAGCTCCAGGATCTCCGGAGCACTCCCCAGCACAGAGCCAGCTTTATCAGTTTGTTCGTGTTTCTTTCAGTCTTTGCACTCTCCATGACAGCCTTATAGAATATGTGTATTTACATCTTGGCAAAGACATTGAGGGACCTAAGTTTCCTCAAGAAGAAAAGTCTGCTCTGCTCCTACTTATAGGCAGCTTCCATATTGTATGTCCAGCAAAACAAAATTTTCCAAGATGGGAATGGTGGTTGTTTTGTTCCTTGTTCCTCTGAAAATCCGCAATCGTCTCATTTGTCCCGTTCACGCTCAAGATATGGGAATTATTCCACGTCTCACCACGAAGTGGTTGACCAGTACCCTTTACCAAGCAATTTGGAGTTCATTCCTAATTTGAAAATATACCATGTAGAAACCCGAGGATTGTGATGCAAGGATATTATAAATTAATTTCTCTTCCAAGTGAGATAACTCCTTTTTTTGGATTCCAACTTTTCAGGTGAGAAGATGGATCACTTCTGGATTCATCGTTTAGATGCATAATTTTATGAACAAGAGATTGTTGCCATTTTCGTCATGCCTCCATTATTGCAACAGCCTCTTCACTTAGATCAACCAGATTAATGTACAGAACTCAGCTGCCAGACTCTTAACAAGAACCACCATTTTTTTGCATTTACAATGGCTCCCTGTGTGTTTTAGAAATTATTTTAAGCAGTTACGATTGACTTGAGGCTCTGACCTTTTAGTACCATAGAGCTTCTAATATTCTTATTATTATTATTGTTGTTGTTGAACTTATGGAACAAAAACTCATAAGTTACAATTGAAAGGAAACTTTGTTTTCATTTCTTTTCCCATATTTAAACAGGCTGGGATCGGCTTTTTAAGCAAAAGTCCAGTGCAACACGTTACAAATCAAATTGACAAAACTTGTTGTAACAGTTATATTACTAAGATTTTGTAAGATGAATGAAATAGAAATGTCCATCTAAACAAAGAACCTCATATTCATATGTGCCACAAGCACAGCAGATCAGTATAGTGTTAGCCCGGTTTTTTCATTGGAAGCCCAAGAACAAGCTGGAGAAATCGTTTATTAAAAAAGTATTTATTAGTGGTCACAAGTAGAGTATATTGCAGCGCTGGACTCGGAGTGCCAGAGCTCCCGCAGGAAATCCGTCAGGCCGAGCCCCGTTATCCGGAAACATGTTATATTTATATTCAGCTTTATCTCACAGAAGTTGTATTCACACTTGTCAGAGTATAATTGGCCAGTTTTGGGTGACATGCTCAGGCCAGCTGCTGTCCTTGTTGTGTTCTTTGGATGTGATAAACAATGTGTGTGTGTGTGAGTGCTGTTTTAGGCGTGGATCTAATGGACCAGACCTATCTGCCCTAATAGAGATGTTTTGTCTGACCCAGTTGTTTATGTCCTTCTAAGGTCTTGGACCATTTAAGGTCATCTGTTGTGCAGTATGAGCAGAGTGGAAAAGTACCAGCTAGGAACATAGGTTATTTAGGAAAATACAGAATATGAATTTATAATGTCTAAGATCAAAGCCAATTATAACAATAGCTAACCTATTTTATCCACACCAGAACAGAGGAGATCAGCACCATGGAGAGAGACAGATGCTGCTGGGTTATTCTTCAATTCATTTATGTGTTTGTACTTTTGTTAGGGCACGTGACCTCCGAACATCGTCAGACAAGCTGCAGGCTTCATATGACCTTCATAGCGTGGTAGCTACATGACAAGCATCATGCTTGGCTGTAGAGTAGTCGCGTGAACCCCTGGTGTCTTCACGCCCCCCTCCCCCTCCCCAACCATAGCCGTTTTTCTCGTCTCCTCTCAGGTCTCGCGGTAATAGGTGCAACAGCGGGGTTGGTAACACGGCGTCACCTGACTCAGAGGAGGGGGCTGGGCGTGCGGAGAAATATAAATACGTTAATAATTAAATAAGTGGAAGGATGTAAATTTGCCGAAGACACCGTCATCCAACGACCCGGCTCGAAGCGCATATTTCCCGTGCTTACAGGCCACAAAAGGGGGCTGGTGGAGGAGGATAAAACTGCTGCTTATGGTGGGCGATGATGGTGCCAGTCGGGGTCTGATGCTGCCCTGCACGCACCGCTGATACACAGGGACTATTGGGCTGCTGCTAGTGGTGGTTGTGGTGAGGATTAACCAGGAGGCTGGAGGAAGGAAGATAGGGAGGAGGGGTTGGCAGCGACGAGCATCATCCGGAGAGGACGGTTTGTCAGGAAGGCGTTACAGTAAGAAATTATTCTGCAATAAACTGAAAAACCCACGTTTAAGACTTGGAATAGTGCTTTGCTGTTGGATGCTTTCGCCCATTTAGTCTATAGACTACAACTGTGTGAAGACACTGGCCCTCAGGCAAGAAAGTCAGTTCATGATTGTTCCAGAAACGCATGCAGATCCAACAGAACTGAGTGGGAATCGGCCACTTCCAGTTGTTATGCAATCAAATCAGTTGGAGTTCCTTGGAAAGTAGGACCATATTGGACGCCTAGTAGTCGAGGTTGGACTCAGCGGATAGAAGATGTCGGGGCAGACACTGACGGACCGCATCGCCGCGGCTCAGTACAGCCTGACGGGATCCGAGGTGTCCCGGGCGGTGTGTAAAGCCACTACACATGAACAAACAGCCCCAAAGAAAAAGCACCTGGAATGTAAGTCTGTCTATCTATCTATCTATCTATCTATCTATCTATCTATCTATCTATCTATCTATCTATCTATCTATCTATCTATCTATCTATCTATCTATCTATCTATCTATCTATCTATCTATCTATCTATCTATCTATCTATCTATCTATCTATCTATCTATCTATCTATCTATCTATCTATCTATCTATCTATCTAATCTATCTATCTATCTATCCTTATCATGAACAACTAGGCCATGCACCAAAGTCATCACGGTCTCCCCCCACACCCCCTTCTATACCACCACTGTGTGTCAATGTGCCTCACTGGTTTCATACAGGAGTATATGCTCATATTCACACATGCATACACACACACACACTTACTCAAGCCAGTGCTCCTTGAATCCACTGCA